>NW_017728906.1:17714678-17791047 GCF_001723895.1 Crocodylus porosus
ATTAACTCTTCAACACCTGGCTTCATGTTCCTGTCCCCTCCAGCCAGTGCTCCCCCCCACGCCACCACTTACAGTAGGGATAGAAATCTGTCCTGCCTCACCAGTCCTCTAGCAGAGGACTCACAGCTATAGCTCCTAGTCTGGCCCCTGCTTGCGTGCCCTCTAGTGACAAGTCACAGTTGTGCAGGTAGGGTTCACTCAGAGAAGGTTTTTATTTAGCCTTAAAGTGTGACTGCTCCATACCTGAGCTAGCACTAACACTGATCAGCATTTGAGCAGCTCAAAGTGCAGTGCTTGAGAAGACTAGCAACTCTGATGTGTGAAATGAGAAACATTACCTAGAATCATCCTGTGTCCTTTCAGAGTTATTAACACCCTTCATCTGTACTGTAGTCCACTGTTTTGAATGAGTCCATAATATTCTAAAATACACTGTGTAATATAACACCATTGCATCAGAGACTTTAGCACAATAGCTCATGAGGTGCCAGAACAGACCTCATCTACTAACTGAACCCACTCATACTCCTATGAGAACTATTCCTACCATCTGCAAGTTCAAAGTCATTGATGGCACAGCTTGATGAAGCATACTTCTTTTCAGATATCTAGCTTGCTGTTTTAGCTAGATATAAAATGAAAGGCTCTCAATTTCCATAACCACTACAAAATTAACCTTAATAGGCCTGTTATTCTCCACCATCCACCTCTCCTACAACAAACTTCAGTCAAGAAAGAGAGAATCAGAAAGAATGAGGTTTTCCTGCTTTCCCCACACTCCTGGCCCAGTGGGTGGCCTCCTGACATTCTTCTGTTTTCTCATTTTTAGGAGAGTCTTATAGACTTTAAAAGAGATAAAAGAATATTTTTCAAAAGTGATGAAGTGACTTAGAAGTCAAAGTCCAGTTTTCAGAAGTAGCTTGGGCTCCTAAATAATATAAGCTCCTAGGTTCCGCTGAAAGCTAATGATATTTAAGTGGCTTGTAAACATGGGATGTAGGTTTCCTTAAATCATAAAATCTACCGCAAAGGGGATATGATTTTTTTATATTTTATAATTAAATTATAATTAAATTATGATTTAAGTTATGATTTAATTTTTAATATTTTAAGTTATAATTACATTTTTGTAAACTTTAAAATTAATGGATTTAACCAAAAATAATACCCTTGCTCTGGGTTTTAATTTTTTATGCACCGGATTCTACAGAAAGACTATGCAGCCATAAATAAAGTGTCTTAAGTCACAGGTATGGGTATGCTCTGAGTCTGTTTGGAACAAATAATAAGGCTATGCTTTAGCACCCATCAGTAGACTCAACAGCCAAAAAGTTAGCTTGTATCTAATGAGCACAATCAATACAGTCTCATACCTCATAGACTATATTTTTTTTTATCATATCTATAGGATAGTTTTGGAAAACCAATGGAAGGGGTCTCATCTGCTTTAGGGTGATCTCAAAGGCATGCTGTAGGAGATATTGTTGTTTGTTTTTTTTTTCTTTTTTAACTCAGCTGCTTCCCAACTACATACAAAGTTTAGGAGTATCATTTAATACCCACATTAGAGCAATTATGATTTTACTTAATTTAGGCCCCCGACAATACATTACGTTTAAGATGCAACTAACAGCCCCTGGTAGAACCAGTTCCTGCACTGGAACACCAGCTGGGCAGCACACACGATTTAGAGGTCCCAGAGCCAAATGTCAGTGTCCCTTTGTGCAGGAAGCTGTAAATAACCTCATGTACTCCCTAGCTGGATGGCACATGTGGTTTTTACTCCTTCTCATGACCCTGGGATTGGGCTGTCACAGCCCCATCCAAGGATCCCTCTGCCTCACAACCTGTAAAAACAGGCCCATCAATCTGCTGAGTGTCAACTGGTTCCAGGAAGTGATGTGGGGCTGGTTTCAGATCCTGATTTGGTCCCTGGCAGATGATTGGTCTTACACGCAGATGATTGTAACTCAACTGATTGTGCAGGGGCTGGAATCATGCAGGGCAAGCCTGGGGTCATGATTCCATGTGCACTGGTGAATAAGGCACAATTGGGATCTAATCTCTGATCCCAAAATTGCATGCTCTGCAAGAGGTGTGTTTGTTGGGATTGTGAGGTGCGGATCCCATTTCACCTTAAAAAGAATCTTTCTCAGGGACCTTAGAAAAGTTGAGAAGGGAGGTGCAAATAATTAGTGTTTTAATTTGCTTCCTTTAGTACAGTTTAATGAGAGGAACAGAAGGGAAAAATGAGTCCCTTCCTCAGCTTATCTTCGTTCTTTGACTGTTTTCTGCAGATACCCTTCTAAACTGTAACTTGGATCAATCAGAGAAAAACCCACAAAAGCCTGTGTTAAAAGAAAAAAATAAATAAATCCACATAAAAAGTCCACAGCGTTAACAATGTCAGCTTTCTTGTATGATGCCAGTCTACTTATATGGCCCAAAGCCACGAACAGTAGGGGAAGATTCCCTGTTGTTCTGGTTTCTTTCAGAAAGGAAAAAAAAATATGGCTGGCCTTGACTGTAGCATCTGTCAAGCATTTCAGCTCTTCTGTTTTCAGCATTTGTATTTGCAATGCACTTTCAGCCTAGCTGGAAATGCTATTAATAACAAATCGGCAGAGAAACAAAATATAATGAGAATGCAAAAAAATAAAATCAAAAGATAAACCACTCCAACAAACTTCCACCAGAAGGAGATGCTGTTTCAAGCATTGACATGTCTTCTAACACACAGGTTTTATAATCATTCCACATGAAAGGCAATAATAACCAAAGAAATCCTCTATACCTGGTATTTTTGGGAGCCTGGGTTTCCTTATATTAAGGATCTGACTTATAAAAAGTCAGGTATGACTCCAAAAATATGCCTGGATAATGAACCACCATCAAAACAGAAATAACAAAATGAGTGTTGTGTAAATTTAAAGTCAAATATATAGACAATTGTCGAAGTTCGTTTTAATACACCCATGAATTTTAGGCAACAGAAATAAATAATCATGAACTTTGGATCAGCTTTCTCTTCTCTTTAAATATGCAGGCTTATTTGGTCTAAATTTTTGTAGAGAGAGTTTTAAGAAAAAAAAAGGAAAGAAGTGGAAGAGGGGTATAAGTAAATGAGAGAAGATATATTTTAGTCAAAATGTAAAATATGAGGGAAAGTGGGTGAGATGCAGAATAGAGATGTTTGACTTCTGTAAATTTTCAGTTTTTTCAACAAGTCATTCCAAGTTGAGACAGAAGAACCTTTTTTCTCACCAAAATAAAATACTGAAGAAATATTTAATTATGGGTTAAACAATACGTTCAGTCTCGAATAAAATAGGGAGTTCCTCATCCTTTTGCATTAAAAATAAGTTAAGTTCATTTCTAAGCCAAACATCATTTTGAAAATTGAAAACATTTTATTTGGCAAATGTTTAAATGAAATGTTGATATTAAATTAACACCCTTCATAATTGCTTCACTCCTTTCTTCTCCTTTTGTATGGCTGATGTAGACATGGAACAGCAACTATAATTTTTCATTTAAGTGCTTGAGTCAGAGTATTGCATCATGAGCAGTAGAGTGTATCGCTGCTTCTTCTCATGACCTTGGGATACCTCCTTCATATTTGTGGACTGAGCACTGAGTCATTATGTGCTCCCTGTTCTGTTCTGGGTGAGCACGCTTGCACGCTGGAGAGTTTTTAACTTTCTATGTGTGCATCTTTCCTTCCTTCTTGCTAACATATACTTAAGAGCTTCTCATATCCTTTTATATTTACCCCCTTATATCTGTGGTTTTTCCAGGACACTGCCATGAATCTTTACTTCATGTCACCTATTATAATCTAATGTTGCAACCAAGAAAAGAGTGCTTTAAGAAGAACAGTTAACTTTTATATATCGCTTATTGTGTGCATAGGGAGCAAGTATGTTATATCCCATATTTATCCAAATCCAAAATGACTTAAATTTAAGATGGACCTCCCAATAATTAGATTCTAAATATAGAAATCATAAATTTGTTATAATTTTTCATGTATAAAATATAGTGATTGGAGGGTTGTCTTAAATTCGTCCTGTTCCCTCCCCCTTTCTTTGCAGCTGTGGCATAGAAAGCAGTGGCAAGGGGACAAGTAGTGGGCAGGCAGGTAGCCTGACCTCAACCTCTTACTGTCACTCCCAGCTGCTTCTCACCACTTGTTGCGGATTGCCTGCATCCCTCGAAACCTGCCTCCTTCTCACCACCCCTGATTATTTGCCCAGCCTACCACTCACCCCACTACCTGCCCCCTCTAATGTTTACCCTATGTGGTAGTCTGGCTCCAGCTCTGGCTCCTGCTGCAGCCTGGGGCATGGAGCACATGGTGTCTCCAGCCCTGGCCCAAGGCCCAGCCAGGCAACAATGGAGACAGCAGCCCTGACTCTCTTTATATACAACCCACACCACTGGCACCAGACCCACTGCATTGAAGCTGACTCCATGGCTGCTGGCACCAAACAATAGTGATAGTGACAGCTCCAGCCGTGACCCCTGCCCAGGGCAGACAGCAGCTTTGGCCACAGGCATAGGTTTGGGGTAGAAGCCAGAGCCTGACCTAAAGCAACTACCTGCCCCAGACTAGTACTTTAATCAAAGATGAGGCTCCCTGCCCCACTCCCCTGCCAGTTTGCATGTGGGAAAAAGCCTCATCTTGTATTTGAGTAAATATGGGAAGGCAAATAAAATACTATGGCCCATATATGCAGCTGAATATCAGACCTCATTCAGTGGTTAATAGTAGAAGGATAAGGAATATATGAGTTAATAATAATATTCCAGAAGGAATGTCATTGGTAAGCACCAATTTTATTTCTGTTTTAATTTGAAACCTCTCAGATTCATTGAGAGGGTTTTCTGATTCTCAGTCAGTAGTGGCTGCATCTAATACCATTAATATCAATTTCATGATTCCCCTTGGCTTTGCTGAAACAGGGCTGAGCCCCCAAAGGGCCAACCACAGGTATGCTGTTTTGTACACTGCTTTCTGCTTGTCTTTCCTGACTGTGGTAGGGCTGGAGGCAGTTGTCATGGTCCTGAAGAAAAGCTTGCCTAATTTTTCTGTCAACAATGCAGTTGGTCCACTAAATGATATCACCAAAATACCCTTATTGTTTAATCGGAACTTCCTATTGGTTTTTTCCCAACTAGGATCACCAGCCTGAAATGGCTTCGTCTCCTCCAGAATTCATTTCCAGGAAAAACCTTTAAAAAGGTTTTCATGCCTTATTTGTTTTTAACGTATTAACTCTAATTTCACCTCAGCATATTCCTAAACATGCAGGAGTAAATGGGTTTAAATAAATAAACAAACAAACGCATTTGCCAGGTGGGTTTTCCCAGTACTAATTATGATACAATACTGTTGCACAGTCTGCTCAACAACTTGTGCTTGTAAGCAAATGGAAGAAAAATCTGCTTAATTTGCCCTATTGCATTAACTTCGCTCTCTCCTATATTTATTCTTGCTGTATAGACAAAAAAGAACAAGTTTTGCAGATCAATGGAAAATGCAAAACCAACATAGCTTCTCATGTGGAAGGTGCTGCAGGGAAAAAGAACTGGGGGTTCATGGGTAGCATCTACTAATTTGCCTGAGAGAGAAAATCAATTATTTCTCCTTATAGTTTGCACCCTTAGGGAGAGAAAACTGCAGTGTCTGAATGGCATTCTAGTTTCTGTATTCTATTACCTCTTGCATACAAGGCTACTGTTGATTGCACCTCCAACTTTTTGTCTCATGTGTCCAGCTGTTTTGTAACTCTTATCACTGTGTGAAGTGTAGAGAAACCTTTTAAACACAGAAGCTTATTGAACTAGAGCAGGCATAGTTTTTAAAAAACGCTATCTATTTACAAAATACTTTGCCAATCAGTAGAGCTTTTAGGTGTAAAGTATACTCTTAACAAATGCTTCTTGCTGCCCAGTTTCTCATTATATTTTACCATCATTTTTAGTTCTCCAAGAAAGTTTTACTATTTCTCTGTCTGCTCTGTCTTATTCAGATGGCTGTCCTTTTCAATATAGCATTTTACACAGGTCTCATCTCAAGTGATACGTGAACCTCAGAAGATTTGGAAGTTGTTTTCAATCTTTCAATGCCAGTCCAAATTCCCTACCTCTGCAGATTTCAACACAAGAAGCTTTGAATCCTGATTTAGACTCGAAAATATAGGAGGATAACTTTTCTTACAGTAAACTGGTACTTCTGCTTTTCATCCCAGCAAGAACCTGACAATACATACAGTAAACTCCGGTTAATTCACCCATGTCAAAATTTGCCACTATGGTTTAATTTGCAGCGGCTATGATTCTTCTTCCTCCCTCCCCCACCCAGGGTTAGCACCATAGTGAATTCACCAGTATTTCCCTTCCCCTAGGAGCGGTCAGTTAGCCAATTTATTATATATATGCAAAACTGAAAAACAGTGTAAGTGGGAAGTAAGTCAAAAGCTTTCAAGAGGTTAAGAATTTTGGGTTTGTTCAGGAGCTATAAGAGTGAGGATCTAAAGTTTATATTGCTAGCCTAATTCAGTCTTTTCTGATTCTGGCTCCTTTTATTTAATATGATGAGCAACAAAAGTGAGAACACACAATTCTTAAAGCCCTTATCATGCAAAGATAAAACAGTTTTTAAAAACTGATTAATGCAGTAGAGGGGGAGTCAAGAGTAAAATCATATGAGAAGGGGTTGAAATGAGACAATGTGGCTGAGTAAAATCAGATTTTGAACTGGGTGGTTTCACAATGATTAACGTTTTCCTATGTCAGCTAGGTGGATGAGATGGAAAACATGTAACAGTTGTTGCTTTTGACCACTGGAAATTGAAATGTTGATGGGGAGACTAAAATACAATGTGGCCAATAGCATATTACTTGTACAGTATTGTTGTCCGTGGGCAGTGAAGGATGAGACCCGCTAATATTGTAGAATTTTGGAGAAGCATGCAGGATGAAATGATTTCTTTATCGTCAAATATATTTAGTCAAGCAACAAAATGTGTTAGTCCAGTAACAAACTGTCTAGCAACAATAACAAAAAACAGCATAAATGAAGAGTTCTCCTTCCCTGTTTACCCTTTTTGCCTTTACTTTTTCAGCTCTAAGCTGCCTCTATGAGTTCTGGTGTCAGGAGACATCTATGCAGAGATGCACTTATTCAAAGGGGTCTTCCTTTCTAATGCAGACTCATTTAGTATAGTCTGTACCTCTAAGGCTTGTAGAATATATAACACTCTTCCGTATTAATTTGGGTGATATAAATTAAAACACTGAACATTAGCATAAATCAATTTATGGGGTCTCTTCATAAATATGAAGATCTGTCTGGGTGGAGCTAATTGCACAATTTAGGGTTTACACTAATTCAAAGCAGAACATAGAAATGCTGTCAAATAACTAAAGGAATTAGAAGCGACTGGCAGAGGAAGGCTCCGGAAATGTTTTGGCCTGTATTTTTTAAGTATATCCTTTTTTTATTTTTCACTATTTAACTGATGGCCATATATTTTGAGAAGAAATATTACTAACTAGCTGTAAAAATTTACTGTAAGCACTTTATAGGATTATAAGATTTGTATTTCATATTTTAAAAGTTATGGTTGTATATTTGCTTTATTTTTATAGAGAAGAATGGATTAGACCAGAACATAAATCATTACCACATTATGGCTTTAAGATTTTTAGAAGCAATAGGTTGTGATTTGCAAAAGTTGTGATCCAGAGCTAAGCAAGGTCAGGTGTGAGATTATCCCTCATCCCCTGTTAAGAGTGTTAGAAGTCCCTAGAAATTACTTTAAATATTCATTTAAAAAATCTTCCTGGTAGTTGTTCTAGAGGGCAAGTCAAATTGTATATAGGTTCCTGAACTGTTATATAGTAATCTCTACCAAGGGTAATATTTAGAAATGTATAAAAAACTCACCAAAGATTAATTTGCAAAAATCTTCCCTTACACTGGACTCATTAAGAGTGAAAAATATACCATTTGCATCTGGTTATCTTCCTAATCCCACAGTAGAATTACAATCTGGTCTACAGTTTCCAGCAGTGACTGGTATTGAACTACAGTGCCTGTGAACATTGAACAAGTGGGTTCTCTGTTTGAAAAAAGCTTACCCAATGGATGGTTGCCACTGCTGCACTTAGTTGTTGGTTTGGTTAGTCAAGGTAAGTACTAGGGATAAGAATCCTTATGTGAATTGGAAAGATATTTTTGTCTAGGGCTCTGTTGCAGCTTACACTGTGTCCTGCACACGTGTTGATGGGTGTTAGTGCTGGCTTGAGTTTGTCGCAGTCACAGTGCAGGCCAGCAGGGGCCTAGAGCAGTGTAACATCAGTGGCCAGTCCTGACCCAGTGCCCCTGCTGTCCCCCACCCCCAGACCCCCTCGTGTGGGGCACTGGGGATGTTGTGCGGGTCATGGGGGTGGGGAGCCCGCACAGACTAGAACTCTGCCAACCTTCAAGGGATGAGCCACTGTTTCCCCTGTTTTTCTCCTTCAAAGGAGAATCCATTTTTAAAGTTTGTTTGTGACTCTATTAATACATTCTTGCAACCCACTTTGGGCTGTGACCCAAGGTTTGAGATACACTGGCCTAGAGGGCTGAAAAGTAAGAATCCCCACCCCCCACCCCACATTCTAGGCTTCCCCTCTGCTCCGTGGGGTGTTCCCTGCCTCCACCCCTGCCCCCTCCAAGGGTATTACTTGTGGCTGCACATGCTGTCTGTCCCAGGGATCAGGCAGGGAAGCATTAACCTGCATGCCTGGCACCACCACTGCTGCCAGACTGCTGCTCTTCTGGCCTAGAAAGCATCAGTAGTGCCGGTGGCTGGGCAGACAATTTAACCCTTACCTGCCTTCTCCCCTGGGATAGACAGCACGGGCAGCCACAGTAAATGGTATGGGGAGGCAGTGAGTGGAGATTTAGGGTATCAGGAAGGGCAGGGGAGACAGTGGGCCTGAATCGGGCCAGAAGAGAAGGAGGTTGGGTGGCGGTGTTTATATTAAGGTATAGCCTAACATAGCTGCACCTTTAATGCAACATGAGCTGGGTAACATGGATCAAAGATAATCCTACCCGGGAGTGGCATAATTTAGAGCTGCATAACAACTGCTTAAAACTAGCTTCAGGTGTTAATTTGCAGACAATCCAGGAGGTAAGAACTCCAGGGGCCACCCAAAATTACCGTGTAATGAGATTCTTTAGTTTAAAGCCTAATCTAGGCTTATGTCTACTAGGCAAGGAATTATCTGATAACATGGTGATGAGTAAGTATATTAAATGTAAATGGCCCTTGGTGCTCGAAATGTCACCATCCTACCTTCTGAAATATTCCGCAAGCAACTTTATCAGCATCACTACATTGCAGCGATGAATATCCCCTAGACCTACTCATGTTAGAACCAACTCATGTTGCGGTAGGAGCAGATGCGGTACGTAGAGGGAATGACACGCAGATAAATTGTCCGTCAGATGGCATAGTAACATTTTTCAAAAAAAAATTCCAAAATATAACTACAAAGCAGAAAACATCCTACAATTCATCTGCCCAATGTAAAACTGAGGCAACTGTTTGCAGTCCTTCTTGTGCATAGATGTGCTCTTCTGTATATGACAATGATGATCTACTTAATCTGTAGAACAGAGGTGGCCTACCTGTGGCATGGGCATCACAACTGGAATGCAGAGGGGACAGGCAGCACAGTAGCACATTGAGCAGGAAGCAGAAAGCAAAGCAATAAATCATGAAGGGACCACAGGGCAGGGAGAAATTAAAAATAAAGGTAGAGATTTGACAAAGAAGGATACAAAAGGATAAATTAAACAAAGATGTGGGGAAGTACACCTGCATCCCTGTTTAACTGGGCATTGTCTAGCCTACTGGGTTTGGAGTAATGACTCTATCCAGGATGAATTTTGTTATGCCAGCAGGTGACCTACCATTTTCTAGCCACCTTAATAATTTCAACCTGAACATACTCTGAATTACAGCATTCATTCAGTGTATTATGCGAGCCCTCCTTTGCTGTCTGAATAAACACTGAGAACAGGACACTAAGACTTAGGAACTTTAGAGGTTTCTTTTCAGAAATTAACTTTTGTGTGTGTGCTATTTATCACAGAAAATAGTAGTATTTTTCTCTCAGAAACAAGTAATAAAAAGCTTATTTAGATTAGAATAGCAATGCATTTATTAGCTGAGAACTTTGAAGGTACTGCACAGGAATTTACCATGTGGTTTAATGTAATGAATATATATATGCTGTGTTATTACTGGGCTCCTCTAGAATATAGAGACTGCCAGTTGTGCCTAATTCTGGCACAGGATGTGGAACTGTGATGTAGATGAATTTCCATTACAGAGTGGAGTGATGTCAACAGCATTTATTTTACTTGCTCTAAAATAAAATTTTACAGATTTAAATCTAGATTTAAACCCAGTTCTGTATGTTGCCTTTGGAGAATTGGGTCCTTTCTGGTGAAAATAAGCTGCCATACAACTAATTATATTAACTTAATTTTAAGGCAAGGTATGTGTCTCAGTCTCAAAACTGAGACCTACTTTATTCAGGATATTTGGGTTTGATTTTTTTTTCTCTGGTGACTCAAAATATATTAAAATAAAAGTGTTTAATACAACTGTACCCTGGATATCTGCCAAATCTGGTAAAATGATTAATATGTTGGAAATGAAGCTTGCTAAATCAAGGCACATTTGAACCCTTTGATTTAAGTAGATAAACATCAGTCTGGTTATTTGTAGTTAGCTAGTCCATAGGTTGAAACTACAGAAGCCCTTTTCCACCTCTTTTGCTTCCCCCAAATAAATCCATATTTGCCACTGTAATTCATTTTTATTGTACAGTACTACTTGTTACTGCTCTAGGTGAACAACTCAATTCACCTAGGTTCTGTCTTAGAACAGGCCATCCGTGACAACACTAATAAATTGTGCATGAAATTGATTTAATCTATATCAGAGACATAATTTGTCCTGCAGTATGTCCAGTGTATAGTTCACTCACATTTTTATTTCGCTTGCTAGTGTGTATTTTGCTTTAGTATATAACCAAATACTTACTGATATGATTTTATCTTCATTATTTCTGTCCTTCTAAGAGCTCCGACACATGGTATATCACAATTTATTGTGATATTGACTGGCTAATTGCACAATATAGTTAGACATGCTACATGTTCAAAGTAATTATCACACACTAAACATGACCAACTAGTCACAAAGGCCAGGTACAGAAGTTACTCTGATTGTGCAGTAGGTGTGCAGAAAGCGCTCTACAGCTATAACCAAACCAAATGGTCAGGGGACCTAGAATACTGTAAAAATGGTAGATCCTGTTCTAAAGTTAACCCTGGATGGGTGTGGTATCAGACTTCAGTGCTGTAGGTTAAAGCACTGCCAGCAACCCATGGGGCCTTGTAGCATCCTGCTCACCCCACTACCTCCCCAGGTGGTGATCTAGCCTCAGCCAGAGCTTGTGTGGTCTGCCTAAGCTCTGAGCTCGTCCCATCCTCAGGTTGTCACTGACAAGAGCCAGAGAAGCCTCTGCCCTCAAGCCCACCTGTGTCCTCCCCCTGGGCAGCATAGAACCAGCCACAAAAAAACTGCTTATTTCTGAATTTCTGTTACTGCATATTGTCATGGGTGAAAGTGAGCAAGTGCTGCTATTTTGCCTCTGCTCTGTTAACCTGTCTTAAGAACAGAATCATCTGCAGTGATTTCTGGCAATGGGCAAGTTCCCCAATAGAAGTAAAAATGTACTTGAACGTGCCCAAAATGTGCATCAGCCCACCTATACATACTAATATGTAGCATAACAACTTTCCAACTTGTCTGGGGAAACTGCATGTGTAAAAAGTAGATTACGAGAAGCTCTTACATTACATGTGCTTAATACAGGATGCAGGACTAGAAAACTACGAGTCCAACTTACAGACCTGAAGAGCCAGATGTGTTCAATTCAGATGCAGTCCCAGAAGCATCTTGCATGCATTCGGTGACCCATAAAGAAGCAAAGAGTGTTTCTCTGTTCTCGTGTCTTAAAGCCAATTTCTACTAATTCTGGTTATTCAAGTAGTGGTTTGGAGCCATGAGCACATGATAAAAAGCTGCTTCAGGCAGTCTGTTACAGAGTATGAGGTATGCTGCTGGGAGTCTCACAAATACACGAGGCAGCTAGATCCTAGGTCCATTTTTGTCACGTTCCCCCGCTGTTTATTTTATTAGTTATCATTTTTCTGTTGTTGCTGTTCCTGGCTATATGAATAGTAATATCCAGTGGTCTTCCTAACCTTAGTATAGTGTTCATATTTTAGAGGAACACTATATCAGCAATCATGCAAAGACCCACTTGGACATTGTGGATGTGTCTATACATGCACAGTTACTGCACAGTAATTTAGGTTACTGTGCAGTAACCAAAAATTACTGTGTAGTATGGGTATGTATCTACACATGTGCACTCATACTGTGCAATAGGCCTGTGTGAATAGGCAACTATCCGATTTGGATTCAGCCAGTTTCATTTGGAGATTCAAATCGCTTTTTTCTGATTCTAGTCGGCCAAATAGATTTGGAAAAGATTCAGAGCTGATTCAGAGAGATTTGGAACGTGGCCACAGGGTATAATGGGAAATCAATTACATATCTATAATTTTGTAATATTTTGCCTGATTAGGATGAAACTTGAAGGGGTGGTAGTCTCTTTTTAGGGCATGAATTCTGACAAGTTTCAATGTGATAGCTGTAGGGGTTTCAGGGAAACTATACCTCAAATCCTGAAAACAAAATTCATATCACGTGTGTGTGTTAAGCCACAGTGGGGTAAAAATTGCAGGCATGGTAGCTCTTGCTAAGTCCACAAAGCCTGCCAAGTTTCAAGGAGATAGGTGCAAGGATTTGTGAGAAACAGCACCTCAAGCTGCTGACAAGCAAAACTCATGTTACGTGCGTGTTACACCACAGTGGGGTGAATACTGCTGGGGTGGTAGATCTTGCCGAGGCCACAAAACCAAGTTTCAAGGAGACAGGTGCAGGGGTTTCTGGGAAACTGCACCTCAAACTGCTGACAAGCAAAACTCATGACATTAGTGACACTGTGTGTGCGTTAAGGCACGGGGGTGAAAACTGCAGGCCTGATAGGGCCTGCTGTGGCCACAAAGCCTGACAGCTGTCAAGGAGATAGGTGCAGGGGGAGTCTGGGTTCTGGGGCCCTGCACCTCTGGTCACAGGCAGGCGAAACGCATGACGTGTGTGTTTGTGGGACTGTGTATGTTCAAGTGCACCCTTCCTGGTGCTGGGGCCTCTGTACAACATGTCAGTGTGCCCCTGTGAGTCTCCTCCTCCCCTACAGCCTTGGTCCTGTCCACCATTGTAAATGATGGAAGATCAAATAACTTGGCTGGCTCAACACCAATAGCACCAGGTACCCAGATGGAACTGTCACAGAACGTGCCTTTTTATAATGGAATAAAGGAATTGACAGCAAGAAGTAAAGATGTTGTGTTGGATATATGTTACTCGTGCTGTGTGATGGCTTATCTTGTGTTTTTATGCTTATATATTTATTACAAAAAAAACCAAAATAGTTAGAAAAATATAACTTAGGAAGCTTTTGAGTTGAAAAACCCTTCGTCAGGCTGAGGAAATATATGCAGTTGGTGTATCTCCTGGTCGTGGATGGTAGGAATAATAAAGAAGCCAGAGGCTGGCCTGGCATGCAATGCAGGCAAGAAAGCCAGTCAGTGAAAATGGAAATGGAGGTGTCATGGGGTCAGGGACAGGCTGGGGTGGGACAGGGTGGGGGAAAGGGGGATGTAGCAGAACAGGTAAAAGTGCAGAGGTTCCTGGGGTGTCAGATGTCCAGCAGGTTGCAATGTGTCAGAATTCCACTGTGTATTGATCCATAAGTTTCCTAGTGCTATAAGTGTTTAGCCAGCTAAGTTATTTTGACCTGCCGTCATTTACAGTGGTAGACTGGACCAAGGCTGTAGAGGAGGAGGAGGGCACACTGACATGTTGTGCAGAGGCCCCAGCACCAGGAAGGGTGCACCTGAACACACACAGTCCCACAAGCACACATGTCATGCGTTTCGCCTGCCTGTGACCAGAGGTGCAGGGCCCCAGAACCCAGACTCCCCCTGCACCTATCTCCTTGACAGCTGTCAGGCTTTGTGGCCACAGCAGGCCCTATCAGGCCTGCAGTTTTCACCCCCCTGTGCCTTAACACACACACAGTGTCACCTATGTCATGAATTTTGCTTGTCAGCAGTGTGAGGTGCAGTTTTCCAGAAACCCCTGCACCTATCTCCTTGAAACCTGGCAGGCATCATGCCCTCAGAAAGGGATACCATTCTTGCATCTTTCATCCAAATCAGCCAAAACCCAACAAAGTTATAGATATTTCTTTGATTCCCCATTATACCGTATGGCCAAATCTTTTCTGAATCTGTTCTGAATCAATTCACAAGGTCCAAATCAATTCGGAAAGCCTAAAGCTTCTAGTCATTCGATTCAGATTCAAATATTTGGCTTCCAAATTGTCTGAATCATCTCCAAATTTGAATCACAATCCGAAGCTTTGCACAGCCCTACTGCTCAGTATGTGTGGCAACTTATGCCAACTTGAGAATACGTAGGAAGTAGCAAATTTACTCCTGAGTAGTTACTGCACAATAAAACATGTATAGACTGTGCAGTAACCCTGTTTGCATGGACTGACTTGGGACTTACTTTAGTCCCAATTCAGTTCACACACAGTGTTACTGCTCTGTAATACCAGGTAGACACTGGTGTAAAAGCTGTGCAGTAAGTTGTTGAGCAGCAAATACTCATCTAGGAAACACCTCACATTCTTCAATGAGAAGAAAAGAAACTCTTTCCCTGACTTCCCAATTTGATGCCTGAAAAAGAAGCCATGACTTTACTTTCCCTTCTGAACCCAGTAGATTCCCTTAAATCTATATAGTATTTTAGAAGCCAAAAGACAAACAGGGTTACCGTCCTGAAGCCCTAATGAGTGAAGGTAGCTTGTCCCATTTTCCGGCTCTTGCCCCAGCAAAGATGCCTTAGGAACACCAGGTATTTGTTATTGTCAATATTCCATCCATTCTTGTTTAAATGCCAAATTCGCTGGTGCCCTAACATTGCCAGCTGATAGGAAGCATTGTGTGTCTGCAGGGCAGGCAGTGGAGCCCTGACCTGCCTTGCCAGGGCAATACACTGTTTACCAAGAACTTGTTTGAAGCTTTTCAAAGGCATTGTTTGTTTGCACTCAGGGCAATAACACCGCCATTGTGTGTTTTCTGATATGGGCTAATGGTAGTTCAGTGAACTTTGGAGGTGGTTGTTTTGTTTTGTTTTTTAAGCACTTAGTTCCATGAAAGTTGTTGAAATATAGTAACAACACTTAAATCTGAAATTGGGATAATTTTCTCTTGATTTCAAGTGGAACAGGATTGGGTCTTTGTACTGTATTGTTTACTCTATAAGGTACATCTGTAGCATGCCCTTGTTTTGTCTCCTAGCAGTGAATTAGAGAAATTGCCTAAGCTGGGGAAAATCACATCCCCAGCTGGGTAATCATTACGAGCAGTTACAAATATTCAAAAAATCTGCAGGATGGGGGAAGGGGGAGAGAGACTACAACATATTTAGCATTGAACCAACTAAGGCTTATCAGGTGAAGCTGCAGAGCTCTATACAGCTGTAAGGAAAGTATGAATAACAGCCAGGTAGGTATGTGGGTGTAAATTAGGTAGCAACATCTTGCCCAAAGTATTTTAATAGCACTCCACTTTCTTCATCTGAAGGCTTTTGTGGGGGGAAAACTTACCAGAAAGTAAACTGTATTTCTTGTGTTTGGTGTCTACAATCCATAATATCTTCTCTCTCCATCTTGTATTCTCAAAAGTGATTTCAGAGGCATCTGATACAGTAAGTGGCTGTTTATACTTAGAAGTATTTTGTAGTGTTCTGATACAAACAGTGGCTTGTTCAAACCAAGTTTGTGTTTGCCTGAGACATAGGTTTATTTTCAACTCTGAACCAAAAACTCTCTGGACTTCCTTTGTTCATTCAAAAATCACATTCATGTAGAGAAGAGATAAAGTTAGGTGCATAGGGGTGTGTTTGCATTAGTCTTGCATCTGAACTTGGCATATGGTTTTGGTTCCAACACTAGAACAGTTCTGCTTATGTCTGATCTTGAAGGGTTACAGCTCTGGAGGATGGAAAGTAATGAGAGGAAATGATCTCACAATCCCCTGGCCCTGCTTGTACCCCTCGATCCCCCTGACAGCCTCTCACATGGTGCCCCTTGCCCCCCACCCACAGCTACCTGTCCCCCCCAGCCCGGCCAGAGGGCCCCCCAGCTGCCAGGGCTGTGGAGCCAGGGACCCAGGTCCACAGCCCCCTGCCCCCAGCAGGAGGCAATGGCTGCTGCAGCAGACCACAGCCCAGCTCCCCCCACCTACTGCCTTCTGCCTGCCTACTTTCGGCTCAGGTGTGGGGCGGCAGCTCCATGCTGCCGCACACACTCCCAGGAGGAGGGGAGACCTGTGCCCCCCAGATCTGTGTGCAGGGTGGGGGTGGGCATGGCTGCCGGCTGAGGGCTTGGGCTCCCATTCCACTGTCCTTCCCCAGGGCCTCTACAGCCCAGCAAGTGTGACCTGACACTGCTGTGGGGAATCTCCTTGCCACTACAAGCTCTGTGTTGCCCTGGTGACATGTCACTTGCATGTGTGGCGTGGCAGCAGTAGGCATGGTGGTGTGGGGTTGTACCCCTCACTGCTGTTGCATGTGCAAGGTATGTCTCGCCAGGGCAGTGCAGAACTTGCAGCAGCAAGGAGATTCCCTGTTTGGCCCTGCTGTGCCCTGCAGCCCTGGGTCACACAGGGCTACGCAGGTCCTGGAGGAAAGCAGCAGGGTGGGGAGCCTGAGCCCACAGCAGGAAGCCCATGTGTGCCCCTACCCTATGGACAGATGTGGGAGGCACAGGTCCCTCTTCCTCCCCCAGGAGTCTGCACAGTGGCAGGACGCTGGCCCACCCTTTGCCCCACACACAAGCCACCCACAGTCCCACTTTGCTCCTCACCAGGGCCCTGCAGCCGTGCATTGCAGCCCCAGGCCCCAAACCCCATGCACTACCTGGTTGGACAGCAGCCCCAGCCCCTGCCCTAGCCCTGCTCAACTCCCTCCCTCCCCCTCTATAGGGGGCCTCAATCCTCCACCCCCACTTACCTATGGGAGCTGCTCTCCAGGCTTTCTGGTGACCACATGCATATACATGCACATGGCACCCCCTGTTTGACCCTCCCTCCTCCCACTCTCTCCTCACCCTTTCCAGACTGGAACTCTGCCAGCCTGGAGAGAGCTCTTTGCAAAACTGCAAAATCCATGGGTTCCTCTGTTAAAATGAGAAATCCATGTTTTCTTCGGGTAAAGGGGGAAATCCTCATTTTTCTCTGTTTCCCCATGGGAAATAGAAAACCCAGTCCCTGGTCATGATTTTCAAGCCTTCAGTGCTGCTTATTTAAGGAGCCATTAGTACCTCTTACCTGTGCAAAGCAGAATGTAAACAGATACTCCCCATGATTTTTTTTGCTAGCACACGTCTGAGAGAGGGGAAAGGAATTTTTTTAGAAATTACCAGTGAGGGAGGAAACAAAACCACATGCATAAAGGCACCTTATAAGATGCTCTGTCTTGGAGAGTTCCAGCCTTACCACTCTGATACCCCTCCTGCCCCCACCCCCTGCTCTTCGCATGGATCTCTCTGTCCTGAGCAAGGGTTAAAGGAGCAGCTCCACCCCAGGGGAGCTCAGAGCTCATGTCCAGTTAGCAGTACAGCCGAAAGTATGTGGGAAGGTGATTGACAGCCCTTGCCAGCATCTGTCCAGCAACACTTGTCAGCGAGTGGTGGCGGAGCAAGTTCTCAGAGTACTTCCCACCCCCTCTGATAGCTTGCCCTGTGAGTGTAACAGTTTCCATCAAGCAAGGTTACCTGTTGATTGCTGGAAATAATGTCTGCCAGAGGCCTAAGGATTCAAATATCAGAATTCAGGTTTCCTTTGGACTCCTTCCCATTCTGATCATTCAGACTATTTATTCTTCCTTCCACTTAAACTGTGGCTCCAGTGAATAATGCAAATAGTACTTGTAAGGTCCTGGAGTTCATCTAAGTTGCAGTATAATCAATGGAAGGATTCCTTTTGAGATCAGTGTACTTCAAGTCTGACAAGTCACTAACCAGTGAAACAGTTGTGATCTTGGGCCTAAAATAGAGTCTTACACCCCCACCCCCTCCCCACGTGCAGGTAAAGGCACAATGGGATCTAATTCATGATCCTCACAATTGTGCTTCCTGCCATGCCACCAGCATTCCCTTTCAGCTGCCCGACATGCGCAGCTGTACCGGTGCACTCATGCCATGTTGCCAGCTGTGTCTGTGTGGCTGTGCATGCCATGCAGCTTAGAGGGAATACTGCATGCCACACATGCATGGCAGGAGGGATGACTGTGGGATTGCTCATTAGCTCCCATCACACCTTATTGATGGTTCCTGGGTTCCCCCTGCACCGGCAAAAAGCAAACTCCTAAGGCAAGAAGCCCACTCAGTTGAGGGCATCCTAGCTACAGGGGCATCCCACATACCTCCTGGGGCAGGGAGATTATGGCAGCTGCTATCCTCCAGGCTCAGGGCTGTGTTCAACTTATAATGTGTATCTCTATAACCCTCTTAAGGTTCAGAAGATATTACATCTCCAACATCCATAGCTATTGTAAGCTAGAGAATATGAATTCCATACCCTGAGTGGCCATAAAACATTTCTTGAAATGAGAGATATTACTGAGTTGTATCAATATTTCCCATGTTAAACATAAGGATTATCTCTACAGCTGGCACTATCTTCCTTTAAAAATGTAGATATGACGTTCAAACTGCATTAATTCTAAAACAAAATTAATTAAAATAGCATTAGCATTTGAAAGTAAAATATTTATTTTATATGTTGCTTCTCTGCTTGTAATGGAAAATTAAGATCTTTAAAAATATATAGAGGGTTAGTGGGACTGGTACAAACCATGCATATTCAAATATACACACAGCCTTTGGTTCCTGTTGAAAGTCTAAGTATAGCCCACATGAGTAATGCTCAAAAGTCATTAGTGTTGCTGGAGGTTTGGTAATATATGTAAAATGGAAAACTTATTCTAGGCCCTGATGGACAGGAATCCACATATTTGACATTAGGGGTCCCTTAATGTACTAGAAAAAGGTAAAACAAGATTCAATGGATCGGCATTGAAGTTGAGGGAGCAGGGATTGGCAGTGTGATGTAGCTTGCTAACAGCAAGGCTAATGATGGGAACAGATTACCAAGAGATAAACACAGCTTTGGGACTTCAAACAGAGACAGAATATCTTTCTAAAAATATGCTGTAGTTTAGTGGCTTTCAGTTCCTAATATACTATGACTCCAAATTTCAGCAGAAGTTCATTCATATACACACCCCACCCCTGCTTTGGGCTTGATGGTGTTCTGTTATACAGCACGAAGTAAGACTTAGTCTGGAATTAGTAAGAATTATGTAAGGCAGTAAGAATTACTCTGTAAAGCTCCATTATCTGTGTTGCACAAAAAGTCATTCTAGCTGCTCCTATGAGTCTCAAAATCACCACCATGCACTAGCCTTCTTGTTGTTTGTCCTTGCAGTGACTTTCATGGGTATAGGACTCTGAAGGATCCTTGATCCTGTTTGCTTTGTTTAATAAGCAGTCAGTCAGGGAGTCTGACAGAGGTCTGGCTAATTCAGTGACTGAGTTCTAACTCAACAACTGATCAGTACAGTGTGTAACAGGGCCCCCTGCAAAACACAAAAAACAATTCCAACTGTGTTTATAAAGGTACAATTCCTTGAATCTTTCTCCAAGAGAAGAAGGAGCCATATTCATGGGGCAGCCTGGGGAAGTTGGCACATGCACTGCTTTTTCTGTAACTGTTTTGTACATGGAGAACTGCATCTAACTAGCACGCTACTTCAGATTTCCATGTGAATGTATTATTCCTAAAGCAGTTAAAGAAGATTGTGGATACGATATACAAAACCTGAAGTCTGTCACTGTCCTCCTCTATTGTTGATATATTCCAGGCAAAAACAAAACCTAAATGATACATTGAACATCCATATATCTGGCATTTGATTTAATTCTGACATTTTTATAGTGAGAAGCTGGCAGGAAAAGTTCCGGTGCCACTTGTCGCTATCCTCAATCCCATGCACTCAGGCTCTAGACCAGACTAGCTGCACGTACTGCTTTCTTGGATTACTTTTTTCTATCATTACACAAAAAAATCAGCCCTATCTGTACTTATTCTAATAGAACTCCCTGCTCCAGTTAATATGATTGTTTGCAAACATTTCTGCTGCATCTCTAAGGGTTTGTTTTTGCTATGGAATCATAGTGTGTTTGTGCATCATTATGGGAAGTGAAGATGCTGACAATGGTTGACTGATGAATGGGGTGACTAATGGAAAGTCATGTGCAACATGGTTAAAATTCTCCGCTTTTGTTCCTATATGAGGCCATGCAGCAATGGACTGGGACTCCAGTTAGTTCTGTCCCTGATTCTGTCAAAGACTTCCTGAGTAACATTGGTGCAGGTGCTCAAAGGAATTTATGGGCACTTGTACTTTTCTGTCCCACAACATGCCGGAGATCCAGCGCTTTCGAGCAGACTCAATTAATCGCATGTTAGCTGAGATGAACTGCTCTGTGCTGCGTGCAGTTGTATAAGCAGCGAAATGTATGTCATTGCACAGATACTGGCAGCAGTGCACTTTTGAACTAAGGCACCTCCAACGTGTGTTAGTTTAAAAGCACACCACAGCCATTTTCTCAGCACTGACTCACGTTTCCCGCTTATGCAACTGCAAGCATCGAAGCACCAAGCGTTCTTCCAAGCGCCCGGCACTGCCACACTTACATATGTAAAAATGCCCTAAATGCCTGCTGTTTTTTATAGTTATATATGGATTTCAGTGAAAGGTTAGGCACCTAAATGCCTTTGAGGATCTGGCCTAAGGGTCTCAATGCCTTAGTTCCCCAATTGTGGAATGGAAGTGGTAATTTTTCCTCTAACTTTCCAGTATTAAGTTAATTTAAAATATATAAAGGGTTACTCTTTTGGTCCCTGTTATTTGTTTCTTGAATACTTCTTCCCTGAATCTCAGGGAAGGAAAAGGGATGTAGGGCTAGAAGGAAGAAGTCATTATTTTTTCCTATATCATGTGTGCACGTTGGTCTCTGGATGTAGTGTTGCCTATAAACAGTAATTTGCCCCAATAGATCATGGTGGTGGTAGCTGGCATTTTTTTAAGTGAGCATAGCTGTTTTCCTGTAATAGTTTTAATTTAAATATATTTAGGCAATAAATTGTTCCTAGTGGGAACAACTACCTTTTACTTCAAAGAAAATATTGGACTTACTTACAGTAAATGAAAATGAAAAATCTGGTATTACTGGTCACCAAAGTCACTCTCAGGGAATTCTAAAGAAAATGAAAATGTTTAATTATGATCACCAGGAGCTTTGCTGTTTGCTTTGTGAAGCTATTTTTTTTTTCACTTTTTTTTTTTCTCCAAATGAAGTCAAACTTTACAGGAGCTAATGTGACTATCAGATTGTAAAATAAAGGAATAAATCTAATATAGAATATTATGGAGAAGAGATGGAAATATAGTAGCTTCTTGGCAAATAAAGTGATAATAGAAATGACACCCAAAACCCTAACAAAATTAACAGAGTAAAGTTTCCATTCAGTCATATTTTTCCTGCTATAACAAATAAAATTGGCCTCGAAACCATCTCACCTTTTGCTCCCTCCTCTCATATTCACAAAATTGACTCCCAGTCAGGGGGAGAAGGTGGAGAAGGTTTCACTGTGTCTGTTGCTCCTCCAACCTTGCACCCATGTATGTAACCCTTCAAGATCCCAACTGCTGTCTCATTAATACCTTCCATTTCTGTAGCAAATAAAATTTTTATTTGAGAGTGGAGGTACTGAGACCTGCTGCTAGTGAAAAAGCTGCCAGCTGCCTCATGAAAAAGAACAGCAACCAGGAGAGAAAAAGATAACCGTCTAGCTGCCTGCTTCCAAAATGCAGCTGATGGCAAAAGAGAACAGGAGGACCCCATGCTTACCTAGGCAGGAAGCCTCTGCCCAGAGTTAGAGAAGCAAAAAGCATGTGTCCTCCCCAGGTGAGGAAGAGCCATTTGGTCAGAAGAAAAGATTAGTTGTTTGAGGTGCTTTGGGGCTAGAGAAAGCTGGGAGCTCATAAATAAAAATAAAACATTTTGCATTCAATACATCACCACTTTTGAATTTGCAGCTCACTGCTCATTTTACAGGCCAGTAAAATTTGGGAAAACTAAAGGTGCTATACTCTTGTCCACTTACTCTTATCCAGTTACTCTTACTCTGCATTCTCTCTGTGTGTGTCTCTCTCTCTCTTTCTCTCTCAACCTGATACAGCATCAATATTGAACCCTCACAATTCATATTACCTGTGATTAAAGTTTTCAGGATTTGGTCTGTAGAAAATAATGAATATCTGTCTTAGTTCATTATAGCAAGCCTCATAAAGGGCCTAGGAATGTATCAGCTAAACCATAAAGAGATTGTGTAATCATATTTGTGTGTACATATGCACACAAACCATTACCCATTTTACACACACACACACACACACACACGTGCGCGCACACACGCGCACACACACGTGCATTTTATATAAATGTTAAACAGTCGTGACATCCCTCTAGGGCATGCTGCATCAGAATTAGAGATAGTGGAGTGAAGCATGGTCAGTAAAATTGTTCAAGTTTGTTTAAGCTCCATTTAATAAAGAGAATGAAATACAGTAGAGCATTAATTATCCAAACACCATTTATCTTAACTGCTCGGTTATCCAAACACAGGATGTTCTGCCAACATGAATCGGGTATGGCACAAGGGACAGCAGTGATGAGAAAGAAACAGAATTATTTTAACCATTTTTTTTTAAAACGAAATAATCCACAAACTAAAAAAGGTGAATCTGTTAGTGAACTTGCTTCAGAGTGTAAACATTGGAGTATATTTGTTAAATACGTGCCTCACAAACTGAACAGTTGCATGTTTTTGAGCAAGTTTTGGTCCCAAGGACACTCCGGAGTGCTAGGATGTTTTAGCCTTACTCTGTCAAACCCACACTCAAGAGATTTTAAATAGTGAGATCAACAAAAATGAGCTTAAAAATTATATTTCTTCATTTTCTGTTTAAGTCTTTGTTTAAGGTTTGTGTGTTTTGATATTTTGGTCAAGATATTTTAATTATACAACTAACTGTGCAATGTGATAAAAGTTAAAGAAAATTAAAGTAGGTGAAAAATTCAGAAAATTTCTGAGTGGTGAAGAATTTTAATAGACTCCAAAATATCTTTCCATGTAATCCTTAGTGAGGATCCTTTAGTAACTGAGTAGCCACAGCCAGGGACAATATCCAGTTCACTGCTCTGGTCCCTGTGAGTTGTGTGCAGATTTTTTTTTGGTTTTGCCAACAGCCATCAAAACCAGTTCTTGCCAAATTTCTTGCATATAATGTGTACTGTAAATACCAAGCATCTGGTTTGAGGGGGAGTGTGTATTTAATGTGAGAAAGTACAGTAATTCTTAAAGAGAAAGGGAATCTGTGGTTTATAGTTATTAAAGCACTTAACCACAAGCTTCTGTCCTATATACACTAATAAATGGGAATATACACTTCAACTAGTGTTGCACAGCTGTGAGTTGCCACTACCGGGCAATTTAGCTCAGACGGGCAGAGAGTTAATGGGACTGGGGTGGGGAATGAAATGGAAAGTGGGAAGGAAATGGTATGGGTGATAAAATGAAGGAATTTAGCCACTGAAGGATAAAATAAAAAGGAAGAAAAAGAATTCTAAAAGAAATGAAGGGGAAATAAGTTAAAGAAGCTCTCATCTTTCAATAAATTGGGATTTGGAATTGGGGTGTGGGGGGTGTTGGTCATGCCTCCCAAGGTGGCTGAGGGTTGGAAGCAGTGAGGAAAGGCACTATTGGGGGAACTACTGCCCCAGCCCCAGGAAATAAACCCCAGCTCATAGGGACTCAGTCTTCCCCCCTACCTTACTCCTCCCCCTCTCCACCTAGACCCTACTCCTGGACCCTGCAACCTAACTAGCTGGTTTGTCTTCTGCAGGCTGTTTGCATGAGGTTGCACCACTGCAGGAGGGAAGGTCACAACGCCAGGGGAGAGACCGGGGAGTTGGCTTGGTGCCAAAACCTGCCCTTGGGCACTAGAGTTCAGGGGGTGGAAAGTCTGTCCACACAGAACAGGGAGTGATGCTGCATCCTGGGATTCTGGAGGACTGCCACGTGGGTGGCTGATCTGTGAGGACTGGCCACACATTACTGAGACATGACCTGGGTAACACAGATCAGAGATCAATTTGCCCTGGAGTGGTATAACATTAAGCTGCCTAAAGTAAGCTCAAAACTAGTTTCTGGTGTTTGTGTGAACAATCAATGGGTTAAGAGCTCCAGGAGCTTCCTAAAATTAATGTGTAGCAGACCCTTATATAAAATTGCATGGTGCTATGCTAAATTACTATAACTGTGGATTTAGCTGAACCTAAAGGAGTTGGTTTGTAAACTCACCGCAATGCAAACTCTGCAGTGTTTACACAGAATATGAATGTTCAAGTTCTACCTTGAATCTCTGAAATTTAAAAGGAGCCTACACCTCTCAGTTCTGTTTCATTCTTGTTCCTCTTTCATAATTGTGTATTGTAAGCTATAGTTAGGAAGTCCATTTGGGTTTTTAGTTTTAAAGATACTCTGAACAAAGTAAGCTCAAATTTGATCATAAATATTATTATAGACTTCTGGAGCTGTTCCTTAATGACCCTCAAGCTACTACTGATTTTACCCTCTGCTCTCTTTACGCTAAAAAATTAAAGGATTAATTTCTAAATAAAGAAATAGTTCTCTTTTTAAAACAAAAACTTTGAAACTATCCAGAGGTTCAGTAAATTCAGAGGTTTTATTCAGTGAATAAAATTATATTTTAGAATATATTTGATATCTGGTGTATGTATTTGTGTATGCATGTGCGCACATGCATGCACATTATCTGTCCATAAGTTTTCCTTCAGAATTAGTATTGTCCAATAGAAAATTGATGTGTAGGAGGATGGATATTTTTGCATTTCATTTCCGCCTGAATTTTAAGACCCTTCATGCATGCGAGTAATAAAAAATAACCAATGGGGCCCGGTGTTAGATTCAGCTTCATGTTATTCTGCTTTGGTGCTAATTTGCTGTCTCCTCACTACAGTCAAATGTACAGAAAAGTGATATTGTTGTTACTGCTCTCATGCACCACACTGAGCTTTAACATGATCCTCTTTTTCTGCCACTTCATCATGGCATGAGCTGCAGTGGATGCTGCTCTTCTATGGCTGCCCTTTCCTTTCTCTAACAAAGTTATCAGTCCGTTCCTTGGCTTGCCTGAGAATCCAAAATAATGTCATTTGGACCTCGGGAGCTGTTGAGCATTAGCAGTACACTGGAGCTTGGGAAGTCAAAGTAGCATTAATAGTCATGCCTGGCTTTATAATAGTAACGTCCTTCTCCAGGAATTGTCACTTTTGATTTTTCAGTTCAGTCAGTGATGGCATGTGCTCTTTGCCTCCTGTCTATTCTGCAAAATAAAGGGAGTCATTTTCTCTTCCAGGTGACAAGTTTGAAAAGGAAACCTCTACAGCTACTCTGATGCCTTGAGATGCAAGCCTCATTCTTTGTATAGATGGGATGACCTTTTGTTTTTAGGAAAACTCCAAGAACTTGGACAATTTTTATGATCGCCTTAGGCAACTCCCCTTTTAGGGTTTGTATCCTCACAGGTTTTCTTTTTTCCACATAGGAGAATGGGGAGGGTCAAGGAGAGGAAGTAAGGATAATTCTGAATTCTGTGAACTGGGGATAGATAGATGAGAGCAATGAGTTTCAGGGTGCAGGTGGATTCTTGCGAGCTATGTTCCTAATAAATAATTCCATTGACAGGAAAAGAAGCTGAAGGTCCAAAATATACTGCTAATAAAATCAGGAGACGACACCGCGCTTCATCTTAAAGGAAATAATAGATTTCTGAACAAGAGCTTGGGAAGGAAATGGGGTCTAGAAGCATTAACTTTGCATTCTAATTATGAATCTCACAAGTGATGACATACAGTGGCCTACGCTACTGCTGACAGGAGCATACAGACGTTGCTTTATTAAATAGGTCATTTGTGAAATTTGGGAAAACTTATACTACTTAGGTATATTATTTCATCCAAGGCTTTAAATTCCTATCATGTGTACTGAGAGTAAATATGAGCCAAATAGTTTTGGCAGATTTGAGGGTAGTTCAAAGATCAGGTACAGTTTTGTTTGGTTGTAAAGACTTTGGTGTGTGTGCTTTTTTTTCTATAACCCCCCAACCAATTAACCTCAAAACTCTTGCTCCAATGAATGCAAATTGTCATTTCAGTTTGGGGAATGTTTTCATATTCACCAGCTCACAAATTGTGCAGTGACTCATCAAAATGGATTGTGTTAGACATTTGATGCTTCAACTAACAAATATGAGAAAACATGGGTTATTTTAAACATGCTTAAAGGAACATGTATGAGCTTTCCTGTATGAAATGGAAGGGTTTGTTTTTTGTTTTGTTTTTTAAGTATATTCCTGTTGGTTTCCATTTAAAACTAACCCACCCATTTCCATTCAATACATGTAAGCCTCAATTTCATAATGAATTACACTAGAGCAAACCCTTACATCTATAGGGAGCTCTAATGAGCCATGGGAGTAAATGATTTTATTTTTTTCCCCACAATGTGCTTCATACTCTTATTGTGACCCCATATCCTTTATGATGCCTTCTGTTAACATTCTTTGTTGTAGGGTAAAGTTACATGTTACACTTGGACCAGGAAAAATCTGTGAAATGTTAAGCTATGTTAAAATTAGAACATGCTATAGTCAGTTGTACGTTAAGTTTTAATATCATTTCTTGCCTTCACAGTTCTGCCTTGCCACTGGAGGGTTGGCATAGCTAGGAGCTGTAACACCTAGACGCTATCCCTGTTCTTGGGATGGGGGGCAAGGGGTGGATGGAGTTGGAAGAAGTGCATTCTGGGTTTCTAGGACACGACAAATTGCTCATTTGCTCATTTCATCTCTGTGGAGCAGACTGAAGTGAGTTAGGTATCACAGCCCAGAGTTAACCCTAACCTGAAGTGATGCAACTTTGAAAAGTTCAGAAGGCACATAGCACAAGTTAATGAGTTTTAACGTTCAGACACTCATGTTTTAGGTGGCCTTATTATGGTCTAAGTATAACACAACACTTCACCCATAAGCAGTTCAGAGGTAATTTACCAATGTGGAGTACCTTCCTTTGTGGAAGTAATGGGCACAGAATATTTCAGTACCAAAGTTGCCTTTTTAATATTCATAGAATTAGTGTTTTATTTTTTATTAGGTTAGGCATCATTTTTAGTAACAGATTTCTCCTAACTTGTGATACTTTATAGATCCCGGCTGTGCAAACAGAAGGGGAAAAAAAATTGACCAACTACATAAATCAAAAAGTCAGGTCATCTTTGCCAAAATGTTTGAGGCTGGGAGTGAGCCAGAGTTAAATTTCACATCAACCTGAACTCAAGTTTTGTAAAAGCTTAGTCAGAATTTCAAAAAAGCCAAAGCCTGTTTTGTTTCTTTTGGATCAAAACCAGGGTGAATGTCCTGGGGTAGATCTACAGGAGGTGAGACACAGGCTGAAACCCTTTTTGGCTGTGCTTTTGGCACAAGATCCACCCAGAGCCCTTGCTTTTACAGGACTCCAGATCCCAGAACATGAGTACTGTCACTATTGCTCATCCACTCTTCTCCCCTGCTGCTGAATTCAGATATGAGGGGGAGCAACAGGGGGGGTGAACAGTAGCAGCATACACTCCCTGATTTCCAGAGCTATATGAAAGTGAGGGCTCTGGAAAGACCCTGCCCTAATCAGCTGGTGAACTCAGAGCTTACTCTGTGCATGGAGTTCTGGCAGGAGCCCTTGCTTACCAGAAAATGAGCTCAGTTTGCTCTGCATGTGCGGCACAGCCAAAGTGGTGAGGCCTCAATCTCCTTGCCCTGTTCCTGGATCTGTTCCTGTGAATATCAGAAATGTTGTATGACTTTATTTCTAAGTGGAACTTCTGTGATAAGTCTAGTTACCATGTTTAGTAGGGTTTTGAGCCTACGTTCACTCAAAATCCAAGCAGTGTGAACCACAAGAGGTGAAGGAATCACAGAGCTAAAATCCATTCTAAAATTCATTGGTGTAAATCCAGATAAATCTGAAGTTAAGGAAGGTATCGCAGGCTTACAATGACATGTTTCAGAATAGAATTCAGCTCTCTGGTCCAAGGGATGAACATAACCTATTAAGACATCTAATCCATCTTATGCCTAGTATTGAGTTGTTCTCTGTTAGGCTCACATTTTTTTTGTAAACTAAGAGATGTAAGTTCTACATACCTCTACTACACAGAAATCAGTAGAAGAAACTATATTCAGCAAATGTCTCTCTGTGTTAGTTTGTGTAACAATAAAATATCATAATATTCTGACATGCAGATAAAGTATAAATATATCACTGCAGTGTCCAGTTTATTGGTAGATGATACAAAGGTTGTCCAAGCAATTTCTTACAGCTTTATTTTTAAAAGGATCACGTTGACTTAAGATTGTATGCTGAGGACACAAAATCTGTACTGTTGAACAGGAGGCACTATAAAAATGTAAATGTAACTTCAAGCATACTTTATTCATGAATTTCTTAAAGTATTGAATCCTTTAAAAATACAAACCTAAAATAGTTCCCTATTTAAAAAGCTAAAAGATAAAATATGTATTTAAAAGAATAAATTATACATACACATGATATATAATTTATTGCCCATAAAATATTTATCATAAAAACAAGGAGAGTGGGGTTTACATAAATAAAAAACCTCACCCCCCCTGCAAAAAAGAAAAAGAAAAACAGCTTTATACTGTAATATGTATGGCAGAAAAAGAGAGTACACTTTGAAAAATCAGGTTTCTTTTTTTATATGGCTACTAATCAACAGAACCTGTCATGCAATGGTACAGCCTAAGATTGTTCTTATGTACAAAAGAGATTTTTTTTTTCCAGCTCTGGTAGTATTCTGTAATGCTCTCTGAACATACAGCAGTAGTGCTTGTCCAATTCAACAACACTTTATTAGCGTGAGCAACACGTACATTATCTAAAATCGCCATGTTCTGGTTTATTGTACTCAATCAGCTGTGAGGTACTGACTTCACTCTGAGATTTCTCTAATATGCCTACGTCGGTTACATGTTGCATGCTTGATTGTACTGCATATTTAATAGCAACAGGTATCTGAGAGTGACCAAAAATTAAGAGATATTTCAGACTTTCTAGACCAACATATGCTGCCCTACCAGCACTGGTATTTGTGTCATTTAACATCCTCCTCAGTTTTACTGCAATGAAAAATATAGGGTGTTTCTTTTAAGTCTATTAAATATATACATATATATAGTTAGTTAGTTAGAAACTTAATGGGCTGTAGCCTTAGTTCTGATTCTCTCAAGATTAGTTATTAACTGCAAGAAATTGATTATTAGGCTTATGACACTGCAACACATCTTTTTTGGCAATATGTACAGTAAATACACAGAATAGCAAAGCTGTTAATAAATAAAACTATTAGTAATAGTAGTCTAAAAATCTGTTTTCCCCCATATTTTAACTTGAATGTTTGCCATCATCTGGATATTTTCTGTTGAATAATACAAAATAAATAACATTAGTTTGTCTCAAGATTTTTCAACATTGATTTTTTTTTTTTTTCTCCTCCCAAAAGGGGTAAAGGAGGTATGTTCTGATTCCACTGGTTGTTGACATTATGAAAACACATGGATCTTTATTTCTGGCATTTTTGCTTGGTTTTCAAATTATTGATGTCATAAATTAATCAGGGGAACCAAACCCCTGAATTTAGAGCTTGACAGAAGAGAATGAAGTTACTGATATGTAACTATTTTAGTTGCACTTTAGTTCTTCAGCTGTATGTAGAGGTAAAAATTGTACATGTTTGATGTGTTGTATTACAAATGGACTTTTTTGATGAATTGACAAAAATGGGTTTAGGAAGCACAACGTTTTGGTGTATTTGGTTCAAATTCAGAGAATAGGGTTTTTATCAAAAAATAGAATAAAATTGTAAGTATTGCAAATTTTATTTTTGATATTTTAAAAATGAAACATTTCAGTAACAATATTTTGTTTAAAAAGTATGTACTGGCTACTGGGGGGTGACCTAATCAGCGACCTAATCATTGATGGGAAGTTGGGTGACAGCGACCACGAGCTGATCACCTTTGCCATCTGCCGTAAAGCTGGCAAGTCAGTCAGCAACACGGAAGTCCTTGACTTCAGGAAAGCTGACTTTGACAAGCTCAGGAGGTTTGTCAGTGAGGCCCTAAGGGTCCACAACCCCAGGGGGAGGGGAATCCAGAAAGAGTGGTTGCTCCTCAAGGGAGCAATCCTCAATGCACAGGCTAATTAGATTCCATCTCGGAGGAAAGGCAGCAAAACGGCACAGCAGCTCCCCTGGCTCTCCAGGGACCTAGCAGACCTCCTGATGCTAAAAAGAAAGGCCTACAAAGGATGGAGGATGGGATTCACCTCCAAAGAGAAATATTCTGCACTGGTCTGGTCCTGCAGGGAGCAAACCAGGAAAGCCAAGACTGCAACTGAACTCTAACTAGCTTCGAGCATCAAGAACAATAAAAAGTCCTTTTTCAGATATGTGGGGAGCCGGAGGAAAAGCAAGGGCAACGTTGGACCACTGCTGAACCAGATGGAGCAAACTGACAACTGATGTCCAGGAAAAAGCCACCCTATTAAATGGGTACTTTGCATCGGTCTTTCATCAGTCCCATGGGATGCTATGGACAGGGAGGTCCGGGTGAGGGAGATCCCCTGCCCTCCATCAATGCTAACCTCATAAAGGAACACCTTGAGAGATTGGAAACCTTCAAGTCAGCTGGCCCTGACAATCTACACCCTAGTACTCAAGGAGCTGGTGAGTGTCGTAGCCCAGCCCCTGGCATGGATCTTTGAGAACTCCCGGCACTCTGGTATAGTGCCCAAAGACTAGAAGAAGGCCAATGTGGTGCCTATCTTCAAGAAAGGGAGGAAAGTGGATCTGGAAAACTATAGGCCCATCAACCTGACTTCTATCCTGGGGAAGATCTTAGAAAATTTTATTAAAGAGGCCATCCTTAATGGACTGGCTGATGACAACATCCTGAGGGATAGCCAGCATGGGTTTGTTGTGGCTAGGTCTTGCTTGACCAATCTTATTTCCTTTTATAACCAGGTGACCTATCACCATGATCCACTGGCTGAGAAATTGGCTCCGTGGTCAGACCCAGAGAGTAGTAATTGATGGAAGTCACTCATCACGGTGCCCTGTGAGCAGTGGGGTCCCCCAGTGCTCTGTCCTTGGACCCATATTGCTCAGCATCTTCATTAATGATGTGGACATTGGAGTCAGAAGCAGACTAGCCAAGTTTGCCTATGACACCAAACTTTGGGGCAAACCATCCACACCTGAAGACAGGCGAGAGATCCAAGTTGACCTGGACAGGCTCAGCAAATGGGCAGACGAGAACCTGATGGTGTTTGACACTGAAAAATGCAAGGTTCTCCACCTAGGGAGGAAAACCCTGCAGCACCCTTGTAGGCTCGGCAGTGCTACGCTGGCTAGCACTACAGAAGAAAGACTTGAGGGTCATTGTTTACCACAAGATGAACATCAGCCTGCAATGTGATGCTGCGGATAGTAAAGTGACCAAAATACTGGCTTGCATCCATAGATGCTTCTCAAGCAAATCCTGGGACATCATTCTCCCGGCCTTGGTGAGGCCACAGCTGAAGTACTGCATCCAGTTTTTGGCCTCACAATTCAAAAAGGATGTGGAAAAGCTTGAGAGAGTCCAGTGAAGAGCCACATGCATGATCAGAGGTCAGGAAAGCAGACCTCACGATGATGGGCTGAGAGCCATGGGGATCTTTAGCCTGGAAGAGCGCAGGCTCAGGGGTGACCTGATGGCCACCTATAAGTTTATTAGGGGTGACCAGGATCTGGGGGAAAGTTTGTTCACCAGAGTGGCCCATTGGATGATGAGGTTGAACAGTTATAAACTACTGCAAGATCATTTTAGGCTGGACATCAGGAAGAATTTCTTTTCTGTCCAAGCCCCCAAGGACTGGAACAGCCTGCCATTGGACACCTTCAAGAGTAAATTGGATGCTTATCTAGCTGGACTCCTATGACCCCAGCTGAATTCCTGCCCTTTGGGCAGGGGGCTGGACTCGATGATCTTCCCAGGCCTCTTCCAGCCCTAATGTTTATGAAATCTATGTAAAATGTAAAAAACAATAAAAAGAAATGGTTACAGGAGCTGAAAAATGAAGCAAAATATTAAGTATGGCTCAAATTATGTTTCAAATTAACCCTGAATATTTTTGTTTGTTTGCCAAAAGTAAACAAAACCAAAATATTGTTTGCCCTAAAACACTTGTAAAATTATTTTTTGTTCTTTCCTGATGGGAAGTCGGACACTGAACTAAAAAAAAAAAATCATTATTCACCATCTCTAATTAAAAATCATCATGTGTCTCCTTTTTTGAGAGGCATTCTGTATCTTGAAACAGACTATCTACTTGTCCTTCTTTGTCTTCTCTGTCTCTCTTTTATGGTTTGATCCACAAGTTCATTAAACTAAGTAAGATGGGCTTGGTTTTTGTTTCTTTCAATTACTTAAAGAGCCTTGGATTGTGCAGTTGGCAAGAATCAACATACTAGATAAAATACAGCCCTAAGGAGCTAGGACTTGTATTCTGATCCTTTTATTTCAAAGACAACTTTATCACAGGAGAAAAAGGAGGTTTTTCCTATGCTGATCGTTGGAGTATCTTCTCTCTGGGCAACACCTGGAGTGTAATTCTGGCAGCACAAGATCAAACTTGCCACTCCTTCTGCATTTCTTCCTATGTTGGCCTGCCCATTTTCAAAGTTATCTTCTCCTTGCTTGAGTTTTTTTTCTTTCTTCTCTGTTATTAGTTCCTCCTCTCTCATGGAAGACTATGTTTGTTCCCCTTTTCTGAATCAGATGAATGACCAGTTACTGAGTAGATTGCAGCAACAAAATGAAGAGCTGGATATTGGAACTCAAGCCTGTAGTAAACTATGGAACCAATAATAAGAGACCAAAATGCAGCGTAGCTTGGCAGCCAGAGAGCTAGCACGATTTTCAGAAGTGCCAAGCACCAGGTACTTCCCACTGTGTCTGTGCACAAAAGTCTCACCTTTCTCTAGAACAATATTGCATACCCACCAGTGCAAAAACTGGAGGTTTAATCCTGTTTGTCTTACTCACGTGAGTAGTGTTATTGAAGTCTACCATTTTCCCATTTCTTTCTCCCCACCCCTAAACAGTGTTTTCCCGTCAGAGCTTTCCATTTTTAGTTTCTGCCTTATGACTCTGATCCATAGGGAGAGTATTTAACAAACAGCCTGATTTCATGTTGAGCTATATGTAAACTGGACGCTGCTTAACTGCAGTTCATAATTGTGCAAAAAAAGTCATATAGGAAAACCAAAATATATTGTACTGATTCCTGAACAGTCTATTATTTCTGCATCATAATAACAACTTAGCCATTCAGATCATCTATTTTACTTATCAGATTATATGTTCCCTATTTATATCTTGCTTAGCTATCTTCCACATGAACATTGTAATCTTGGTGTTCTGTTGCAGCTGTGCCCCCCACCCTAGCCCCATCTTCTTAAGATGTTATAAGCACAAGCAGAATTTAGCCTTTGGACCAGATTTTCAAGAGTTTAGCATTCAATAGCTCCTATTTAGGTATCTCACCTCAGTGGCCAGATAGCCAAGAGACTGTCACACTCCATAAGAGCAAGACTTCTCAAAGGTCCCTGAGCATTTCTGGCAATATGACTAGTTAACTTAGACTCCCAAATGATAAATGACCTGTTTTGGAACATGGTCTAATAATGCATGATAGTAGTAGTGCTCTCTGCTAGTATGATGTAGTTACTGCATGTTTTTCTTTGAAAGACATTCTAAGCATATATCTACTCCCACTGAAGCATATATCCTAGCTTGCTGAGGTACTAGATGAAGTCTAACTACTCTCACACGTAGCTCCATATTGGCCAATTTTTTCTGCTTCTCAAGGTTGATGCTCAGCTAGATAAATTGGCCTTTATGAAACTCTTTGGTGCCAAAGCTAAACTGATTTTGATACCTGAATTAGGTGCTGGAAGCTGTAAAAATAGAAAGGTGAGCAATAGAAGAGTCTGGGTGGGCCCTGGTTGCATAGTCTCCCCAGGCTTTCTGCTGCTATGGGAGATAGGGTACTGGATACGATGGACTCGTGGTCTGCCCCGGTCTGGTTCTTAAGTATTATGATGCTCCACTGTTATAAATTATATTTCCCATTACTGGAACTGTAATCCCACCATCCTGTGCCCTGAGTGAAACCAGGAGTATGCAGTATCTCATTCCTATATCTCCTGTTTAAATATCTCTATATTCAACAGAAATATTTTGCCATAAAGTCAAAAGTGTCTCTGGAATTTTTAACCAAAAAATGCAAAAAAAAAAATGTTTTAATTTTATCAGAGAAAACCTTTGACATACAAATAAATTCCCCTGTTAGAACCCAGGTAGTGTGGTGAAGAAAGAGGAAGCACGCTGATTCTAATGCACAGGGGTAAGGAATAGAGGGGGACCGGGTACTCAGGACAGGGATGTAGTTGTGAGAGGGTAAAGATAGGAGCTGTGCGTGTTTGGCACCAAGGAGCAAAAGGCACAATCTGGGAGATGACATTAGAAGAGTCTATAGGGCAATATTCAGTCCCTTTAAAACCCTGGAACTGAACCAAGGATTATTTTGTCCAGCAAACATCCTCTGTTGTTTGTTCATTTCCATTGGCTATATGTGTCTCATTACCTTTAGTGTGGCTCTTCCAGGTAGATAATAACTGCCTCGTGCTGCTACTTTTTTATTCTAGTCGCAGTGGTCTGCTTTCTTGACCCAAAAGTTCCAGTCTTACTGATGATCCAAGGAGAAGGGGGAAGAAGGTAGCCAATGATCCATGTTAGAATTTCTGCTTATTTGATTTTTTTTTTTTTTAAATCAAGTAATGTAGTTTGAAATGTATTAAAAGAACAGAATGCTAAGGTTGCAAAGTCAAATGCTCAACAATAAGGAAATGTATAAATTGCAGACTGCCTGTTCTACCTCTACTGGTCCTTTGCCTTTATTCCCAATGAAATAATCTTTAATTAGGTAATTCCATACAGTCCTTCCATTGGACCCCAGTCTATCATCCAAACCCAACTACACAATATTCATTTCCTCCTGATCTTTATGTGAAACTTCACTACACAATCCAAATTTTTCACAGTCATGAATTAATTTATCTCCATATCACTCCTCTCATTTCATTTGGTATTATCACCATTTTACAGCTGGGAAACTGAAGCACACAAAGACCATCTTAAACAGACAAGTCTACTTATTTAGTTGCTGGGCATGATTTTTCAAAGTATTTAGCACATTATATTCAGAGCATGGGTCTGATTGACTTCAGTTACAGTGCTCAGCTCTTCTGCAAATTAGTCCCCAGGTGTCTCGCATCAGACACCCAGAAAATGGGAAATGCAGAGTCAGTGATGACCTGTGAAAAGTTTGTGTTAAGTGACTTGACCACCATCAGACAGGAATGTTGGGAGAGTTACAGACTGAATCCAGGGCAGAATTTAGCTGCCATAACTCTATCATCCTTTACATTTTTACCATTTCCTGTATCATCCAGCGAAAAATTCCAGCTTCTGTAACAAATGGAGTTAGGTGTCCTCCAAATAACATTTTCAGTACAATCCTGTTTCACACTGAGTACTGAATGAAGTGTTTATAGGGTGGGGAGATGAGGGGTGTGGGGGCATGTGGTCATATAACTAAATACTGCAAAATAATGTATATGAATGGGTGTAGTAAAATCTCCCAGGCTGCCTTGATTCCTAAATGTGGAATGCTTGACTAGCAGCTTTGTTGTTGTTGTTGCTAGGGAATATATGTGTATTTATTTCCCTCTGTTTCTTTTTAATATATCTTACAAATATATGTTCCTCATAATGTTTAACATCATTTTGATGATCATCTTGCTGTTTTCTGGTTGACCTATTTTACGGACTCTCACAGTTTGATGAAAATCATTTACAGGTTGATGTTTGCTAGTACTCTCGCAGCTCTGGATTGCATTTCACCTACACCTGCAGATACCTGTATATTTTGCGTTGTCATATACTTTCAGCAGATCTCTACTCTTTGCCTCTAGTATCAATATCTCTAATACTTTTCCTTCTTCCTGTATACCTTTTGTCTGTAAGAGTTTCACTTGTTCCTGCCTGAGGATCTCTCATTTCCCTTATCTTCTGTTTCTGTTGAAAAATGAGTGGAAGCAGCTATTTAAAAATTGTTTATTTTGTATGTATATTTTTTCTAAGTTTTCCCTTTTTCTGGAAAGCTCTCTGTTCAATCTTCTTATGTTGCTCAGACCCTTTACTAACCATTACACTGCTTTTTAGCATCCCTTATTTTTGTCTGCATTTCTTGATAGTTTTGATTCTTCATTTCAATCTTCCCGTCCTGTGCCATTTCCTTTACAATTCTTTCTGCTCTTTAATTGTCTTAATAACTTCCCTTTTTTATCCACATGTTTATATCCTGATCCGTCAGATGTAGTAAGCCAGAGTTATACTGGAATTTAGCTTCAGGAGTTCCAGGTTGCATCTATATGTGGAATCTGTATGATGCAATTTTTCTGCCCTTCTGAACTAAATGTGTCTGTACTAGATTATAATGTTTGAGGATTCATTTATCAGTAGGGTTTTCTAATAACATTTTCAGTGAGTGCTATAGCCAGAAAATCTAAGATTGTGGTACCTGATTGATAAACACTTTTTTCAGTAATGCAAGATCAAGTAATCTTTGGCCTATGTCATCATATGCAAACCACCCCTTTTTTCTCTTACTTAAAATGTACTGTACTTTGACTGGAGTCAACTATTTTCAAAATTACCAGTGTAACTAATCATGTTAAACTATGCATGCATACAGTTTGCTAGGTAATCACAGTTAAAACTATTATTTCAAGATTGTTCCCTTTACCTTTCTCCTAAAAAAGATCTCCCTGGAGAGCTGATGATTTCAACCAAAAGTCTAAGCAAGTACAAAACTCATTATTGAAAATAGGCAATAGGCAGGATAGATTTGCATCTTATAAACTAACTAAATCAGAGATGTGTAGTACGAGCTTTTGTGAAACTGAGCTCATTTCATCAGATGCTCTGAAAGGACATGCATAGATCAGTGTATGAAATAGAAAGTGATCTGAATACAAAGGACAGGAAAGGGGAGGGAGGGAGGGGAGAGGCAGAAGGAAGGCATTGCTGAGAGGCAAAGGGGTGATAAACCTACAGGGGTCACAAAACCTAATTCAACTAACAGGATGAGAATCCGCAGTACCTGTTTAGACCATACTTAATGCAGTCCAGCCTGTGAATTATTTCTCTTTCACACTGTCATATTTAAGTTTTGTTGTCTAAGAACAGCTACTCTGAGATCAGCAATGGAAAATCCGTGGAGTTTAAAGCATTCTGTTGCAGGTTTGTGCCTCTTTTTGGAAATGATGTCAAATCAATGTTCATTAATTCTTGCCCATAAGGATTTTCCAATCTGCCCAAGGTAGACAGCAAAGGGACACTATAAGCAGGTGATAGTGCATATTACATTGGTAAAGGTTCAGGTGAAATTCAGATGTTGTAGTCCACGTTATTTGGTTCAGTGATGATGTAGTCTGTACTGAGGAATCTCGGTCTCTTTCAAGGCCTGATGCCTCAGTGAGTATAGGAGTTAGGTAGACTGTTGCTTTAACGATGCCACTTGAAGTTTCAAGGCTGTCTGTAAACCAAGATGGGTTTGTCCCCCATGACTACCTTGAGATGTTCATTCTTGTCCAGGTGGGGCTAGAGGCTGTTGGTGTCCAAAGTGTGCAAGCAGGGGTATGACAACCAGAGGGATTCTGCTGTCCTTGTCTTGGATTTGTTATTTTAGCAGGTTGGAGTAAGTTTGAGTCAGTGTTGTTGATTTTAGTGGCTAAATTTTGGGATTGTAAGGTAATTGTAGGAATCCCTGCTTTGGATCCTTAAGGCATACATCCTGGTTGGTAGAATCAGAGCTGATATGGTTGTGACACAGAGATTGGCTGTAGACAATGGATTTAGTAATGTGCTTAGGATGGAAGCTGGTGGCATGAAGGTAGTTGTTGTGGTTGGTTTCCAATACAATATAATGTCGTGGCCATTGCAAACCTTCCCTGTGGTGTCTAGGAAATGAATCTGCAAGTGTAGTATTCCAGAGTTAGTTTCATGGAGCAGTGGAAGTTATTTAAACTCCTAGTGACATTTCTTTAGAGATTCCCTTCCATGTATTCGTATCAATGTACCTTAGGGGGAATGTATCGGGGGGGGAGAGGGGGGGAAGGGAAGCTGGGGAAAATGAACAAGGTCTGTCATAAATATATTGGCATATTGGAGAGTCATACATGTGCCCATGGCTGTGCTATTAATTTGTAGCTATAGGGAGTTCCCAAGTCTGAAATAGCTGTGTGAGAGAACAAAGTGGGGGTATACAGTGGAAACAGAAGCAATGTCCTTATCAGAAATAATGTCCTTTATGGCTTGTAATTCATCCAGATTGAGGATGTTGATAAAGAGAGATGGGTGCATGGTAACTACTATTGTAGTAGCTGAAGCTCAGTGGACCCCAGTTTTTTAAAGAAATCAATGGTGCCTTTCAAATAGCTGGTGGCTCCAGTGGTATATGGGGATAGTCAACATAGCTAGAAACTCCCTCTGTAAAGATGGCAATGGCAGAAATAATGGGGCATCTTGGGTTACCAACTTTGTGGATCTTGAGTCATAAGTAAAAGTTGCATGGCCTAGGTTCCTGGCAGTTGGAAGTATCCATTCTCTCCTATCTTTCCAGTCTTGTCTTTCCAGAGGTATTGTTAAGAGTTCATTTAATTCATCCTGGTATTGTGCCATGGGGTTGGTCAGGAGTAGGAGTATGTAAAACTCAGTGTTGAAAGACATCTCTGCATTTGCTGTTTGAGTTGGGCACTAAGAATGGCACACACATACCATGCTTTAAAATCAAACATTTTAAGTATGCCTATACTGAGGCTGACTCTCATCTAATTCACGCTGGCATAATACACCTTGAAGTCACTAGAATTACACTGTTGTAATGAGACTGGAATCAGGCCAATTAAATGCATGTTAATTGACACTAATAGGCTTTAAGAAATTGAAGTGGATCAAGTTCTTTAATAACCATATACTTGTCAATGTATATGAGTAATTTAAGATCCTACAGCCTGATCCAAAACCTGCTGGTGTCATTGAGAGTCTTTCCACAATATGGCATACAGATAACTGTCACCCTAATTATTTAAGCTGCTTTTAAAAGGGTGCCCTCTGAAGGGTCTGCCTAGAGTAAACACTTAGAATGTCAAGTGTCATGCTCTGTTTTATATTGCCTAAAACTTTTGCTCTTAACTCAGACTTAAGTTGGAGTCTTTACATCTCCATTTTGCATATGTAAAATTTAAAGTGCAATTAATCATGGATTGGATTTCACACTTGCAGTTTTGAACAGTTTAAACATCTACATTCCTGAATCTGCCCATTCAACATGGGATTTGGATTTGTGATAAAACTCTACGCACAGTGTTTGTACCTCAAAATAGGGAGCATTTCTTGAAGATGTGGCCCTTAATATAATCGATCGGTGCTCTGAGCATTTCCTCCAAAGGGCTGAAGAGGTTGATAATAATATATATAATTGTAATGTGCAGAAGGAAGCCTTCTGACCCCTTTTCTCTGATTGTTTAGTTATGAATAAGAGCAGAAATACCTTATGTGTCTTGATCATATTAACACAAATATTTCCTGAACAGTTTTTAATGTAACATTTATTCACAAGCAATTTTATGCATTTCTGAAATTTAAATTCATGAAAATAATGATTAACAAGAAAGTCCTGACACATACATACTTACTTGCAGTGGCATGCATATGCTGTTGTAATAATAAAATTCCACAGCTTTCTTAATAAGTGAACATTCATCATTCTAATTCAGTATGTTATACACAGAGGATCTGTGCTAATGGTAACCACAGAAAAGAAAGACCTGCAGAAAGCGCATATATCTTTTTCTCATGCAGTTCCTGACTTTCAAATATTTTACTATTCAGAAACACTGAAGCAATCTCTCCCCAGTGAGATCTTCAGCTTCATCCTCTGTAAAATCTGTATCAAGCAACCAGATAGCAAGAAGACTCAGTAATTCATATTATTATTCTGCACCAAATAGTTCTGCACAAAATATAGGGAAACGTATTGCTTTTCGGAGTAGGCAGATACAGGGTAATAAGAAGCTTTGATTTGCCTGAATCTGATGCAGATATATATGCATGCCTCACTCTATCTCTACCACTATTCCACCTATTCTTTCAGCCCCTGTGGATCATGCTTTGCTCATCAGGAAATTCTATACATAGGATATGTGGGGGTGTCAAGTCAGATTAATACATGCACTATTTACTTTCACCATTCTCTAGCACTTGGCAAATACTCTACCAAAAATGCGACACAGGGGATGGCTACATTATAAGCTATCTGTGTATTCAGGCTAGCAAATATGCACATTTCTCCCTATTATGCACACTTAAAGTCCTTTACTCGTGCCTAAAGATGAAGCTGAAGATCTTTTGCAATCCCTACTTTAGTTGGCAGCTTACACCTGAACTAGCAACCTGGACCTTTACTCGTATGCTTTTCAGTGTTGATATAGCATATCCATAAGTAATATGGTTCTTACTTACAGGCCATCTTCTACTGATTCCCCAGAATTCTCCATATCTGTGTCTTTCAACCCAAGTGTGATCAAGATGTAGCCACGTGATCTTACCTGTAAGGTTCCAGGGCCAGAAATTTAGTAGCAAAACAAGAAGTGGCAGCTCCCAACTAATCGCTGCTTAATACTGCTCATCCTACTGCTAAATTTTGGACCTCTTAAGGAACCCCACAGACCAGATGACATGGCCCCATACACTGGATCAGGCCCCCATACAAACTCTGTGCCAAGTATCTGGCCCTCAGGCCAGACTGCCAGGGAATGGCTATTGCTCTAGCCCTTCTGCATGCTTCCCTTTACTCTGTACCCAGGACCAATAAAGTACTTCATATTATCTGGTTTCATCTGTTTATACTTTTGTTTTACTCACAGACCATTACAAACTGCCAAGACGTGGGTGACTTCTATGCTGCCAAGCCCAAGGTGTTCTTCTGATCTGTAGCCAGCCAGCCAGAAAAATACCATGGAGTGAATATTCTCAGGAACATGAATTAAACTATAGCATAAGGAAGATACACTGTTACAATGCCATTTGGAGGATGTGTTGCTGTTGGACATCCACCAGACTTCACTATGATACTGGGAGCTGGTTCAAGCCAGTATCTTATATTAAGGGCCACATCTTCAAACAAATGGTGCTGCAAGTTAACTAAAGTTCCAGCAATGTGCCTGCTATAAATATCCATGTGCTATAAAGCTCACAGAGATACTTTTCTTGAGCAGTTAGACCACTATCTTCCACGGTACCCTTTTTCTAGAAGTAAACCTGGCCTATAAAGACGAAAAGAGGCTCTCAAGGAGGGGTTATAGGATATGACAAAGGGCAATCTGCAAAAATCTATGGTCAAGCAGAAACAACTTGCTGAATAAGTATTTACAACAGATGGGCTCAAAGAAGTCTTCATGAAGCTTCTCGTGGTGAAACCAGTTCTGAAGAGAGAAAAACAAGAACCCTAGATTCAGACTGGGTAAGTAAGCTTACCATGTTTGGTATTGCTGTACAGGAGATTCAGTGGGATGTAACTGGTGTTCGTTAAGGACATAAGCTTTATAATGAATTTCCACTGGTAACTTTCTTATTCCTTTAACCTCTTCCCTGAAGCCCTCCCCTCTTGCTGCAGAGGACAGGATACAAGGCAATAAGGTTAAACTGCATCAAAAGCACATGCATCAAAGTGGTTACTGCAGCTCCGACTCTGGCCCCAACCCAAGCTCATGGTTGGGGTTAGAGATGAAGTCATAGCCAGTGGTGCCTGTGCTTGTGCCTCCGTCTCTGGACATAAGCAGTAGCATGGAGGGGCAGGGGAGAAGCAGAAGCAGTGGCAGAAGGAAAGGTAAGGGACAGAGGTGGCAGGGGTCAGGCAGCAGAAAGAGCATGCGGGAGTCGGCACAAGTCAGGAAGGACAGATGCCAGGGTGCGCTTTACCATGGGCAGGGGTGCAAGCAGTGAAAAACGGTAGGCTCCAGAGTCCTGGTGGGGGGAGGGGGCAGGCAGCGGGGAAGAGAACAGACAGCAGGGGGTAAAGGGTAGGGGTCAGGCCACTTGACTCCCCTACTGCTGCTTGCCCTGCTGCAGTGGGAGGGAGGATAAATTTAAGAAGACCCACCAATAATTAGATTCTATAAATAGAAAAATCTAACAAATGTATACATTTTCCATGTATAGAGTTGAGATCATCTTAAATTCAAAGTTATCTTGGATTTGGGTAAATCGAGTAATTTTCAAGAGGAGGCTGGAAAGGAATCTGTCTGGGGTGATTTAAGAATTATGAATTTGTGCTGTGGAGTCAAACTAGATGACTCAAGAGGCCCTTCTAGCCTTTTGAATGTGTTTTTCAATGGCTCTAAACTTTTAGTGTACAATCGAAGCAGTAGCTGTTTCATAGTTCTTTCAAAAATTTTAACTTTTTGTAAATAGGTTACATTGATGTACTGTTTATTATTTATACCTTGATTTCAAAAGCATTCACTATGAATTGCAGTTCTAGAAGAGTAGTTAATAATGAAGTTTTAATATTACCACTGAATTACTTTGCCTTTTTGTGGGCATTAGTTCAGAACGTTGGTGTTTCCTTCCAATTTAAGATATTATGCAATGGTGGAATGGGTGCCGCTGGTCAATTTCTTTTTAAATGCAAGACCTATTATTAAATCTTTAAAGCCCCTGCAAATTGAAAATGTTCCCATAAGGCAATTTCACAAAATATGCTTTTTTGTGCTCTTTTACATCCAGGGAACTAATGGTACTTTTGAGATGGTAAGAGAGAGCCAATACTTGGCTATTAGTCACCAGCCACTTAAGTCAGTGTTTTATCAGTGTTCTTCCTTACTTTTTTTTTCCATTCCTGGTAGGTGATGCTTGCAAACTTGTCATTATAGCTGGAAATTTAGTGAGGCTGACAAGTTAGATGATCTGGCAAACTCTGCAAGTCCACATTTATAACTGAAGAGAGTGCTTCATTCAGTGATACGCTGTGTTATCACCAAGCTCATAAGAAATATCTTTGCATTCACTGAGGTAACCTCTCCACTGAAAGATAACCTCTCATCCATTGAGAAATGTGAAATATTTATCTTTAAAGGGCCTTCCAACCTGGAAAGAAATAGGACTTCATGTTAGTAACAGAAGCTCTTTAGAAACACTTTACCTGAGCTTGTGGCATTGACGAGCAATTTTACTGAAATTAAAATAAATGTATTGTGGGATCTAGGCTCAATTAAAATCAAGTGAACTTCAACAGAGTACTTTCCCTATCTTATCTGTTAGAATTGTGATCACTTGCCTGTATATTGTAGTGGTGGTCCCAACTCTTGGCTGCTACATCTTGTTGTTTAAAGATGATCGCAATCAGGAGGTAGTAATGATACCCATCACTGGACAACGTTATCTTGAGATAGGTCTCTTCTCGGGCTCTGGTCTCCCCTGCACCCTGGCCTAGTGCCACCAAGGTATTATGCCACTAGTCATTTGTGTCAGTCTTAACTGGTGACTTTTTTCTTTTCTACTTCAGGGACTCACACATCTCAACAACCATCTTGACAAATTGGAATTAGAGTGAAATATAAGAATTCTTCTTATATTTCAGGTAAGTCCAACATTATATCTCAAGAGAGAAAGTTAAACCCTCTATTAGTACCAGTACTCAAAGGAAAATAGCATAACAAAATAGAAAATAAGCCCATCCAGGCTGGTACCCTAAGTCTGCCCCTATTCCCAGGGTATATCACAAAGTCTGGGTAAAATTTCCTTTCTAAGTGTGTCAGGGCCTTTCTAGTTTCCTGACCAAATAACACACCAGCCTGCAGAGGCATGGCAAATCAAAATAAAAGGTGGAAAAAGAAAATAACTCAAAGTCTGGACCTTATACTGAGGCTTAGCCATTCTCCTTATGGCAAGCCCCGTTCTTCTCAGCAGTTTCCCTGCTGCTTACACTGCTCAGTTCAGTGATGCCTCTTCCGCCAGTATCTCCCAGCTCAGCTGAGCTCTTTTGAGCTCCCCAGCTAGTTGGCCACTAACTTGCCACCACTGTGGCCATCCTGCCTGTTTTCTTGGATCTCAGGACTCCAGAACTCTGCCAACAGCTCCGCACATCCTTCCCTCTCCTTCACTTCTGGGTCTCCACTTTTGTTGTCTTTTCCCCAGGGCTGCTCTAGCTTCATGAAGCAGCTGCCCCAGAACCATGGCTCCTGGGGAACTCCTCTCTCCATCATCAGCTCCTGCCAGCTCTTGGTAAGTATCTTCAGAGTTTCTTTTTCCTCTTCACATGTATTAAAAACAAAAACAAAAAAACGCTGTAGAGTAACTATATCCTGATGTCTATGGCTGTTCCTTGCTAAATTGTCCATATGTAGTCTTCATCTAGTGCACTTTGAGTAGCTGATGTTACAATGAGATAGAGCAGGGCTGTCCCAGGTGAGGGGGAATCGGGGCAACTGCCCCTGACCCTGCACTTTGGGGGGTTCCACAGAGCCAGGCAGAGCATTTCCAGTGACTCCATTCTGCCACCAGCTACACGTCCAGTCGCTCAGACCCCTCTCCCCCCCAATCTGCTGCTGGCTTGCTTGCATCTCGGGGCAGGGCCCTGCACAGGCTGATTTGCCTTGGCCTCCACACCCTGCTTGGATCATCTCTGAAACAGAAACACAACACAACTGCCAATAGTTGCAAACTGTCAATGTTTTCATGTGAAAATTAGGTAGGGTTCCCCCCCCCCCAAATTTGTTTAAAAGGGGTTAGAAAAGATAACTGTCTTACCCTGAAGCTTGATTACAGAGACAGCAGCTGAGAGGGAAATAAGTGTGTCGTGGATAACATTAACACACATATTAAGGTACTGAGGAGACACAACAGATCTAAGATTTGTGGGACAAGAGACTCTTTGAGAGGTTCTGTAAACAGGAATGGGACTGGGAACTTGCATAACATTCATTTACCATGATCCTGAATAGGTTGCAGCATACACGTTATCCATTTCTTGTGCAAGTACAAACATGATCCCCTCAACAAGTGTCTGCTCTTTCAGCCTCTCCAAGGGACTTTCACATCCTTCAGCCTCTTCCAGAATTGGAAATAGTGTTTATTAATTGATACACAATCCCAGGGATTGGGCCTGCATACACACATTCAAATAATCTGGTAGAATTCTCCCAAGTTTGTTCTCCTGATAGAAATTTACTTAGAGCCACATGTATACATTTACCAAGAGCCACGTGTGCAAATTAAAATACTGAGGCCCTAAAGAGCAGAGACAGTGCTGACGGCATACAACGGGGGGGGCGGAGCACCCGTGCAATTATCATAATGTGCTCTGCAAGCTTTCTTAGTCTGTATGGTGACACATTGCAGCAGTGCACAGTAGTGACATATGGCAACAGAGGAGCCCTGATTGGCTGTCCCAGATTGCCCATGGTAACCTGTGTTTCCCTGCAGTACAATATACAGAGTATGAAGGGGCATGCTCTAGAGCAGCAGAGTGTAGCAAGCAAGATGCTGTCTCCCTGGGTAGAGGGGTAAGGGTAGGAAGAGGATGTTAAAGGACTATGTTCTTTTCTGCGAGAAGCCACGGCATGTACAGACATTCACTGTCCCAAGAGAAACACTCCAGCACATGATTTAACCCTCCCAGGCTTCCAGGTTATTTTTCTGATGGAGTAGGCATTTTTACTCTGGGAGAAAAAGCCTGAACATCTATACATTTGTGACTTCTCCTGGGAGAGCAGCAATTCTGAATGTTTATACTATACTAGGGTGGGTGCACAGAAGAAGATGCCTATTCACTCAACTACCATGCATCTGTAAACAACATATACATGGAATCAGAGGGGAAATAAAAATGAAGAGGACACCATTGAAGCTGCTTCTGCTTTTTTCTCTGTTGCAATTTATTTTCACAACTTGCTTCGCTTTTTACACACTTTTAAAAAAGAAGGCAGCTCATTTGACTTTTTTTTTTTTCCTTCATTTTGAAGGGTTAATTTTCAGTTACTTGCAAGGAAGTGAAAACCCATGTTTATGCAGAAAGGGTTTACAAAAATTTTTCAGAAATCACAAATTGATTTGCAAAATTAAATTGTATGGTACTTGAGTCACAACTTACGAATAAAGAGGCTTGCATTCACAATGGAAAGATAACATCTTTAGCTAATGCAGGACATAATATTAATCATGTACATACACTGCCTAAAACTGGAGTAGTCTCCTTATCCAAGGCACTCCACCTTCTTTGAAAAATTAATAGGAAATGAAGAAACTTAAAATTATACCAGGTCCGACATAGTAAAGCATAGTATATCAAGAAAATGATACCTATTTAAAATCGGTTACAGTTACTCTACCCTATATAGTCAGGATGTAAACACCTAAGTCACCTCTAATTTCCTTGCTCTCTTGAACCGGCACCAGTTTCAGTGGGTACACTTCATTGCACTGGGAAAGACGGAATGAAAAATATGAGTTCCAGAGACAGGCACCAGGAGCAAGAGTATGCACACATTTCAAACTTTCAACATCATAATTCCACTGGTTGAAATCCTCTGTGAAAAAGTGTTCACAGTGATTCAACTGTTTAAAAAAGAGCCAATGCAGTGGAAATCTCCACTGTATCAGACAAGGTCAAAGTGTTAATAGATTGGGGTTCAAGCACTTGAGTGAACACTTGTACAGAACCCCCGTTCACTGGGGTGGACTGTTACGCCTACTTCTGAACTGGGGGAAAGAATCTGATTTCCCAGTTGCTGCATAAATCTCTTTTATTTAAGCTTTTCCATGGAACCTTAATGTCACACTGGTCTAAAATTCATAGTTTTTCTTCATATGTGCCTTATAACTGACTTCAGTGTGTATAGCTGATTCTCACTGCAAGACAGATTTTTGACTGTAGGTGTTTTATATCCTAATTACCAGTAAGAAGGACCTTTGATTCTAAGCCATTATATTAAGTTGCTCCTATACTTTTCTCTAATAGTTATTTTTGGAGCTGATTCATATGTAGCATCCCTAATTCCAACCATGTATTTTTGTTTAGGTAGGCATAGATTTTATTCCCATATGTAACTATTTAGAGAAACACCCAAGTTGTTTACAAGGATTAAACCACTTGAAAAGTTAAGGGTGTTTATGACAAAATACATGAGGACAGATTTCAGACATGCCCATTATTTCTGGGCAGACATAGTATGGTGAGCTGAAAGAATATACTGTGCATGGAAGGTTGCTGTGTGTATTTCAGCTATAACTGCTTAGTGGGAAATGGTGTATGGAGTTAAAGTATGGTAGTAATATTTTCCTTTGCAGGTTAAAAATATGTCCATAATACCTGGAGGCTAGACCCAAGTCCTGGCCTGCCTTGCAAGGCACATAGCACCTGTCTAATCCTTATCGGGATCTGGAAACTAGGTGGAATGGTACCTAAATTCCCCTGAGCATGCTTAACACATATCAGCAAGTTTGTGTCTTTTAGAAAATGTAATATTTAATTATAGAACACAGCCAAAAGGGATGGAGATTTCCACCTTTTGTATATTAGCCTAGTGCTTAGAGATTTAGAGAATGCACTCAGGAAATGGAAGACAGGTTCAATTCCATGCTCAGGCTTAGAGGAAGTCAACTCTCATCTCCCTGTAGGCAGGAGCCTTGTTTCTAGTTTATGAAGCACACCTATGAAAATCAATAAAGAGCTTACTTTGCAAATCCTCCATGACTGAAATTACAGAGAAAAACTGGATGCAGGAGCTGGATGTGAAAATGGCATGTTCCACAATATTGTGCATACCTAAATAGCAGTTAGAAAACCTGCATGTGGTAGCGGTGGGGCAGTGTTGGAGCAATGGTCTTGTTCTTCCATTTTTCCCATTCTGTTGCATTTATCTTATCTGTTAACTATACTGTCTCTTATATTCTATTTTTATTTACATCTGGAGTTTTACAAAAGACTTTGTTTTCTCTGCTCTTTAGCTGTGCTGTGTATGCTTTTTTCTCTCTCTGAGACCTGGGGAGAAGGGTACAGTGGTACTCAAAAGCTTTGCTGCCCCTCTGTCAGCCCAATAAAAGGTACCACCACCAAAAATCAGAACCATTTTGAAAAAATAACAGTCATTTAGGGGGAATGAAAAGGAAGTAGAAAGGAACATCTGAGATTCTGCCATTCAACCACAAAATTATTTTGTTTTGCAGTATTGCTACTTGCACTTATTTAGGAGACATTTCTATAAAGAAAGAGAATCTGGCCTGCTTGCATTGTAATGAATATGGTATTTATATTGACTTACTGCACAAATTAACACCCCCCCCCCAAAAAAAAAAACCAACCAAGCCCTCCATTCATTATGTGAAAACAGTAATTTTCTAAAGAGATGCCAACACTGACTAGTTAAAAGAAGGTAGCAGTGCTTGAGGTCAGCACTCTTTCTTTTGCTTTTGTGTGACTTTTCACTGTTAATATAGTTCAGTCTGCTCTTCCTTTGGCTGTTACTGCATAATAGTCATTTCTACAAAAGAAACAGATACCCAGGTGCAAACCAAGAGAATTTAAACCTAAGTGGTTAGTCCCACAAGCATTATAAATTGGTAGGCAGTAAAGGTGCACGGATACTTTGGTCCCATACTGGATCAGCGCCAATATAAAGAAAATTGATAGTCTTAGCAATTGGCTTTTTTTGGCTGATGTAGGCGATAGATGCCTGGTGCTTGTGCACAGCCACAGCACAGCACATAGGTGGCCAGGAGCACAACCCCGCAGTGTGGAGAGCAGCCAGGTCTGGCTGGTAAGTCTGTTGTGGTGGAAGGGGGAGCAAGAGGAAAGGAGCATGTTAGGGGGTGAGGGGTGCAGATCGAGGCCCCTGTGGTGCGGGAGGGAGTAAGGCGCCATGCCACTGGGGCAGTGGCAGTTACTGCCAAGCTGGGGTGGGCCAGGGCACAAGACAGAGCCACGAGCAACTCATCTGTGGCAAATTTTGGGGTGCAGTCCCAGCATAGCTCCTCTCCCAGTGCTGCTGCCACCCGACCCAAGTGCAGCCCAGCTCAGCCCCCTCCAGGAAGAGCCCCTACCCCCAGCCTGCAGCACCAGTCCACCCTCACACAAATCCAGGTGCACATGCCCCCATGCCTTCCCTGGGTGCATGCATCACACCAACCCCCACACACACACCTCCCAGATGTGCTCTGTCCCATGCCTCACCCCAGCTGAGCAGACCCTGCCTCATCCCCATCCCCACTCCCACTCCCTCCTTTACCACAGGGACCTCGATCTGCCTCCCCACACTCCCTCCTCCCCCCCACCCCTCCCATCACAACAGACTTACCAGCTGGATGGTGCTCTCCATGCTGCAGGGCTGCGTATTGGTAATTGGATTGGTATCAGCCTATATGCCTCATTAAAAATCAGCCATTGGTATCAGTCCAAAAAACTCTATCAGTGCACCCCTAGCGGGCAGGTCATTTCACTGATGCATTCATTTATTTAGGGTTGAAAGTACACTTAATGCTGTATCCAAGACAGGTCAAAGAAAAGGCAGGTATGTGGGTCTCATCAGTGGCTCCTGTGAAGTTCAGGAAACGCAATACCTCAAACCCAGAAATTACCTCCTGCAGGTCCCTGAACTAGAGGAGCCAAGGCCACAGCTCTTCCAAAATGTCTGCATACCCCTTGTGCATTGCCATGGTTGCTATTGTCAATCCCACACCACACTGGTTGGCCACACAGCAGAGGTTGTTAGGGTTTGCCATCTTCTAGTTCATCATGGCCATGTGTATCTCAATGGATAGGGGACGTTGGAGCCCAATGCTGAAGTTGTGGCACTGAAGCAAGTAGGCCAACTGAGTGCGAATGTCTATGAATGTGCAAGAGGACACCCTAAAGTTCTGCCCCCACTGATCATTGTCCCAGGTTCTGAGCATTAGCCGCAAAGTGGCAGTCAATACCTGAACCACCACAGCCTCTATATCATTCTCTTCTGCCTCATGCATCAGGATCAGCACAATGCCCACAGCAATGTTCTCATCCTCAAGGGCAAGAAGTCCCTTAGCACTGGCAATTACAATCTCCACAATCCAATCCCACAGTCCTATCCAATCCCAGCAGTCAGATCCTATGCTGTGCTGGGCTATGCCTGGCCATGGAAGGCATTTGAATTCCCTGTATGCTCAGCTGGCTGGCTGTTGGTGCAAGGTAGGTGGGAGAATACCAATTAATTGCTAATGAGCATGGGCAGTTTGCTTTTAGCACTGGGCAGCCATCTCTTCTTCCACCTACCATACCTCTCCCCACTGCTGCTGGCCATGGCACCATGCCTTAGTTTCTCCTCTCCCATGCTATTCATTTGAAAATGAACTCTATTTAAAATGGCTCTATCAATACCTCCATTACCCAACCCATGCAGCAAATGTGCTGGTTCTCATCCCTGTGCCCTATCTTTGTCTCTCCTCCCCCATGCCAGCCAGACTACATGGGGGTCTCCTTGGAGCAGGCCTGCAGCATCCCGGTCCACGACTGCTCCCCCATCCTTGCTGCCCCTAGCCCCCCATCCCCATTCGCTTCAAACGTATTTCTCCCCTCCCACCTGTGGTACCAGCTTTTGCTGTTGCTGGAGTGGAGGGGGAAGCCATAGCCCATGCTGGTTTCTCTGTTTCCAAGCTATAAGTCACTCTCTACCCTATCCTCCTATAACCTGTAAGCTCACCCTTTTAGGTCCTAATTTACGTGTAAACATATATGGTAATCACCTTGCTTTTGTTTCAGTCCGATATATAGCGGAACAGTGAAATCATGTGGATCTGCCCTTTGATGTCAAGCCAACAATTAGGTGTGTTGCACTAGTAAGCTCACAGAGTCTTATAAATGGACCTATGCCAGCATGTTAGAGATGGTGATTCTGTGACCTTGTAGTTTACTTTATCTGCAAATGAGCGCAGAAAGCCAGGGACAATGAATTAGTGACTTCACTGGGCCTGTCATTAACCAGGAAAGATTGAGATGCTGACTAGTAGTTAAAGAGAAAACTTAAGAAAAAAAATCCTTTTATTCTGCTGACAGCTAAGTGACAGTTCCCCTCCTGGGCATAGCTCTTCATATTTCCTTCTGCTCAACCTGTTTTACTTCAGTGAGTGGAGAAATATAGGCATATCTAGGAAACATGAGGTGGGAGTAGAAGGTACTTTGCTGAAATCTTTAAGGGCTTTCTCTCAGTAGGTACAGAACCACCAGCATCTGATGTGAGTGGAATTGTTCAGCTTGGGAATCACTCTTCCCCTTCTATTTTTTTTTTTTCTTTTGCTTTACAGGTAGCCCTACTCCTTTATTAGAATCTGGCACCTGCATCTCTCCCTTCCCTCCATGAAATAGTATCCCCATCTTTAAAGAAAATATAGATGACATTGAATGCCCCACTTAATTTATTATTTAGTGGCCCTTTTGCCCTCCAGAGTGTATCACTGGGAGCACAGGGGCTATGTGCTGCATGTTTTGTGAATGCGCACTCTTTTGTGTGTTCTGTTCCAGCAGGCACCCACACACACACTTGTTTTTACAAAAATTCAGAAAAGTCTTTAAGGGAGGAAAAGACCTATTTAAAAATGCTAAATTATTCCTGCTTTATACTAAGTTTTCAGTTCATATATCCATTTAGAACACCTGAATACATCCATATGAATTTGAATATCAATTTCACCTCTTCCCTTCAACTTTCTCTAGCTCTACTCACTACCTAACCCTTACGTTTGCTAAGTCACTGGGTAAAAAAAAATGTTGCCAAAGGCCAGATGTCACAAAGATCAGAATGCCTCCTGCACAGTACAAAGCTCGCTTAGCTCACATATTCATAAATAAAAAGAATAATTAGGAATCACCTACCGTCTTATAGTTTCAGGGCACAAATTACTATCTGCAGCTAATTTTCATTTTTCCCATTTGCTAATCTATCTTTATGTATAAAGTTCACCCACTTCAGTCTGCTTTTAATATCCTACACCGTATTAGATATTCATGTCTATGTTCTGTTAAGAATCTTTAGATATGAATGTAGATTGTCCTTCTATAATGCTTTGGTGATCACAATTCCCCCTTTCTTTCCCACTTCTCTTTAATAGAGTGGGCATGCAGTCTTTAATTTTAAATGGGTGAACATCCAAAATCTTAGTCATCAATTGAAGAAACTAACAGCAGAGCTGGTGAAATGTACCTGTGTCACATATGTGGCTTTGGTCTACTAAGTCTTTTTTTAAACAATTACTGAGCTAATTCCCAACAAAACAACAGACATCTGGTCTACTATCAAGAAAAGATCATAGAAATTGCCAAACTGGAACAGACTCTATTATGCAGGTGGTCTAACCCTATTTTTTCAGTAAAAGACAAACATGATCTTCGTATTACAGGCAATAACCCCTATGCTTCCTGAGAAATGATTATTTATGATGGAAGTTGTATAGTTAGAGCTTGTTGAACTATTTATTCACAGAATTTTGACCTTAAGTATTTGTGAATTCCTGAAGATGCATTGAATAATTACAATTAGTGAACAAAAGGAACTGAAGCACTGCCTGTGCAAGAGAAACTGTGGGTTGCTCATGCATTGTATTTTTTTCTGGAAGTATTTGCCATTTAGTTTTGTAACAGGGCAAGGAACAACCTTCTTCCTTTGGTGCTACAAAGTTGTGAGTGTGGGGGAGCATCGGGTCAGGAACAGGGCAGGGATAATTACTTACTAGACAAAGTTGGGGAGAGGGATCACACCTGGGGTGAATGTTGCCTGATTAAGAGCCAGAGGCTATTAAAGTCCACAGCAGGGGGATTTTCTTCGTGACCTGGGGCATGGCATGAAGAGAGTCAGTGGGAAAAGCCAGGACTGGCAAACCCAGCACTAGAACAAATCTCTAACAAGATAGGCTGACTGGGTGAAGGTAACCATGGTGACCAGCAAAGCAAAGAGATGAGAGAGAGAGGAGATACTTGCCAGATTGATCCTCAGGCAGAGAGAAGGTCCCATGGAGGAAGAATCTGCTGATACCTGTGAAGGAAGGAAAGACAGTGAGACTGGAGGCAAGCTGACAGGCTTAGGGGAGTGGGTTGCACGGCAGTGCAGGGCGAAGGAAGACCACACCCTGTGAGAACAGCTAGGGCTATACACAACCCATGGGGAGTTCACTAATACATGAATTTACTTTTATCCTGCTTCTAGGGTGATTTACTACACCCTCTCTCACTGGGGAGTTAACGTCTTATTTTTCCATCACTTCAAGGCATGGCAGGCAAGCCCCAGGAAGAGAGTTTTTGTTATTCACCCCCACATGGCCACAAGTTTAATCACTGTATAGCTGTTACTATTTCTCTATAGAGATGGGGGAGTGTAGCTGTAATAAGAGAAAAGGTGTGATTATATCACCATACCTTTAATAGTCTTTGGAAGCAGTATAGCAGTATGAGACACTAGACTGCCATTCTTAGAATATTTTCAGGTGGGGGTGGTCAACCTGTGCACATATGCCACAAGTTTCATGGGCAGCCTCTGTCTGTGGCCTGCAGAAGATCAGTGAGAGAACAGGTAGCACAGTAGCAGATAAGGCAGGAAGAAAATGGAGCAGCAGATCAGTAGGGGAAGGTGTACACAGGGAGAGTGCAAGACTAAGGTTTGGCACACGTGCCAGAAATGTTGCTCCTGCCTTGTTTTAAAGTGTGTATTTCCTTGGTCATCTGAATTAGACCTTTCCTGATATACTAGAAAAATAAGGCTAGTGTTGTAGAATGGAATCAGAACGAAAGCTTATTTTGCCACATTCACAAATGATGTGCTTTAGGCAGTGTGTTTGCATAGTTCTGGCTACCAAAATTATGCACAGATCTGTGACTACTTGTGCACTTTTGTACCAAGGTTCTGAGCATGAGTTTTGGTCGGTCCCATATGTGAACAGTACCATGAGTTTCATATGCTTTGACTTCATTAGTGCTATGGCATTTGGGGAACAGAGTCTCCATAGTGCTGTGGTGGTGTAACTTACTATGCCACATAAGAGAGAAAGTACTTAGCTCCAGTCATATGAATATACCTGGTTTCATTATTCTGTTGCCTCTCTTCCTGCTATTGCCCTGCAGTGGGAGTAACTGAGCCTAATGAACCCAGCAACACCAATTGAGCCTTAGCTGTGAAGTGTGACAGTTCTGAGGAAGAGGAACCAAAGCACCTGTGTAGCACTGTTCTGTAACCCATCTACACTCAACTCATGTATCATGTAACAGTAGGATTGCAGAGCAGTGGATAAGGGAGTGTAAGCTGGTTCTACACTTGGGACAAATTGCTGCGCAGAGACTGTGCCTGACATCACAAAACAGATCCCTGGCAGAATCGCTAAACACAATTCAAATGTTCTGACATTTAGGCCTATGCTTCCTAATTGCTAGACAATGTTCCCTCAGATATGCTTTGTGGGTTTTTTCCCGTATACAAAATAAAATGAAAATCAATAATTTAAACTACTTTTTCTAATGTGAAACTATGTGATATGGTTCTGTAATGCTTGGGAATTGTTGCAGTAAGCACTGAATGCTGTGAAATGAAGTACCCCCACCCACAGCACAGAGAATGTCAACTAACTTTTGGAATTGCCATTGTGCTGTGTATAGCATTACAAATACACTATGGTAAAATATATCCCCATGGGTTATATATTTTGCCATAGTGTATTTGTAACCCTATACACAGCACAGTGGCAATTCTAAAAGTTAGTGTTATAATACAAAGGAGAAAAAAGACAAAAAAACAAAAAGAAGAAAGGCTATACTGTTAAATTTTTCTTTGACATTTAATTTATAAAATGTGTTCACTGTCCCTCAAAGCTGTTAGATATGTAATTTTAGGCTCATTTAATGTATACCCATGTCCACGTGTGATTTGTTTGTTTGTTTTTGTATGACTGTTTTAGTGCATGTATCTCATTTACAAAGGGATACTTGATGCAGAATTCTTGTTGATTTCCGTTTCTGTGCATGAATATTAAAGATATGAAATGATCCACAATTAATCTAATACAGACAGTCGATCAATAGTGTCCCTTGTTTCTTTTCTAATTTTATTGGAGCTCAAGAGAAGTATCTTATCTGGTAATTAACATTTTTTCTCTCTGCCTTCTTTACCCTCTCAATCCATGCCATGTTCACTCTGAATCCCACAAGCCTAAGAAATAAGAGTTTTTAAAAAGTGTGTCTTCCCCAGTATCCTTTCACCCTCAGCTTCCTACTCCTCAAACATTATGATACCTTTCATGATGACCATTTTGTTCAACATATGTTTGTAAGGTTCTGATTATTTGTGTTCCTTCAGGTTTCAGCGGCATCTTGGGCTCCATCTTTAGAGGGGTTTATTTTTCCCATTGGCATGCTTTTGAGAAGATTTTAAGGTTTGCTTTTTATTATTGGTCTAATGTATTACTTATAGGGAGATAAAGAGGAGGATATTTCAATCCCAGATGTGTGTGCTATTGACAACTTTTCTATCCGTATTTTCTGTAAAATAAGAAAAATTGTGCTGTTCTTTTTGCAATAAATTGATTAGAATTATTCTGTAGTTTGAAAGGTTAAAAAAAAGGGTAAGAAATCTTTCACTAGTGTATGTACAGTACATCATTCCAAACAGTTAATTGTACCAATTATCTGCGATTAGCTGCAGTTAATCTCAACTCCTTTAAATTGCAGAGTAAAATCTATATGTATATCCACACACCAACAAAATTATGTGCATTGTCAAAGTATATATAGATTTTACTCCTACTTTCAAAGCGATCGACTGAGCATTAACAGCAGCAGGCAATTTTTTTTAACTTTGTGGAAGAGCCTGTGAACGGAAGAAAAAGATCATATAACAAAATAAAGTATTAATAAAGCACTACAAATACAGAATACCCGTCTCATCACACCACACGTATCCTCCTGGCCCACACATTACTCAACATAATGGAAAAAGACTAGAGGAATATAAAACAGGGGAAAAAAAGAAAGAAAAATTGAAAAACAACCTGAGGCAGCCACTGAAGCAGTAGTAGTTGTGGATAGCAAGTGTATAGTTCATTCACCAGTGTCATTGCAGTGGGGCTTTAGCACCAAGTCAATTGTCACTGGAAAGGAAAACAGTTTCAGTTAATGAGGATCAAGGATCTAGGCTGTGATTCAGAAAATGTTCCTTTTTAAAGAAGGCTTGAGCACAAGTTTAAGTCTCACTGAAATCCCTTTCAGTATCCACTTCTGCCTGTTCCCTACCACTGCTATCTTCATAAGGACTTAAGCGTCTGCTGAAATGTTCTGAATCACATGCTTTTTAAAGATAAAGTGTGTTGTACTTCAAAAAGCAAGGACAATCAATAATTACCACTCTAAGGTCAAATAGACTGCTTCTGTACTGTAGCCTGTGACCAAAAGTGAACAGTTCTGCATATTACTAAACAAAGTAATATTGAAAACTCCTTAATATTGAACTTCGTGGATATATCACCGTCTATCATTTATAGTAGCACTTTCATCAGCATTGCCTGGTCCCAATAGATCTTTTATTTCCTTCAAATAAGCAGAATTCATCCTTTACCACTCCTTAGCTACATATCCTTTTGGCAATGAAAGTGGCTACAATATTTGTGTGTCAATAGCCTGCCTCGTGTAAACCAGCCAGGTCTTTTAGGCCACGATCCATTTAGTGATATAACAATTCTTCAACAAAATTATGCATCCTTCTGCATTTACTCTGACATAACTCATAACAGAACTTGTGCCTGCTCTCACAATCACTTCTATGTTGCTTTTTTTTTTTTTTTTTGCTTTTCCCTGTAAATATAAAAAAATCAAGGTTGTTTGAAATGCAGTTTCCATATTTTGTTTGTTGTGGGCAGCTGTCCTGTATAATAGCTAAATTTTGTTTTAATATTCTGCATCAGCTAAGAGTCAGGGTTTTTTTGTTTCTCGACCTGGATTCCAGTATGGCTCAGACAACTAACACCTGTATGCTGTATATATGGGTGTATGTAGATATCATAATTCGCTGAATGCTCAAAACATTCACTGCTCTAATTTATACCATAGGAACAAATTCCTCAGCAGCAATTAATTCTGGACAGAGTTTAATCATACTTTCATCTTCAGCTCATCTCTAGGTGATTAATGCATTCTTGTTTGGTATGTTTAAACAGTGTAGAAAGCCTGAATTGTTTAGTCAGGTCAGCTCTTTGTCTTAGGTCTTCACCATCTTTCAAATTTTAAAGCCTCCTAATATGTTCTGTCTTTTGTGTATTCAGCTTGTGCTTCTTCAACAAAAGTTCCAACTGTTATTTTTGTAAGGCTACTCAATTAAACTTCAGTACAGAAACTAAAAGTCATAAGATCCTTCCCTGCATCTCATTTGCATGGCAAAAAGGAACTCACGGCACAGGTAGACAAATCTAAAAGCAATAAGCTTTAAAAGTGTTCAGGAAGTTGATAAGTAAATATCCAGTGTGATCATTTGCATGTCAGTTCCCAGAATAGCTCTTAAACACCTCTTGGACATTTCATAAAAGTCCAGGAGGTTTGAGCTCTGGGAGATATTGTAAGTTTTAGGCATGTTTATGTGTAAAATGGATTTTAATGACCTTTAATCATGTTAAGACAATAATGAAAACAATAATAGGAGGGCAAATATTTCTTTCAGCTATCCTTTGCAAATGTGTGATTTTGCAGCCTGTCTTCATCAGGGATTTTTTTGTTGAAGGAAATTATAGTCCACACTGTTTATTGTTTTTTCTCTTTGTAAAAACAAAGCTTTCCACAGCAGGCACTGTGGGGGAATATCTTGTGGGGTCTTTGTCATATTCACAGATCTTGAAGTGTGTGTAGGTATCTCTAGGTTCACAGAGAATCTATATTTATCTCACTAATGAGCTGTCAACACTCTCTGTTCTTGTAATAAATATTTGGGTGCTCATCTTTGCAGCTTATCCCAAGATATAGTTTAACCAACAAACACATCTGAAAGACTTTGCAGAAGATGTATTACTCCATGTTTCATACAGTATTGGTAGCAGATCAATTAACAAGTGATTACCTGTTGTACACGGTTCTTGTTGGCTCATTAATTTTTTGAGGAATGTTCGGGGAAGGTAATATCTCTTTCCATTTGTTGCTGTTATAAAACTAGTCAATTAACATTTAAATCACTCATTAGAATTAATTTGATGTTATCACCCTGGGATTGTATTAGCATTGCTAGTTAGTGTTTTTCACTTTACTAGTTGAGCTGTACAGCAGAACACCAAACAGGTTATGTAGCACTTATTATAAATAGTTCAAATTGCCAGGAAACACATAATTTTGCATCGGGCAAATGTAGTTTGAATTTTAAAAAGGGCATTTTGTGCATTTAAATAGATTTTTCCTAGCATTTAAAATAATATATATGTTATATTAGTGTTATATGTTAAATTTAGATGATATATGGATTTGCCAAATGTGAAGTGGGTCAAACCTGGAAATGAATACCAATAGGTGTCTATTGTTAGATCCCAAAAAGTAGATGTTGCCATGCCACCAGTGTGGCTTCATTATTTCAGAGGGTTTGCATGCATGAAATTAAGATTGAATTTGGCTCTGTTATTATAAGACAAAGATTTTTCAAAAGTGACAAGTGAACTTGGGTGGCACCATTTCCTGGTTTCCACCCTGACTTACCATCTGTAGCAGCTGATATGCAAAGGCAGATGCACAGCATGTTTTGAAAACCAGATCAAAATGTGTCACATTGGGCAGCCAGAAATTAGTAGCAACAATCACAGAATCATAGAAATATATAACTATGGAGAGATTTCATACCACTGCTCTGAAGCTGATCATGTCTTATCCTGAACATCCCTTAGTGACTTTTTGTTTCCAATTTGCTCTTTCAGACCTAGAGTGATGGACTCTGCAACTTTCCCAAGTAGCCTTTTTCCATTGCAGCCTATCATTATAGTTAAAAATTCTTTTTAAGAGCCAACCTAATATCTTGCACCAAATTATGATATAACTTTTTGTCCTATAGAAAGCAATAGATTACTGTCCTCTTTATAACTTCCTTTTAAGTATTTGAAGACTATTATCACAATCCCTTGCCTCCCTTCTTTTCACTTGTCTAAATAAACTCAGCCCTTATACCCTTCTATTACAGGTCGTAATTTCTAAACTTGTCATTACCTCTAATTTCTCCACTAGTCTTTAGTTGCTAACCACTAAGAATTGTAAAACAATGTTGTCCCAGTTTGGTCTAAAATCATAAGAGCAGTATCTGAAAAACTCCCAGAAAAGTCTGGACTTCCTACACTCACTGAAATTGGAAAAAGGTCATATAAGATGGCATAAATTTATAAGTAATCACATACCACAGAACTGCAGTAAATTTTGAAATTCAAATACAGTAGTAGCTGCAATGAATACCCTCAGTGTGATATATTACAGCATAGGTGACTCTTATAAAACTGTTATGGGTGGGATACAAACTAATTCTGCTTCAAAATGACCATTTTGTATCACTCTGCTGTAAATTGCTCATGACCCAAAGAAACACTTTGCTCTTTTTCCAGGTCTTGCAGTGTATGCCTACTAAGCTAGAATGTCAATTACTAGGAAATGCCATTTATGCCTAAAAAACCACCAAGCAAAATTCTAAATGAAATCAAATAGCAAGAAGTTACATAAAAATGTTGGTGTTTTGATTGTCATAAATATGGGCCCATTTGAAAATAATTTATTATGCATCTAAGCTCAATACTAAAGCTATGTCTACACTACAGGGGCTGTTACCAGTGTAGAAGGAACTTTTCCAGTGCAGGACTATCATGTTTTCCCTAACTGGTAGCAGCTCAACTGGCCAAAGATAGATTCTGCTGGTGGAAATGCATGATCACTTGTGGTTTTGCCAGCAAAGCTACTGGTGCGACTTTTTTTCTTCCACCACTACTTGACATAGTTCTACAAACTTTGTAATGTTGACAAGGCTTAGGATTCTAGAGGTCTGTATATATCCAGCTTTGACACTGAGGGTGCATCCACACATGCAGGCATGTGCATTTGCAGCAACTCAAATAGAAGCAGTGCAAATTTGAGGGGGGGCTTTTTTGAGTGCCGGGGACATGCACTTTGGTGTGGTGCAAGTTGTGCTACTTGGGGCAAAATAACCCTTCCTGGCTCCTCCCAGGATCTGCAGCCAGGGGGAACTACATCCACCTATGCTGGCCCCAGCAGTGTAACAAGTTACCCTGTCCTGGCCCTATCAGTATAAAAAGCTGCCCTGGCAAGTAGTTCAGGGCTGCTCACTCTCAGGAGCTTCTGCAAGGTTGATCCTGGCTGGTGTTACCCGTATTGGAGACCTCCTAGACTAGGCGGGATTGGGTGAACCCTGCTGCACTGGCCCAACACATAGGTCTACCCATGACACAAGCAACCTGCTGGTCCAGGAAGTAAAATTGTCCCCATCTCTCAATGCCCTTGCCTTTGTTGACCAGGTCTTGCATGGTTGCAGTCCATGCCCCTCCGTGTCCTCCGGTCCACAGGACTTTGTCATGGGGCCAGTGCCTCATCCAGCATCACAGTGCTCCTCGTTCTACCACCTGAACCAGTGGGAGAACACCAGACCAGTCCACTTTTCCACTTTACCTAGGGGACACTAACCCTTGTGCCAGCTGGACTGCCGAAGCAGCCCGGAGAGTTTCCTTCACCCTCTACCCACTGCAGCATTCTGGCAGTGGGGGCTGCTGCCTGGCTGTGACCTGCTGCACACCTGCTAGACCCAGATGGGGACTGCACAGACAGTAGAGGCGTCTGTCCCTCTCGGCCAGCTGCCAGTGGGCCATGGCTGAAGAACTGGCCTTTGTGCAGTACTTCTGCCATGTGTGCCCAGCCATCTGGGCAGCTATTGCCTGGAAGATGTTCCCAGTGTAGTGGCCTGCTTTGAAATGTCAAAACATGTCCTCCTGGCCCCAAGTGGCTGGGAGGTCAGCCACCTACAGCTGGGTCCAAGGTGCCAGCCCTGAGCAAGCTCCTCTGCCTGGGTCCTGCCACTTGCCTCCCTGGCAGAAATTCAGGTGTTACCTATTTGAAAACTGAAAAATCCCTGATAAAAAAAAAAATCCCAAAGTCACTGAAAAATACCTGGAAATCCATGTTCCTCCACAATTAAAACAAAAGACCACTATATATAGAGAGAGAGAGACAGTGATCACTTGGGCAATGTTTTATTGATATTCTACAATGTTAAAGCAATTTGGAAGCCTGCCAGTGTCTCTATCATCATAGTAAAGTGAATTCTAAATACCTATATGTTTTGCTGTTTGCCTTTGGTTTTCTTACCATAGAGCAGTTAGAGTTCCTCCTGACCCCTTCACTAATCAGGATGTGGAGACAGCTGCCCCTGCAGCCACAGCTCCTGCCAGAAGGTCTCATCCTGTCTGGCACTGGGCATGTGGGGTATGTGCTGGGGGGATGAGGGGTTTGAAGAAGTGGGGGTGGGAAGAGGGATGTGGAGTTGTAGGTGGCTGTGGAGGAATGTGGGTGGCCATGAGGTGTGTGGGTGTGGGGGGAGGGCTGCTCAGAAGGAGTGGGTCCCCTGTTCCCCACAGGGCACAGTTTCTACCACACAGCTCATGGACTGCCCCCCACAGGGCTAGAGCCCCTCCACAGGGGCCACAACCTCCCAACAGGGACTACAGCTCCCCCAAAGGGGCCACATGGCCCCCACAGGGGTACCACCCACCCTGAAGAGCCCACATGCCCCACCCCTCCTTGCTCCCCTAGCCCCCTGGATTGCTGCCCCACCTGGCCCCATCCCCAGTGGCTCCTGCAACTGCCCTCTAATGGCTATCCCATCCAGCCACACCTCCTGCTTGCATCCCCAGACCCTCCAATGGCTGCTTTGTCCCATCCCCCACCTGTCCCCAAGACCCCCGATTGCTGCCTCACCCCACCTCATTCCCCACCTGCCCCCCCAAGTCCTCCCATTGCTGCTCTGCCCAGCCCCAGAATCCTGACAAAAAAAAAAAAGCCCCGCATTCACCAGCAGTAGCAGCTGCTATAGGGGTCACTTGGGCCCTCTCCCTGTGCAGCATGGAGCAGCAGGGGGAAGTGGGGACCAACCCTGGCCACCTGGCACCTGCACTGCCACTGCCCCATCACGCAGGTGTGGCTGGGGTCAGCGGAGTGCTGTATGACTCCGTGTGCTGTTGGGTAGCTGGGGCCACTGCAGCTGGCACCCAGAGCCTGCACTGCTCAGCCCAAAAGGCCCTAACTGCCCAACAGTGCACAGAGGCGTGCAGCACCCTGCCATCCCCAGCCACACCTGTGCGATGGGGCTGTGGCAGTGTGGGTACCAGGCACAGCTGTGGTCCCACTGCCCCACACTGTGTGGGGGTCTCTGCCACAAGTCCCCAGTGACCCTAACAGCAGCTGCTCCAGCTGGTGATTACGGGGCTTTTTTCTTTTTTCTTCTTTTTTCTGGGATGCCGGGGCTGGGCAGCAATGGGGTGTGGGGGCTCAGGAGGCAAGCAAGGGATGGGGCTGGGGGAGCTGGAGGAGGATGGGGCTGAGTGGGGCAGCCATTGGGGTGACTCGGGCGTAGGCGGGGGATAAGGCCAGGTGAGGCAGCAATCCAAGGTGCTTGGGGTGCAGGCCGGGGGTGGAGCCAGAGGTGGTCCCCACATGGTCCTGCCCCCCCTTCTCCAGCCCCCCCACTCCCTACTTACTGGCACAGAGCCTGGGTCCAGCTCCCTGGGGCTGGCACACTGCCTGCCCTGCACTGACAGGCAGCATACTTCAGCACTCGGGTGAGGCCCAACCATAGAGATGCTCTGGCTGGCTACCAGAGCATCTCTGTGTAGGACCTGAGCCTCTGGTTGCTTCTGGGCACAGTCCTGGAACATGCTCAGCCCCACTTTTTTGCCCAGAGTACTTTTTGACCCCTGGATAGCCAAGGTTCTAATTCTGCCCCCACACTGCAAATTTGCATTTTTTGTTCCCATATGTGCCTCTTGCAGCATCTCAAAAGGCTTTGAGACGCTGCGAGAGGCATGCGCGTGTTCATCTGGACATGCCCGGAGCGCTCGTGAGAACTTAGCCACAATTGTCTTGTGTCTCAGGTTCTTCGTATGTAAAATAAAGACCTCATTAGTATACCTTAAAGGACTAAATTCCAGTAAATTAATTTTACAAAGCACGTTAAAATGTTTTGAGGGAAGGTACAATGTATAGTTCAATATATGTATTATTATGCACTGTATGACAATGTAATAAATCAATTATTGCCACTATCACAGCTTACTTCCCAGCTAATATCCAATGCAAATTAAATAAATTCAGTTTTCTAAGTTATGCTTGTGAAGGACATATGTTACTTGTACTTTAAAGCCATGGCATTTTGGTGTTTTTTGAGACAAACCATTAAATGGATAATACAAAAAATAGACAGGTTGGAAATCCTATTTAGAATTTTATCTTTGGATAGCTGCCTTTTGTTAAAATGCCAATAAAAGTAAAACAGTGTAAAGTGAATATTGTTGGTTAGTAACTTACAGGTGTAAAAATGCAAGTTAACTATTTTAATTTATAAGACTATATCTTAAATGGTGGATCTACCGTAAAAACACAGTTTAAGCAAAAACCTTCCAAATACTTTTTCTTACTCTGAGTCAAGGTACATAAAATTAACATTACAATGACATTGCAAGGTAGAAAATCACCTCTCTAGTGTATAAAATAACTCCAAACTAATGTGGCAAGATAATAAAACTAGATAATTTCAGTAATGCAGAGATATGAATATGCCTTACAAATTATCATAGTTAGGCCTGTTCTGGAAAGTACAAGGATTGCTGTCAGCTTGCATAGCACAATAATTGAATTAAACTTTATCCTTGGAGAGGTGAGGTAAGGCTGCAGTATGTGTGTCCATTATGGATTTGCTGATTAAATGTCCACTTTGTTATACCAAAAGATCAGATTATAAATTGTTCTAAGCCTCCAATTAAATATATGCTGCATTTGATAATTGATAATGTAATAATTGTATATTTAGGAATCTGGAGGACACATTTATTTTTCCTTTCATGTGTATTGTGAACATTTGGAAATTAAATGTTTCTATTTAAAGAACAATGATTTTTCTATCAGTTTCCCTTTAGTAATACTTGGGTCACCTTGCACTTTGGAAACTCAGAACTCTGTATCTTCTGAGGCTAAAACATTTAAACTACCATGAAGGCACTGGAAACAACAGAAGTTTAGATCAGAGCTTGAAAGCTTGCTGGACTGAAAAAAAAAGGGTACATCGGTTCACTCAAAAGAAGAGAGAGTTACAATTGAGGGGCTTCCTCATCACATACCTACCATCACAAGTTTTCTTGTATAAATCAGTGAGTAGGGAAAAAAGAAAAAAAACTCAACCAAAGAAACAATCCTCATTATATCACATGCACATCCACTTTTTTTTTTCCCTTTTCAGAGTAAGCTTAGAAATAACAAAGGGCTTAGAACTGTTCAATGATATTATTCTGGGGAAGTACTGTACTTGGGGTTCCATTTTGCCACCTCAAAGAGGATTTAAATCATCTGTCAGCAAGTGCTTTTTAGCCTGTAGACAGAGTTTGAACAGGGAGAATTCTGTTTGTTCTTTAAAAATAATCCAAAACATTCCACTCTTTGTGAGAAATTCTTGAAGTTTAAATAGGAAATAAATTCAAAGTCAAATTCCCTATAAAGTCATCCATGATGCTTGTTTCTTATTCCACAGAGAACAGTATATCATAGTTCTGCTGAGGCTAAAAATAAGCTTAATATAAAAATGAGAGTTCAGTCTATAGAAGTCTTTTGATTATACTTGAAAGTCAATCAGGTCTTAAAGTCATACAAGGTTACTTATTTTTAATTGTATTTTATTAGTACTATAGGTTTTGGTTTAACTTGGACTTAAGTTAGTAACGTGTATTGTGATGTGGCGTGTAGATATAATCTACATGTGATTATACTCTTTGTTTTCTGTTCAAAACAATGTGAAGCAAACTCAGCTAAAATAAGTGTTGACCCTCCTTTTTTCCTCTTTCAATTGGAAGCAATTTGTCAGAAGCAATTTCTAAAGGCCACATCCAAGACATGAGACTCGACTAGATACTGTAGATACACTGATCTGATCTGATCTATTCTAGCATTCTCTCTGATTTTAAACCTAACACTTCCTACCTTTAGCAGATCTTATTTTCAGTTTGATCCATACCTTCTGAAAGTAATAGCATTTACCTTTTAGCACTTGCATCTCCTATGTCAGGAAAAACTTCCTTAGTGTTAGAATAGTGAGGGAATGGAACAGACTGTCTAGGGAAATCATGGACTTTCCATCACTGGAAATGTTCAAGAAGAGGTTGGATACCACTGATCAAGGATGACCTAAGTGTACCTATGCCTCTGTCCTGTGGTTATTTCCCATGATTCTGTGTTTTTCTGGTTGCTGCATGGGGTTGGGAGAGAATTATTTCCCCCGCTGCTACATGTATGGGGGGAGGGGGGGGGGCTGGGTGCAGCCAAGGCTGGGGATTTTGACAAGGGTGTGCCAGTGCTCCTGCTGGGATTTAGACAATAGGTTCCTGTCTAGTCAGTCTTGGCCCTCCCATCAGGGTCAGACTGACCACCATATCTGGGGGCAAGAAGGAATTCTACCTTATGGTCAGATTGGTATGGACTATGGGAGTTTTTGCCTTCCTCTGTAGCGGGGCCATGGCCTTCTTCCAACAATTTCTCAAGCATATATTAATGACCTTTGTAGCAACAGGGTGTTGGCTACCATCATACCCCTGCTTTTCCAGTGGCAGGTTGCATTTTTATGTCTTGAGTTTTGTGTCAGGGTTGACTGGGTAGTTTTGCTAAAAGATTAGACAATAGTTTCGTGTAGGATGGTTTGTATAGACAGGGATTTTGTCTCAAGAAGCAGGGTTGGATGAGATCATCACTTGAGGTCCCTTCCAGCCCTATTTCTCTATGAGTCTATGCTTCTATAATTATTTTATTTTCTGGTATTAATTGAAAAACCTGTATATGGTTGAGCTCATAAAGGGATCCCCAATTTTAATTCATGCAGGGCTATATAGTAAACTTGAATCAAATTCAGCAAGATCTTAATTCCACCATTAAGATGGATATATATTCTCAGTGCTATTAGCAATAACCAGCCAAATCAAACTTATCTGATGTCCTCTTGGGCAGCTGCCTTCTGCAGGCTGATTCCCAACACATTTCTGAGCACTCACAGAATGTAATTGAAGCTGCCTGCTGCTGCTGTTGAAGTCATCTCTGTTGGGATGTGTAGGGGTACCTCTCAGTATCCAGCCATTATGACTGTGGCCCCATGAACTTTGGGGTCTTTCAAAAGAGGAATGTTTCAAAAGGGCGGCAGCAGTTACATTCTAATTGTTATGTGTGGACAAGTCAGGAAGGATACAAACAGCAGAACTGCTCACACAACTGCATCACTTTTTGCTACATTTGTATCACTTCCCCAGCTTGTCCACAGTTACCAACTAGAAGATAATAGCTGTTACTCTTTTAAATCATTCACCTTTTGAAATGACTCCAAATGTATGCATGCCCATTACCCTAATTGTCTGCTCTATTGAACAAACTCACTAATTCCTGAATGCGGTCATGAGTAAAGCCCCTGGATTGTAATTGTGATACACAGCTATATCAGGGTAGAATAAAACACATTACTCTGCAGAGTAAACAAGTAGACAAGAAGGATAACATTTTGTTCTCTCACTCAAAAGTCACAAAAATTATGTTCTCTCACTCAAAGATGTCACAAAGAACTGACCTTGGCACACACTAAGTTGGGATTTAGGGAGGTTGGTTATCTACCATAGGAAGAACAGAGCTTTTTATACAATTGCTTTTTCTGTAGTTGTTTGGTTTGGTTTTGAGGGCTTTTGTTGCTTATGTTTGTGAAACTGTTAGTCTTCTAGTCTGACAGCAGCAGACCAAAGAGACTTAATTAAAACAAAGACATTTCCAGTCACTGGTTTTCTTTGTCTGATGGTTTGGAGCCAAACAATAATATGCTTACTAAATACTAAAACCCTTTACAAAGGCCCCTGACACACATTCATTTAGTATCGCAATGGGATCTCATCACTGATTCCCAACTGTCCTGTCTCCTGCCAGGCACATGTGAAATGACAGGTGGTATGATTGTTGGGAATTGGGGATCAGATCCTATTGTGAAATGTTACTTGCCAGTGCTGGATGGTGGAGGGGTGGGGGCACAGAATTATCCCAGGCTTTCACTGCAACGAAAAGCTGAAAGGCCCATGGCTGGCAGTTGGGTCCAGCCTCCAGGACCAAACCAGGCACTCAAATCAGCTGATTGTTGGCTCTGGCCTCAGACCACACTGGAGCCATTTCAAGTCCTTGGTTTGGTGAGCTGACAGTTAGCTGATTCTCAGTCCCAGCTGGGACAGCCCTGGGTCCTGTTTGAGACTAGAGCTGTCCAGTCAGTGCCAACAATCAGCTGATTGTCAAAACCCATGTCTAGGATCTCTGTCCAGTTGCCACTTCTGCAAGTGCCCCAGGAACTTTTTAAAAAGCAGCCATGTAGTTGAGGCTCCCAGCTATGCCTGCTTTTTAAAGGTCCAGGATGCAGCGAGCCCAATATTAAGGAGACACTCCCTGATATCATGCTCATGGAGCCCCCTCCCTTCTGCCTCTGGGACTCAGGCAAGAGTGTCAGGTGCAGGACTCAACCTGATCCCAGTAATCCCAGCTGTGTTATGGACCCTGGGGCTACTCTGTGCCATATCCCTAGGCTCAAATGAGCATCAGGAACTGACATGGGTCAGCCCCAACATGCCACATGTTCAGTTTAAAGCTTGATGTAAACAAGCCACAAAGATGTTATACATTATCCGTACAATATCTTTGGGGTGCACTTGCTATATTATTATGCCATAAATTGGTTTTAACCTGTGGCTAGGGTACTATTTTAAATGTGATTAATACATTAATCCTGTCCTAAATGTAATGTATGCAAGGGCCCTAAGTAAGATTCACTTGTTTCTTGAGAGCGTAATGTTCTTCTGCAAGGAAAGAAGGGAGAAAGATGCATCTTTTAAAAGGGAAGCCCCAGACTGCAAGGCTTCTATAGGGATCTAAGGATGAAGTGCAGAAATGCTCAAGCAGCAAAGGAAAGCAGAGCTCTTGTAAGAAAATGCCAAACTCAAGAAATAGATAGCCAGGCTTGAACTGGAAAAAAACCTGATTAAGACCAAGCAGGCTGGAAATAATTACTTGTCTTGTGAAACCTTATAAAAAGGACTGTGTAGAGGCCCAAGGTCAAGCCCATACTGGGAGAAGTCCAGAAGAAACTGGAGTACACCTTATAAACTGAAATAAACCCTGAGAGGACTGGCTGTATCCCCAAAGGATGTCGTGAGGGACAAGCCACCTGTTAAGAAGCCATAGGACATTGCACACAAAGGGACCCAGATGACGTTTGGCCATGGAAAGTGCTACTCTGTTCCAGCAGTTTGCTCACTGAGTTGTGTTGAGGTATGGCAGGTGACTCGAGTGGAGGAATGGAGAGAGAGACCAGTTTTGTGTTGGGACCATATAAACACTATAAAACCCCTGAAAAAGGTAATATTGCTGAGCAGTCACAGGATAGAAGAAGTTGTCCCTCCCCCCTCCTCCGTGGTTCTTTTTGAAAATGTTGCCTATAGGAAGAGGTAGATTCTATTTTGAAAGGATTTTGAGATTTTCATGCATATTCCTTCTGTCTAGCAATGCCATGTATAAATTTAGAAATTGTCTGCAAAGAAAAATACTGGAGAAAATATTTCCAGTTCAGCAAAATATTCAGATTCTGTTTTATTTAAATTACAACATATAATGCACAATTAAAAAAACCAGAAAGGAAAAGTCATTTCAAATGAGAAATCAAAACACTTCATTCTTAAAATGTCAAAATTGATTGCTTAGACACTGATAAAACATTTTTCACTTTTTTTCCTCAACTTTTTTTGGCAAAATTGACATGCTTACATGAAGCATTTGGCTTTGATGAAACTGCAAGACTCCATGAGAAAGTGGTTTTGTCAAGGTTTTTGTTTTCTGACCAACTGTAATTATTAACAACTTTGATTTGTCCTTTCTCTTTCTAAAACATTTATTATAGTAGCAGAATTGCTAAACTGCTGACAGTGAAGGACTGAAGGGCCTGTTGGTTCCACCACTAACTTTTTGAACTTGGACTACAGAAAGTCAGTGCAGATAAAAGTATTCTTCTCTTAGACCTGTATATAGTATTCTTAATAAAGCCCCATTTGTCCACCAGCAAAACTAGTTCATATTTGTACCTTTCACCAAATCTGCACTGTGTTAGGGGCAACAAGATGCACCCAAGACTCCAGTGGATGATTTTTAGGAAGGTGTTGAAGGGTGTATTTTTTCTGTATATACTCAAATGAAGAAGTAATTATTTAGCCTGTTGCTAGCATCAAGTATGAGTCTTCTGCAGTGGTTCTCAACCAGGGTGCCACGAGATCTTTTAAGGGTGTTACAGAATATTAGCTCTGACAGGTGTGGAAGCACCTACACATTATTTAAAGGATAATCGCAGAGGCTGCAAATAGGAATCCATAGTGACAAAAATATTCTGACCTGTTGTCGGTTTGGTTTGCAGGGAGGTGGGGGGAGGTTGAGTTTTTGCCAAAAATAATTTGCTCTGTTCTTTTTTTTTTATATGAATTGTTCTTCCATACTCAAAAAACAAGTGAAAACTAAGAGCTGGCATTTTTTGAGGGGTGCCTTGAATCTGAAAAGACTGAGAACTATTGGTCTACTGTGACAAGACTGTGACCTCTATCTGTTTTTCATAGGCCTGTACACAAGAGATTTATTCTCTGTAACCTGTGCTTACACTGCATAAACAAGGAAGTGATGCACTGGCCAGGTACAGACATAACACTTTTACTCATAACAGCACAGAAGTTTGGCATACATAGAGTGATTTAACAATGGTGGAACCTGGACTAAGAAATGCCACCCCTCACTAAAGAGCAAATATGTATTCTGTTCACTACCAGTCTAAACTATGCCACTTACGGAAAACCATATACCTGAGATCACTTCTGCCTCGAGCTTTTTTAATGTCTGTACCTAGGTACTATGTACAGCCTTAGTGACACTTGCTGGAATCATATGCAAAATTATTCTGAGAAGAATCCGGGGGAAATAACACCAGTTTAAATAATACCTGTGCAGCTGTTATGTTCACTTTTATCCCTGAGTAGCAAGAGGTCTGCTACTGGCTCTCTGTCACCCAGCAGTGAGGCTCTGCAGAAGCTAGAAGCTACCTGGAACAGCTGGTTGTATGTCCACTCCAAACGCCAGAGTAACTTATATCAGCATACAAAACCTTTGTACGTTAAACAAGCACTACCATATTTATGTCCAAACCCCTAAAATTTGCTCCATATCTTTGTTCAGAGTCATGTTTGTTTACAATAGTAATAATAATAGTAATCATAGTAGTAGTAATAATAATGATAATACAGGGTTTAATTAATATTTATTTTCTTCAGCTCTGCAGAACCAAAGCATCCACTAGACAAATTGAGGAGAATTGTGTTTGATCTTTTGTGTGTTATCAACAAAATTATTTGTCAGGTTCCAATTAGTTACATCTGTGAAGGCCCACTAACAACAATTGGCTTGCTCAGGTCAGTGGGGAAATAATTTGAAAACAATGGCATTGCTAATTTTGACTCAAAAATCCTTTTGACTAGCGATGAAACACACAAAGAAAGAATCCAACCAGACTTTGGGATCTCAGTATGTGTGTGCAGAGTTGGCTAGCTAGAAATCTCAGAAACAAACAGGGACTTTGCATGGTGCCACTTTACAGTTTTGTCTGAAAAAGCCTCTACATAGTGCAGACCCTTTTAATATAGATATGAATTGAATAGCTCTAAGCCTGTCAGTATAGCCTCATTTACCACAATAAAAGGAAAATACTAAAAGTGTTTGCGTAGGTGGTTTGAAACAGGATATTTTCCTCATTGGTACTACTTTTTTATCTTTATTCTTTACTGCATACCTTAATGAAAAAATTAAATTTGCTACACAAAGTTTTCACTGGCTCCCTGTTAGATAGATAGGAACTGGAATCAGGAATTGAGATATTCATTGTAGAGAAGCAAGGTGAAGTAGCAAGGAATGATTTATTACTCCTTGAGTGCATCTATTGTAAATGCATGTACCTTACTGCAGAGTTCACTAATTAGCTTTGCAGTAAAGCACTATCTACACATGCGCCTATATTAGGGTGCAGTAAATTAATGAAGTCTGCTGCAGCATAGTAATGTCTGAACCAAGCATTATCATATGGCAGAGTAATTTATGCCACTGCAACACATGTGTAATTGGTGACCAGGGCTGGCTGGGGCATGAGGATGCTACAGTGCAGGGGCTGCCTGCCATGGCCCAGCTAGCCCCTGTCACCATCACTCTGACAGTACAATCTTACAGCAGAGTTAGTTAATTTACTGCACCCCAATACTGGACCATACATAGATGGTGACACTTTATTGTGAAGCTAATTAGTCTACTCCACAGTAAAATGCATGTGTAGATGCACCTAATGTATGTGAAGATGTGTGTTCATGTGGAACTTTTAAAATCACAAAATATATTAAATGGGATGTAGGAGATGCACACACTTGTGTGTCTGTCTATCTATGTATCTATCTTTCTATTTATCTATCTCCCTCCACAGGATATATAGATATCTATATCAACACATAAGCACATGTGTGTATGTATAACTTTGTAGATATCTATATAGCTATATATCTTGATATAGATATATATAGACATATATTATCTGAATGATATCACATTGGCATTTTATATGTATGTAAAGGTGTATAGAAATATATATAAAATCTAGCTCTAGTTCTGAAAGTTTGGGCTAGATTTTAGTGTATTTATAGTTGAAGTTAAGTGTGGATTTAAACCACCTTAGCTGAAAGTAAAACTCAGCCCCAAATCTGCTAATGCTGATGTAAATTGTTATAGCTCTTCTGACCTCTATGGAGTGGCATTAATTTATGTCAGCGGAGGGCCCAGTCCTTGATTTCATTGTTGAATTCTTTTTCCACTGAAGGACTAAAATCTTGTTTGTTTGGTGTTTTTTAACCTTATGGCTGAGTGATATATTTCTGTTTATCAGCCACCTGCATCTTCTCATTGCATTTTGAGGCAAAAATCAAGGAATAAAAAAGTCCAATTTTAAATTCAATCAGTTCACAAGTTGTTTGATGCAATGGATTCCATTTCAACAGCTGCCTGTGTCTACCTCACCCACATGAAGGAACCAGCTTCCTCTGGAGATCTGAAAATATACATTTGGTGGCTAAAATTCAATTTAAGTCTGACCAGGTATAAGATTATTGGCACTAGTCCCAGGCCTTGAGACTGACTTTTAACCCCCTCAAAGCTTTCCTTGTGTTTCTAAGAAAGCTGTGTAACAAGTTCAGTGAAGTCCAGCTATTTTGCCTCCTGCTACTTTGTGCAGCAAACTAGGTCAGGTTTTTGTTCTTGCAGGCTTATTTTACTGATCCTGCTCTTTAACTGCCTTCACAGAGAAATTATAAGCAATACATGCTATTTAAGAGGAGAAGCAAATCTTCCAACTCCTTAAAATTTATCCTGGAGACTTGAGAAGTAATTTTCACTTTTTTTTCTCTGAATTCTCAGCAGCCATAGATTTCTCTCTCTCTCTTTTTTTTCATTTCTGCTTTTGAAATCCCTTACCGGCTTTACAGACAAAATGAGGTACCATCCTGAGCCCTGGTAATCTCTTGGCCATGTAGGAGAATGTAGCCCTTAATTAGCACAGGAAACTAGTAGACTGACCCCTTCTATTGTTAGATGTGGCTGTTCAAACAGGCACCAAGCTCTTTTGGTTCTGCTGGTACATGAAGTATGATAAAATACCTTCTCAACTTCCTTTTAATAGGGCCCAGCTTGTCATAAGCTAAAGGAAATGCTCAATCAAATACAGACTAAAAAAATTCACTTAAAAGAAGACAACCCTATCCACTTGTACACTGACTAAAATGTTCATTTATAAAAAGCTAAGCAGTACCCTAGTGTACTCTCTAGAACCTTATTTGTCATTTTCCTCCAACTTATCTCCTTTTGTGCAAAAGATTGCAGAAGAAAAAACAGTCTTACAGTACCATTATGGTAGACTTCTAATCGAATCTTAAGCTGCTGACAAGTTTGATTAATTTTGAATTTCACAAATATTTCATAGGTTATTCAGTCTTGCTTCCTGGCTAGCATTAAAAAAAAGAAACTCTGATAAGTTATTGAAAAGTTTTAGGATCCTAATGTTTCTTGTTTAGTTGGAATCAATATGTGCCAAAAACTGCACAAAGTCAAGTTCTTGTGGCCTACCTGGAACATTTTGCATCACGGAGATTAGAGTAGTCCAGGTCCATGGATCTGAAAAGTTGGGTGCTTATTGAAACTTCAGTGTCTTAGCCTTCCAAACTTCTACCTACAGATACTTTAAAGCTTTGCTTCCAGACTACTGAGCTCCATAAGAGGGTGGGTTTTTGTTTTCCTTTGTATTTGTCAAGTAATTTTATAGAAGCAGGTTTTCAGTCAAGCTACCTAAACGGAGTGGAGTACGAGCAATGGCATTCAGAAAGCTTTTGGAAGCAGTAAAAGTACAGCTGGGTGTTAAAGGGCTCTATGTGGAAAAGAAATTGAGTTAATTGTTCTAGCAGGACTAGAGGAGAGACAACATCTTAAGAAAAGGGAGATGGGGAGAAAGGACTGCGCTAACATCCAAAGCTTTGAGCACTTATCTGATCCAAACAAACTTGAACACTGGCTATTGCCAACTCCTCGCTAAGCAAACTTGACAGTAGTTCTGCACAGCTGAATACAGTTCTCTGCAGTTCTGTATCCATTCACCTGCTGCTGATTCCCTATAGTTTCCAATTCCCTTTAACTTCGATTGTATTCCACTCATGCAAGATATTCAACTTTTCTATTCCAAAATTTGTTTGCAAACTGACTTGACTTTATCCAAGTAGCTCTGGCCAGGCAAGGTTGAGCTTGATTAAAACTGGGCCTAAATTGAATGCATTTGCTAAATTTGTCTTTTCAAATAGTTGAGATATGGTACTACAAGCATTGGGCCATATTTACATGTTGGAAATGGAATGCTTTTAGATAATTTGAGCAACTGTCTGTGAAGTATGGCTAGATAATATATGAGTGACTGTTTTTTGTTTTTTCATTCAAATAAGTGTTGGAAAAAGCAGCTAAATCTTGTTTTCTTCAGATATTCATCAATAATTTATTCTATGCTCCCAAGTCAATATTGGCCCAACAACTTTTTTCAAACATGTTAAATTACCCTCCCAACAAAAACTGTATTAAAATACCATTGAAGGGGATATGACATACAGATGCACAGGGATCTAGCAATGTAACTCCTATTAACCACAACAGAAATTATTCAGGTAAAATATCACTTACTCTCACAAAAATGCATGCAAGCACAAGACTTGCAAGAGACTTCTTCCAAAGCAAACAACAATTTGTGAGGCTGCAGCTGGAGTTCTGCATCCAATTCTGGGCTCCACAATTCAAGAAGGATGTCAAGAAGCTTGAGAGAGTCCAGAGGAGACCCATGCACATGATCAGAGGGGAAGAGAACAGGCCTTATGAAGAGAGGCTGATAGCCATGGGACTCTTCAGTCTGGAAAAGCACAGGCTCAGGGGAACCTAGTGGCTGCCTATAAGTACACAAGGGGTGTACCTCAGGATCTGGAAGAATGGCTGTTCACCAGAGTGCCCCAAGGAAAAGCAAGGACCAACAGTCATGAACTCCTCCAAGACCATTTTGGGCTAGACTTAAGAAAACATTTATTTACTGTCTGAGCCGCCAAGACCTGGAAAAGACTCCCTCCCGATGTAGTGCAGGCACCTAGTCTGCACTATGTTTTTTGTGTGTGGAGGAAGAAGACTTTTATGTGTTAGCGATGAAGTAATATGCAGAAGACAAATTTATTATTGATTCCACAGGGTGGCCGAAGGGGTTGGGTAGGATTTTCTAAATTACTATACTTTTGTTTTATATTTATTATTTCTATTGAATTGCACGTAAAAGCCCAACAAAGATCAAGATCTGTTGTATACAGACCTGTAAAAAGAGAGACTACCTCTGCCCAGACTACTTGTAACTACATACTGAAGATAAAGGTTTGAGAGAAAAACATAAGTAAAACAGCTTACTAGCACAGGGCCAAACAGGAAGTGAGGACTGGAGCAAGGAATAGACACTGAGGACAAAATCCCAAGGGACACCTATCCAGAGATGTGTGAAAGCAGTTTTTGGCATTTACATGGTTTGTAGGTTTTATTTGCACCTGTGCCAAAATAGCACCTCGCCCTCTGTCTTACCAGGTGGTTTAGCTGGTCAGTAAAGCTCCAGTAATTTTTCTGCAGCTTGAGTTCAAGATTCATTAAATAAAATAGATTAAACAGTGGC
>NW_017728906.1:17791372-17804839 GCF_001723895.1 Crocodylus porosus
AAAAATTGCACTTAGTAAGTGGCTATATAAGTTCCACGTAAATGCATAAAGGTGAAATAGGACTTAGCCTAAAATTTCCAGATACCCAGGCCAGTGGTTTGTTCATCTAGTCAGTATCTCTTGGCCTAAGTACAGATGTTCAGGGAGGTTAGGGGGAGGTAAGATCACGTTAAAAACAGCCTTTCAGTCTAACTTAGTTCACACCTATAAGGACTTTACACTTAGATTGACTTAACTAGGTGTCAGAGTACAAACTGTACAGAAGTTCAGAAAGAGTTAGATCAGGCTAAAAATGGCCTCAGAGGTAGTCTAACTTAGATTGGGTCTAGTAAGACCAATCTAACAACTTCTGTACTGTTCCCAGCTCAGTACCAGGGCTGGGAGAGCCCAGCCACTGGTCCTAGCTCTGAGGCTGTGTTTTTCCTACCTGCCCCCTGGCACCAGGCTATTTTTAGTCTCCCAGCCCCTTGCCCCTCCCCCCGATGGACAACACCCCACTGCCAGGGACCAACCAACCTCCCAAACTACAGCAACCCCCCAACAGACTCTGATATTGCTAACAATCCCCTCCTGCAGACCCCACTAGCGCTCTGATCCCTCCAATGCCCCCAACAGACCCTGCTTTTCCCTCCAACCCCCAAACCCTGCACTAGGGCTTCTCCCCGCCACCTTCCCTACTTACCTTACATTAGGTGGTCATTTTTAACTTAATCTAACCTCCCCCTAACCTCCCCAAATGTCTGTACATACCACTGAATAGCCATAACACTTTTTATGAAAATGTTGTCTTCATTGAGAAACAATATATGTTCATGTTTACACACAGACAGATAAAGCATGTTTCATAGTTGTTAGGGGTCTGGAAGGGACCTTAAAGATCATTGGGTCTAGTCAGTCTGAACTTGGGCAGGAAAGACTGCTGGGATCAGGTGACCCCAGCAAAATGGGCATTAAGATGCTTTTTGAAGATCACCAGCGTGGATAACTGCACCACCTCAGGGATAAGCCTATTCTAAACCCTCAATATTAAACTAGTAAATAAGTTTTTCCATATGTCTAGTCTGAAGCAATCCTCAGTCAGCTTGTGCCCATTATTTCTTGTCCTCCCCTGGGGGTCCTTGGTGAACAGATGCTTCCCCAGGACCTGATGTATTCCCTTGATATACTTATAAGTTGCCACCAAGTCCCCTTTGAGTCTTCTCTTTTCCAGGCTGAACAGTCCCAAGTCTTTTAGCCTGTCCTCATATGACCTGGTCTCTTGGCCTCTAATCATGCATGTGGCCCTCCTTTGGACTCTCTTCAGCTTCTTCACATATTCCCTGAAGTCCAGTGCCCAGAACTAGATGCAGAACTCCAGCTGCGGTCTCACCAAGGCCAAGTAGAGAGGGAGGATGACATTTTTGTTAGCTTTGCTCAAGATGCCTTGGTAGATGCATGCTAGTGTCTGATTAGGTCTGCAACTATGGCATCTCATTGGTGGCTCATGTTCATTTTGTTGTCTATCATGACACCCAGGTCTCATTCAGATGTGGTGCTAGCAAACATAGCACTGCCAAGCCTCTAAATGTGTTTTGGATTATTTCTCCCCAGATGGAGCACCTTACATTTTTCTGTATTAAAGGACATCAGGTTGAGGTCCACTCATCCCGCGACCCTGTCCAGGTCAGCCTGTATTGCCAGCCTGTCTTCAACCATGACCACACTCCCCACATAGTTTGGTATCATCAGCGAACTTTGGTAGTTCGCTTTTAATACCTGAATCCAAATTGTTGATGAACTTCTTGAAAAGCATTGGTCCAAGTACTGAATTCTGAGGGACTCCACTGATCACCCTCCACCATGATGACTCAGTTCCACCAATCAGTACTCTCTGGGTCCTATTGTTTAGCCAGTCACCTAGCCACCGGACTGTAAAGTAGTCAAGGCTGCATTTTCCCAATTTTTTCATGAGGATTTTGTGGGAGACTAGGTCAAAAGCCTTTTTGAAGTCTAGATATATGACATCAACTCCATTTCCCCCATCCAGGTGGAGAGTAACCCAATCACAGAAGGAAATGAGGTTGGTCTGACATGACCGTCCCATGATGTAGCCATGTTGGCTATCCTTCAGAATACTGCCTTCTGCTAGCCCATCTGTAATGGATTTTTTGATCATTTTCTCCAGGATTTTACCAGGTATTGAGGTCAAACTGACTGGCTTGTAATTTCCCAGGATCTCTTTTCTCCCTTTCTTAAAAATAGGCACCACATTGGCTGTCTTCTAATCTTCTGAGACTTCTCCCAAGTGCCATGATTCTTCAAATAATTTTTCCGTTGGCTGCACAATGACATCGGCCAGTTCTTTTAGTACCTTCAGGTGTTGTCCATCTGGTCCTGCTGACTTATAGATATTTAGCCTTTGTAATTGCTCCCCCACAAGTTCTATACCAGCTATAGGGGGGTGGTCACCCCCACTTTGATCATCCTGTATCCTGTCAAGCAGTCTAACACCCTTGGACTGGTGGAATACTGACATGAAGTATTCATTCAGAAGTTCGGTTTTGTCCTGAGCGTTGAATATCAGCCATCCCATTTCATTTTTCAGCAGCCCTCTGACTTTCTCCATATCTAAAAAAGGACTTTTTCTTATCCTTGATTCTGGTTGCCAATTTGTATTTGGTTTGTGCTTTTGCTGCCCTGATCTGCTCCCTACAGGTGCAGGCTATTGCTGAGTACTCCTCCTTTGATAGTTATTCCTGACTTCCATCCTTTGTAGGATTCTTGTTTTAATTGCAGGCGGTCCATGACTTCCCTGTTGAGCCAAAGTGGTCTCCCAGCCCCTTTGCTGCCTTTCTTATGGAAGGGAATGGACTTCCTTTGAGTTTTTAGGATCACTTCCTTGAGGACTGACCACTTTCTAGTACCCTGTTCCTCATCGGATCATGGTCCTGCAGGGCCTCACCAACCAATCCCCTAAGCTTGTAGAAGTCAGCTTTCCTAAAGTCAAGGATTTCTACTTTACTGGCCAATTTTCCTGACTTATAGTGGAAAATAAGTCTCATGGTCACTGTTGCCCAGTTTCCCTTTGACCCTCAGGTTGCTCACTAGATCATCACCTTTGGCCCTTTGTAATAAATTCCTATGGTCAAATCCCCTTTCCTCCTGCTCTCCTTATATCTTGCCTGTGTGTATTTATGTCAGCACACATAAAAACTAGAAAATACTACCCAGAGACCTTCTCTGGCAAGGCCCTATTCAGAGAAAAAGGTTTTAATTTACTTATAAGCTTTTTTTAGTAGGCTTTATATTTTTATTGCTCACAGATTCTAACTATTGTATTGTACACTGCAACATAATGAAACTGCACATACGGATGGCTCACATTTCCCTACAGTTATCATTGTCTTCAAAAGCAAAAACTTCAAATTGTTCTGAAACATCAGCAGTAAATATTGTACAATTGAGCTGGCTGTGATTAAAGAGATTACTATTATTGAGTTGGAATAGTCAGCGGCTTCAAATTTTCAGTTTCTCCAGAAATAATGAGAAGCCCCCTAGATCTTTCATGCCCAATTCAGTCTACAGGACTAACTTTATAAGGTAAGAATAGGGGCAATTGTATTGTCAGACTAAAAGGAAACTAAGGCTTGTGATGGGCAGCTTTTTTTTTTTCATTTTGGACAGAACTAATTAATATACCATCTGTAGATACCCTGAGTATCTTCTGGTCTCAGTCAGGGTTTCTGGTACCTTACATCCCAAGATGTTATGTCTGACAGTCTGCTGGAATTGCCCACAGAGACACAGAATAGAACTCTTACACTCTATAGAGGCACAAAGGCTATAAGATAATTCAAGCTGTCACAGAAAGCATCTTTCATCCTATCTGAAGTTTTCTTAATTGTATGAAATTTATCCTGAGCAAATCCTCAAATATTCTGAAATATAGCTGCACCAGAGTGCATTTGTTTTTACACACAGTAAAGTAAGTTGATTTCTCATGCTAGTGAAATGTAATGGCTTTTGGTTTCTAGTTTTCTGTACTTACCTTTTCTGCAGGCTTTCTTGCCTCAGGGAACCATGCTTAAACTCACCAAATCAGCATAGGCTTCTCTAGAAAATTGCGTGCATGAATATTTGGGGAAGCTATAACATAGAGAGCTATGACCTTGATGCTGCTACAGATATTTTGATGTTAAAAACAAATCTCTATAGACTGCAAATAACCTTGGATGTCCACAGAGCAACCAAGAAAACCCAAACTATTCACAATTACTATCCAAACTGACTGGATATTTTCATTGACAGGGCACGGGGTGGGGGGAGTGTTTATCAAGAAACCGTGGGTCAGATTGTTGATTTACCTTAAGCTTTGAAAGATAAATCATGCTAAGAATGAATGCGACAGAGGATTATTCTAAATAGATATTAATGGGCGCATCTCCCTAACAGAGTGCAGCATTCTATATAAATCTTGGACATTTTTCAGTTGTAAAATCTACTGTCCCTGACAATCACAGCATACAGCTTTTCACAAAATGTTTTCCTTGTCTAAATCTCAGTTATCTATCGGTCTGGGGTTTTAAGACTCCTCCATCATTCTTTCCTCAGTCCCACTGAAGCTGCTGTCATTGCAACATTTTACTTTCTTCTATCAAGGCAGGCATGAAACTTCCAGTGGAGCGGACACTAAGCCAACTGCATGGGTCAGTAGGCAGATGGAGGGGGAGGGCTTGGGAAAGCTAAACAGTTTGCATCCTTCTCTAAAAGACAGCAAACCACAGGACCAGGGATCTGCTGTCTGAAGATTTGACAGTGCAGTGCCCTTTAGTTGTTTGACCGGATTTACAAGTTCTGTTTAGCTGACAGATACTTTGGTTAATGCCCTGCTCTAGTTGTTTTTCTTTTGAATATCTGAAGTCCTATTTAAACATTTAAGCTCGAGTTGTACAACAACAGAATAAACAGATTTCTCTTACAGATAGGAAATGCTCTGTATGATTCATATTTTTTCTCTTGAAAAGATTCCAATGAATACAAACTATTAAGCAAAAACAAATACAGTTCCTTCAGACTGCCAGTGAACAGCATGGGAAGTAAATCAGAGGATATAGCAATATTTTGTGCACAAAATGCTCATCCAACCTTACAACACACAGTCCAATCAATCCTGTTTTGTTTTGTTTCTACCCAATTTGTCTAAAAATCAAACCAGCAGCTTTTAAAGAGGCCAAATGAAGTGAGGCCACAGCAGAGGAAGAACTGTCAGTTAAATATTCAGGAGCATCAATGAAGAACAGCATCTCCTATCTATTCAGCAGGTACTTGTGGCTATATGAGGACTCCTCTGTTTTGTAAGTGGTCAGTTTTATAAAACTGTAAAAACCAACTTGCACAGGAAATTGCAGAACACAAAATCATGCACAGACTGGATTGTGTTAAGTATAATTTAAATAAGAACTACAGATTTTTATCCCATTACCTGGATTAGCTTTCGTTCCCTCTTTGCTCCTAGCATTTATTGCTTGTTTGCTTGTCTTGTCCCAGCACTTGCCACCTCCTTCCTTTCTCCTCCTTCCTTTGCTTTCCTGGGTTTTTTTTTTTAATTCAAGCAGAAGGTGGGATAGATTTGCACCTTATAAACTAAATCAGAGATGCATAGCATGAGCTTTCATGAGCCTGAGCTCACTTCATCTTAATGAAGTGCACTTGGGCTCACAAAGCTCATGCTATACTTCTCTGATTTAGTTGGTCTATAACGTACCTTCTCTCTGTTTTTTATAATCAAATCACTCTATTTGATATATTGCTCTATGCTTATCCTTTTATAGCATCTGATGAGATGAGCTCATTCTTATGAAAATGTATGCCTCTCTGATTTAGTTAGACTATAAGGTGCATTTCCACCCTGTTTTAGTTGAGCTCTACTTGACCAGCATGGTGATAAATTGTTGCTATTGTTTATAATAATAAAGGTCACAATAAATGGAGGGAAAAGGACTTCCATTGGGATTAACGACAGGTGTGCAATGGAGATTGCTGTCAAAAAGTCAGCATAATTTGAGATCCTGTACATGAAGGCATACTGTCACATAGGTCAAGAAGGTATTAACATAGAACTGGTGCAACCAGAATAGAATGCTGTATGCATGCCAGAAAACTGGGAACAATAATGTCTAAATGCCAGAGGGCAAGATTTAGGTTTTGTTCTTTTATTGTATAGCTTGGCAGCTCAAAGGCTAATTAGGGATTTGCGGTAGCCATCTACAAATACTTGAAGGTCAAAGTTGCTGAAGGGCAGGAAATGCTTAGTCTGAACCTTGCATTTGTGATTGACACAAGGTAAAATTGAGAAAAAAGCTAATTTAGGCTGAATATCAGGGAAAATTTTGAAACAGCAAAGTTTATTATACTGTAGAACTGTCTGCTTTGGGAAGTAGTGGATACCTTCACCCTGGAGTCATTAAAAAAAGACTTCAGAGAGCATTCAAGGATATGCTATAGAGAAAATTCCCTTCAGCAGGAAGGGGGAGGACAGGATGACTCAATAGGCCATTTTCTAACTCTAATTTTTATGATTTTGTGAAGCATTCCTTCTACTTATGTAAAGCTTTTACAGCAATATGGAAGCTTCAAGGATGCAGACATTTGACGGTAGTTACTGAAGCTAAAGCCGTCCCCTGGAGATACTGCCTGAGTTTGATTGCCAAGACCTTCCGAGCATCTGCAGCTTTCTCTCTTTCTGAGTTTGAATAGTCTTTAAGATCTGTTGACCAGGATGTTGGCAGAATGTGCTAAATATGCATAGCATAAAGTTGCTTTTGCTAGACTTACCTTGCTTGTATAATCCCTAATTCTCAGCAGTGCTACTGTGCACAACAGAAGAGTGATAATTAATGACTGCAACACCCCCCTTCTGGATGTATTGCTTCCCTGGATGCCCTAAGGCAAGTGCATGTGCAATGTTAGGAGCTCAGAACATAGCCCTCTTACGTGAAATGGGAAGAAAGTGGGAACCAAATGAGTGGCATCCAGGCCTACTGGGATTGTTTAGCTTCAAGACCTCCTATGACAGCATTTGAACAATAGCTACTGATCATGTTCCAGAGCAGCAGCTGCAGAATATGCACTTTCATAAATATACTGCAGGTGGTTGCCTGTGTATGTATCACAGCTACCCTGGAAATATATTTTATCTGTTAATAAATGAACTAATAGGCCAAGGTTAGGCTCTGTGGAAAGCTTTTTCCATGCTATACTGTACTGATGAAATAGCAGCATGAATGAACATGGCTGAAGCAGAGCAGAGCACAGCACAGCATAGCACAGCACAGCTGTAAAAAATATAAAAAGTCTAAATTACAGCCATAGGAGAATATTGCTGGCATCTGGCAGTCATTTGGGCCCATAGACCATAAGAGATTTAGCAGACCTACTAAGCATGAGTAGCGAAGCATGCTATACATGCTGATGCCTGTAACTAAAAACCATCTTAACCCTTTGCTATTTTTGTTCTCTACATTTTAAGGTTTCTTGATGTGACATGTTCTTTATTGCTTGTGAAAGAGTCTGACTGCTGTTATATATTAGTATCAGCAGCTGCCACAGTGTACAGCACAGCTGCTCAAAGACCAAACAAAAGTTTCATGTTGATCTGAAAAGCACAGTGATAACAAACGCACACTGCCTCTTTCCAGTGACATAATTTTTTGGCCATAATCCCACCAAATGTTATTTCTGTAAGTAGCAAAAGCATTGGAGAGAGTTAATTCCCTTTTGCATGTACAAATGTGTGAACAAGCGCTTTCAATTGTTCAAACTTCCACAACTCGCTGCCTTTCTCCCCAGAGGACTATCCTTCATCTGATGAAAATGACAGAGATTAAAATCGAAAACAAAATCCAATTCACCGAGTCTTTAATTTCCATTAAGGACCTAATTGGGTAGTCCCTATACTGAGCAGTAGCAGCTATTAGAACCATGCAGATAATTTTTCCCATAGGAAGAGAAAACAGTAAAATGGAATCTAGATATTTCTCCCAGGCAAATCCTTCTACACAAAGTAGTCCTTGCATAGAAGTGGTCACAAACAGTACAAAGACTATGCATTTTTTCTTTTCCAATATACACAGTGGTACTGAATCCTAAGCTTCTCAGCCACAAATATAAGAAAGACTCATCCTTCCTTTATGACGAAACCAATTATTTCTTTCCATGCATTATTATATGTGAGTTGAAATATGTCACAATTCAGTCTTAATAACTGTGGTTCCATCTGTACATTCAGGAAACAGTAAAAAATGATCTACCATGCAGTCTTTTTAAAGGCACAGAATAAGAGAATCATCCTAACTGCACACAGTTGGTATGTAATATTTTGTGTTATTGATGACATTGTTTAGCTTTTCAGGTTATCATCCCAAAGGATTGAAATATGTTTAGGGATTGCTGATGATGCATTTAAGTGCTTAATAATTTACATGTAGTTAATTATTTTGACTATTTTTAGTGAACATTATCATAACACATAAGCAGACCATCTGCTGCTGGTAAAATTACTAATAAATGGTTTGACTTAATATTTAATAAAAAACACTTTAGGTAAACATATCCAGTTTGTAATCATACCCAGTAATAGATATTACCTCTGCATTTTGTGTTCATGTTCACAAAAGAAAACACTATGGTTTCTGCTAGGGCCAGTCAATAAATATATTCTTCTTCTGCTCACATTAAAATCAATAGCTGTAAACTCTTGTTGGCTTTAATAGGAATAGGACTGAGACCATAGTTTGCAGATTTCCGAATATGATTTCAGAAATAGGCTATTGAGTGTTTTTTCATAACAAATCCCCTAAATTAGGTATTGTCTAGCTAATGACCATGTGAACTTACTACTGTCTGATACAGATAAGTGTGTTCTTGGGTATATGTAAATATTTAATAGATGTAAATACCTGTAGATGCTGTATATGAGGAGGGACTTTATAACAGTCTTCAAATACCTGAAGTGTGACAATAGACAATTATTTATAGCTTTAGGGAACAGGACAAGTAGTAATTGTTTTAAATTGTAGTGAGGAAATTTACACTGGATATTAGAAAGAGGTTTCTTGCTATGGTAGTAGTTAAGGGTTGGAACAGATTAGCCATAGAGGTTGTGGAATTCTTTTTCTTTGGAAGCTTTTCAGAGCAGGTAAACTATTGATAGATAAGACTATTGGCTGGAATGGGTTAGACAGAGGGATGAATCTGCCTTAAGCAGAGAGTTGGACTAGATGACATCCTGAGGTCCCCTCCAGCTGTACTTTTCTATGATCCCATATTCTGCATTGTAATAACATAGCAAATAACTTATTCCAGCTGTTATTTATGTCACTTCTTAATATCATCATCTGTGCTTGGATAGTGCCTGACACAATAGACCCCTGATTCTGATTGGGGTTCTTGGGTGCCACCATAAGCTATATGACCAATAATAACTATTTTCTCTAATCTGCATTAAGAAATTCTCCTTCCTAAGCTTGCTTCAGCTGATTTGACATTATGGAAATTATGATGTCAGAGTTTCTTCGAGTATCTCTGAATCTAAGGGTAGGTTTTTCTACAACACTTTCCTCACATTCACCATGAAGAACCATACTTTTACCCTAAATCACAGTGTCCCCAGCTTAAGTTGTGTTACTTAGGTTTAAGTTGTGCATGCTCTATAGTCTTCAGGACCAGTAGGTTCAAGAAGGTCTGAACTTTTAAACTATATTCCATTTATGAGTTTTGAGCATGCCCAGTTGGTGCACAAGTTTTTTGTGCATAGAAGTTCTGGCACCAAAACTGCAAGAGAGATGAGATTCACCTCCTGAGGTGATTGACATCATGATTGGATGAAGCTTGAATGGTGCATACTAGGGGTGTGCGAAATGTGCTGCGTTCAATTTGGATTCGGCCTGAATCAGGGACAATGATTTGATGCATTGATTTGGAAAACTGTCCCCAGTTTAATTTGGCTGATTTGGAGAATCATCGATTCAGCCATAGATAGCTTTAAATGTTTTTTCTATATACCTTGAGGTACCAGGCATGGCTCGTGAATGCTGTGATGCTGGGGTGCATGGAGTGTCCCACAGGAGTGTGGGGGGCCTTCCATGTGCTCGGTGGTGAACCTGGAAGTTGAGGAATTATTTCCAGTCCACTTCCAGGTCCACTGGGGAATGCACAGGGGGGCCCCCCGCGCCTACCCTGGCTCAGCAATTGGCCACAGACAGACCCAAGGTGGCCTCCCAGACCCAGAAGGCACCAGTCACTGAGCTGGGAGGGTATGGGGGTTGGGGGGGAAAGCATGCTCCCCGGCAGACCTGGAAGTGGACTGGAAGTGCTTCTGGTTCACTTCTGGGTCTACTGCCAAGCACGCTGGGAGCCCTCCATGCTCCTGTGGGATGCTCCATCTGCCCCACCATCACAACACTGACAAGCTGCCAGGTACCTTGAGATATGTAGAAAAAACATTTAAAGCTGTGTCTATGTCTGAATTGCCAAATCTTTCCAAATCTCTCAGAATTCGTTTGGAGGGTTCCAATTCAATTTGAAGAGATTAAAGGGTCTCCTGATTCAATTTGGATTTGGAGATTTGGCTACCAAAATCAGGCCGAATCTCTGCTGAATTGAACCAGGGAGCCAAGCTTTGCACAGCCCTAGTGTATACATGTTATCGAAGGAATGATTGACAAATGTACCCCTTGGTTGAAGGAATGATTGGCCTAAGCCCTAAGAGTATGAGTGATATGGAAAAGTGGTGTGATTAAAGGACTATACAAGACCCTGAGCCTGAGGTTCAGTGTGTGAGTGGGTAAGGGTGTGTGTGACTAATGACATGAAACTGAGGGTGTAGATGTATTAGTGTGTAATTGGTGTGATTCATGTGAGCTGAGTCTGGATCAAAGTTCCTAATTGCTGAATGTGTCCCTTCTGGATGCAGACAAAGGCCCCCAGAGGATGTTGGAATTAATCCCAGATCGGCTAACCACCAGTTGCTGACCACCGCCCTTTAGGACCACCCATTCCTAATATAGGAGTGGAGCCTCCATGTGAGAGGAATGCTCCTGGGAGGAGGAAGATAACATTTACTGACTCTACTGAGGCTGAGGGCACCTGTGAGTCCTTGTAAAAATAAACTGTGCCTGCAACCACAACATTGTTGCAAGTGTGAAGTAAGAGAAGGAGATTTGCTCTCTAGCTCTCTCTTTTTCTCCACGGTATTCCTTTGGTTTCTGTCCCTTCCCTGTTGATTAATTCTATATTCAGTGTTGTTCCTTGTTGTTCGTTAATTAATACTGTTGTAATAATATCGCCTCGTGGTTTTTAATCTAAAATTAAGTCTGTTCATTTTGTTCAAGTCCTTCTGTTGCCAGGTTATAGCCAGGCCATAGGTTTAAACTTGGTAAGAGTAGGTTCTTCTACCACTTTCATTTGCTGGCTGAGTGAGTTAATTGTCTAATTTGCATATCCCCAGTCAACAACATGAGCTAAAGAGATGTATGAATGCCTGTGTGTTTGTGTGAATATGTGTGACCACACACTATGCAGGCGAATTTCTAGGATTTATAACCCTCCCTGCGCTGACATCAGAAATGAACCCATCAGGCAGCCAGAGGCAGAGTTGAAAGGAATGTTGGCTTTCAATAAGAAGGAAGGTCACAGAGGCCATTAATCCTTCCAATATACATGGACATTTCTCTAACAGGACAGCCAGGTACTTTTGCAGGGAGGGATGGCAGAGAAAAATTGCATTCTAATACCAAAAAGGTAGGATGTTTAAAAACCAAGCCAGAAAACCCAGCTCTAATCTGCAGCTGCAAAAGGAATGTGATATGATTTCTTGCCTTGAGCTAGACAACGTAACCTCCTGCACTAATAAATCCAGTGTGTGGTCACTGTGAGTAAACATAAAGCCCTCCAAACCTACACGTTGCACTATTCAAGTGCATCTACTTTATCTCTTCTCCTTCGGGCTGCACTATCGTTTAAAGGAAAAAGCATTTTTAAGTGACTTTTGTTGGCTAAATTATGTCTTGCAGAATTAAATAGATTGAAAGTTTTATAAATCTCAGGCACTCGTCTCTGTCATGCTAAATCATCTTCAGTGACACAGATATGTTGTCTGTAATATAGCTTATTAACTGGCCTCCCATAAATAATTTTATGATTTCATAAGCTACATATTTTTTAATAAGAAGGTTTATTTCCTAACTGAAAGTGTGTGTGTGTGTGTCGGCCGAGCAGAAATTTAAGCATGCAGTCAAATGTCTAAATCTTATGGAAAGCTTTGATAACTTAGAATCCCAAGTCATGTACTCTCTGAGATCTGTTTGGAGGAACCCATATTTTAATAGCACAATACAGAAATAAAAAGCTTTTTTATTAAATCTATTTATTTTAGTTGCAGCCAGTTGAGATGCATATGATAGAAACTATGGCTGTTAACTGGAACAGGGCCTGTGTGCCTTTGTAGGCTTATATTATCATTTCTCCTTTGATGGAACAATAAGTAGAATTACAGGACTTAAAGTTTAGTTTCCATATGGGAAAATAATTAGTTTCATTATCTTATTGCAGTCCATTTACAGAATGCACTCATGCCCCTTTTCCTGGACAGTGGTAAGAACAAAAAGCACACATAACTTTGGGTCATTCATCTCTTCTGTACCCCAAGAAACAGCTCTTTTATTCCTGTTTCTGTCCAGTGAGTAGAGCACAACTCTAGTAGCTCACAGACCCTTTGGTGATGATCATCCAGACACATTTTTTGTCCCACCCCAGTCTTCCAGTTTGAAAAGAAAAAGAAAATGTTGTTCTCTACACACTGTGGCAGCCCTAGGCTATTGGAATTGTTAAAACTGAACTCAGGGGGTTAGACAGATTGTATGATTATCTTTTAAAAGGATTTTTTAACCCCAGATTAAGCAATTAATTCAAATGAAGATAAAGTAGGTGCCATTTCAATGCATGTTAACTTGCTGAAATAAAGCTGGTTTCCTGACTAACTCGTATACTTTGTCTTCACTAGGATTCTAACATGGGTTAATTAAAACATATAAAATATAATAAGGATCCAGAATAAATCTTTTTTTTTTCTAGTGAAGAACTGGCACCATTTCTACATGAATGTTAAAGGAATTTTCAGTCAAGTTAAGTGAAACTGACTAAACTAGCTGAATTGAGAGCAAGCACTTTTTCCTCTCATCTAGACAAAGCCTTAGGGAGTAGCTTTGTGCAGACTTCAAATATTTGTAGTTTCATAGTTTCATAGTTTCTAGGGTCGGAAGGGACCTGAGCACATCATCTAGTCTGACCCCCCCGCCAGGGCAGGAAAGAGTACTGGGGTCAAACAACCCCAGCAAGGTGTACATCTAACCTCCTCTTAAACACCCCCGGGGTAGGAGCCTGCACCACTTCTCTTGGAAGCTGGTTCCAGACCCTAGCTGCCCTGACCAT
>NW_017728906.1:17805879-17830072 GCF_001723895.1 Crocodylus porosus
CACGTTGGCCCTCTTCCAGTCCTCCGGTACCTCACCAGAGCACCATGAGTGCTCGTAAAGCCGTGTCAGGGGACTTGCAATGACCTCCCGCCAGTTCTTTTAGAACTCTAGTTGTAGTTGGGCCAAAACGTTTGGAGATATTCAGACCAGGCTGGTAATTAGGTTGAGTGTCAAGGTATAGCAAGCTGGCTAGCAAAAGTTTGGATTAGCCTTCACATGCCTAGCTGGCAGGAACAACAGCCTAACTGCGGCAATAGGGCTTGTTTCTAGGCTGTCTAGGAAGACTGGTCCAGCTGCAGAGGATAATTAACTTCCCCACAAAAAGCTAAAAGGCTCCTGGGAAGAGGCTGGGGAGGGGGAAGTGGGGATAGTGTGCAACAGAAGACTGTGAGAGAGGGTGCCTGGCTAGTGGTGGCAGAACTGAGCCAAGGACTCTCCCAAGGTCTGGCAAAAGATCTAGGGCTGCAGGTAGCAGCCCTTAGACCAGGAGAGAGAACTTATAAAGAAGAGAGAATGAAGACTGCACTGCAGCACTGAAGAAGTAGCATAAAGCTGGCAGCACCTTCTTGGACTCTGCAAAGAAACTTTTATGGAGTGTGTATAGATTATTTAAGCTAAGCAAAACCTGAACCTACTACACAAGGTTTTAAAAATAAGATTGTGCTTATACTACAGATTTGTGGGGAGTGTAGCTCTCTGTGTCCATTATGATGTGGTCATGGATAGGGCTGTACCATCAGAAAGTTCAAGTTATGTGAGTAAAATGGCACACTGGCCTGAATAGGGGATTGTTTGGGTTTTGATGTACAGTTATGCATGTATATACTGTACTCTTACCCTGGCAAAGTGCTCTTAGAGCATGTTCACACCCTTTGATGATGTAGACCACAAATATGCACATGCTATATCCCAAAAAGGCTTGTTAATGTAGATGCCTTATTGGCATGTGCCCACTGCTGCACTGATTTTGTTCCCTTCAGAGTGGTTACTGGCATGTGCCCAGCACTTCATTTAAGTTTGTTACACATCATCTATTCTGGACCATACTATTCACAGAGCAGGCCTGCTGAGCTTCACTGCAGTACTTCCAAGAGCCTAGTCCTGGACAGTGGTATTGCATCCCTAGGAAAGATATGAACTAGTAGTTGACAACTGTTGATTCTTGGTGTATGCATGAGACATCACCAGGACCTTCAACATGTACACCTAAGCAGGAGTATGGAGGAGTGGAGGTTGCCCAGACCTTCCATCCCTGCTTTAGACCACTGAGACAGAATCCAAAGGCCAGCCACATTCTGGACATTTGGTGCCTCAATAGTTGTAGTTATACGCACAGCCAGGAAACAAACCAAAGAGGTGGTAGACACAAACTAAATTTGGTGGAAAAAACCAAAAGAAAAATATTTCCCAGTGATGCCTACTGACTCCCACACAGACAAGAACAAGCTGTGGAGACTAAGATGAAAACAGTTCATCCAAATTAAATTCAAGCAGATTCAGTATTGTGCTTACTTTATAAGACATGTTGTCTTCATAACTTACCTTTAAAGCTACCTCAGTCACTAAATAACATTGTGTCTCTATGTTTCATATAGAGTTTCATATGAGAGGCAAGATTAATTGAAATACCTATCTTTTCCATTACTTAAATAAGTTACCTCTTTAGGAAAAACAAACATACAAACATGGTATTAAGGAGTTATGCTTTTTGACCGGGCCCCAGTGATAGTTTACTGCCCTTTAAAATATTTGAGAACAATTCCTAACTATGGTAAATACTTATCTTCAGATTAGCTTGTGTTGAGCCTTGTGCATTGAACCACATGTGGCAAAACTGTCACTGCCCTTGGTTGATTGGAAAAATACAGGAGGGAAGCCATTGTTCTCTACTGCCATGGTGATAGCAATCCGAAATGCCTTGTTACAGACCGACTTCTTTGATTACATTAGAGAAAAAGCAAACATCTCCAAGGATATTCAAAAGGTATTTGAAATGCCATGTCTCCCTACTAATTCCAGAGAACATAGGAACAACTCTGCCTCTTATCATATCAGTCTCCATGGCTTGCCTTTCTTTTCATCTTTTATTACATACCAGTATCTTTCAACCTTTTTAGACTGAAGGCATTCCTCTATAACTTGCCCAAATTTAGCAGCATCATCTGTAAAAGAAGGCAAAGAAAACCCATACTTTTCCCCATACAAGGAAGATGATGCCCCCCTTTACCAAGCACAGGGCTAGGGACAGTATTCACTGTATAATCTTGGTGGTGGTGCTAAGGATCTGAGGGCCAGTAGCAGCAGCCACTTTATGGCATCCCCTCCTATCAGGCCAGGCTACAGAACAGCTATGTGACTTCCACGCAGGCTGATCCAACAGTTTCCCATTGCTTAAAAATGCCAATGAGTTAATGTTAAACGAGTAACACTCCATGACTGTTTCATAGGATTTGCAGAGTTGTTCATGGCTTTCCATAGGTTGGTTGTTTTGTTACATTGTTTGTTTGCTGTACTTAAATAATTATTGAGGAACAAAAAGATTGTGATTCTGGGTTTCCACCTGCTTTTTTCTTTTGTTTAAGAGGCTGTTTTTTTTATCTGCTGTCCTCCCCAATCCATGCCAAGTTATAAAGGACTGGCTAAAGTGACCACAGATGTTGTATGAAATGGCCAGCATGTTTTCCACCTGTCTTTGTTTGTCTAAGGCATCATGCACAACACAATTAAAGGTATGTGCAAAATGTGACAGGTGTTTACACTACTCATATATATCTGCAGAAGCTACAAAAGCCACAAGGCGCACACAATATATTTAAATTAAGGCTGTTTTGGATAAAATAAGGTACAACAGATTCCCACAGCTTCAGTATTAGAAACCATCACCCTGTTATCCTCATTCATCCCATTCTCCTTGGATTGGATCTATTATTATGATAGTCCTCCTCTGGCCAAGAGACTGAGTGGTCAGGCACCTTGATGACCACTGACCCAAATGGTGAATTTTTTCTTGAAAAAAATACTTTCTAAGCTTCTCAAAATAAAGTATCACTTTCTGAATGGTAAGGTACTATCCTGCATTCTTCAGGGAGCAGCTACAGTTTCTGATCTGAAAATCTGCTTGTTTAATTGTAAATGGCATTCCCATTCTGTGTGACCATAAAATCTGTGATCATACTGACAATCTGTGCATCTTGGCAGATTTTTTTTTTAAACTTCCCCAACTTTTCCCCTGTCCCTCTGTCATTACAGAGTGCTTTCAGTTACCAAATACTAGAAATTATGGCAAAAAACCCCCAAATAATGATACCTTACAAGTTTTACAAGCCATATGGGCAACTGGAAATGCAAGTTTTTACTGATCATTGCATTGGTGTTCTTGTGAAACTTCTGCTGTATTGTTGCAACTCTTGGCTTCCAGTCTGCTAGAATACAAAGAATTAGGAAATAGTATCTGCTTGCTGTTTTGTATTAGTACAATGTTTCAACCTGTTATTTTCTTACCCCAGATACGAATTAAGATGATCATATATTTTCCCCTTTAACGTAAAATAGTTTGACTATAGTTCTGGCTTGTGCCCCACTTTCCCTAACTACAGCTTGTTAGATACTGAGGAGACTGATTTTTGCTGCCACGGCAGAGGGCAGACAGATTTGCATGGCAGCCTATAATGCAGCAGTAGAGAAGAGCAGAAATGCTATACTGTATGTGGCTTTTCCTTTCAAAACTCCTGATCACACAAGAATGTAGCCTAATTGAGGTCTGGATAATTAAGAATAGTTTCTGTTTCTTCCTGTTATAAATATATAAAAAATAAGTATTTAAGAAGGTCCCTTAGCTTTTACTGTAGGATAGTCCTTACTTAATATCAAAGCACAGCATGTATATTATAATAAAAATAGTACTTAAAACCTATAGAAAAACAGCATGCCATACCATGCCATAGGGCATCTTTACTAGGGCTGTGCAGAGCTTCAGTCCCTGATTCGATTCAGCCCAATTCAGTGGCCGAATCTTCAAATCTGAATCAAATCAGAGGACCCTTTAATCTCTCTGAATCGAATCAGAAGCCTCCAAATCAATTCAGAGAGTTTTGAAAAGAGTCAGAGATTTGGCCATAGACACTGCTTTAAATGTTTTTTCTGCATATCTCTAGGTAGCAGGGGCTGGTGAATGCTGCGATGCTGGGACGCATGGAACATCCCACAGGAGCACTCAGCAGCTGACTCAGAGTGGACCCAGAAGCACTTCCAATCAACTTCCAGGTCCACCGGGGAGTGGGCCAGGGCCCCCCCCCCCGCCCCCTTTTGGCTCATTGACTGGTGCCTCCTGGGTCTGGGAGGGGCACCCGGGGTCCCCCTGCAGCTGATTGCTGAGCTAGGGGGAGGTTCAGGGGGGGCCCAGTGCACCCTCTGGCAGACTCAGAAGTGGATCAGAAGCACTTCTGGTCCACTTCCGGGTTCACCGCTGAGCACGTGGAGGGCCCCTCCCCCTGCAATCCTGTAGGATGCTCCATGCGCCCCAGCATCACAGTGTTCACAAGCTACCTCAAGGTATGTAGAAAAAACGTTTAAAGCTGTGTCTATGTCCAAATCGCTGATCAGCATTGACTGATCTCTCAATCAGCATTGAATCTTCAGATTCAGATTTGGCCAAATTGAATCAGCAACAGTGATCTAAATCAACTAATCAAATAACTGTCCCTGATTCGAGTCGAATCCAAATCAAATAGGGCCTGTTTTGCACACCCCTGATCTTTACATGTCCCCCAGAGTGGGAGGGGGGTGCTTTAATTAAAGCGGCTCTCAGAAAAACAGAGACACTGAATACATGAGACGTTATAGCTGCTCAAGTGTGCTAATTAGCACACCTAAGAGCAGGCATGGAGCACATGAGTAGGTGTGCAAACAGAAGTTAGTCCAAATGTCCTGACTTAGCACTATGCGAGTACTACCAAAATAAAAAACCTTCAAGATTTAAAAACCAGCCCTGGCGAAGGTGAATACTTTTCCTAGCCACATATCTTCAAACTGTTAATGAGGACTACTTCATGGTTAGGAACGATTTTCAATCAGTCCATAAAGTGGATTGAAATAGGAAGAGGAAAAACATGCACTGTACAAACCATGGTGACCTGTATATTTGAGGAGCGGTTCACCCAAGTCAAGGACTAAAGATGGTGTGGAAGTATGTTTGCAAAAGAAGGAAATGGATCTGTTTTATAAGAGTTCCTGGATTTGAGCATTTTCACAGGTCCATTGTTCAGGACCATAAGGAAACTGCTAGTCTTATAAGCAGGAGCATTTTTTTTAATATTAGATATGAACTTGACATGGTAAAGCCATTCCTGCCCACTAGCTAAAATGGCAACCTTCTGACATGGAGCTGTGAATGTTTGTTCTAGCCAACAGAATGTGGAGTGGGTTTTTGGGGGGGTTTTGTTTCTGGCTGAAACTGATATACTTATACCCACACACAACTGCTTTCATTTGAAACAAAAGATTCAAAACAAAACTGAAATATCAGAATTTTCCCCTACAAAGCTACAAATTACATTTCTTTTTTCCACTTTCACCAGCAGTGAAAATATTTTCATACAGCTCTACCCAGGGTAGTAATTAGAGAGACTAATCACTTGCTCAACAGAGTAAATTTCAAAGTAATGATGCCATAATCACAAATCTAAAGAGAATCAGGATAACCGACAGCCAGAAGTCCAACACAGCATTGCAAAATATACATCGGATCTTCTTACAACTCTCAACAAAAGTCAATTCTTTTAAAAAAAACAAATCAAAGCACTCAAGTACTCCTCCTATAGCTCAGTGCATTCCCTTTGTGAAGAATTTACCTGTAGACACACTGTTAGAGATGTAAAAAGGAAAGGCTGTATTTCCAGTGCCCAAAAACCAGAATTATTTTAAAAGATGGTTTTATAGGAAATTTTTTTAAAGTGGAAAAATATGGCCATAAGCTGTTAGATTTCAAAATTTCCCCATTCTGAACAAATATTTATCTTTATGATTAAAGCACAAGGAAAAAAGGTTAATTTCCCAGGGAGAGTATTTGCCTATTAAAAATCATGAGAACAACTTCCTAGAGAATAAGAGGATTTTTTTTTCTTAATATCCCCCTAGTTCTTCTACTTGTCTTTTTAAAAATTATTTTATTCTTTGTTTACTGTTATTCAGTTTGACCTTGTTGTCCTGATATGCTCTCATTTGCAATCCTGTAGTTCAACAGCAGAGTTAAAAGAGCTAACCAGTCATTGTACTGGTTATTTCCATATCCAGAGCTACTATTAGCCAAAGTGATACATGCCTGGAGGTTCTTCTGTGTTCTTGGTGAAAATAGATTTGGACTTTTTCCCTCCAGTCATGTTGTTGTTATGAAAAGTTAGGAACTATGCTTCTTGGAAGGGCCTTGGGGAAGAGTGAGATAAGGTGGCTTTAATTTACCTTTCTATTCTCCCAATCTGGGGCTGTTTTGGCAGCTGAGGCAGAATTAAAACAATCCTTACGGTCTGCATAAATTGCAGAAGCCTCCATGGCCTGCCCTACAGGTGCTAGTATTGCCTGAAATATCTATTGTGCCATGTACTGCAACCCCTCTACTGGCCCACTTCCAGTCCTCACCTCCAGCAGGTTAGCTATGCCAGGGCTTTCAAAAGAATCTCCAGCGGGCTTTACAACTGTCTTTTGGTTCCTCTGCTGCCCAAATCTGGGCTTGATCAGATCTGGAAACTTCCAAGTTTCTTTATGCTGCTGCAACTCCTTTTACACAATATGCACCAGTCAGAGCAACAGTGAGGCTCTCACTCCTCATACATGCATTCCTGTGCGACTAACTTGATCAAACTTCCATTAATAACTTAGATCATTTATGTTTGGTTATTTAACCTTGGTATGTTTTCAGCAGATCTAGGTGAAAAGCATTGTGAATGACCTTGTTAAGAAATCTCTCCATTTGATTAGTTTATTTGTGAAGAGGTAAGTGTCTTCTCAAAAATGCACAAACGCTTTAGGCAAAAATATATGAGCAGCAGTACAGTGGACAAAGTAGGGAGGTAGAAGGCAGCTGTCAACTTTAGTCACATTGTTGTGAGCATGGTAACATTTCTAGTGCACTTTTTCTTGCTGATGATCAAGATTAGCAACTGGCTAATGCTCCTCCACCCTTTCACATTAGCGTTATGTGAAAGAGGAATGCATAGTGCTTTGGAAGTATCAGAATTCTAAAATGTGTTCATGGGACAGCCCAAGTCTGCACTAGAGTGTCTGCCAAATGCATGTGTTCAGAGTCTAGCCAGTTCGATGATCTTTCTTTTTTCTTTCTTTCTTTAACAAAAGCTTTATTTTCTTGCTTATGTTTTCACCTAGAGGAAACACTAATATAACACCCTTCCAAAGCTCTGGGTGTTTTTGAACCTACATTTAAAACAACAGTATCATTAGGGTTGCAAAAAAAATGAACCATTTGAAACAAACGGAGCCCATCCTATTTTTTTAAAGTCATTAGACCACAGTTAGTCAGTTTATGGGTGCATCTACAGGTGCAATCAATTAGACTGAAAAACTGCAGAGCAATTTGTGCTTCAGCAAACTAGTCCTGCGAACAACATCTACATGTGCACTCAGGACAGCAGCAAATTGAGCCAGGGAGGAGCAGTTTAGGCCAGGGCTGCTTCTGTCCTGCTCAGCCCCACTCTAAAGCTGCCAGGGGGTGCTCCAGACTGTGATCACAGCTGCCCAGGGAAGCTGGAACAGGGTATTGGGGGTCAAGTGTGGACAGTGGAGGAGCTGACTGGGCCACAAGGCTCCTGCCTGCTGCCATATGGCTAGGTAGCAGTCAAGAGTGTGGCTCCCTGCTGCCTGGGCTGACCAGTGCAATTTATGCCAAGGTCAGTATTATGAGTTGCTGCATAGTAAATAATTCTGCAGTAGATAGTACTTTTATTTACAAGTACTACCTTGCAATAGAGTTAATTAATTAGTAGCCTATTAGGGCCGCACATGTAGACATGAGAGGTTTACTGCAGAGCTAATTAGCCTACTCTGCAGTAAATGTCTCATGTAGACATGCCCATAGTAAATGTCTCATGAAGACATGTCCTATGTGACCAAGTTGAAACCATCACTGTCCTTTCCAGCATACAGAAAAATAACAAAAATAGAGAGTATGATGTAGATCATTAGACCTACTATATACTACATATTTCTGTTTTGCTTTTCTGATTTTTTTTCCCTGTCCATTTTGTATTCTTACTTATTAACTCATCTATTTTTGTCTTGAACTCCTCTTTCAACTAACTAACTCAATACACTTATTCCCTTTGGGAGACAGTTTCTTTGTGCCAACAGTTCCTCAATTTTAGATCATGCTCTCCTTCATTTTCTGTTTTTTATAACTGTGAAAATGTGTTTGGATCAGTTTTATCAATCCCCTTTAGAACTCAAAAACCTTTAATTACAGTATTGATTCCAGCTGGTGCAATATGGCATGTAATTTCCTACAGTGTGCCATGTCAGCTCTCAGATGGAAACAATTGTATTAGGAAGCCGTAACCCCCGCATTATCCCAACAATAAGGTCATGTTATCCAGGATAACACAGAAGTTGACAGATGTCACCTGTAGTGATGGGTGAGCCTCAGAGTTCAGAGGCTAGTCTAGTTAAAACATTTAAAAATTTGAACAGTCGTCTGAATCTTTTAGATCTAAAAGTTTCATGAGAATAGATTCTCACGGGAGATTTTCTTTATTTTCAGAAACACAATATTCTTGGTTTTCGGGGGGTTTTGTCAGAACTAGAGCAGTGCACAAATTAAAGGTAACCAAAACACAGTTTTAGGTTGAATAAATTGAGCATTAGGTTGAAGAAAAAGATCAAGTGATACAGCATCATCATCATATCAAATAATTATGTTCCATCTTTTCTATAAGATCAACTCTATGGCAGTCATCAAAATGGCACAATAGATCCTTCTTGGAACATGAGGTTTCTTATATACCAAATATATATTTATCTTGTGTCATTCTTTTGCTATAACTGTAATTTAATTAACATTCAATTTTTAGTGTTGATACTCTTGTCAGAATAAGAACCTTATTTCTTCAGGAATACATCCCAGAATTGTCTTTGTTGGCAATATTCTGCTACTCATTGTTCATGTTTGATAACTTCTACTGAAATCAATAAGACTTCTCACAAAGAGCCTGGCTGACATAACTGGACTCAAAATGAGTAGTCCCAAACCCCACAATTATTCCTTCTGTTTAAAACAGTACCTATAAAACAAGGTAATATTTGACATATTTGAAATGAGGGCATCACAGTTTAGCCTAAAATTAAGTGACTGTCAGTGTAATGAATAAACAAGAGTAAAGAATTTCTCCGTCTATTCTAAAGACCCAGTAGTTTTACAAGGCCAAATCCTGCTATAAAATTCTGTCAAACTTAAGTGACTCTTAACCAAGACTCCAAATGAATTTGACAGTTATAGGTGGGATGTAGGTTTTTATTAACCATCAAGGCAGCACTACCATTAACTGATCCAGCATCTTTATGATTTGTTTTTAAGAGGCAATTTTGTGTCTGAAACTGCACATTCAGACATATGACCCTTCCAATCTGTACTCTTGTTTGAGATACGTTAAAAACAAAAATCCAGCCCTTAATTTTCCCTCTTAGTTTAAAAAAAAAATAGAAACAAGGAATCCTAAAGCCAGAAAGCAAATTAGGAATGACTGAGGTTGTGAGCTCCCTGGAACAGTGATCCTCCCCCATGATGTATTATATAGCACACAATAGGTTCTACTGCAAGTAAAGAACAGCAACAAAAATTATGTGGGTAAAGCTAATCTTTGATCCAAATTAAACAGAAAATGCATCAGTTTTCTATGAATATTCAAAATACCAAGTCTTTATGTCTATAGGCATGTCTACACAAGACCTTTATTGCAGAGTGGACTAATTAGCTCCACAATAAACATCTCTGTGTCTGTATGTACAGAGCCATTAGGCTAAAGCAAACTAATACATTCCACAGCAGAGTAGTACTGTAAATACAAGCACTATCCTGCTGTGGGATTTTTTACTTAGTAGCAGCACATGTGCTGACAGGACTGGCTGGAGCACAAGGATGCTTCAGTGTGGGGGGCTGTCTGCTGGCTAGCCCGACAGTGGAGCACCATCGTGCCCCAGCCAGCCCCTCCAAAGGACACTGAGCTAGATTAAAGCAGCCCCAGGTTCCCCTGTCAGGCATGGCTGCTCCAAGCTGGCTCAATGTGTTGCAGTCCCAAGTGCATGTGTAAACATGGCACCCAGGAGCAATAAACTCTGGCACAATAAGAGCTGGAGTTCATTGTTTCACATTAATAATCATATATAGACGTGCCCTGTAATAGCACCTCAACATCATTCAGTATATACTTTCCCTTTTGTTCTGTGGTTTAAAGAGGGTGTTTTTTTGTCTCTTAACATTAAACTAGAATTTATTGCTTAGCACTTTGTCCACCATAAGCATTCATTCTCTCTGGATCTGACTTCATTAGTCTTAATTAACCATGCATTCAAATTTCAACTTTGAAACACTTCTCTTAAGTGAATAATTATCTTTTACACCTGTAGAGTACGTATCTTGTCCTGTTGATGAAGCCACCCCTTTCAGTTTCTAGCATATTTTATTTTTCCTTTTGTCAGTCTTCAATCCCTTGTACCAAAACTTTCCACTGATTTCCTAATTCCATTTTACAGACATTGAATGTTAATGTGAAACATCATTATTTATGTCTAAAGATGATATGAGATTTATGCCTGCTTCTTGCTGCTTTTCTATTACTATAGTAGTAATATCATTAGCAATTTCCAGTAATTGGGGGTAGAGTAGCTGGCCTTTCCTGAAATTGCATTTTTGTATTTCTGATTGAATATAGTAGTCTATTATCCACCCTATTTGTTTATCTTCTATTTCCTCGCCCTTTTTTTTTTTAAACTTCTGGCACTATTTCAGTGTCCTTTGAGTAGTTCTCAAATGTTTTCAGTGCTCTGTTCATTAAAGAGACAGAGTTTGAATTACTTTCTGTGACAAGAATCCTAAGTACATCCTGAGCCTCTAGTGCTTGAGCTAAACGAGGACTGCCTAACTTCTGAATGCTCTTAGACTGCAGGCCACCCCAGCCACACTCGATGCCATGCAAAATTTGCCACATTGTACTATACTGCAGGGGCCACCAACATGCTTCATGGCCTTACCACATGAATATGCCACACCATGTAGGCCTCTCCCTGTGCACACAGATGCAACACAACATGAATCCTCTTCCTCCCAACACTGTACCCATGTGCTAAAGCTCATATTACTACATTAAAGCTTGGTATTCTGGAGCAGGTTTTGCAGTCAGACTGGAACATACGTTCCCTCAAAAACCTGTGCTTGTGTGCACTATGGGTAATTGCATGTTTTCAGAGCAAGCTATTTCCATGCTGTGCTGATGGGCATATTTAAATACAAGGCTTGTTTTTTGCAAGTTCACACTTGGCCATATACTAGTAACACTTTATTGTCCTACTTAGTTTGTTTTTGCTTTGAATGATAAAAGCATCACTTGCTTTAACTGTTTGTCTAGCAAACCATGTTCAACCACGTGGCTATGCAACCTTTAGGTCTACTCTGTCTTTTAATTTTGTAACTTTTCTTCATGTCAGTGAAAGAAAAAGAATTATTCCAGCTTAAAGTGAGCTGGCTTTATTTCTAAATATCAACTTTCTCCTCTGCCAGTGAATGCTTCCCTGGAAGACTACCCATTTCCTATGATTTTTTTTAATTACTATTTACTCGCTACCATTCATTTGCAAAGTGGTGTCAGGGAATTTAACAATGAGACTCCCATTAACATCACCAGTGGAAACTTGGCTAAATAGCTGTACTACACACAAATACAAGGAGCTGTTTCAGGGGTTTCAATCAGTTCAAATTGTTTGAATGCTGAGAGCTGGCACCTTGCTTGTTTTACTTACATGTTTCTTTATTCTCAGACCAAATAAACAATATAATTGCTTTTGCCAAATCACTAATGTATAATAAAACACAGGTGAAAGAACAGTAAGCACCACCTTTATTTTAACTTATTTTGGCCCTCTAGTCCTATCATATGTGTTTTTTAAAATGTTCCATTAATTTCCACCCAAATATGCAGTGAGTACCAAACAAAGAAAGCATGGTTCTGTTCTGACATCATTGTGAAAATGGAGTGCTGGAGTTTGCAAGTAAGTTGAGATCAAATCTGGTCGGTTTGCATGTAGAGATCACTTGGTCGCTGATTACCATCCCTGGAAGATCCACCTATGTTTCTTAGATATCACCCCAGGTAATTGGCAGAACTTTCTTATACTTTGTTTAAAGGCCAAACTCTTTGTATCTACGTGGTTAAAATCTACTGACTCTTGAAAGCTGGGTCTGATAAATTCCATCATTTCAGAGACTGCTCAAAGCAACAAAGGGCAGAACTGGGGAAAATTGGAGGTAAGATATACAGGCTTGTTGGAGACAAGAAGAAAGAGGGGCATGTGGAGCTTGGGCCATGGGAAAGATTGGAGCACCCTGGGAAAGGGAGAAGGGGAGGAAAAGAGTTGCACAAAGAACTCTTTGCCTGGGGAGGGGCGAACAAGGGGATCTTGGTATGGAGGGAAAGGGATGTCCGTGTGCAAAAATGAAGACAAATGCACACAGTCCCTTCTAAGGAGGGAGGGACAGTATGGGAAGAAGAGAATAATGGTCTTGGGGAGAAAGAATAGCAGACCCAATATCAATGAGACACAAAGTAGGGGGCAAAAGCAGAGTGCAGAGTCCCTGGGAAGGGCCATTAGAGATGGGTTTTTTTAATAGAAAAGAGTGCCTGGAGACCTTGTACAGAGGGAGAATATGAAGATTCAAGGAGCCTCTAATGCCTATACTGAGTATGGTATCAACAAAAAGGCATTCCCTCCAGGAAAGTTTCTATGGGCAGCGTTAAACCTTTGGTTCAATCTTTTTAAAATATCATTATCTTCCAATCTTCCTTTAGTCACATGTGTGCAATCCTGGTACTTTCACTGTATTTGGCATTTGTCTCGACTAAGATAAAAGCTAAAATACTGAGGGGGGGAAAAAAGGAAGGATGAAAATCTACCCATTATGTAAGTTAAGATATACCACTGCTAGAGTTTTGCTGATGCTGCTCAAGATTAAAATAAAAGCTGGCTTACTCTTCTAATGTCGTATTTTTTTCGAACTTACTCTGTCACTGAAATTCATGCAGCTCTGCATGCATACAAGGCAAACAGCTTCTAGCTATGGTCTCCAACCACTCTATTCTTTTTCAAGAAAAATCAGTGTTATCAACCCCTAATGCCCTGCCTCTATGAAAACAAAGTCATCTTTCTTGAATGATCCAGGTGAAATCTTGTTCTTATTTGCCTTTCCTGGCCTGCCAATATACTTTGCTTTTAGAAAAAGAGCAGTAAGTTAACTGTTCCTTCCTTGAAAGATAAAGTAGTAGAGAGGCTTCTATTAAAATAAAATTTTAGCAAAGAATAGCAACAGTGATCATGACATGCACTTTCACAGTACTTCCCCACTATTTTTTCCACGCTTGATTATTCTCGCAGGTACACCAGACCTAAGAATCTATGCTAGAAAAAATCGTAACTTAAAATGACCTTCTTCATTTCAGAAAAATCCTGAGCAGAACAATCCCTTCATATTGAATGTTATGCCTTTAGAAGTAATGCTGTTAGTCAAAACTGGCCCACAACCTCTGCTGCATTCAAGAGGTATACATTTCCTTATGGGCCCTACCCAAAGCCACGATTAAGGATGTAGCATTTGTGAAAACTTTTTTGGCTTCTCCTCCTCCACTGGGTTAATTTCAAGTTGTATGAGCTGAAAAGAAGTGCTGCCTCCTAATGGACACTTGAGTAGGAGGAGGCCATATCAGAAGCATCCAGCCCAACCTGAAAATTCAATATGGCAATTCAAGGTATGATACTGCAAGGAGGCATATTCTGGAGAAAAAGCCTGGAGCAGTTGCTTTCATAAGGTAAGATGGAATTAATCCCTCTCACCCAGAAACATTTATCAGGTGAATGCCAGACAGATTTGATTTTAGCTATGGTTTTGTTATGGTTGCCATTGCAATTCTGTGCTTTTAATGTTAGCATACTAATTATAATGTGAAGTATGCTGCCAGTCAGAACAGCATTTTTCCCTACAGACTCTCTCTCAAACCAGCAGTTTTTAAGCGTTGCTTAAAAAGGAGACTTATTGACCCTTTGCTTAGCACAGATTTTTCTTTTTCTTGTGAATTTGTCCTCCTCTCCCCTCACCCTTTCCCCCTCGGCCCCCACCAATTTAAATTCTCAAGATCACAAGTGGAATCCATTCAACACAAAATTAAATAAAAAATAAATATGCAACCTGCACATGTTCCTCATTTTCATTGTAGTCTGCATTCTTCCTTTTCCCCAAATGTTACCAGAAAATCTGCACATCCGGTGCTTCATTCCTTGTTGTCAAGCCATGAAATTGTTCATGACAGAACAGTGCAAAAATGTCTGACAAAATATTTGGGTAGCTTTACCCATTGCCGTCTGTTGGCTTTCAGGTGTTTTCTTCTATAACTATGAAATTAAACTACAGCTATTTAAATCTCCAAGGTGGGGAGGAGGGTTTTGTGTCTTTGTGCGTGTGTGTGTGTGTCTGTGTCTGTGTCTGTGTCTGTGTCTGTGTCTGTGTCTGTGTGTTTGGGATTCTTTTTGTCTGGAAAACACAAGAATTTGTCATATTCTTTCCCCTACTTCTCATAGTATGTCTGCCAAGCCAGCTTGCTGCTTTATACAGAAATAGCCAGCCTCAGCCTTAAAGTTTATAACCCTTGTGTGATTGTAAAGCTGGTCATACTCAATGTGTAGAATTTCCCAGAAGAAATTATGCTCCCTCTTTCCCAATTGCTGGTGAAAATAGATAACAATACCAGGGATCTGGCACATCTCCAGTTACTCATAATATATTTATATGGTAAGTTACTGTACATTTAATATAGTAAATCATACTATACAGTACCAATTAGAGATATTTTACACAACTGCATATAGTCTTTGTGCATCAGTATTTTACAGGTGAGTTCACTGATCCTGTAGTAATTCATGTATGCCTGGCTTTTGTTCATTCATATAGCTATTTGCTGTTTAGAAAAGATTCTTATTTTTTTAATATTCTTAGTTGAGGATCAAGACAGATAAGATGTGTAATTTAAATACATGTTTTCAGAATAGATAGGTAGTTGCCTGTGGTACCACTTCAACAATATTTATACTATCAGCTTACTCTAGAGCAGTGGAACACCCAAGTGTACTAGTGATTACAGCCTTAATGGATTATTTTGATTGCTTATTTGAGAAAGCTCCCTGTTTTACATCAAATCCTCCAGAACTATTTAAATGTTGATTGAAATCTCTCAGATGGATGCATGGTAATCCCATTCTTTATCATCTTCATTGGCTTCTAATGGTACATTGTTTACAAACTCAAAAAGACCAGGTTTAGCTCCGTTCATTTGCTACACCTCTCAGCTAAATACCCGCTCTTAGCTTGATTCACTTTTGTTGCAGTCTCATGTTTCAAGTCAGTCTTTCAAGGATTGGGCTTAAAAGGAAAAATATCCCATTGACATTTCATTGCCTCAGAACATATGTTCAGACATTTCTAACAGCCTTCAAAGCTAAAAAGAAAATGTTCTTAAAGCAGGCACATCTCCTCAAAGTGATCGTCCTGAAGCTACAGCATGCCTGTGTTTTAGAGCAGGATGTTTATTTTACATTCTTGTGGTCTCTTTGTTACCCATTGTGACCTCTGAAATAGTAATGTAAGAATCATTTACTATTACTATTGTATTTTTAGCTGTTACTACACCCACAAGGCTTTTTATTAGCAGCTAAAGTAGAGGTATTAAAGAGATATGTGGGCCTCAAAAGGCTCAAAGCACAGTGGGGATGAAATTATGAAATTATATTGTTATAAAATATATTTCCAAAACTGTATACAAAGGCTTGATGTTAATGAAAGTAATTGATAGAAAATACTGATTTCTTTTACATCACCAACAAAGCATCCTTTCCTAATAATAATGAGCCTCCTTTTAGTAACAATAGGAAAAAAAATGAGTCTCATGAATCATTCATGTGGCCTCATTCATTGCTATTATTACTTCTGCCATCAAATATTTTGGGAATTCAACCCCTTTTTCTCCCTGTCTTTACATCTTCCGTAATGGTCTTTCTGTGCTTTTCAAGATGAAAATTGAACTTTCGTCTTTTTTTAAGCTTGAGAAGAGTGCTAGATCTTCTATTCTGATTCTGAGTAGCTGTTCCATTTGCTGAAATGTTTAGCTGAAGGAACAGAATCATTTCTAAAGGAGAAACAAGGCAAAGGAAGTAAAAGCCTTAGATGCAGATAGATGGAACCCATTTTCAGTAGGTTGAAGGACCCAAGACCTGGCTGCCACCCTTGGTCTCTGTTGTTATTGTCTCTTACTGTAGTCTTTCAGGCTTTCTTTTTCTCTGATAAATATCCTACATTATTTTAGAAGGGATAAGGGTGGTGGTATATAGTACCTAATGTGCAGGTGATGGGAAGGGGAGAGACTGAAATAGATGATTTTGTGGAACTTTTTGGACTTACGTGGCAGCCTATAATTGTGGGGATTGGACTTCATGGCCCAAGTGGCCCTTTTCAATCTTATGTTCCTAAACAAAGCCAGTGCGATGTGTACATTGGCCAGTGTTATATCATTCTAATCAGAACATAACAAGTGTGAATTCCACAGCTCTCAACTTTAAAAGTCCCTTCTGCATTATATTGTGCTTCGAACAGGAAAATGTCAGAAGAGCGTGGTAAAGTTAGACATTGTCAGAAACTCATTGTGTAACTTGAGAAGAGTTAGTTAACCTTCTTCACTTCAATATAGTTATCCATGCATTTCTTACCAGCAGATTGATTAATGTGTTCTACATGAGGATCCACCTGAAGACTACTCAGAAACTTCAGTTAGTGCTGAAATGCAACCTCGTTCACACATCCACAGAATCTCATTTTGTCAGCAATCCATAGTTATCACTAGTTTCCAGTTTAAATAAAGATCTAACAGAAGCTGCTGTTCTCAATTTAGTCCTTACCTTTGCATTAAGTTCTACTTAACTTAGAAATTACTTTTTTTTTGCTTACGTTCATTTCAGGGTGGAGATCAGCAAGCAGGAATTGAATATAGGCCTTGTATTTAAAACATGTGGGGTCCAGGATCAGTGTATTTTCCATGAAAGGCACTCAGAACAAGTTCTCATCTTGGCCTCTTAAAATATAGCACATATCTTGATGATTTGCAGGGTACATTGCAAAAAGTATCTATATAACCTGTACTTTTCTGCCATTGTAGCACAGGAGGCTATTTTGGGACTTGGTTTGGTCAAAGATACACTGTCAGTTTTATTTGCAGTAATGTACATATGCACCTAAGTTCATTTTCCTAATGTAATGTAATATAATATGCCTTTCCATGCCTTGGTTTCCTCATCTACAAAATGTAATTAATCTTTACCTCCTTGGTAAAGAGCTTGACATTTGTATGTGAAAAGTAGTATACTAGCAAAATACTGGCTACCTTTCCTCAAACTGTTATTGGCTAAAACTGAATTTCAGTTACTACCATGAAAGTCTTCAGCATTTCCCAGATCCAGTAAGGGTGTTTTCATTTTCACTCATTATGAAAATCTTTTGTTTAAAAAAATAATTGGCTATTTAGTAAATTTAGAATCATAGAATCAAAGAAAATAAGGATTGGAAGGGACCTCAGGAGATCATCTAGTCCAACCCCCTGCTCAAAGTAGCACCCTCTCCAAATACATCATCCCAACCAAGGCTTTGTCTAGCCAAGTCTTAAAAACCTCCAGCAATGGAGAGTCCACAGCTTCTCTGGGTAAGCTGTTCCAGTGCTTTACTACCCTCCTTGTGAGAGAGATTTTCCTTGTATTTAACCTAAACTCCCCTTGCTGCAACTTAAAACCATTGCTCCTTGTTCTGTCATCTACCACCACTGAGAACAGTCCAGCTCCATCCTCTTTGAAACCACCCTTCAAGTAGTTGAAGGCTGCTATTAAACTCCCCCTCAGTCCTCTCTTCTCTAAATTACATAAGCCCAGTTCCCCCAACCTCTTCTCAGAAGTCATGTGCCCCAGCCTTCTAACCATTTTCATTGCCCTCCTCTGGATACTCTACAATTTTTGTACATCCTGTCTGTAGTGGGGGGCCCAAAACAGGACACAGTGCTCCAGATTCCCTTCACCAGTGCTGAATAGAAGGGACTAATAATTCCCCTTGATCTGCTGGAAAAGCTTCCACTAATGCAGCCCAGTGTGCCATAGCTTTCTACACAACAAAAGCACACTCTTGGCTCATATTCAACTTATTGTTCACTTGGTTCATATTCAGCTTATTGTAACCCCCAGGTCCTTTTTCTGCAGAGCTGCTGCTTAGTCAGTTGGTCCCCAGCCTTTATTGGTGCATGAGAGTGTTCCATCCCAAATGTAGGCATTTGTATTTGTCCTTATTGAACCTCATGAGATTTCTTTTAGTCCAATCCTCCAATTTGTCTAGGTTTCTCTAAAGCCTAGCCCTACCCTCCAGCATATCTACTACTTGCCGCAGTTTGGTTCATCTTCAAACTTGCTGAGGGTGTACACCATCCTATCATGTAGGTTGTTGATGAAGAAGTTGAACAAAACTGGCCCCAGGACCAACCCCTGGGGCACTCCACTTGATACCAGTCACCAACTAGACATCAAGCCATTGATTACTACCTTTAGAGCCTGACAATCCAGCCAGTTTTCCATTCACCTTACAGTCCATTCATCCAAACTGTATTTCCTTAGCCCTCTTGTGAGAATGTTGGGGGAGACCATATCAGAAGCCTTGTCTAAAATCAAGGTATATCATCTCCACTGCTCTCCCCACATCCACAGAGCCAGTCATCTTGTCATAGAAGGCAATCAGGTTGGTCAGGCATGACTTGCCTTTGGCAAATCCACACTAATAGTTCCTTATCCCCTTCTTCTCCTCCAATTTCTTTATAAATGGATTTCTTGAGGACCTGCTTTGTGATTTTTCCAGGAACTGGGGTGAAGCTGACTGGTCTGTAGTTCCCTGGATCCTCTCTCTTTCCTCTCTTAAAGATGGGCATTATATTTGCTGTTTCCCATTCATCCAGGACCTCTCCTAGTCACCAGGAGTTTTTAATGATAATGACCAGCAGTTCTGTGGTTACATTGGCCAACTCCCTCAGCACCCTAAAGTCCCATGGACTTGTACACATCCAGCTTTTCTACATAGTCCATAACCTGTTCTTTCACCAATGTTTGGTTGCTCAACTACTCCCCAAACTGTGCTGCCAGGTACAGAAGTCTAGGACCTGACTTTGCCTGTGAAGACTGAAGTGAAAAAAGCATTGAGTACTTCAGCCTTTTCCATGATATCTGTCATTAGGTTGCCTCCCCCATTCAGTAAGGGACATACACGTTCCCTGATCTTCCTTTTGTTGCTGACATACTAATAGAAACCCTTCTTGTTACCCTTCACATCCCTTGATAGCTTCCGGATTTCATCCCTGCATGCCCAAGCATCTTATATTCCTCCCTAGTTGTTTGTCCAAGTTTCTACTTCTTGTAAGCTTCCTTTTTAAGTTTTAGCTCACTGAAGAGTTCTCTGCTAAGGCAAGCTGGTCTTCTGCCATACTTGCTAGTCTTGCTGCACATTGGGATGATTCATTCCTGCACCTTCAGTAAAGTTTCTTTAAAGTACAACCAGCTGTTCCAGACTCCTTTCCCCCTCGGACTGGCCTTCCAGGAGATTCTGCTCGTGAGGTCCCTGAGTGAGTGAAGTCTGCTTTTCTGAAGTCCAGGGTCCATATTCTGCTCTCTCCTTCCTTCCTTTCCTCAGGATCCTGAACTCAGTCATTTTGTGGTCACTGCTGCCCAAGTTGCCATCCACTTCTACTTTCCTCATCAATTCTTCCCTGTTTGTAAGCAGCGGGTCAAGAAGAGCATGACTCTTAGTTGGTTTCTCCAACACTTGCACCAGAAGGTTGTCCCCGACACTCTCCAAAAATGTCCTGGATTGTCTGTGCACTGCCGTACTGCCCTCCCAGCAGCTATCAGGGTGATTGAAGTCCCTCATGTGAACTAGGGCTGTTTGAAGAAAGGCTTATCCTCCTGGCCTGATGTCTATAGCAGACATTCACCATAACATCACCCTTGTTGCTCTTCCCTCTAACCTTAACCCAGAGACTTTTGACAAGCCTATCTCCAGTTTCATACTACAGCTCTGAGGAGTCGTATAGCTTTTTTACATGCAGCACAATTCCTCCTCCTGTTCTCACCTGCCTGTCTTTACTTAACAGTTTGTACCTGTCCATGACAGTGCTCCAGTCACGTGAGCTCCCACCAAGTCCCTGTTATTTGAATCACATCATAGTTCCCTGACTGTGCAAGGACTTCTAATTCTTCCTGCTTGTTTCCCAGGCTCTGTGAATTTGTGTACAGACACATGAGGCAACTAGCTGATTGCCCTACTTTCTCAGGAAGAATGAAAAGGCCACCCCTGTTGCCCTGTTCTGCTTGTGTTTCCTCCAGGTCACCCATTTCCCCACTTACTTCAGGACTTTGGTCTCCATCCCCAAGTAAACCTGGATTACAGCCCTCCTCATTAGGTTGGCAAACCTACCTGTAAAGATGCTCTTCCTTCTGTTTGTCAGGTGGATCATATCTTTTCCTAGCAGTCTTTCTCCTAGGAACAAAATTCCATGGTCAAAGAAGTCAAAACCCCGCTAGTGACACCATCTGCTTTTACATGCAACATTTCATTGGAGGACCCTTGAACTAAAAGTGTAAAAACTTTGTTAATAATGAGTGTTCTCAGGTGTCATGAGAAAGCATGGTTATAAAGTCACAATGTCATCTGCCTGGAGGTAGAGCCTCAAGGTAACACTTTAAGGTCCTTCACAGACACTGAGCCTCATTATAGATAGATAAAGCCTACTCAAATGGATTTTATTACAATTAAAACTAGTCCAACACCTTAATTCTTGTTACACTAAATAAGAATTTAATCTGTTTAATCGACCAAGTTGTTCAATAGTGCTGATAATACATCTTAGCAGGTAATCAGGAAAGCAGCTCTTTTAGGCTTCTTGTCACATACAGGGTACTTGTGCAGAGGGAAAGTTCATGAAGCAGGGGAGGGGTGAAATACAGAAGAGCAGAGCTAAATAAGATTTTCTGTTTGAATCCTAGGATCATATTTTACCAGTTTCCTGAAGTTGCCTGTTACAGAGGTTGTCTCTTCCGTTAGAAACCTGTTAGGTATAGAGTTAGTAATAAAAAAAAACGCTAAGTGGAAGTTGTTCTCAGAGGCATGTATGAAATCTCTGACTTTTGGTATTTTTTTGGCAATACTTCCAGTAACTACAAGAAAACAAGAAATGCTATTCTGCTGGATAATGTGTGTTATCAGTTTGCGATCCATTAGTGAAGCAATTTATTGGTACATTTAACTGAACAATTAAAATTATATAGTAATTATGCTTATTTTTTCTATGTAATATATTCTGTTTTGGCAATGCCTGTTTCTTTTCAAAACTGGAGCATTGTCAAAATTAAACAAAATATATACATATGAATTCACCCACAGAAAAGGAAATGTCTATACACTATTAAAGAATAGAAGCAATGCAGCGATGGGTTCTTCTCTCTCTTGTTTTTTGTCTCATCTCCTAAAGTACAATATATTACTGGTATATTATTTTAAGGTGTAATTCCAACAGCAATGTGCTGCAGAGGAAACCTACAATAAGATTCTATTATCTCCAGTAAAAAAATACACATACACAAAAGTCATTTCTGTGCTTTGCTCCTTGATTGCACAGAGACCATGCGTTTCTTTTTTGGATTGCCCTCAAGATGAGAGCAGTTAAGAGAACATTCTTGTCTTTTAGAGATCCTAGCAAGAACAAACCCATTATATTACAGTTTATAGCCTATCTAAACTGGCATGAAGGCACCACAAGCCATCTAAACAGTAATATAAAACAAAACAAAAAACTCCACTTAGTTCTTCTAGTCGCCTGGCATGGAACAAGGAGGTGTCTAGAATGTCTTGCAATCTGCATGAGGAAACAGGTGTTTGGCCAAAACCAAACACCTGAACCTTTTTCAATCAGTTTACAAGCTGGTGTTCTCTTCACAATTTCAATAGGCACTAGCCTCCCATAAAATTCCCTCCTTTGAAAGAAAGGATAAAATTATTGTGGTCTTATTCTCCCACCTTGACCTTCCAGCACACCCTCTGTGATCCCCTTGTCAAATTAAGTTAGGTATTCTTAGGCATCCCAGCTGGGAACATTTTAGGTTATTGCTATTCAGAACACATGGTTTTACAGTATTGTAGACACGTTATAGAAACACACATTTTAATCTCTTTTACTTAAAATGTGTTTTCCATGGCAAGATATACAAGTTATTGTACAAAAGATACCTTTCTGAAAGGTATGGGGTAGATTTCTGTATTTCTTTTCCAATTAAAACCAATTAAAGTAGAGAGGAAAGGAAGAACATACTCTTATCAAAATCCATAACCCAGCCAGCTATCGTCCTGCCAGGAAATGAAAATATAGACCAGACTAATGGTTGGTTTAGGGAAGAAACACATTCTCTTTTGTGAAAACCCCCCCAACAGAATCTCAAAATGTGGATTAATTACAGCTAAATCAAACAAACATACTCATGTTAGGACTTTCTGTTGCCATAAAAATGTTTTGGATATCTATATAACTCCTTTTTTAAGCTTACAGGTACTTAAAAATAAAAGAGGATATTATTGATTAAAAGAAATCAAATAAAGAGGCATCTCCATACCTAACTAGCATGCAACTGATTCTGTGGTACACCTCTGCAACTTCCTAACAACATTCAAGAGAACAGGATAAAAATGAATGCAGCTGTAAGGTTTGAGGGAATTTAGTACTGGACCTGGAAATTGTTCCTGTCTCTCCAGTTACTACCTTATTCTAATCAAGAAGTATGACGACATCTTTAATGATTTCAAGTTGTCAAGACCTCAGTTTTACATCTGCCTAAAAGTGTCCCATTCTCCTTTTGTTGGCACATTGATTTACGTCTGATCAAGAAGCACTTTCTGCCTCCTCAGTACTTCCTATAGAGTTCCACAGACATCTCTCTCCCAAATGCTGATTTGGCTTGACCCCACTTTGCCCAGGAGATCTGATATGGTTATGGGCCAAGAGTTTAGGCAGTTGTCCCTCATATGAGATACTCTCTAACTTAGGCACCATGGTCACCACCTTCCATCTTTCACTGTTCTCATAGTTTTGAAGTATATGAGAATGCAGCATATACCACCATGCTAACTGTTCAAGGGAAATTGAACTGAAATAGATACTTTATGTTATAGCCAAGGGGAGGAAGATTCAATGCAAAAGGTGCAATTACAAGTATGACTAAGCAGACAGATTTATAGTGAAGAAAGACCTTAGGAAAAAAAGGAAAGCTTAAAAAGAATTAAGGAACAGCTGAGTGCTCCAAAAATACAGTACTAACAATCTCTAGCAGCAGCAGTATTCGTATGCCAGCATCTCAGCTTCCTGCTATAGGACCCAGTTGCTATAGAAACTTACAACTGGGAGCTAAATAAAGTAATTTCTATGCTAGTGTTGGTGTCTGTAACCTCAGCACCTGATGCTAACGAAATTGTGCTCAATAAACAAATTTAAACTTTAAAACCCTGCAATGAGTTCACAATGGTTTCTATACAACTGATTAATCTCAATTGATCTTGGCTTAGAATGCAAAAGCATGAGAAATGATAGGAATAGAAGAAGAAAAAAAACTACTCAAGACCAATATGCCTACTCCTTTTCTTTTTTTTAATTTGATTTCCTGCACGATCCTATACCTCCTTATTCTGTCTGGACATTTTAGTCCACTCTTCAGCTCACTAATGATCCTGACATTGCTGATCCTTTTTAAACAAATTAATTCTGCATTAAACCATGTTTGGTCTTTGCTTCCTCATCCCTTTGGGACCTTAAACAGCTAA
>NW_017728906.1:17830482-17835001 GCF_001723895.1 Crocodylus porosus
GATTTTGGGAACCATAGTCATAAAAGAGATTAAAAGGACAGGTTGATATAAGAGAAGAGCCTAAGGACTGGGCTTGGCTTCATGCAGGGTGGGTCATAGGAAGTTAGAACCTGTTCAGTATGTTCAGAATGGTTATGTGTTTGCCTAGGGCAAATAGCAGCAGTTAGTGGGTTGCTAGGCCAGGTAGCCAGTCGCTCACTGATCATACTAGAAACTGGCATTCAGGACAAACACTGCAGAGCATAATCAGTTTGATAGCTGGCTGAACAGCTGTAGGCAGCCATAGCTAGGCCTCCAGGCAAGTATGAAGGCAGCAAGTAGTTTCTACTCATATAATCAGCAAATGAGGTCTAACTATTAGAGTTGCTTGAAGGACTGCAGCAACTCAACGCTTGGGCAGATCTGGTGATTAAAGTGAAGGAAACAAACTATAGTTGTGTTCAGTTTCTATTTAAACCAGGAGTTTTTAGACATTCAAACAAAACCCTTCACAGTTAGGGTTGCCAGAATCTGGAACGGGCTTCCAAGGGAGGTGGTGCTCTCCCTTACCTTGGGGGCCTTCAAGTGGAGACTGGACAAGCACCTAGCTGGGGTCACCTGACCCCAGCACTCTTTCCTGCCTGGGGCAGGGGGTCGGACTCGATGATCTACTGCAGTCCCTTCTGACCCTAACGTCTGTGAAAATCTTCCGACCTAACCTAGGAATACAAATGATAAAGGACAGGATTTGTAGACTCTTTCAGTCTGGTCACTACTTTTTTCTGGGCCAGACAGAGATATTTTCATCCAAGATTCTCTGGGCAGGGACTTTACTGCTACACTCCAGGCAGGGCCCATAAAATAGCTATCTTGCTTGTCCTGCCTAGTCAATAGCATATTGGAGGCTGTTCCAACAAATCTAACTCCTTTGCTCAGACCTTAAGCACATGCTTAACTTGAATTTTAAATTTCAGCATGTGCTCAGATGCCTTGCTGACTATGGGAATGGGTTGTTGTTCATGCTTAAAATGAAGTATGTGCTTATGTGTTCTGCTGACCTAGGACCTTATTTAGGAGATTGCATTTAGATGCTCTGGGATTGTACCAGAGTTGATAAGGAAGGGTTGAGGAGAGCTCTAGGAGACCTCTACCAACTGTCTCCTATTATATGTATGCTTTGAGACAAAGAACAACTAAAGCTCTGTTCTTTTCATTTCAAGGACAACGCTCAGTTCAGATGTCTGGTCTTTTTAATATCTAGTCTGCATTTTTTCTTCAAGACTTGAATAGGCACTTAAACTTATCTCTGCAGTGAAGCCATTGTGTTCAACTGTTACTCATTTTTCACCTTGGTGTTTCAGGATGAATAACATGTATATTCTGGGTATGTAGTGAATCAGAGTTTTACATTATTTGTCATATTTTTCTATCATTAATATAAAAAGGAGCATAGTAAATGATACAAAACCTTCAGTGTCCCAGTTGATTAGAGAAAACAGTGAAAAATTCAGAGGAGGAATATCCCAGGCTCCAAATGTCCAATGACAGGCATTCTTGGCTTTTTTTAAAATCAAGACAAAATCACTCATAAAATTGGATTTATTTGCCAAAATTTTACTGTTGTTTCTCTTCCTGTATCCTTTTCTTCCTCTCTGTCCATCATCCCTTTCATTCTAACCCTGCATTGGTACTGTAAGCAACCTACAAAACCTACCTCACTTATTCAGGCCAAAATGGTAGTATACTTTGTCTTCCAGCTGCTGTTCTGTACTGCCATGTAATTCCAAAGCATAATGTCCAACTAGAGTATCTGCTTATATTCGTACCTTCCCCGCCCCCCTTTCCTGGTTTTAACCTCCTATGTTCCATAAGAAACAAGAGCTAAGCCTTTCCACTCTTTGACACACAAATTAGTTGTACTTCAGGGCAGCATGTACTTACCTAAGGCTCTTCTTACTTATGTTGGAGCCTAAGTCACAGAATCAGAAAGCCATAACATTAGTATCTTAGTTTCTATGTAATGTTGTTCCTGTGCTGATCCCTCTGTTCCAGGCCTTAACCCCACGATCAGGGCTTCTTTTTTAGTAGGGGCCTTTTTTCCTGAAAAAAAGATCTTAGTTATTGATCCTGAAATGAATTTCACATAGCCCCCATCTGTATAGGACCCTATTGACTTTAAAGGCGTTGTGCTCAGGAAAAAATCAACTGATGCAGAAGTCTAGTAAAGATCTGGAGGTCACAGTGACTTCCAGAACAAATGGTCTTAAATCTGTTTGGCAAACTATTCAGCTTTCATTTATGCAAAGAGGGGGAAAATGTCTATTCTAGAGTTTAAGAACATTAGAGACTAAACCCCCATTTTTGGGAATCTGTCAGCACTGGGATGTTCAATAGTCACTCCCAATCTAAATGTCCCAAATAGATCTTTCCCCTTTCTCTTTGTTTATAAATTTGAATAGAGAAAAACAATTAAATAACCTTAATCCTGCCAGGAATTTTCCATATACTTAGCTTTATCTACACTGTGAGCAGACTCATTAACTATTTACAGTGCTTTAAATTAAGCACAAACAAAAGTGTTTGCAGAATCAGTTGCCAAGACCCATCCTATGGTAAGCGGTGACTGGATACAGGTGTCTATACAGGGAACTCATCGAAGAATCAGGATCTAACTGGAATTTCAAAATGAAAATCTGAGTTTTGCAGGTTGGGCCCAGCTCTAGTTGCCAGTAATGTTTACTTTCTTCTTTCCAGCAGAAAAATCTGACTATAATTTGGTATTTTCTATGGTGTTTCTCCCAACTGACTGGTACCTCTGACTATTTTTACTCTGGGTAAGTTATTGACTGGGGGGGGGGGAGTTGAGGGAGATAAGGTAAACAGTTCTTGAAACACATGACACTTGTTTGTAAAAAAAATATTCAGATTTTTTTTCTAATGGAAGCTGTGAAGAGACTGTCAGCTTTTTTAGAGAAAATTTGTCAGGCTCTCTGCTGTTGCAAAAGCAATGACAAAAATCGATTTCTACCAGCCCAGTTTAAAAAAAAAAAAAAAAGACAGAAACCAAGTGAACCACAAGCACACTATGTTTTTCTATGTTCCTGATGCAAACTTGTTTGCTTTGTACATTTTTCCTATTGGCATGCCTGAGAGCTAATTTTTTTGGTTTGCTCCTTTTTAATTTTGTGTTTAGTTTCCTTTAAGGAAAAATGCTAATTTAATGAAAATTTTAAACAATATAATAAACTGCCTGTGAAGATTTATGTAGGCTGTTCAGGTCTTGAGAAAGGATTCTTTACATCTCATAGTGCTCTGTCCTGTTGTTCTTTTGATGAGTAAGCTGTTAGTTGCTGTGAAAACAAGGATGGACTATTGTCTCTTACTGAATAGGTCAGAAGAACTAAAACTTATTTACCTGCTAGGGATTTAGAAGTACTGAACCCTTCTGTAGAGGAATGGGCCCAAAGAGGCCTCCTGAAGACAGCCAGCTTAGGTAGTAGTTATAGAAGCAAGGGCAGGTCGGGATGTATGTTTCCCTGCATGCACAGCTATCCTTTGTCTGTGCCTGTGCTTCTTTCTCGTGTTGACTGATTCCCCAGATGCTATTTGTGTACGATTGTGGTACTGTAATAAGGTATTTGTTATTAAGGAGCTTTTTTTTTCTTATCCTAAAAGTGCTTATAAAGATTTGTTTTCATGACCAGCCTACTCTTAAAGCATCTAATTCTTACAAAATTAAAGTGAGATAGATAAGAAATTGGAACTGTCTATCTTACCAGCGGAGGCAGAAAGATTTCGCTAAGGCTACAAAGGAGTCATTGTTCGAGCCAAGTTTTGAAGTCATGAGCACCAAACTGTGCACCTCATCTTGTCTTCCACAGGTCCTCTCTTTGAAAGTTGGGTCCCCATAACTAACAACAGCTGTAGAGTTAATCTACTTAAAGCAACTGCAAATGCTGGGAAATCAAAACACTCCAAAATCCAATTAAAGCTTCTCTATCTGTAACTTGGCAGAGATGCCTAGCACTTACATTGTGGACATAACCTGCCCCATAATCTGTGTTTGAGCAGGTGATAGTGGACTCGTATATGGCATTGTAGTATACCTTGACTTTAGCAAGGATTTTGATACTGTCTCCCATAACATTCTCATTAACAAGCTAAGGAAATACAGACTGGGCCAAAATACTGTATGATAGATACATAACTGGTTGGATTATTGTACTCATCAAGTAGTCATTGGCTCGATATCTAGTTGGGAGGAGGTATACCCCTAGGTATTCCTAGCAATCTGTCCTGTACCTGGTATTGTTTATTATCTTTATTAATGATAACAATGATGAGATCAAATGCACACTTAACAAATCCGGAGATGACCAGAAGCTGAGTGAAATTGCAGACCTCTCAGAGCTTGGATCTAGAATGACCTGGATTCATTGGAGAAATAGTTTACAATCAGAAGAGACTCAACAGGACAAGTGTAAAATCCTTTACTTAGGATGGAATAACCTTTACTTAGGATGGGATGGGCTCCACCTTT
>NW_017728906.1:17835012-17840697 GCF_001723895.1 Crocodylus porosus
CTAGCCTGGGGATTTTTAAAAGGAAGTTAGATGAGCACCTTGCCGGGGTCATCTGACCCCGGTGCTCTTTCCTGCCAAGGCAGGGGCTCGGACTAGATGATCTACCTAGGTCCCTTCCGACCCTAGCTACTATGAAACTATGAAACATACACTAATATGGACTGAGGAATGAGTGGCATGGCTGCAGTCCTACAAAGAAGGATCTGGGGGTTATAGTGGACCATAAGCCAACATTGTGCTGTTGTTGCAAAAAAAAATAAAATAAAATAAAATAAAAATAAAAAGCCAGCAGTATACCAGGCTGTATCAACAAGAGTGTCACTTGGAAATCAAAGGAAATAATTCTTCTACTCTGTTCAGCACTGGTGAGGCCTCACCTGGAGTACCATGTCCAGTTTTTAGCCCCACACTTCAAGATGGATGTAGATAGTTTGCAAAGAGTCCAGTGCAGAGCAACCAAGATGATTAGGGGCCTGATAAACATGGTTATGTGGAAAGGCCAAAAGAACTAAGGTTATTTAAACTGGAGAAGAGAAAACTGAGGGGTGATTTTATAACAGCCTTCAAAAACTTGAAGGGTGATCATAGAGAGGGTAGAAATGGGATTTTTTTATGTTGCTGTAGGAGGCAGGATTAGGAACAATGGCCTTGAACTGCAGTAGACAAAATTTAGGTTAGAGATTAGGAGGAACTTGCTGTCTATGAGGATAGTCAAGTACTGGAATACCTCAATACCTAGCATGTAGAGAAGTTGTGGAACGCCCATACTTGGAATCTTCAGAAGCAAGTTATACAGACCCTGGGCTGGGATGGTTTAGCCAGGGATGATCCCACCTTAAACAGGGGGCCAAATTAGTGACCCTGCAAGGTCTCTCCAGGCCTACTTAACTATCATCCTACGAGGAGAAAGAAAAGGAAAACTAAGGTCCAGAGGAAAAATCCTTGGAAAGTTATAAGTAACACCCTACAGCCTAGATGATGTCTAAGAGAACAGCAAAAAAAAAAAGAAAAGATCATTCGGTCATTGAATACTAGAGGTGACCTTCAACTATGAGGGCATCTGTAGAGATGTAAGCCATTCTAAAGCCATACTCACTCACAGAGCCACAGATAAGGGGAAAATACTCGAAGAGGGGAAAAGAGGAGAGCCACTCAAGTGGAGTTATAGGAGGATCTTTATATATGGGAACTTCATCTGAGATCCCTGAGAGGCAGCATGGGAGAGTCTTATCTACTGTGTTGATAGTAAGAAAAGAAGCCATTAAAACTGGCAAGATCATCCAGAGATCACCTAAGCAGTAAGGAGACAAAAATGAAAGGATTCCCAATAGATGCAGATTTAAATGAGGCAGTTTGAGCACTAATTTATACTATGATGTTTAAGGAAAAAATCCATACGTCTGTTTTCCAAGAATGGGACAAGGGATAAGGAGAGGCAAAGAACCACCATGCATTCTCCAAAAACAGAAAACAACTCTGCCAATTCTAAGAAGGTTAATACAAACTCAAGTGAGAATTAGACTAACATTGACACTGTTGCTATACCTGCTAAGTCTCATCAAGTTGCTGATGAGGATGAGGAAGCTACAATGTTCCCAAAGGACCTAAATGAGCAATATAATGACAACATGTGGGAAAGAGGCAACTTAAATGATAGAGAGATCACAATAATTAGATCTGAGCCTGACAAGGGGCACAGTATATATGTGAGCTATTTAACATGGTTGAACCCATAAATGAACATAGCGCAAATATTTTTTTCAGAGCATCTGAATGCCTGAAGTCTTTATTAAATCAATGAAAGTTAAGCATGACATCAAAGTATTGTGGGTGGCAGTGTAAAAGCAGCTCAATTAATGAACTACAGAATAGAAAAATCTCTTAGAGCAAATTTTAAGACCATTAAAAATAAGAGGATGGATAATGAAAAGTAGCCATTATTATCATTCCATTGCTAACTTCAGAGTAGCTGTTCATAAACAACAAAACTTTAAAAAGGAACTTGAATGGGAAATTGCAAAACAAGAAATCATCCACAGACTGGATTGTGCTAAGTAGTCCTAAGCAGGGACTACAGATTCATATCCCATTATTTGGATAATCTTTTGTGACCCCTTTGTCTCTGTGACTTTCCCCTCCCACAACTGCTTTCCCTCCTCACTTTCCCTCCCTTCCTTGTCTTTTGTACTCAGATCACTATCTCATTTGTGACACGGTGCTCAGTGTATGTCCTTTCATGGCATCTGATGGAGTGAGCTTAGGCTTCTGAAAGCTTATGCTACATCTCTGCCTTCTGGCTGACTTCAAGCTAACCTGGCTAACGGTCTCGCTCTGCTAATGAAAAGTAGTGCACACACAGGGAGATGGTGTTCCTATGTTCCTGGTCAAGTACAAGCTTGATTAATTTATACATGATATCAGTAGTATAAATAGATGCTTCCTCCAGGACAGAAATACCACATAGGAGAAAAATGTCTGTAAGTAAAAGGAGAAAACCCAAGGACAGCAGGTCAAGTGTGATGGGTGCTCTCCTTTCATGGTTCACAGGCCTGACATTGATCTTAAAGGAATGCTAGATTTCAGAGGAATAAAATTAACAGAAGATTATACTGTTGCTATCCTAATTTTGAAGGCAGCTTAGAAAGATATTTTCTCAAGTGATAGAAAATCATAAGTCTTTTATGTGAAGTGACAAGTAAAAACTATGTATAACATCAAGATAAATTCTCAAGATGCAGATTCTCAAAACAGGGGGAAAAAGGCAAAGAGAAGGGTCTGTGCCATGTAGCAACCTGCCAACAGGCCAGAAATGGACATTACTGGCCTATCTTTGCTCTTTGTGAAAGAAAGATGATATAAAGGATTGCTTGGTCACAGTTTAACAAAATGCAAGGCCTGGGTATGTGGTCAGATAACTGTCCTGGTGGTTTCCATATGGAATGGGGTGAGTACAAGTATTATACGCCTTACAGCATATAATATCAGATTCTAACTAAACCTTACTTAGTACAAGAGCTGGCAGACAAATGCTAGAAACAGATGTCACTTTTGTGCTGCCATGAACAGGTTTATGGCAGCATAAAGCCCAAGGAAACAGATGCCCATATGCTTTGTTATGCCACAAATGCCCAAAATTGTGGCCATGACAGTAAGTGGTAAAAAATGGTTCTGCTTTTTTGTATCAGATGTCTGCTTGCTTTATGGTGAGAGAATGCAGGCAGCCCAGAACTGCTGGCACTCTCTAGTTGTCCCAGGCAGGTGCTTCTGGGGATTCAGAGACCTGAACCTGTGTGCCCCACGAATTCCACAGCAGAGGGTTCCCCAGGCACACACACTGTGCTGCTGTGCCCCTCCTCGGGACAACAGGTGACATCTGTGTCGCCAAATGAAGCGGATCAGCTGTTCTGGGACACGTCCCAGAACCACTGATCCCATTCCAAGGACATCTGCTTATAGGCACATAGAAACAGGGCATCAAATCCTTGACTAAATGTGTAACCGTCTCCTACCTACCTACCTCTAACAAGACTTGTGAGGTCTGCCTCTTTTTTGCACATTTTGAAAGCACATATGGCTTGTCAGGCAAATAAAGTTTCAGTGAGTTAAAACTATCTTTAAATTTATGCCCTTGACAATACCCATGGAAATTCAATGGAATTACACAGGTGGAACTGATTGGAAGTTAGTGAAGACTCCTGTAAATGTTTCTCAGGAAGAAATAGAATTCAGTTCCCTTTCTCTTTGTCCTATTTTCTCACTTGGCCAACAGAAATTGAATGCAATAAAACAGGGTGTTTGTTGTGAACAAAAACAAGCACAAAAGCCTATACTTAAAGAGGCAGGCCCACTGAATAAACAAATGCCATTTTACAGTGAGATCTCTCAGGATAGACAAACACTTTTAAAATAGTTAAAACATCTTATTCTAATCTTTTCTGAGAACCTTCGATTTTTGAGAGGGGTTTTTGTTTTTTTTAATATACTTTTTGTGTCATTCTGCCATGACACTAGGGCACATGCCATGGCGATATATGTGGTATTCAGACCTACTGGAGACAGAATCTATTGTGTTCTATCTCTTAGAACCTATGTCTACATTCGCATTTGCTTGATAGTTTTATTTCCGGGAAATGTGTCTCTTTATTTTTTGAAGATTGTTTGTTTATGTGACTTTGACAACAGAAGCATATACATATTCTGTCCTCAAGATGCCCTATATTTGAAGGCAATGTTATGCAAATAGTAATATATCATGAATATCTTTCATAAGGGTAATGGATAATAGCATATCGTCATATTTATCAGGCAAACTGAATGTATATTTTTAAAATGTCAAAAGTCCTTTCAACTCCTCTGGTAAGTTTTTTAATCTCTTTATAATGTAACCTTGAGAGAGTTTGGAGAAGTGAAACAGAAGTGATTAGCTTTTTCTTTAAAAGAAATTAACCCTTGCTGGTGAAATACGAGCCACAGATAATTATGACTCTTCCTGTATCATTCCATATCTAGCACACAGAAATTATTCTACTAACCAAAGGGTCTTCTTTGACCAGGATCATTTTCAAACTGCACTCACCAAATGCTTGTCTAGTGTTTGAAAAGTCATGAAACAGTCTTGATCTGACAATAAAAAGTAACCATGCTATATTTTTTGCCATTAAGCAAAATTACATATGCAGGGAATCAGTAATTCCTTGCACTTTACATTGTTTGACTGACACGTGAGGGTGTGAATGTAATGTGCATGTAAAACTATGACACTTAGAGTGATGGAAAGAGATCTAAGTGTCCAAGAGATCTCTCATTACTTGCTCCTTATGCTTTCTGGTACTGGAAAATTAACATAAGTCATATCCTACCATTTAATTGGCTCATAGAATTCATATGAACTTTTTAGTGGCAGTATCTAAAGGCAAAATCTAACCTTATTTTTCTTGAGACTAGCATCTGGATTGAAACAGATGGCTGTCACTAGATATCGGCTGAAAGGATACTGTGTCCAAGAATTCTGGTGGCAGATATTCTGACCATCATAGATAGGAGACACATGTAAGCCTGACTCCCTAATTACTCTTGCAACTGCTTACAGAAATTCAATGAACCAAATCCCATTCTCAATGAAGCAGATGTAAATATGATGTAAATCAAGAAATGTCAATAGAATTACCCTGGATACCTGCCATTGTAACTGACAGTAGAACTTGGCTCAATATGATCAATTTGTCTAACCTATACCTTCCTGTGCCTTTATGCCTGACCGCTCTGTTTTTCTGATCTTTTTATCCAGTTAGCCTAATTCAGGGCTGGACAATGTGCATCACACCTGCCACAGATGGCACAGGCAGCTGCTGTTTGTGGCACATGAGCTCTGGATACTCAGCAAAAGGAGGCACCTGAATGAAGAGTGGATCAAGCCTCTATGAAATGGAATAGGGCGGGACAGCTGCAGTGAAAGGTCAGGTTTCACTTCTGGAAAGCAAAGTTAACCCTTCCCTGGCCCTGTACTGAATTAAGGACTTTGGACTCTTGCTGCTTCACCTGTTACCTCTCAGCTCCATGTTGTTGGGGAACCTTGACAAAGAACGTAGCCTGTCTGACTGGTGAAGAATTCCCACCCGCACATAAACAAAACTGATTAAGATGCAGTGGGAGACGCACCTAAAACCCTCCAGATAAGGGTGACAA
>NW_017728906.1:17842207-17860348 GCF_001723895.1 Crocodylus porosus
GTTTGGCTCAGACGTGCCCTAATGAACTGAATGCTGGTCCATGACAGTGTCAGCTGGACACCCGGCCGGGTTCAGAGGTATTCTGTTTACCTGTGTGCTTGTGTCTGACTTCTGTTTATTGTTGCTCTGATGAACTGATTCTTGGCATATGAGGGTGTCAGCCCGTCCATGCTGATCAACCCGGCTGGGTCAGGCGTGTCACGTTAATCTGTGTGTGTTTGTGTGTATGACTGATTTGGTGACTGGAGGAACCCAGCCACATTGAAACTGAGTCCTGCAAAATGGATCCATTGGGAATGAGGACTTGCAGAAGGGAGAGATATAGCTCCATATAGAAACACAAGTAACACAAGTAGCACATTGATAGAATTACCAAGACCCTAGAAATGTGTCCCTAATAAATGAGTACACCCCAAAGTAATGGGCAAATCTGGTAACACACCATATAAAACTGCATCAGTTGTTGGGTCAAGGAAGGGTTAACCTGGCTCTTGGAGGTGGCATCCCTCTCACAGCAGCATGCTGCCACCACCCTACTGCACATAGCCAGAGGCTCCAGCCCCACTACCTGTATTATGACACCCTAACGCACAATCACTGTTAGGTATGCCTCTGGAGGATGGGAATCAGAGTGGTATTCAGGGAGTGGGTGAAGTTTAACTTTAATGCAGGTGTAAGGGATCATAGAAGAGTCCCAGAGCCCATGGAGGACCAATGGTCATAGTCCCAAAACCAAATGGCACAATCTGATTATGTGTTGATTATAGGAAAGTCAATGCAGTCTCCATGTTTGACATCTTCCCTATGCCACAAGAAGATGACATGCTACAGGCCAGGCCCATTACATATCGACTCTGGACTTAACAAAGCGGTACTGGCAAATCCCTGTGGCACCTGCTGACAAAGAAAATACAACATTCAGGACCCCATGGGGGCTTTTTCAGTTTTTTACATGCCATTGAGGCTGTATGGGGCCTCTGTATTATTCCAGAGGCAGATAGATTGGGTTCTGTCCCCCTAATCAGTCTTATCCCACAACATACATTGACAATATTATTATTTTTTCAGAAGATTGGAAGCAACTTAAGTACCATCTGAAGGCTGTCTTGAGGGAATTATGGGAAGCGAGTTTCACCACCAACACCAAGAAACATGCCCTGGGACAAGGGGAAACCTGGAACCTAGGATTCCAAGTGAGACAGGGCCATATTTAAACCCTTAGCCAACAAAGTTGAGGCGATAAAGAACTATCAGCCACTGCATAATCAAAAGCAGTTGTGATCCTTCCTGGAATTAACAAGCTATTACCAGAAATTTATTCTGGGGTTTTCTGAACTGGTGGCACCCCTGACAGATTTGATTAAGTGGGGTAAACAAAGAGACTTACAGTGGTCAGCAACAACTACTTCAGCATTTGAGAGGTTGAAAAAGGCATTCTGTCAAAACCCAGTATTATACACCCCAAATTTTAAGGAAGTCTTTTGCCTGCAGATGGATACCTTAGGGATAGCCCTGGGAGAGGAACTATTTTAATGGGTACAGGGCAAAGAACAACCTATAGCCCATACCAGTCGCAAGCTGACCAATGCTGAGGCCCATTACTCTACAATTGAGAGGGAGTGTTTAGCCAGATGGTAGGATGTAGAACATTTTAGGTATTATCTAAAAGGCAGGACGTCTATATTGATTACAGATCATGTCCCACTTAAATGGCTGCAGTCCACAAAACTGACAATACAAGGATCATGCAGTGGCCCTTGTCCCTTCAGCCTTTCTATTTTTCTGTAGATCACTGTCCAGGTTGAAAGAATGGCTGACTTCTTGTCCCAAAGCCTGGAAGAAGAAAAACTTGTGATTCCAGGAGGCAAGATTGGAGGGAAAGAGAAGACTAGACTACATGCTATGAGAAATGGGCTTTTTCTTTCCTGGTAAAGGAGGCATGAGAGTTAATGGACAGGATGTATAACTAGGGACTGGTATCAGCTCCTGTTTGTGAGAATAGACCATAGGGAGTTATTTACCGGTGGCAAATACACAGCTGTGCTGCAGCCTAACGATGTCATCCCACAGTGCACTGGTCAAAGTCATCCAGAGTTGTACATGCAAGAGGCAGCACTGAGTGGTTGGTCCAACTGGAATGACCTATAAAACAGGTAACACCGAAGAATGTTGTTGCCCCAGAGAGGGCCTTGCTGGGCAACTGAGCACTGCGACATTCTACATGGAGGCATGGAGCCTACAACCAGGAGCAGCATGAGATTTGAGGTGGCATAGATAACGTGGCCATGAGAAGTAAAAACATCTGATGGTGAGGTACTGGGAACCCAGCAGCCAGAGCAAAAGGGAATGAGGGGGAGGGGAGAATGCTGCTTTTCAGCCCTGCTCTAAAAGAGGCTACAATAGTGGGAGAGAGACACTGATGAACCAGGAGAGAGTGGTCCCCCCTAAGGACTACTGTTGACCCAGCTACAAGTCATTCTGGGTTGTGGGAGTGCACTGTTTCTCCTGCAGGGGGGGAAGGTCATGGAGAATGGATGGCGGAACCAACCCACTAAAACTACAAGCTAGGTGAAGAGTTTGTGGCTCCTAGAAGATCAGATCCCCAAGACTTGTGTTGGTTGGACATGGACAGGCTGTGAGGGGTGGCAGAGCCCTGCAACTAAAGTCACCATGTCAGGTACCTATCGTGGCACATGGGCTGTCTGTTCCCCCTTTCTGGGTACATTCTTTTTCTTCTTTCTCCCATCAAGGCATGGCAGGAAAGTCCAGAAAGGGGATGACGACTTACAGGACCACTGTTACCAAAGGTTCCCTATAATATTTTCCCTGAATTGTTTCATCCCTTAAAGCCTTGGTATAACTTGTTTAATAAACTGTTTCTGAGCAGGGCAGTACAGACATGCACATCACTTTCAGTGTTTCAGATTGGCTAATATGTACAAAAGTGAGAACTAATTGAAGTTGATTGAATGGTGAATTGAAACCAGACTGGACCAACTGAAAATAATGAAAGTGAATGGATTTAAGCTCTATTGGCTTTAAATTAGTGCTACTTATGTGGTACTTGCTGCCCCGCTCCTCATGGCTTAGAAGAGCTTTCAGGGCTTTATACAGAACCCATTTAAAGTACTGTGTGACTAAGAATGAACTGAGTTGTGACATCAGTGTGAAACTGAGGGTTTTTTATGACCTAATTTCTAAAGGTGTTGGAATCTTTCTATTCTGAATAAGGCTGAGAATTCCAGATTTGCTCAGGCCCTCTGGAAATCATCCCACTAAAATATGTCCTGGGCTTATAGTCTTAAAACTATTGCTGTAGAGATTTGAAGAACTCAAACTAGTTATAGTCTAAATGTACATACAGGGAAAAGCAGTCTCCTGTTAATCATGAACAATCTTATGTTATCATTTGTTCTGATTACTTTGATTTGTTTTATGTACATGCATTTCTTTGTCAGATTGGTTAAAGGGAACAGAATTAATGTATTTGATGACTATGCATAATGGTGTAAGCAGATTGTGCAATTACAACAAAAGTTAGAAAAATCTGTTCTGCAGATCAGTGCATTTCCTCTTTTCTTTGTCATATGCTGTTTTAAATATTTGTCTCTTCCTTCCACACACTTCACATTTCTTCTTCCTACATTTACTCCCCTCTCCCTTTCTCAGTTTTTTTCACTATGTTCTCCATATTTTAGGGCCCCATCCTGAGTGATACTGCCACAAATATACTATATACTCAGGAGAGGAAAGGATGCAGAAGGTTCTACTCCCTCCAACCCAGCAGGGCAAGGACTGCTGACATCAGGCATGGCTGATGAGAACAACAATCCCAGAGAATTTCCCAAAACTGGCAGAAGCTATTCATCAAGAGCTAAATCCAGTGCCTAGTAGAGCTAGTGAGGTATCTATGTAGATTCCATGTGCCTGGCATCATGCTTGTCCAACTTTCTTTGAAAAAAGATGTTTTAATAAGAATGAAATATCTCATGTAAACATTTCAGTTTTTTTATAATTTCATGGTGCTCAGCCAAATTGCTATTAGAAATAAGCAGCATAAACACAAGTTAAACCAGTGGTTCTCAGACCTTTTAGAGTCATCGCCTGCTGAGATACCACTGTTAGTGCTGCTTCAACTTATTTCAGAGGTTCTCAGCTGGGTGGCTTTGCCACTGCCAGGAACATTACCCCACACACCTCACGCACGGTGAGACTAGGAGGTGCTATGGCACATGAGCTCTCATGTTCGAGTAGGGTTCTCTGATGAGACTAAAGCAGGCAAGAGAGCCAGCTCATGCCACAGCTCTTTCCAATTGAATTCTGTATGTCTTCTCCAAGAAACAGAGATGTATGGGCCAACTGAAACTGTCCCATACCTCTTGGGTTTCTGGGAGCAGCAGGAGTGAACTGGAACAAGAAGGGCTGTCGCCAGCTCTTTTGTCTTCTTTAGGCTTATCAGAAAACTCTAACGAGGCAAGAGATTGCACACATATCACAGCCTTCTGGGTCTAGCTGTGCAGTAGGGGCATAGGACACTTTTTTCTGCTGAGGTTGCGGAATCAGTGGCTCCCACACTGCAGCATCCCTTGCAGTATCCTGTTTAAGAACCACTGAGCTAAACCCACTGGGGAAATGTATAATTGGCTCAATTCATCAATATATCACAGAGGGAGATTGCTATCTTGTTCTGTGATGTGGCTTGCGGGTAACCCAAAACATATACTGACTGACTGCTTGCTGGCTTCTTGATGGTGTTGAACCATACTTTCCTATTAGCCTTAATTAGGGCAGGAATGAACACTGCAATTTTCAGCCCCATGGGCTTTTCAGTAAACAGGGGTTCAAGGCAGGTCTTAAAAATTCTGCATTTGAATGCCAGTGAAGTTCCATGTTGGGCTGGCCAATTGTATCATACTGAGTTTGAGAACAAAAGGATGTTGGTTTGATGTTTCTATGGCTATTAAGGTTTTTCATGCACACAGCTGGGTGAATGGAGCTGTTATCCTCTTGCAGAACCCTTATATAAATTGCTGTGGTTATCATTTCTTAAGGTAGCTTTATCATTCTTGCTATTTGAGAATATGTGAGCAGTGACTGCAGGAAGCAAAATATGGCTTTTGTGGCACCACAGAACCAGTCCTCTCAGATTGTGAAGTACAGCCCTCTCTCTCTGAACACCGGGCTCTGCTTTCCTCACTCCATTATTACCTCTTCCTGCTCCTGCATTTCCACTTCCAAAAGCTCTGTAATATAAATCATCCATCTTCTTGCTTAAAAAAACACAAACAAACCAGCAAGCCAAGTTTTTTCCCTCCCCAAAAAAGGTATCAGGCAAAAATGTTAGAAGGCCTGGCTAGTTGTAACTATCTTACTTGGAATCTACTCAAATGTGATAGTGATGGGCAGCTGTTTTTAACCCTAATACACTTTTATGTAAGCACTCAAACTGGCTTGTAGCCATGTATTTATTAAGTCATGTTGGTTAACATTTGCATTTTGAAATGCAGTGATCCATTTAAATGTGTTTAGCATTTAAGGATGCTTTTTTTATTTTCTCTTCTAAGAGGTGCAAGGCGGCACCACATAAATTGGTTATTAATTCATGGCATTACAGCAGAGAATATCTTAAAAGGCAGAATTATCATTTATACAGTATGTGAGCTAATCTGTATGGTTTACCAGAGTGCCTGTTCTATCTATTAAGTTTTACTTCTGCACTGTGAGCTGTACAGACAATTCAATTTATTGAAGCAACTGTTTGAGCCGTCTAATGGTGTAGTACATTTAACTTGATATGCTATTTGCCTTGTTCTTAATGAATCTTTGATCAGTTTATACCTAGCTCATGGTCTTGTCTCTGTTTTTTATTGTCCACAGAAAAAGAGGGTAAGCACTTAATTTAAAAAGGTCAAGATGGTAAACAAATTTTAAAGGGTCAATGCACTTCAAAGTGCAAAACAATGTCAGATCATGGAAGAATCTCCTTGATCCTAATTCTCTGCCTCACATAAAGATGTCTGTCCTTTTTAGGCTTTGCTGAGGCTAACAAAGCAAGACAAGAGGTGACTTGTGTGACCAGGCTTTGCTGTTACAGACTCCTTTCCTTTCTAGCAGAGTACTTCAAGGTGTCACAGCATCTAAATAAACAGCCCTTGGAGAGCAATAGCACACAGTTGCTCCTCATGCTATATGCACAACAGAGCCAATTACAAGTGACGAGTCTATTTTGTAGATTTAATTTAGCAAGGTGTGTTTGCGTGCGGGGTTGCCTTCCTTATTCTGAGGTGCTCACAATCTTCCATGAAAGACAGAGCTTTACTCCTAGGAAACTGAAGACTGGTAATACAGAACTGTAGCCTAGCTCAGCTGTAGGAGCCCACTCTGGCAAATAAATCCTCATATTGGGTAGCCCCCTTGAAGACAATGACACATCACATGAAGGAAAATTGTGCAAGGTTTGACCCTTAGGAACATGTCTGTGCACTTGTTCTATTACGTAGAAACAAAGCTTATGGAAACAGAAAAAATTGGGAATTCTGTGAGCTTAACTAGCTTTAAGAAATGTTCTGCAAACTTGAGCTTTATTGAGTTATTTTTGGCCAATAAACAAACCTGTGCTGTTTTCAAGGCAGAGTCAATTAAAAATTCATGTTTTTCCATCAAGGGAAGATTTTGCTAGGCAAACAATGTAACAAAACTATGAAGGCTAACTTCAGATGCAGCTGTTGTTCAACTCAGAACCACAAATAAGCTCTAACTAATGACCCCTTTCTTTAGGGATGAACTAACTCCTGAAGCACAGCAGAAATGCACATGCCAGAGAGAGTTTCTTACTAAACTAGACCTATTAGCTTGATTTTTTTCTTTTAGTCCTTACTAACATAATTAATAGTTCAAAAAGTAGGCCTGGAATGATGGAGTGAATTAAGGAATGACAGTATATACAAGTAACCGACTCTTGTTAAATAGCAAGATATATATTTAATATTTATATATACACTGATGTTACTTTGTAGCCCAGTCAATCACAAAAGTCATGACCCTGACGGTACATTATCCAATATGATGCCTAATGAAATTTAGTGTTTTCTTGCTCCTATAATTCCTGGATATAGAAATCCCTAACCCACATTCTTTCTCAGGTTGTACCATGGCAGCAGTAGCATAACTGGGATGGGGAGACTAAGGAAGTTGCCCCAGTTGCCTCCAACTTGTTGGAGGGGAAGCAGAAAAAAAACTGCTTCTGTTGTAGCTGCACAATCAAGCCAGCAGCATGGCAGCAGCCAGAAGTTGCCACTGCCCATTTTGCAGCTCCCCCCGGTGCCTGGCTGCATTGTTTTGCCTCTGTATGGAAGAATTCCTTTTGTAACTATGTAGAAAGCAGTTTTTCATTGTACTGAAGGTTGGGCAAGACGGTGCTGCAGGAGGCTCAGGTGATAGAATCGACAGTAGTAGCAAGGCATCATTAGGACTTGGTGAAGGTACACCCATGATGTCTGCATGACTGAGACCTAAATGGATCATCTTAATACCTCTCCTCTTCCTTATTTAACATACCTGCTATGAGATATGCTGCAATAAGGATATGTTAATTGAATTGGCATCAAATAGTTCTTTGAATGATGAGGGTAATGATAACAGGCACATGCATGACTCCCCAACAGTTAGTTGTATCATTCATAGTGCCCTCACAAAGGAATTCAATGCAGTTGGCAGGGCATGATGGCAGGTGGCAAAGCATCTAACAGAGGGAAGAAGTCTTTATATACCGACTCAACAATGGTGGTGAACAAGTAGGATGTACCCTTAACTTGCTGTTCATCCTTCGCAAGTAAAGATGACTGTGTCCAGTGGGGGGGAGAAGAGAGAAAGGCAGTGGGAAAGAAAAAGGTAGGGAGAAAAGAGAAAGGGAGAAAGAGAGCAAAAAATGCAGAAAGAGAGGAAAGAGAGAGGAGGATAGTGGAGGCTAGGTATGCAGGTGACTTATAAGCCTGATATTTGGGTATGCAGGTGACTTATAAGCCCAATATTTGCCCTGAACAATCTGCTGCAGCAGGGGCAGAAGAGTGACAAGGACTGGACATGAGAGGTCCTTGTTTTCCTGGCCACGTCCTTCTTCACAGCCTCTGCCGTGCACTGCTGCTCGAAGGCCAGTGCTCCACTCTGGATTGATGACCTCCAGGATGCACAGTCACGAGGAATTTGCTCCCATGACTCTGGGTTAATGCCGAAACTTTTTAGGGACATATTTAGGGTGTCCTTGTGTTGCTTCTTTGGTGCACCACAAAAGCATACTATAGTTGACAGTTCACCATAGAAGATTTTCTTTGCCAGGTGAGTGTCAGGCATTCTTGAAAGGTGGCCAGCCCATCTTAGCTGTGCCAGTTTCAGTAGGGTGTAGATTCTGGGGAGAGCTGATCTTCTGAGCACCTCAGTGTCCAGAATCTTGCCCTGCCACTTGATCTTTAGTACCTTTCACAGGCAGCACAGGTGGAAGTGGTTTAGTTTCTTGACATGATGCTGGTAGACAGTCCAGGTTTTACAGGCATAAAGGAGGGCCAGGAGAATGACGGCTTTCTAAACCTTCAGTTTTGTTGACATTCCAATGCCTCTGTGGTCCCAGACCAACTTACAGAGTCTGCCAAAGGCCATACTGGCTTTTGCTAGCTTCGCATTGACTTCGTTGTTGATGTGGACAGCATGGGAGAGCATGCTGCCTAAAAAGGCAAACTTGTTGACCATCGACAGTTGTTGGCCTTTAACTAAGATGTGTGGTTCCTGGGGTGTCATGTTATGTTATTATTTCCCAGAGGCCTTCATGGTTCACTGTGTCCAAGGCACTGGTTAGGTCAATCCATGTGAGAAGGTCAATGTTCTGTTCCTGGCACTTTTCTTGACGCTGCTGGGCTGCAAACACCATGTTGGTGGTTCCACATCATTTTCTGAAGCCGCATTGACTCTCAGGCAGTAGGCCATTTAGATGGTTGGTCAGCCAGTTGAGGAGGACTCTTGCAAGAATCTTTCTGGCAGTTGAGAGGAGGGAGATGCCCCTGTGATTGTCACAGAGCTGGCGATTTCCTTTCCTCTCGTACAGGAACTAACTATCCATCCATAATGAAATAACCCCATCCCTGTTTATTATCACAAAGGAGTTCTTTGACACCCTAAAGGCTGTATGTGGTTCACAGGTCCTCAGATCCTCCCCACTGCTGTCCACTGACAGGACCATGCTACAAACTGACAAAGCCCAGATCCTCCCAAGATGGGCTGAACATTTCAGTGCCATCCTCAACCTGACCTCCTCTGTCAACATGAAACCCATACATAAGCTGCCTCAAATTGCCATCAACACCTCACTTGAAGCTCTGCCTACAATCGTGGAAGTCCAAAAGGCCATACAACAAATGTCTAGTGGTAAAGCTCCTGGAGCTGATGCGATTCCAGCAGAGGTCTACAAATTAGTTGGTCACAGCCTCACAGAGAAACTAACCAAGATCTTCTGAAGTATGTGGTCACAGGAGGTAGTCCCTCAAGAATTCAAAGATGCCTCCATCATCCACCTGTACAAGGATATACCCTTAACAGCAAGGCAAAAGAATCATTCAGAAGAAGCAGCTACTTGTGGGAATGAAAGTGCTGTTCTCTAACCAGTATCCATGTGTAATTTGTTCTCTTCTTCCTGTTCATTAAGATGTATTAACATAGGCAAGATACTATAAAACCTATATGTAAATTGGAAACAGTTGTGCAGAGTGAATCCATGGGTTGTCTAAAAGACATACTGTAAGCCAAAGTCATACTAACTCATTCAATACCTGTGAGCAACAAAAACATAAATAATGGGGGGAGGTCTTTATGAATTGTGCAAATGTCTCTGTTAGCTGCAGTGGTATCTGGAAGTGTACACAGGCATTTCTCTATTTCAAAGATGTTAGCAATGAACCATTGCTGAGTGGATTTTTCCCACTCAGCTTCCTCTGGGAACTTTCTTGTAAATAAATCTAGTTTGCCTTGTGTTGCTTTAGATTTCGTATTTTCTTCCCTTGGGTCTTCTAAACAGCAGCCTGTAATATATCTCTGTTGTATATGTTGCAATACGATTCCCTCTTTGATCCAGTAAATAAGCAGCTTCTAGCCCTAATAACAGTTGGATTTCATATAAATCCTATTGTTTTCTTGGTTCCCAGCCCCTGGTTTTCACTTCCATGTTCTACCTTTCCTCCATTGCCCTCTCTCTGCGGAGCAGTGGCAAGCAGTGAAGCCTGATTACAAGAACAGTTCACATGAAATTTCCAGTCTCATAAAATCAAGAACTTGGTAACTCATCTTGGTAACTCAATACATTTAGTAACTCATGTTTGAAAACAGAAATAAAGCTTATGTTAACAAGAGGAAAGTAGATCATATCACCATTAAATGTAAGCTGGAATTCAGGGCCTGAAAGACTTAAGAACAGCATATTGTTTTGAGCGCACCAGCTTCAGAGGGTATGGAAACGAAATGACCATCCATCCCTGTATATTATTAACCGATATATATTTAAGTTATTGTTCTTAACATTTTTACAAGTTTAAACTCTTAAAAGTGACACATTTGTAGCCCAGGGAGAAAGACCAATTCCTATATTCCCAGAAGAAGTGCCTTGGTTAGGTGGATCTAAATGACCAGGTGTATAGAAGTTCCCAGGGCTTAAATTGCCCTAAAATGACATGCCCAGTCTAAATTAGTTCACCTCAGAAGGTGAAATAACTTTAGATTTACCTGGGTTAATCGAATCTAAAATGAGTTAACCCAGTATATTCGCATAATCTATAAATGCGAATGCCCGCATGTATTTACAGTATATATCCACCTTGGTTAGGTGGATCTAACAGTAATGCTTGTACATACCCTTAGACTAAAACCACCATCTCTCTGTCCATAAACCAGAAACCTCCAGGCAACTATCTGATGGTAGTCATGTTTTAGCCACTTTTTTGGCCACTGACCAAGAAAGAAATAGGTTCATGGATGAGAGACCCCCATGTTGTACAGCTAAAACGTGTAAATTTAGGGTCTTGAGATGCCATTAGTGAGGTGAAGTCAGAGACGGCAGAAATCAAGTCTGACTCTGGGATCTTATTGTCTTGTGATATCTAATATTTGTAAATTTCTAAGCGCATGAATCATGCATTCTTCATAACATGCATTTGGGCACCGTTAGAATTAACAATTCTTTCTAATAAGAGAAAACTGAAGACATCTGCAGAACAATAAAAACCAACAAATAATAGATTTTCCTTCCATTAATATGAAAAGAAAATATGCATAGGGCAATAGTTCTGAGGAGTTCCCAGTCTGTCTGAGAATAGCGTCCACAAAGAAGGAAACACTTTAGATCTGTCTAAAGAGCCCCTGAACACAGATTTCTATAATGCATACATCAGTTGAAAAGGGACCAAATCAGCCTGAGGCAAGTAAATCTTTACAGGGAAAATGAGACATTTTTTAGGGCTGAATGGCATCATCAGTATAATTAGGTGGAGTGCAGCGAATGTTTAAACAGCATGCTTTGTTGCTGTTGCTATTTTTTTCCCCCCAAAAAATAGGAAGAGGTTGTTTAAGGACTTTAGACACAAATATGCTTAAGCTGGCTTTATATGTTAGTTTTGTACTTACTAAGCCCTCTGATAAAGGAGGTCATAAAGATGCAGTCTGATCCCAGTTTTAGAAGTTTGCTCAGTGTGGGTAACACTGTTACATTCAAAGAAAATATTAAAAAAATAATGATAACCTTTCAGAATTTAAAAAAAAGGATCATTTTAATTGCAGGCTGCTAAAATATTCTGTTAAAGTGGCATAATGAAAGGATTTCTACAATCCATCTTTTTTTCTGAAGTGCAACAGCAGAAGCATTCTCTAAAGATAGGAGATCTCACAAAGGAACTCTACTGCTACATCATTTCTGGTATCATAGCTGATATATCATTCACTTTCCAGAGCAGTTCCCAAAGCTGTATAATGGATTCCCCTCACTATGCTGTCATAGCTCTTCTGGGCATGGTCTATAAAACCTTGTGTTAGAAATGCCAGCCCTTCAAGAAGCCCAGGGGAGAGAGAAGACCACATCAGACCTCACAAGAAACCTTCTGACCTCTGAATTTTATGCTCTTGAACCTTTTTACATCGTGATTCCCTAACACAAATAGATCTGATCTATTTTTGGTTCTTATGTTATTGACTTGTATCAGCCTGCTGTTCCTTTTTTTTAGCCAGGAGCACCCTTGTCTCATTGATCACTATTCATTGTGCAACACTTAATTTCTTGTGGCCTCTATTTCATGCCCTTTCTGTGTCTCCTCCTTTTGCTTCTACAAACACCTTACTGTATCAGCTCCTTTTTGTCAGCCTCACAATCTGAAATTATTTGTAATCTATTTGAGAACAGCTAACAATTTAGAAATCAGACAGTACCATATTTACACAACTAATTCTAATGAATCATATGGGACACTTCTACATGTGCTCCAGGGGTGTGGGAGCAGTGCTTTAATTAGAGTAGCTCCAAGAGCCGCTCTAATTAAAGCTATGCAGTCTCATGTATTTGTATCCCCATGTTTCAAAATGGTGGTGGGAGTGCTTGAACTAAAGCATGTTCAGCAAGCTTTAGTTCAAGCATGCTTGCCACCATTTTGAAACATGGGGATGCTGATACACGAGACACAGGAGTGTGCTGGAGCGCAGTAATTACCACGCTCCACCAAACCCAATTAATTGAGTCTGCTTTGATGCACTGTAATTATAGTGTATTGGAGCAGCCTCCACACTTATGTACAGGCATTCGTAATCTTGAAATTATGGACTCCTTGGGCATCATATTTCCTATGCTCCTCAGAGGAGAAATCTTGAGTCTAGTGCTCCACTACTTTGCACCTCTGCAATTATTTATATCTGGGCTAACTGTACCATGCTGTTTGGATAGCACTGTACCTCTATTTTGTACCAAAATAAGTGAGACCAGAAGATGCAGGGAAAGAGGAAAATCAGGCCATTTGCCTTTAAAGTTCTAGGCACAGCCGTGATTCATATAGTTACTGAGAACAATGATAGGCTTCATAAAGAATAATACGTTGTGCATTTGGTTGTGTTTGTGCAGGTGACCTACTTGAAAGATTCCTTAGAGTTCTGAGCCATAATTATTCTTTATTAGAAAACCATAATTAATACAGCTAAAGATGTTTGCTAGAAGTATATAAGGAAAGTGGAAGTCATATTTGAGGAGTTGCCACTCAGGAGTTGAGTAATAATAATATGCTACTGGGGCATTGTCATGCAAATTGCTTAAGGTTAAGAGATCAGAAAGACAATGAGAATCAGTGCACTGGGTTTTGAAGTTTCTAGAGGCATTCATAGGTCATAGAAGGATGGTTCCCAAATTCAGAATGAATACAACAGGTACTGTATTAAGTTGCATACCACGTGCACCTTTCCCAAAAATTAGCAATGGAAAATTGCAGTGTATGTATTAAATGACAATACTGATTTCCACCACACTTTTACAGTGTGGATGTGCATGCTGCTAGGCTGCAGCTATGAGAGAGTTGTAGCTGTAGCTGTGGCAGTAAGAGCATCTTTCCCTTGGGAAGTGGAGTGAGGCTAATAAGAGGACTCCACCTCTGCTCTGCATGGCCAGAGCCTGCAGCCCCTGCAATAGCAAGTAAGACCCTTCCTCCTCTCCCATCTTATTTATTTCTTTCAAGTTAAAAATTGTTTTTCTGTTCATTCTGCCTTTATAAAACAAGGCACATGTCTTATTTGAGGGCATATGGTATGCAAATAAATATGGTAATCAAGTTGTCAGGCCAGAAAACCTGGAGTAAGAAGACTAGAATAAAGTAGGAAGAGTAACCAAGAGTAAGAAGAAGCTTGTATTCTTAAAAAAAAAAAAAAAAAAAAAAAAAAAGCTGCTGTGATACTGTAATATATTTATGTTCTGCTGATTTTCAATTCTGTGATCAGAGCAGATCAGGAATTTTATTTTATGAAATTATATTTTCTTTGAAAAGCCTTGGGGAAAAAAGAATTTGAGAAAATTTTCACCTGAAAGTAATATAAATAACTAGGATTGAAGGTTTTTAAATTAATTCCAAAAAAACTGTTCAGATCAAGGAAAATGTTTTGTCTTTAGTTTCATCCCTTGAAGGGGGGAAAACATACACATTTCAAAATAAAAGGCACTTAAAACAGGAGATGAAAGTGTTTTCCCTACAAACTGTTGCAGTATGACATTTTGACATTTTTAATTTTTCCCCATTTCCTCAGAACAAGCTTTTTTGAAATCCTATATCTCTTAGTGATAATCATTTTCTGTTCAAATGGCATTTTCTGATTTTTAAGTCTTGCAGTCATCCTCCACCCTTTTGCCAGTACCCTGGACTTTAGCACTCTACTCTGCTGTTTCCCTTCCTTACGATACTGTCCCTTGGGACCTCTAGTCACACGTCTGCTGGTGCCCGCTACAGTAATGTTCTTGAATCTCATTACTGCACTTCTACCTCTTAACCTGTAAGCACATGAAAACTATTCTTCTCACATTTGCTCTTTGGCAGCTGTAATCCTTTCATTCCTACAGCAGATGTATCAGTTGTAGCAGCTGAGTATTACTAAAGTTCAAGAGCTACAGACTTCTCTGATTAATTGGGGCACAACAAATTAAAGATATTGTTATACCAGAAGGCATAAAACCATTTAACTGAGAAAATTCCCAAACTAATCTGAAACAGTCATAGGCTAAAATCTTTATATGATTCAAAAAAAAAAAATGGCCTTCCTTAGTGACTTTTTTTGGTCCACATTAAGATTTTAGTTTTATTGATAGACAGTTTTATATCACCAGAGCTGTAGGGGGGGCGGGGTCAGAACCCCCCCCCACACACACACACAAATCTCTAGAATGTAATAATCAATCTTTTCTTCTACTTTTTTTTTTAAAGATTAAATGTTGATGTTAGGAATACTAAACTATTTCTATCATAAAATATATTATTTTGACCAATTCATATGCAACTGCAAGTTTAGATGTTTTTAATGGACTAGATTTATGCTACATTAAGTTCACACAAAATAGTTGGTCAATGGCTCCTACCCACTAGCGACCAGCTACAGCATAGTACCCTTAGCTCGGTCCTTGGTGATAGCTGAGTTTGATCCTGGAAACGCTGCTGAATTGAGTATGAAATGTACCCCTAGCCCATTCAATACTTGGCTCTCCCCCAGGGTGCAGTCCTCATGCACAGGAAGCTGACTAGCAGCAACCCCTGTATTTATGTTCTAGCTTTTCAGTACTTCACTTCCTTCTTCCCCTGATGATAAGCAGCGATGGCTTAACAAGGCTACAGGAAAGTAGCTGGAAGGTTCCACCAGGGAGCTGGGATATTAGTACTATATTGAAGAAATGAAGACAAATGTGGATGGCTATGATGATGGCTACAATGTAGGATACAAATGGGGAAAGGTGGCTCATATGGACCAGGGTGATTGAAGATGACCATAAATTCAACCATAACATCGTCCAGTAAATTATAGTTTTCTTTTTTCATTTTTTTACATTTTTCATGGCACCAGCCTAAGGAGCAACAGTAAATGGGGCCCACTGTGCCATGCACTTTAAAAACTTAGAATAGTCTCTGTCTTAATGAGCTAACAATTTAAACAGGACAGACACCAGATGGAAGAGGAATATAACACTAACACAATAACAATATGATGGAAGCAAGCATCATGTTTGTTCCAGAATCTTTGTTAAAACAAGACCCAAATTATTCTTTGTATGAGACAAATGTATGAGACTGGCACAGATGCCATTCCAGCCTGTGCTCCTTACTTCCTTCTGCCTAGGCCAAGGATTAAATGGCACAATGGGGACCTCATTGTTTCTTCACTTAAAGCAAAAATAACTGCTTTGATTTTTTGGTCTCAGATCCTATTGTGTCCATTTCTCATTGCAATGCAACTGACTAATAATTCTGAGCAAAACATGCATCTTCCTTTCTAGCAAGTCCAGCCTATCATTTAGGTTTCTCTCCAGATCCCAAATGGCTGCAAGAGCTGCTGTTAAAGGTCTCGCTCTGTAGCCCTGCTGCAGCTGCCATGGGCTCCAGTTCACTAGACATGCTATCGGAGTGTGAAGGAGCAGGAGATAGCACTGGGACACAAAGAACTCCCTGCTGCTTCTTCAAATCAGCTAGAGGCAGACAATGAAATTATTTAGTGCCATGTTGTCAATAGGATGCTAACTCCAATGAATAATGGTTTTCAGGGTGTGCAGAGGGTGCTTATCCATAATGGGGAACAAACAAAGATGACTTAAGCTACAGAAAATAACCAAAGATACAGCTCTGACAATTCCACTCCAGAGCTCATCTCATTTTTTTCTTTTAAATTGTTCAGAGAAAGAAGGAGTCAAGATTTAAAAAAAAGATCCATGACTGAAGTAGAGCCTTTTCCCTCTCTGTATATTACTACATCCTGACAAAACACTGTATAATCTTTTCATTGTGAATGTGCACATATATCCTTTTTATGCTAGTCTGTGGGGAAAGCAGTTGACCAAAGGCCTGGTGCCAACCTTTCACTTACAGATGTGCTAAGACAGGAAATGAAAAACCTGCCTATAATCCTGGAAACATCAGTAGGGAGGCAGTATTTTATACCCGTATACTACCTGCCTCACACTGCCGTCTCAACTGCTTAAAATGACATTCCTCCAGCTGGCAGTTTAAACATAGGTGCCATCCTGTTCCCTTGTTCCCAGAGACAGGTGTTGTTCTGTTTGCAACACCACTGTTGTTATGGGGAAGCTCCATGGAAGAAATGGGCCTTGCATTTTGTTCTGAAGTGAAGTTCTGCATTCGTTCTTAGCTCACTGGAATGAATTTCTACAGCTGTGGCTGAATAAGGCCGTGGCTCATGCTGCCGCTAGAATAACCCTAAAATAGCTTAGATGCAGTGCTTCCCAAACTTTTCCTCAGCATGACCCCATTTATGGCCCCATTTCCTCAGCGCAGCCCCTCACTCCCAACCCACATCTCTCCACCCCCACGACCCCATCTGCTGATGTTGCGACCCCATTTGTGATCATGACCCATAGTTTGGAACTGCTACTATAATATTTCTCAAGGGCTTGTCTGGTAAGATGGATGAACCAGAGAGTATCTTAGAGAAAGCCAGGGTCCAACCTTTTTGGACCACAGAAGATCAGAACCAGGCAGTTCTTCCCTCTATACAACTTCACTTCTTCCTCTCTTGTAATCTTTGGTTGGTATATTTTGGTATAATGTATACATCAAACAGGTTCTTTATATCTATTTAAAAATCATCAAGTCTGTTTGATCAGATGGTCTTTCCCCCTCCATCTCCACCTCCACACTTGAGCTTCCTTTTCTTCTTCCTCCTTCTCTATGGGAACTTCTTTCATGAAACTCATTTAAGAAACATTCACTAGGCATAATCTGGCTGCCTGGTTCTTACCCATTCTAAAGTACATTTAAGGAGAAACCATCAGGGACACAGATAACCAAATTTTCAGATGTGGTGCCCAAATCTTCCCCTGCTCCTCAGTATGCACACTCCTCTAGTGTGTGCTCAAAGCAGGCATTTTATGTCCAGTTAGTGATTTTTCTGCATAAGTATGTATGTTGTGAGCAGAACAAGGTTGATATACATATGCTAAGATTAAATCTGAAGTACTAAGCTTGCAACTGTGGCCCAAAATCTTTTGGAGGGATTCAGAGGATGTTTTTAAAAGATTCATAATGAGGAACAGTTCCTGTTTAAGGAGGTTAAAATATGGCATATGAATAGCATGCAACTAGGATGTCCATCTGGAATTTATGCTTGTATGTATTACAACTGAGAACAAGCTAAAGCTTGAAGAGGACTCGGCACTGGATAAGGCTGGTAAGGTATTTTGCCAACAGGAAAGAGGGATGATTGCTTCTCAGAACATGATACTGCCTTGCCAAGCACACACATCCAGCTGTTGTGTAAGTGTTTACTCATTTACTTCACTGTAAGTGTAACAGTCATCACTTTTTTTCCCCCTTAATCAGGTTAATGGCATAGGTATGGGTGATCAGCTGGGGTCTGAGCCTAATCAAAATA
>NW_017728906.1:17860633-17865706 GCF_001723895.1 Crocodylus porosus
GGCTATTTAGTGCATGAATCCTTTAAGTGTGTGTGTGTGGAGGGGAGGGGTCGGTTCTCTGGAGTACAAACACACATACACACACACACTGCTGTCTCTTTTTGACTATGTCGAAACAGGGTCCAAACCTTTCCCTTGTAATATGGAGTCAGACTATGGAAAAGGCTGAAAACTACTCTGCTAACAGGCTCCTGACCTTTAAGTATATTGTGTTACTAAATTATTTCTGAAGGGGTCAAATTATTGCTTATAAGCTACTTATCCATCAATTGTATCTCTTGCCCTAGTCTATGAAGGGGTCAGCAGACAGATACTATAGATGACTGGAGTTTAACTTGCTCAGAATAGCAATGGAAGGAGAAACATGTCTAACAAAGACACATTTTGCAGGCCAAGACAGAAATTGTTCGCTCATGCTTTCTTTCATTCCTTTACCAGGCATTCCAGCCATTTTTTTGGTTATGTTTGGGAAAACCAATGATTTAAAAGTGTTTAAAGTGGCAGTTTCCTGTAACAGATAAAGCCAGCATATAAATGCTTGGTGAGTGATTCTGAGTGATGCTTGGTACCGTTCTGGTACCAAGATAAGAGCACTCTCATGGCCATGCTGTTCATTGTTGACTAGATTTACACGAATATATTGTTGTGTGAACAAAATACTCTTTATGGAAAAGCAAATGAAAGTGAAATGAACAAAAAAGCAATACAGAATTACACCTCTTCCCTGATGTGAACCTTTTTTCCAATGGTGAATAGTTGATTGCAGTCTGAAAGGTGTGCAGATCTGTTACCCTTCGTAGGAAGGGGAGTACTACTGTACTGTTCCTCTTCTTTTTCTTCACTGTACCTAGTGCCACAGTGTGACCTTATGCATGTGTACAGTGGGTCTTCCTCTATAACTATTGTGGCCAGTTCAAGCCAACTCTTGAGTATTTAAACATCAAAATGACACCTGCATTGCCAACCAAATTGTAAATGTAGCATAGAGTCCTATTTAACAGGACCTATTTCCAGGTACTATTGCTATCTTCTACAGTTCATAACTCCAACTCTCCTCATACATATATAGCATGCATGGACACATTTATAGAATACAGCATTGTCAAATAGTAGGAGCAAGGCCAGGACTCAGGATATTCAGCTCTTTCCCTCATGCTTTGTACACCTTTTAAGCAAATCAATTCATTTCTCTGTGCTTCATTTCTCCTACCAGTGAAATGGAGTCAATACCCATCTTTGACGAGCACATTTTAATTTTTGGATGAAAGTAATTATATAGAAGCAGCAATATTACTTAGCTCAGTGCAAGTTCCTTCCGTGCATAATGACTAGTCTACAGGCCAGAACTTGCTTATCTGGTTCTTATGTCACAAAAGTGAAAGGGAAAATGATCCTTATTGGCTCTACAAGTTTGGGCAATTACCTCACAGCTGCAGTAATGCTGAAGAAATGTCTGTTCTGTTTGCAAGCACTGGTGCAAATGAAAATTGCAAGCGAAGCAACAACCAGTGATTTTACTTTGCCCTGTAACTTAATGCTTCCGGCAAGGGATTCTAGCTTCAGAGTCATGCGACTGAGAAAAACGAAGAACTCTGAAAATGTATACTGTTTTCAGGAGTATATCTATAGCCATTTGTAGAGACATAATCATGTAAAATCAGAATTAAAAACTGAGGGGGATAATAGGAATAATGAAAGTTAAATAATGCTATCAGTAGATAATTAAAGCTGGAGTAAAAATGTGGTCTCTGAAACAAAACAAGCTAAGAGGTATTGAATGATCCATGGAGATGCAGCAAACTTTATAATAATGTTCTTTGGGATATTTACATTATTGTGACTGGTTTGCTGATATTGCTGTTTTCAGCTTGAAAATGGCTTTTGAATGTGTAACACTCCTCCATTTAAAATCTGTCCACCCTGCTGACACTCTCTGATCACACTGCTTACTCAAGACCAGGTGTTTCTTGAAACTAGCTTTAAGTGCCAATAATGAAGCACCTTAGAGGTTCCACATCTCAGCACAGATGTATGTATTTTTCAAGCCTGAAATCTCTTGTGTGCTCAAATTTAGAATTTTTTAACAAGGAAAATAGCTTTCTTTGTCTAATGTTAGCTCTTTCCTCCTCATCTCTGTAAAATTTGTAGGTTCCTTCTGAAATAGATGTTGTTTTCTATGCATTATGGTACCTTAGGTAAGATCTGCAAAGCGGAGAAGCTTTTATTCTCATTATGCTGTATGGGGAAGCACTGTGAAATAATAAATCCCTCAGTGGTGCAGACTGAAAGATTTTCATTTCATCTTGAGATGTGCCAAAGTGTCTGGAAATAATTCAAGTAATTGGCAAACAGCTGTACTGTCAGGATCTTTCTAGTGTAATTTGATCTTGAACGTTTAAGGGGAGCTAGTGAGTTTTGAGGGTATCTACCTGGGGAGCCGAGTGGCCGGAGACATTAGAAGACCCTAAACAAGACGGTTTGTCCTGTACTAGCTGATCTTTGATGTCCTGGTAATGTAAAATGTGTTTGATTTTTGTATGATGCCCAGCACAAAATTTTTCTCATGTACTGTGCTGTTTGCATGACTTTTAAGGAAGTGTTCATTTTTTTGCTGTCCCCCAAAGACATACAATAAGGTATGCTTGTGTGCCCCAGTAACAGAATTCTCACCAGTGCTTTCTATTATGATGAGATGAGGTGGAATATGTGGGAAGCTGTAAAAATAAGAACAAGTGAGGGCTGAGGATGTGAAATATACTCCCTTTGAGGAAGAACCCTTGCTTGATGGCATATGCAATACTATGCCGATGTATAAAGAAGGTGGGTTTCCTGGGACAGGCATGCTTCACTAAGCAAAGTTATTTTTTGCTATGCCCAAGCAGGTTTCTTTTGTTTGGAAACATTCCCTTACATCTTATGCAGATGATATGCAGCAGAACAATTCTTTCCTCTGATGGCAATCTGTTAAAAATCAGAAAAGCTGTTCCTCAGCTAAGCAGCACTGAGAATTGAACTGTCTTCTGTTTCAGACTTCTCTGTAAGGGCCAGAACTTGTTTGCCATTGAAGCAAAAATTCACTGTACCTGGCCAGAGAGGGCTTCCATTCCAGCTCTTTTATTTGTGTTACAAAGGGATATCTGTATTTATTGTCCCCTCATACCTTCCCAATAGTGGTTTTGGCCTGCCCGGGCACTAAGTTTAAGGCCATAGCGGAAGTGCTCACAGCACAGCCATGTCAGAGTCCAACAAATCTGAGAATTCTGCTAAGGACCTTGTTGTAGAGGGTGCAGACAGAAGTGGCAATTTTTGCCTGATCTGGCCACAGAAAGCTGTTTATGCCTGTGGCCAAATGCAAGTTCACTGCTGCAGACAGCTTCAAAAATGGCCAGTTGGGTGAATATCTGCCCCCACATTGAATGAGGTATCAGATAAAGACATTTCATAATGTAGCATCTGTAACCTGTGTCTGCAGAGCTCCCAGTCTGTTGCTGTTTTCAGAATGGGAGGGGGACTAGGGAGCAGAAGGAGTTCAGTCTGGAGGCTTTTCACACACCCCCCCGGAGGGTGGGGCAGGCATATTGGAGTCCCCCCAAGGTGGGGGGAGGGCTCCAAGTCACCCACACTTCAGCAACAGCCCAGGGAGTCCCAAGAATGAGTTTCCTCTGCTGCCTTTCCCCCCTCCCTCCCATTTTGAAAAAAGCTAGCACTGGCAAATGGCCCTGGCCATGGAAACCTGGCTGCAGGCTCCCAGCTGCAGCTCAATTCCCCTTTTCCCCTAGAACCAACAGTGAACTTTTGTTTGGTCTGGGATAATATTGAAACTCAGAACACTTTGCAAAAATTGTTCTAAGTTACAGCTAGGAGTTGCACTTCTGTCTGCACTCAAAGGCACAAAATGGAAGGAAGCCTTCCCAATCCACTTGCAAGTAATTTAGGCCACAAGTCAGCTGGCCCAGATGGCATCCACCCAAGAATGCTAAAGAGCACATTGGCTGACATCATTGGCATGACCAATGGCAAGGATATTTGAGAATTCGTGGCATTCAGAAGAGGTTCCAAAAGATTAGAAGTGAGCCAATGTGGTGCCTATCTTCAAAGAAGGAAGGACTTTGACTTTTAATTACTTTATTCAGGGGTTCAGGTACACAACAATGGTGGCCGCTTACAAAGCGAAAACACAAACAACTTACTACCAAACCAAACCAAACCAAACCAAACCAACCAGTACATCACACCATGTCAGACACCTTTGCTGCATTTCACATCATGTCTTACATGCTAATTATGCGGATGGCGTGCCGGCCGCACAGTCATAACTATATACATAAACAATTTAGATCCTGCTCCATCCCGTCATACACATAACAAAACCTTCATCTTCCCACACAAAAGAGAGCAAAAAGACAGCCTGGTGAGGGCCCAGGACACGGCACAAGCTGGAAGTCGCAGTTCAACACCAAGCCAGCCCAGTTGCCCAGACCGGTCATGACATCAGAGTGCATATTTGAGACAGCCTCTCACCTCACGGATCTCGACAGCCGTTGATGTTGAAAGTGCCAATAGTTGTGGCTGCCATGGGTGTGAGTATGGGAGAGGAAGAGCGAGGTAAGGCATAGATAAAAAAGCAAGCCCCCAAGAGCTGAGCAAAGGCAGAGACAGGTCGAAAAGAAAAGGCCTATCGTGCCCTACTCTAGTCCAGGGACCCCACTGTTGTGAACACTATGTTTGTTAAGTGGCCATGTTCGCCAATCAGAAAGAAGTTACACAGAGTTATGTAACAGTTCCTAGGCAGACCGTAGTTGTTTTTCTGCCATCAATGTAAAAGATAAGCGGTAGCTAGAACTTTCCACAAGGCGGAGTCCAGAGTCAGTCAGTCAGTGCCATGGGCCTATCGAAAGGTGTCTCACGCAATCACACCACCACACGTCACCTAAGCTATAAAAGGAGCCTCCATCTGATCGTCAGGGTCCTTTCTGCGTCCAACGGACTTGGAACGATTTACGGCAAATTATTACGGACACGGCTCGGCCTTCGGAGTGGCCAACTGAAGGAGGACGCAGAGACCCGCCTGAT
>NW_017728906.1:17866036-17900086 GCF_001723895.1 Crocodylus porosus
CAAGCCCCACCTTCTTGGGGGGAGAGAGGTCATCCCGCTCTCGAGGTCGCTTGCGACACTCAGAAAGCTGGATTTCCATCTCACAAGCCTCCTCATCTAATTCAGTGGCCTGGGACGTGACCAAGAGGTCAGCAGACTCCTCTGCTGCTCGCTGGGTCAGACCTCCAGAAGTGACACATTGTGCATACGTCTTCTTACCCCCCGTCTCCGAGAGCTGGGAGATGGGCAAGGCGTTAAGGACCTCTGTCTTCGCCTCCCCCACCTCCAAACTGCCCTCATCCCCGGTCAGCAGGGTTGCTGATGTGACAGCCAGAGCAGGGCCGGGCTCTCCAGCAGGGGCCTCCCCAGCACCAGCTGAGGAAGGCCTCAGTGAGGACAGGGCATCCTGAGGGGTCCCTTTCACTTTCTTCTCCTTGTTGCTCTTCTTCTTCTTCTGCTTTGTGGCAGATGACCCATCCTTCACAGAGGATGGGCCAGACTGTGTCTGGCCTGTCTCCTCAGAGCCAGCCACCTCAGCCAAAGCCGTGGTGGAGAGCAACTTGCAGGAGGTCTGAGCCCCATCATCCGACGGGGCCTCGGTGCCACAATCACTGACCACCCCAGCCTCAATCGGGTAGGTCAGATCAGGCAGGGCGGAAGTGGAAGCATCCGCCTCTCCCCCCCGGTGGCGTCTCTGCACTGGTGGGGGTGGGCACCGTAGGTGGAATGAGTGGGGGGGAGGGTTGGGGCCTAGCCCCAGCCCCTCCGCCGGACGACGCTCCCACGCCAGAGACTTGAGCCCCCTCAGATGGAACAGGGGCAGGAGGAAGTCATGAAAGACTCCCGGCCTCAGTGGGTGCGGCCTGCATCTGAGAAGTGGATGGGCCATCCGTCAGCATCGCTGTAGTCGCCGATGTTTTGGCTGATTCCCCCCGTAGGCACTAAGCTGCTAGGTGGGAACAGCTCCCACACTGAAAACACGAGGTCTCCCCACAAGAAAAATAAATCACATACCTCCGCCCGTTGGACAAGAGGCTCAAGGACTGAGGCAGAGACCGTGAGCTCTCCCTAAAAAGCATGAAAACCTGCCTTCGAAAAGACAGGACATGCCTCAGTTTGGGGTTTTTACTCCCTATGGTCAAGCGGCGAATGGGACTCGTAAGCACCCCATAGGGCTCGAGTACCTTGGCCAGGTCTCAATCGGTCATGTGAGGGGGCACATTAGAAATCACCACCCTCATCGCTAGGGTGTCTACGGGGGTGACAAAATAATGTGCACCCGCAATGTCCAGGCCCTCTACGCACACCCTATGGACTAGGGTGGGGTCGCTCAGGTAGATCATCAGGACCGTGTTGACACGACCTGCATAACAGATGGTCTGCTGTCCCAAGAGACTAGCCAGAGCATCCATGCAGACCTCAACCCCAACGAAGGGAGGGGTGTGCACCCTCAACCCATAGGTAATGGGGAGGTTCTGGGAGGCATCCTCATGCCAGCTGCTGGCTGTAGGAGCAGCCATTGTTGATAGGACAGGGTTAATTCCCAATTCTAACTAAGCAAAGCAACAACAAAATAAGTTTATAGTAACTAAAAAAGATAAGTGTCCTGGAAAGCGGCCACAAAACTCTAGATGGGAGGGGGAAGGGGGAGAAAAAAAAAGTGGCTGGGGTTTGAAAAAGCGGGAAAGAAAAAGAGAAAAACAAAAGGGAGGGTGGAAAAGGGGTAATTTAGAGCACCCCACGGAAGGCAAGCTAATGGAAGATAACTCCCCGCTACAAGCAAGCAGAAAAGAAAGAAAAGAGAGAAAGAGCGAGAAAGAGACAGTAAAAAAGAAGGCTGCGAAGACAAAGAGACCTACGGGGGGATGGGACAAAGAGGAGAGAAAAGTGGGGAAAAAGGCTGCAAAACAGCAAGAAAAGAAAGAGAAAGTGAGATAAACAGAGGCTAGAGACCTTTAGATAGGTGGGAGTGAGAAAAGGAAAGAGATAGGAAGCCAGGGAGTCTTATGGTCGGGATTGCCCCACGCAGCTCCATGCGAGCCTGGTCTGGTGCGTCCAAAACAGAAGGGAGGAAGGAAGATCTAGGGAACTACAGGCCAGTCAGTTTGACCTCAAGCCCTAGAAAGATCTTGGAAAAAAATGATCAAAGAATCCATCAAACAACAAGCTAACAGAAGACAACATTCTGAGAGACAGCTAACATGGCTTAATTGAGGGTAGGTCTTGCCTGACATACCTCATTTCCTTCTATAACCAGGAGTACGGCATTCAATTTTGGGCTCCACATTTTAGAAAAGATATGCAGAAGTTTGAGGGTCTAAAGAGTCACACAAATGATTAGAGGTCAAGAAACCAGGACTTATGAGGAGAGGCCGAGAGGCATAGAATTCTTCAGCCTGGAGAAGAGAAGGCTCGAGGGGGGGTGGGAAGGGGACTTGGTGGCAGCCTATAAGTACATAAAAGCTGTGCATCGGGAACTGAAAGAACATCTGTTCACCAGGACACCTGAAGGGAAGGCAAGGTCTAATGGTCACAAACTTCTAGAAGACATAAAGAAAAACTTATTTACTGTCTGAATCTCCAGAGTCTGGAATAGACTCCCCTCAGAAGTAGGATCCCCTCTGAATGCCTTCAAGAAATGCCTGGATGCTTACCTTGCTGGGGTCATGTGATCCCAGCTGACTTCCTGCCCTTTGGGCAGATGGCTGGACCCAATGTTCTCATGAGGTCCCTTCCAGCTCTAACATCTATGAAATCTTTGAGATACCTTCCACAGTTCTGCTGTCACTCAAAGTGACTATGACAGAACATTCTGCTTATAAAGTAACACCATCTCTATGGATGAAAAAATTTTACCATTATAACACTTGCATTTCCTCATGCAAGTGTTATAATGGTAAAATTAATGAATGTGAGGCAATCATGCTATCAATGAGGGTCCTAGATGGACCTGCATAGTGAAGAAAAGAAGCACTGAAGTGAAAAACACAATGCACAAGTAAGAAGTGCTGTTATAAAAATAAAATAAACTTTTATTAGCTGTGTTCTATCCCCTTTTATGTGTTTTCTTTTTGCAGGTGCTTTTCTGAAGGCCTCAGAACAGATGCCATTGTGGGGGTTGTGGGTATTCTTTATTATTTGTATTGTGATAGCAATACAACCCACTATCAAGAACTAGGAGTCACTAGTAACTGGTGCTGAATAAACACATAACAAGGATCCTACAAATTAAGTTTGTCTTGGTGTGTGAAAGTTTCAGCATGGGGAATATTCAGGTGACAAATGAAAGCAAAGACAAGAAGGAGGCTCTTAGGAAGCATATAGACCAAGATTATAGTTAGGAAGGAGATTATTACAGGGTTTATATGGGGGCATATGCAAAATCATCAATGTCCTACTGGGGTAAAGAGAAAATAGAATTTATGTCCATGTTGGTTGTCATTCATGTGAATAATAATCACCAAGAGAGATTTCTTTAAGAATTTAAGACATTATCACACATGAAAAACTTTTGATAAACACATTTAGGTTGCTCAAGTTGATTATTTCACCAAACAGGCAAGATGACAGAAATTCTTAGCTTAGCCTTCATTCATCCATTGTAACCCACAAGCATGATTTACCTTCACATTTACTTTGCCCTCACCCACCTTCCATACCAAAAAAATCTTCCTCTCTCTTTACAGAGATGTGCAACAGAGGATTTTAAACTGCAGCCATTGCCTACATAAACTATGCATTGATCAACTTCTCCCTATAATATGTTCCTGACATGCACCTGACATGGGCTTAATATTGCACCTGACATGGGCAAAGAATCAGGTAGCATTACACAGAATATGCATTAGATTCAGAATATGTGGTATTGTTTTAAGCATAGTCTTGCATTCAGTGTTTTTCAGCATTATAATTTGGTAAAAGCTATAGATAACAATAGGCCCAAAATTGCACAAAAAAGGGGACTGGTGACCATGCTGGATGCATATGAGGGGAAAAGACCCTTGTTCACTGCTACAACCTGAATCTTTAAAATTTTAGGGGTCGAAAGCACCCTCAAATTAAGAGGTGCTCTTTCATAGGTGTCCAAATTAAGAAACATCTGAATTGAGAAGCACCACAATAAAAGTGACAATACCACAGGGGAGTTCTTACCTATTAGGGGTATAAACCTATCAACTCAAAACTGCATAAATGTACTTAGCCAAGTGCTCTGTGACTTTACTGGAGTGATTCTGCTGGACAATTAAAGATCATATCAGTTACATAGAATGCTGTTGTGCTTCAAACATGAACCAACAAGAAGAGCAGTTTTATCTTTATCCTTTTATTACTTTTTCTCTGTTCATTTTCTAGGGTAGAATAAAATTAATAATAATAATATTTCTACCAAGTTTCAATGTCTATTAAAATAATAAATCAAACATCCAAGACACAAGTATGGTTTTAAAAATACATAAACATTAATGAGCTTCATTTTTTCTCAGCTTTGTCTTTTTATTCCTTTCCTTTTGATAACATATCAAACCACTCTTAATAAATCTGATATGCAAGTTAAATTGTATATTGCATGTAGAACAGTTTGCACCATGCGGTCATATAAATGGGTTTGGCAGCTACTTGGAAATATAAAGAGATTCATAAACAAATATTCATCCAAAGACTCTGCAGTTCAGAACATACCCAATTAGAATTCAGAAAGCAGATGAGTTTTTAAATGCAATCTTAAACTTGGAAGGAGAATCTATCAGGAGATAATTGATTCCACCTAACAGAAACAATGATTGAAAATGTTCTGCTACCAGAAGATCATAGGAACTAAAAAAAAAGGGGGGAAAAACAGATAATAACTCTATATCTCTACTCATCATATTTTGACAGGTTGCTATGGCCCTGCACTGTGATATTGCTCTAAATAGAAATGTGAGTTAGACTATGTGGTCCTCTTTTATCCCACCTCCTTTTTTTTCTTTGTCCAATTAGTTAACTGTATGACACAGGAAGTCTTCCTCTTCTAATGCCCTTAGGCATCATTTTGCACATTTTTATATTAATGGTCCCATTGAACATTAAGAAAAAAGAGATTTTCTTTTCTTTGAATTCTACTTAGTTGACCCATATGGGAACCATTTAAAATAAAAGAATAAATTTTTTTTTACATCTTTTACTGCATATTCCTCTTTTCAGGGATGTAGCAGGGCAGTAAGGTGCCTCCTACTTTTGGAGCAGTGAGGAAGGAGCCCAGCTGCGGGTTACCACAGCAACCGGAGGGAGCCGGAGACCCACACCTGCTAGCGGTCAGCTGACCGGTAGGGGCAGGGCTTGGCTCCCAATTAAACCACAGGGCTGAGGCCAAGCGGGCAGTTCCCTGCTTGCAGCCAAGGGGGAAGGGGCTCTGTCTGAGCAAGCAAAGGGGAGAGGCCTGACTACACAAGCAGCCAGATAATGGTGAGAGATGGAACACCCTTGGTGTGGCTGGAATGATGTTTTAGCAGAGCAAAGAGAATTGATGTTATAGCCTAGGGGCTTGTGTTTTGTTTGCTGTTTAAAACTGGAGGTTTGGATGAGGCTATTAGGGGTTGGAGGAGGCCTCAAATGGGACCCACAGCAGTGTGGAGAACCCAGCCCCAGAGAGGAGGGCAGTGAGAAGCCCCAAAGAGGGGGGGCAGCGAGAAGCCTGACAGCCAGAAAGGGGGCAGTGCGAGACAGGGGTGGTGGAGACCCCAAAGAGGACAAGGGTTGGGGCTGAAGGGTAATGAGGCCCCACACTGGAGAAGGCTGGAGCCTCAGAGTCAAACCCTGTTTGGTTGGTTCTGGACGAGGAGACCTAGCTAGAGAAAACAGGGGTCAGACCCAGGTGGGCAAAAGACCCTAACATACAAAATATAGTAGGCAGTCTCCCACTCATAAGAACAACAATAATTTCCATCAAGATGTGGCAGGCAAGTAGAGGGCAGTACATAAGAGTCCCAAAACAGAGTCCAAGGGCACCCCACGTATAGTGCAGTTTAACAGGGAAGATGGTGCCGGGGGGGGGTGACCTGTTACAAGGGAAAACATAGTTCATGCAACTAGCAAATTTTTAAATAGATTTGGTTAAAGATTTGATCAAAGCTACAGAGTATTAGTGACAAATTAAAATAATTTCAGCATTACTCTTATATCTTGATGGATCTAGTTTTTCGATGGCCATCTTTTAGAGTTGTCCAAAGTAGAATTAATCATTTCTTTAGAAGAGAAAGACAATCTGTGTCAGACATCAACTAGAGGCCTCAGATACTAGGTAGTAATAAAGTTTTGCCTAAATAAATTATAATGCATACAAAAACAAATAAAACCAGATCCAAAACTCCAAACATAATAATGTCATGTTTTGAATAAAATGTTCATTTATAAATGCATCTGACAATTTACAGAGACATGAAGTCCTAATTATCTGAAGGACAGTGTTAGAAACAACAGTTCTTATGCTGGCTGTTCTCCATTTCTTTCTGCTTAAAAACTTTGGATTTGGATCAAAGATTGGGATCCAAGAACTAATTAAATAGACTGAGAATTTAATAAAGTATTTTAAAAAAATGGAAAAATCCAGGTTAACACATTTCCCAATGGGACTATGTATTAAATATAAAATGGCTGCTAACAACAGGAAGGTCCTCAACATTTAAAAAAAAAAAAAATTCAGGGAACTTTTCAGGGAACATGGATTCATTTTAAATGCAGCATGTGTTAAGGTTTGTTTTAAAGGTTGTATTGTCTTTATTAGATATGTACATAGATAGAGACAGAAAGTTTAGCAAATTACCATAAGGAACTTAAAAAAGGTGGTTGATGCATTGCTACAGATTTGATCATGCTGCCAGAAAGTAAGACAATAAGAGACAATGGTTTTTTTTGCATAACTCATAACATACATGTCTTATACACATGAGGTATTTCATAGAAACCATTTGTATTTGAAATAGATTACTAGGCTTTCTTTTAAATTCCTCAGCGGGCATGTCACCACAAGCACACACATGCAGCTTTGTAGCACCAAAGGCCCATCTGCAGCACCACAAACCACACATGCTGCACGTGGCATTCACTATGCTGCTAATTTGCAGCACAGTAGATTTTTTTGTTTTGATACCAGGAGATCCAAGTGTCAAAAAGCCTGGGCCAAAAAAAAAGTGAGATGGCACACATGGTGGCAATATGGGCTGCCCAAAAGCAGAGTCTGGTTGGACAGAGCCATAGTCTGGCTGCAGATCAGGCTTACCGCTGCTGGATTGCTGCTGCTGGAACCCCAGGAGGCCCCCCAGTACTCCAGGTAAGGCTTCTGGGGCCAGCTCAGGTGCTGGCCCCAGCCTTCCCTTCCCTACCTGGGGAAGCTTGCCACGCGCTAGAGTGCACATGCAGGGGTGTTCCCTGGGGACAACTAGCAGTGACACAAATATATGAGGGTAGCAAATTTTGGTAGGTTATATAGCTTTATACAGAATTACATGTTTTATTCTTATAAGAACTGTCATTATTAATATTGTTAACAACGTTATTGGTAATAATATGATGGTATAATTGTATTATAATTTTAACACTATATCTCAATTTATATTGAAATATTATATAATGTAACAATAAGTTAACTTTCTACTTTAAGCAGAGCAAGGCGGTAATCATGTTGTAAATATGTTTTCCTGATAACTCTCAAAACAGCATGTATAATTGTCATTAGAAATATTTTGATTCTGAAATTACTATATTTTTAAAGTCTGTTTTTAATTTACACTTTAGCTGCAGTATCTCTTAGCGCAGTTGTCTTGGAGAAGCTTCTGACACCAAGGTAGTTCATGCACCTTTGTCCAATTTAAAGTAATAAACACATTATTTGCTTCTAGGCTGTCCTCTGGTGCAATACAGTCAACTGCTTTGAGCTGTTAGTGTCATTGTCACCCTCTCTATTCGTATTACATGCCCTCTGTTAGATCTTGTTAAGTCTTACAGAGTGGTGTGCTCCACCTTGAGATGGCCAACCTATGGGAGGCTGTTGCATGACATACTAGAGCTAGTAGGAATGAGAGCTGGGAATGAAGAGGGGAAGGGAAGGAGGGGCCTGTGTAGTGCATGGTCTGGGGATGAGAGGGTAGGGCCTGTGTAAGGCAGAGCCTAGGGTCAAAGGGTTGTGTTCCTGCCCCAACTAGGAGGTCACATGGACCATGGCTAAGGTAGTGGTGCCCATCACTCCCACTGCATCCTGCTCACCTGCTCAGTAAGTTTACAGCAAACTCAGCCCTACTGGACTCAACCATCTTTGCTTCAGCCTGAGACCCAGTACCAGAGCTCCAGTGGCAGCAAAACATCCCAGTCCTAGCCCAGCATGGTGGTCCTAGACTGGGACTTGTGTGCCCACAACTCTGAGTCTAGGAACCTCAGAGTGAGCCCAGTGCAGAAGCCAGAGAGGCCACTGCATTTAAGGCACAGACAGTCATGAGCAAACCGTAGCAGATGGCAGCCAAGTGTCCCTGTCTATCCCAGCCCAGCCTGGCAGCCCCGGATAGGACCTGCATACTTCTGAGACCTGGAAGCCTGGAGTGAACCCAGCCCATGCTGTGCCTTCTGTGATAGTTTCCCTCAGAAATACAGTAGGGTTCCCTGCATGCAATGCTATGTGCCCTGGTGCTGCCTCATGCTAAGCCAGCTATCCCAGATGCCCCAGTGCTTCCTCACACCAAGTTTTTCTATCCTGGCTGCCTCCTGGAAACATAGTGGTGCACCCCATGATGAGCTCTCCATCCTGGGTGCCCTGATGCTGCCCCGTACCAATTCTTCTGTCCCACAAATCCCAGTGCCACCACAAGCCAAGTTTTCCATCCTGGACACAAGGACCCAGGGTTTATATGGCACTACTCCATAGACAGCTCTCAGCCCTGCTGCACTCTTTCACAATCCCAAAATCCTGTGGGGTGGCACTGCACCACAGACTGACCTGGCAGACACCCCACTGCCCCATGGAGTTGCCAACATCCAGACCCTGAGAGGGCTACCCTACAAATACGAGTTCAGCCCTGAAAAGGTACCTGGGGACAACCCAGAGTTCCCACTGAAGGGGCAACCCAGTGAGCAGGAAGCTGGGTTCCTGAGGGCACCCTAGTGGAGATGAACTTTTGGCACACATGCCAAAAAGTTTGCTGTATTATAGTTTTTGCTGCTTTTTTTTTTAATCAATGCTGAGTGCTTTCTTCACTTTGGTTGCTTGCAAGGGCATATACAGTTCTGTGTGCCATTTTTGTGGACTCCAACTCTGAATTCTGAATGGAACAGCTCAAACAAGCAAGGGTGAGAATCACTTACTCAAAACTATACAATTGCCAGGATGTGGAAATCTAGGTTCAAAATCTTTTTCCAAATTAGGTAGCATGTAGATTTGAAAATCATTTCTTTCCATCCAAGCAAATGTTGCAACCATTGGAACAATTCTGTCCATATATATTGTTGTATATATTTTTTTTCCTCTCCTGGAGACTTCTATACAATTGCTTAGTGCAGCGTTTCCCAACCGGTGTGCCATGGCACACTAGTGTCCTGTTGGACATGTGCAGGTGTGCTGTGGAATCTCGGGGGGTGGGGGGGAGCATGGCATAGCAGGGTGTGGCTACAGCCAGTGCCACCGCCACCACCCTACACTGCCACTGAGGCCCAGACAGGCCCACGCTGATACCCCAAACCCCCCACTCTGCATTCAGATGCTCACCACCTCTCCTCCCCACTCCACCTTCAGCCACTTGCCACCCCCTCACCTTCACGCTGCATTCAGCCAGTGTGCCATGGGAAGGAAAAGGCCAAGTAAGTGTGCCACAGGATGGAAAAGGCTGGGAAACACTGGCTTAGTGATACTATGTCGTTAGTAAACTTCTAAACTTAAATGCACATTTTGATCTAAAAATTAGAAAAATGCATTATACTTATTAGCCTCTCCCCTTTTTCTAACCCCTTTTCTTGTGTTTAATTTATTTAAAATTGTAGTAGCAGTTGTAGCCATTATACAATAGTAATTTTAGAATTATACTAATTGCTTAAAAAAGCTTCCCCCCTCTTTAATGACAAAACAGCATGCAATCTATATTTATTCATTTATTTTTAATGATTCCCATAAGGATAAATTAAATCCAATTAAAAAAAACACTTTTTGCAAAATGACCATCAGTGCTTTAGCATGGAATACATGTCCAACAGTGACCCCTAAGGGCTTCAGAGATGAGGAAAAAGAAGGATGGGCAGCTAATCAAGTGGAAAGCGGGCAGGGTATATGGAGAGGCATACAGGCTAAAATCAGATTCCATGTCACACTGTCACGTCATACAGCACAGATGCCTGTCAAAAATATTTGATGACGAAGGGTATGGAGATAACGTGATTAATACAAATGCACTGAGAATAAATAAGGCAGATGTGGCACATGTACATCTGAGAGAACTTCTGGAGAATAAAACTGGCAGCCAAATTTTCTTTTGTCTTTATGTGATTAAGCCTTTGCCCCTGCTTCCAACAGGGTAGAAATTATCCTGCCCCTGTTTAAATGCACATCACAGAGAGACCATTTTATAGTGATCCTTGGGTTAATAAACACATGAATGGGAAATGAAACAAGTTCCTTTGTGGAGTCGTAGGTAAGTTCCAGTAGATCCTTTGGCTCTAACTAAGGACCTTATTATACCTTACACTGAGCCACACACATAGTGATGGGTGTTAGTGCTCAAGTTTGGAGCAGACACATTGCTGGCCAGCAGGGGCCTGGAGGACTGAAAGATAAGAATCTGCCCTCCCATTCTGGGCTTCTCCCTTGTCCCGAGGGCTCCCCCCTGCCCCTCAGGGTTCCACCTTGCCCCATCCCCTATGCCCCCTGCCCCCCCACCTTTTGGTCGTTACTTACTTGTAGCTGCCCATGCTGTCTATCCTAGGGGAGCAGGCAGGCAAGGGTTAACCTGCCTGCATAGCCACCACCACTGCTACCAGGCTGCTGCTTTTCTGACCCAGAGAGGAGCAGGCAGTTTAACCCTTCCCTACCTGCTGCCCCAGGCCAGATGGTGCAGGCAGCCACATGTAAGTAGGGGAGAGAGTGAAGGGGGCAGTGAGTAAGAATGTGGGGTGCTGGGTAGGATGAAGGAGCAGGCATTGGGGGCAGAGGCCAGTGGGGTGTTTACACTTAGTGCAACATAAGCTGGATAACATGGATCAGAGAGAATCTTGCCCTGGTGTGGCATAACCTTAAGCCACTTAAGGGGTTCTTAAAATGAGTTTCAGGTGTTAATGTGTGGACAACCCAGGGGTTAAGAGCTTGAGGAGCAGCCCAAAACTACCATATAACAAAGCCCTAATTATCTGAGGGATCATCTGCAAATTACTAATTTCCTCACTCTCCTTAGTTCAGGAGCATCTTTAAATTACAATTTCGATCATCACATCTTTGTCCTAACAGTTAGTACAAAACTCAGTTAACACAATAGTCAATTAACACCCATCTACCGAGAATCAGTTCTAGCATTTCACTCTGAAGTAGTCTTTGCTGCTCACTTCCCTTTTTCCCTTCTTCTGCAGGTCTTTTAACAAGTCTCTGTATGGTTTTACTTTCTTCTCAGACAGATGAAGTATCAGACTTAGTTTCTGATTTGTTTTTGCTGGGAAGCTTTTCCTCCAAGTCTTGATAGACTTGAACCCTTTCAGTGGTATATGACTGACTTGCATTTTTGGCAGCCGAGCTTCTGTACATAGCACAAAGTTCATTAGCTACAGACTGCTGAGGGTGATTTCTTCTTTTGGCATGATGGTGTTTGTATTTGTGTGTGTGTATGTACATTTCTTCCCATAAGGACATGGTTGCTTCTGGAACAGCTGCTTTCTCCCTGAGAAGATTGTCTAGATTTGGGCTATAATGGGCAAAGGGATCACCAGCAGGCCTGAATGTTGTTTCATTTTGTACTGCGGCACACACTTAACTAGATGCAGTTTCTCACAAACTGCCAGATTCAAAATTGGTGTCACCTCCCTGGATACCACAATGAATGTGAATTTGTATACTCTATTTTTATATTGCACGTTAGAAATACATCTCCTTTTTACTGGTATATTTGTTCCTGAATTGCTAGTTATATTGCTGTTTATTGGACGCACTTTTGGTCTTAATTTTAACTGTGTTCATGTTCTGGTGAAATATTAACCTGAGCTCCAGTGTCCAATTTAAATAAAGGCAGGGTAGATGTGCATCGTTATAGACTAACTAAATAAGTTGTATATAGAGAACACAATAGAACTTTTGTGAGATTTAAGTTCACTTCTATCAGATGCTGTGAAAGGACATACAGAAGGCAGAGTATATGAAGAAGAGAAATTAAAATACAAAAGAAAAGGAAAGAGGGATGGACAGGGTGACTTCTATGTGTAAGAATGAATAAATGCTGATCTAACATCACCTGCAGAAAGGAACAGAATCCTGTGGCACAAAACTTCACCCTCACTGGACACTCCATCTCTAACCTCATGATTTCTGTTCTCAGGCAAAAAAATTTAAAAACTAGTTTGAAGGGGAAACTGAAGAGCAAGAAATCATCCACAGACTGGATTGTATTAAGTAAGGGGACTACAGATTTTTTTTTTCTCATTACCTTAGGAGCACAGATAGAGGTTACATTTATCATACTGCTGGCCACATGAAAGCACTCTACGGCTGTGCCATGACATGTGTGCCTGGCTGCAGAGCACTTTTAAAGTGGCCAATTCTACAACAAATAAACCCTCATTAAAGGAGGGATCAGATGAGGGCACTCAGTGGAGCATCTTATGTTCCCTACCGTTAGTCTGCCACATGATCAGGGTGGGCTACTGCAATCAAGACTGTCAGCAGGAAGGGAGTGCTGAGAGGGGAAGGGGAGCAAGCTGAGGGCTGGGGCTTGTCCAGCCTTAGCTGGAGGTAGGGCAGGTGGATTAGAGCCCCCTCCCGACCTTCCCAGTTTAGCCCCAGCAAACAGCTGCCTGCAATTTGCCTGCAATTTGCTCCCCCTCCCTTCTCACTCCTCCTTTTCTGCAGACAGCACTAGAGCTGGGGGAGGCAGGTGGCTAGAGAAAAGGGGTGGTTCCTCTATTGCAGACAGAGTCCTGAGCTTCTGCAGGCGGGCTCAATCTCCACCTGACCCAACAGGTGAATGCCAGGGAGGTGGACACTCTAACTTATGGCGCTTTATGTAAAGTGCCATGAGTTAAAGTGGGGGCCTGAACATCTGTCAGCATCACATTACTGCCCTTTTGTTCCTATGGGTTTTCTGTTCATTTGCTTGTCTCTCTCAGCATTGTCCCTATCCCTCTCCCTTTCCCCCCCGCCCCCCTTGTCTTTTGTATTCTAATTTCTCTTTCCTTCTTATACTCTGCTTTCAGCACACCGTTTCACAGCATCTGATAAAGGGAACATGGGTTCACAAAAGCTCGTGCTCTTTATATATCTTAATTAGTTGGCCTATAAAGGTGCCTGCCTCCTGACTGACTTCAGACTAACATGGCTAACTACCTCTCTCAGCTGAAATGAAACCATTGTTCCTTAAACTGTCACTGGCAAAATCCAGTCCTCACTGATTTTGCTCAATTCAATCATATCTATAAAAAAAAAAAACCCTTTTCACCGTTTATGCTCAACCTTATGCACTTGGGATTTTTGTGTTTGGGCTCTTCAGATCCTGGCAAAAGGGTTCCTCTCATTACAATTAAAACAGAGCTTTCCATTTGGGGCTGTTGTCTTCCACACTTGTTGCACTGCCCTTTTACTCTCTCTTGCTTAACACTTTCCTTGCCAGTGAAAAATTCCAACCTGTGAAGCAGCTTCTTCTGGCTACAGTCTTTCATGCCTGCTTCATGGAAGGCCTTTTGATGCTTTCAGCTCTGCAGTCTGGGCCTTCACAGTTTTGCTGCCCTGTATATTTGGATAGCCTTTCCTAGGGACAAATTTCCCTCACATGAATCTTCCTTGTAATGCAGTCTGCAGCGCCACAAATAATCCTATCTCTAATCTGACACACTATCAAATTCCCAGAAACAGTTTTTACTCAGACTTAGTTCATATTGATCTATACTTTTTTTATGTGCAAACAAAAAGCAGAACATCTAGGTCTTCCATGCATGTCATTGTTTTTTTGCCATGCAGTACTCCTCAGATTTGTAAAGTATCACATTTAATTGCATATTTGGCCTTCTTCAAAGGTAAAGGAATTATAAACAACCAGGGCTACCTCCCCTACAATATGCAAGAAGACTGACTGTCATTTTCTTCTTCTGCCTATGTGGCTCCTATGTATCTTCAAAGTTCTGTTTGAATGCCCTCCACTTCTCTGATATACTGCCCAACACCAGGATGGCATGTGCAGGTTGCAAAAGTTCCATGACTAACTTCTACTTACTTAGACTATAATAATGCCGGGAGATTGCTTACATATGCCCTTTTCCCTTCCAAGTGACTGTGTTGCTCCAATACTCTCAGGTTCCAACTTAAATTTTCCAGTTTGAAATGCAAATTCTTTCAAGTTCTTTCTCATTTGCCACTTTTGACACCATGTAGTGATCACCAGGTTCAATAAATTTAGACACGCATGAATGAGCACTAAAACAACAAGTGCAATCGGAAGCATCTCTCAATTACCGACTTCCTCAGTTTCCTTAGGGAGCATCTGTAAATTACAACTTCTGTTACTATACATTTGAGGCAGAGACCAGAACCCAGGGCCCTTCCAGGACTCCCTCACTCTGGCTTGTTTTCCTCTTGCTGGCTTCATGTATCTTCTCCTCTGGAGGCATGTCTAGCCCACACCCAGTTGTTAGAGCACTTAGATGGGTAGTGAGAGATGTAGGTTCAAACCTCCTGTAGGAGGGAAAGAGTGGACACTAAAATCTGCATGTCTTGATCCTTGGGTAAATGCCTAGCCACTAGGCTATTGGGCTGAAAGGGGAAATATAATATACCCACTTTCAAAGATATTATATTCCTCACCCTCCAGCCCTGCCACTGGACATGGGGTTTTTTGTGACTAATGTTGGGTTTTGCCAAATTATGAGCTGCCTGGTAGATTGTATTCCCCCTGTGCATGTATGTGGCCACTGTGCAGTCTTCTGATTCTGCTCAAAAAAGAGACATGGGACAATTCTAAACAGTGCCTAATTGGCAACAGTTGCAGTTGCATGGCTACATATGTGCCACTGAACCATGCAAAGGTGAAATAGAATTTAGCCCATGCTCTATAAACAATCTCCTTAATAGTTAACAAAGAATGGTCAAGCATTCGCATCTGATTGCCCCCGTAATCTATCTTTGTGTAATTTCCTGATCCTTAACTAAACACGCTTACTGCAAAGTAATGCATAATGAAGTACAAATTCATAGCTTGACCTGTCCTGCACAACACCAGCGCTCAGTGCTTTCTATCTTGTAAAATCTGTTGTTTTCCATGTCTGTATAAATGTAGGAGCTGACTTTACAAGATGCATGGTGTGAGGTACCTTATGTATTATAAGACAGTCTGTGTCCCTATGGGAAGAGGGTAGATGGAGGAAAGTTCCACGTTAACAATTCAGTAAAGCATTTAAGTACATGGTTTGTTGAACTCAAGCCAAAGACCCTAATCCTACAATCAGTCCTGTGAGGTCATATCCTTGTACTCTCGCATAGCTCCATTGTTTTCAATGAAACTTTGTGAGAATAAGGATTTGTATAGATAGATCTAATGGCAGGATCAGAGTTTATTAGTTTAATTATAGATGTCCACAGTGACAGTCCTGCTAAAAGTGTAAATAAAAAGAATGCTGACATGAAATAGGTATATAGGTTTTTGTCTTAGTCCCAGAGAACCCAAAGATCATGTCATTTCAGTATTATGAAAACTAAAAAGTATGTGCCCAATAGAGGGAAAAACATTTCCAGAAGTAAGAGAGAGAGAGAGTCAGTACAGTTGCTGCTAATTTAAACCCCAGAGACACACGTGCTTTGAGAGATACCAAAGATAAAACAGGTTGTTCTACTTTTCATAGGGTGTATTTGAAAGACAATATGACAATTAACTCCCTATTCATTGTATATCTCTTTTGTTGGTCCGTTGTCCTTTTGCTGTCATCACTCCTAGTGGGAGTAGCCTGACTATCTTAGTAATTTAAATACTGAAAATTAAACTTTCTTAACCCACTACCCCCAAAAAATAAAATAAAAAATATTGTTTCCAAGTCAATTGGTTTGGTTAAGAGATTTGGGATGATATACAATGTCTTCTTTAGGAGATAAAATGCTAAAGTAATGGTTCTAAATAGATGTATAAAATCATATTGGTGAATCTCTGAAGCACTGCACTCAAGGAGAGCAATGCAATTGACAAGCAATTTAAGCTGTAGTGTGAAAGGATGCAGAAATAACAAGATTTGCATGAAAAATATTGAGATCATGAGAACATCAAATTTAAACGAAAAACTCATGTGCCTCATGATTAAATCATGAGAGCTGACATTACTGTTATAACATTCAATATCCTTGGCTTTTGAAAATAGTTTTATAATGAGGGTGGAGTGTATCTATCTATATAGAAAATGAATGCTGTTTGTATCTAGCTAGCTCATTATTATGGGAATCAGGAATACAAGACTCTCCAATCTTAATACGGGTCAGAAGATCTTGGATGCTTCCAGCCATGGCTGAGCCCCAATTTGTCAGGAAGATAACCTAAAGCAAGGACAGAAACTGACCCTTCTTTTAAATCAGTCAGTCAATCAGTGATTAAGCAATACAAAAAATGTAGAAATAATTCCAATCAGATACTTTATTGTCTGTTTATTTAATCTTATCAGCTGGCAATCATTTATCTTAAGAAAGACTAAAGAATTACCTAAATCAGAGGTGGTGGCAGCAGGTCTAAAACCAGTCATCAGAAAAAAAGACTCCCTCGTATCCATTTGGCTTTATTCATGAGTGACAAACAACCACCATGTCAGCCTTCGTTCCTTTTTTTTTCTGTGTATTATGATATAATGGGTGGTCAGGAAAACCAATGCACCTGTTATCCCAAAATGGAAATATCATTTCTGCTTCTGTTTATACTTTCATATGACTCTATACCAGTGTAAACCTGGATGGTGGTTCAAGTGGGATGCCATGTTTATTCCATGAATGAGATGACTGTTGCAATCAAAAGTGCTTCAGGCACAAACAGATTTTTGTGAACGATTTTCCTTATGACTGAAGAAAGAGGAGTGAGGGGGGGGAGGCACCTGGTTCTTGTAATCATTAAAGAGTCTCTTTTTCTTTAGGGGTTCTCATTGAGACTTTTTAATGCTTTACATCCTGAACTCTTCAAATAAGACTACAAGGCATTTTCTTTTTCAAATGAATATCATTCTCATCATCATTCATAGCAGATTTTAGTATTTCAACTGAGGAGATGGTTATCTGCCTGGAACTATTGTTTGTAAGTTGCCAGGATCACCTTCCTTTGTAACGCTCTGTTGAATATTCAGAGAAGCTAGAAATATTCAGAGAAGCTAGAAGGCTCCACAAGCTGCTTCCTTAAAAAAAAACAAAAAAACCCCCCAACGACATAACCATTTGCTGCATTTTAATTCACAAAGCCATAGGAAGCTAGGCTCCTGTAAGCGGCTTTACACAGACTTATTTCTGATTAAAAGCAATTAAGCATGACAGGGCGTGTACTGCTGTGCCATAATCGCATGGAGCCATGTCATTTTGTCCTACATGTTCCGTCATGGTAATGTCTCTGTGCTGACATTTCATTGCAGTGACATCCTGTCAGGCATCATTTCGTCGTGGCGACATCTCATCATGTAGCATCTTGTGGCTGACATTTGATCATGAACATTGTCGTGAGCATTTCTTCATGCAACATCTTGTTGTTGACATTTTGGCATAGGGACATTTTGTCTCGCAAAAGTGTGGCCTTATCATTAAACAAACAATTAAGCTTTAGATTTTACATGTCCTAGCTCAGTACGTTCAAACTGGGGTGATAAACAGAATAGAGGTAAGAGTCATCAGCCTGTCTAGAAGACGAAACTCCTGCTGAAATTCTTTGTATTGTAGGAATACCTTGGATTCAGCACTGAAGCTGTACCCAGCTTAATTGGAGTCTTGAACCAGGCCCCATTGTACTAGGTACAACAAAAAGACTACGATGCTCCCTGAATTGATACAATATTAAGTCAATCAGAATTAATCAGTGGGCTGCAGAACTGGGCCTTTTGTCTTTTATATGTATTAAATGGCATCTCAGTATCCTAAAGTGAACAGCAACTTATCTCCACTTGTTCTTGTGTATTTGGAGATAAGCAGTTAGGACCAAATCCTATTCTAGACATCTGAATGGCACTTACATAACTTACTGTGATCTTATTCCATTCTGCTTGAGTCCCCAAAAATCTGTTATCACTCCTGCATATTTGACTTCAGATTCACCAAAAGCATCGCTGAGAGAAGGAGTCATCCATCCTCCATGTTAATTGTTTTTCAGGGACACAAATGAGGTGTTTTTTCAGGGACACACTTAAATGCTGGACAGGTGGAATAAGAACTGGCCCTTACAGCCAAGGTCATGCCTAGCATAACTCAGCTGAAATTCATGCATTTTCACACAAAGAAAAATTGTTCACCAACCTTTCTGTTTTGTGCATGTCCAAAATTTGGTGACACTGAACATTTCAGGATTAGAACCAGCAATACAAAACGTGCCACTAAAGTTATTGCACAGGGATAGGATGATGGAATTTGCACTGGGAAATTTGTATATTGATGGGCATTTGATGTTGCTCCTCATGCTTGGTTTCACAAAGAATAAGCTAGCACTTATAAGAAAATGAGGTTCTTTTGTATAAAGAATTAAGTTTTAGCAAAAAATGTACAACCGTGTCACATGTGATTGGCCTGTAAGTGAGATACAGCCTGCAGAAGGAGAGGCGGTGGACAAGCTGTTGAGCATAGAGGCTGTCCCTCCTTTTTCAAAACGTATCTTCCTCCTTATGGTTATCTAGAAGGAAGCAAAGAGAGAACTGGCTGTCTTTCTCATTGAGTAATTTTAATTTTTCTAGGTGTTACGAGCCTCTTCCTCTCTGTGATTCTGTTGCCCCTCCTCTCTATACCTGTAACACGAAGCTATTTTTAAAAGAAGCTGTATATCTTTCAGATCACTTGTTTAGGGAGATTAAGAAGGAACTTTTCCTGTTGGGGCCAAAACTGACAGGGGATTAGTAGGTTCCTCACTTTCCTTAGAGCAGGAGATGGACGTCATTGGATGAATTGGTATCAGGCTTGGAAACTTGATATTCAGAAACTTCTGGGAATGTTAAGTTTGTCACACACTGTGTCCAGCCTTCAGACTGATGAAAAGGCTAAAGAGATCTCTCTCAAAAGTAGTGGAGACTTGGGGTTTTGTATGAATCTATTAGAAAGGAGAGATTTCAGGACTTTATAAACCACTCTTTTGATGCACTCTATTCCCCTCCTGTGTGACATCTTAGCATCTGATGAGGCAAGCTCCTGCTAATGAAAACGTATGCATCTCAGATTTAACTGCATCTATAAGGTGCAAATCTACCCTGCCCTCTACCAATAAGAGTTACCAGGTAAAAGCCCTGTAACCCTTGGATTGGAGCCACTTGAAAATTGTGTGATGTTACCCATTAACAGAAATACAGTTGAGTTACCTCCCGAGACAGATCTGTCTCAGGACAGATACAATTGAGTTACTTCTACTCTGCCTCTAGGCTGTGGTCTGCTTCTGTGATGGTGTATATAAACTCTAGATGAGGCAGTAAAGAGTTAATGGACTGCAAATGGCCTTATCTTTCCTGCCCTGTGACGCCTAAAGCCAGTGTCAGGCTTGGAAGGAAAAGCTGAAAAGGGAGAGCTCAAGTACAGAAGTCCTTGACTTCAGGAAAGCTGACTTTGGCAAGCTAAGGAGACTTGTCAGAGAGGCCCTAAAAGGCCACAACCTAATGGAGAGGGGAGTTCAGGATGCGTGGTTGGTCCTCAAGGGAGCAATCCTAGATGCGCCAGCAAAGTCCATCCCATCTGAGAAGAAAGATCACAAAAGGGCACAGCAGCTCCCTGGGCTCTCCAGGGAACTGGCAGACCTCCTGCATTTTAAAAGGAAGACCTATAAAGGATGGAGGACTGGAACCGCCACCAAGGAAGAATACTCTGCTTTAGTCCAGACCTGCAGAGAGCAAATCAGGAAAGCCAAGGCTGCGATGGAACTCCAGCTAGCTACAAATATCAAGGACAATAAAAAGTCCTTTTTTAGATATGTGGGGAGCCAGAGGAAAAGGAAGGGCAACATTGGACCCCTGCTAAACCAGATGGGGCAACTGACGCCCAGGAAAAAGCAAACTTGCTAAATGGGTACTTTGCATCAGTTTTCCATCAGCCCCATGGGACAGCCCTGCCCACTGTGGGTCAGGGAGGCCTGGGTGAGGGAGATTCTTTGCCCTCCATTGAAGCTGACCTCATGAAGGAATACCTCAACAGGCTGTATACCTTCAAGTCAGCTGGCCCTAATGGGTTACACCCAAGGGTACTCAGGGAGCTGGCGAGCATCATATCTCAGCCCCTGGCACAGATCTTTGAAAGTTCTTGTCACTCTAGTGAACTGCCTGATGATTGGAAGAGGGCCAATGTCATGCCTATCTTCAAGAAAGGGAGGAAAGTGGATCCGGCAAACTACAGGCCCATCAGCCTGGCCTCTATCCTGGGGAAAGTCTTGGAAAAAATTATTAAGGAGGCCATCCTTAACAGACTAGCTGAAGGCAATATCCTGAGGGATACACAGCATAGGTTTGTTGTGAGTAGGTCTTGCCTGACCAATCTCATTTCCTTTTATGACCAGGTGACTTATCACTTGGACAAAGGGGAAGAGATCAATGTTGAATACCTCAACTTTAAAAAAGCCTTCAATCTCGCATCCCACAATCACCTCTTTGTTAAACTGGCTAACTGTGGCCTTGACCTCACCATGATCCGCTGGCTGGGGAACTGATTCCACGGTAGGACGCAGAGGGTGGTGGTCGACGGGAGCCAATTGTCTTGGTGCGCTGTGACCAGTGGGGTCCCACAATCCTCTGCCCTTGGGCCTATACTGTTTAACATCTTCATCAATGATGTGGACACCGAAGTCAGAAGTGGACTGGCCAAGTTCACCAACGACACCAAACTCTGGGATAAAGCATCCACACCTGAGGACAGGAGAGTGATCCAGGTGGATCTGGACAGACTCATGAAATGGGCGGACGAGAACCTGATGGAGTTCAACACCGAAAAATGCAAGGTTCTCCACCTTGAGAGGAAAAAACCTGCACCATGTTTATAGGCTCGGTAGCTGATTAGCACTACAGATGAAAGGGACTTGGGGGTCATGGTTGACCACAAGATGAACATGGGCCTCCAGTGTGATGCTGTGGCTGGTAAAGTGAGCAAAACACTGGCTTGCATCCATAGATGCTTCTCAAGCAGATCCCGGGATGACATTCTCCTGCTGTACTTGGGCTTGGTGAGGCTGCAGCTGGAGTACAGTGTCCAGTTTTGGGCTCCGAAATTCAAAAGGGATGTGGAGAAGCTTGAGAGGGTGCAGAGGAGAGCCACGCGCATGATCAGAGGTCAGGAAAACAGACCTTACGATGAGATGCTGAAAGCAATGGGGCTATTCAGCCTGGAAAAGCACGGGCTCAGGGGTGATCCGGTGGCCACCTATAAGCTTATCAGGGGAGCTCATCGGGATCTGTGGGAACGACCTGTTCACCAGAGCCCGCCAAGGGATGACAAGATTGAATGGTCACAAACTCCACTGTGACCAGTTCAGGCTGGATATAAGAGAGAACTTCTTCACTGTCTGAGCCCCCAAGGTTTGGAACAGACTGCCAACTGAGGTGGTTCAAGCACCCACTTTGAATGCCTTCAAGACACATTTGGATGCTTATCTTGCTGGGATCCTATGATCCCTGCTGACTTCCTTCTCCTGGTGCAGGGGGCTGGACTCTGATCCTCTGGGGTCCTTTCCAGCCCAAATGTCTATGAAATCTATGAAAAAGTATTTGAGAGTTGGTTGACCCTCTTAACCTGGAAGATGTTGCAGACTGGTGGGGCAGCTAGAACCTCTAGAGCAAGGGTGGGCAAAATGTGGCCTGTGGGCCAGACGCGGCCTGCCGAGTCATTCTATCTGGCCTGTAGGACCCCTAAAAATTTTAGAAAATTAATATTTATCTGCCCCAGCTGCCTGTTATGTGGCCTTTGGCTTGCCAAAACTCAGTAAGTAGCCCTCCACCCAAAATAATTGCCCACCCTGCCCTAGAGAGACCAGTACACAATGCCCAGTGCTCAGATGGTACAGCCACAGCAGCACCAGAGTCCTGTCTTTATAGGAAGTGGAAGTGCACCTTGATAGTCATGTGACCATGATATACTTTGGAAGATCTAATAGGACTGTTTTATCCTTTAATGACCAACTTGCTTATTCAAAAAGTTGGCACAAATCAGTGGACATGTCCTCTATCAAGCTAGTGAGGGTCAGAGTGAATCCTTAATATAGGAAACAGTCTCTGATCTCACCCCCTCAGCCACAGAGAGGAAGGTTGGTCACACTGTACAGCTCTCTACTTAATGTCAGATCTTGAGAAAAATGCATAGTTTCATTAAAACTGAAAGTTATTAATGGCTGAGCATTCAGAAATGCTGAGCACCTGCTTCTCCTGTTGAATTCAGTAGCTGTTACAGGTGTTTGGACTCGCTGAAAATGAAGCTGTAAATGTATAATTGATAAGGAGGAAATTCTCTTCTGCACAACACAGTCAGCCTGTGAAATTCACAGCTCCAGGAAATAATTAATTTAAATATTTTATGGGCACCCTAAAAAAGCAGATAGATAGCTACAAAAACAACAATAAATATAGTTGTCCTAGCTAGATGCTAAAAAGATGCAAAACAAAATGTCAATCCATATGCTTCAAGATATAATCCTGGGACTTTGGTTATGAATTTCCCTCCCTGATATGACATTGTGTAAATGTGTGGGTGTACTGTGCTTGATGAGAAGGGACTGTCTTCTGCTGAAACAACAGACACAACAAACTAAGGGTTCGGTATCAAGTAAATTTAATCATGCACATTTCATTGTAGATATTTATTTGTGATGTCATACTGTCAAGCAACATATTATAGTGGACACTTCATCTTGCAATGGCTTATCACAGACATTTCATTGTCACAACATATCATCATCCTTATTATGACAAGTAATAATGTGCAACTGAAAGGGAGACTCGGGTTTGTACTGAAGGTGACCTTGAAGCTTTCCCAACTCTGTGCAGCAGAGAATGAGGAATACCATTTAAGTAATATTTCCAAGGGAAGAATTAGCCAGTGCTAAACTACAGCATATAAGCATTTCTGCCCTAGTGTCAAGTAATGAAATTTCAGTCATGAAAAAAGCAGGAGAAACTAGAAAAAAATATGACAAATCAAGGACTTTTCCGAGTTCAGAAAAGGAATTTGGAGTTCCTCACAGCATCCTGTGAGAGAAATCCCCCTCTTATTTGGCCTGGTGTTATTGAAGTGCATTTATGCTGAGAAAAGTGAGTATATGTGTGCATGCATGCGTGTAATATGTATAAAAGGTGTTGATTACACATCAGCAGAAGCTCTTATTGGGGTGTCACAGTTACACTAGAGTGAACATGAGGGTTTGGCACTGATTTCAGTGGAGACAGTATTTTGCCCTCACTGTTCTCCTATGGGTAGATGAGATCAGAATAAGGAGGCTGGCTGAGTTTAAATTAAAACTAAGCTGTACAAAACAGGCAAATTGTTTATGTTCATATTGCTTTTTCATGGAGTAGAGCTATAAATATTCCTAGTAGTTACAGAGCTTTAACACTAAACAAAGTAGCATAGCAATTGCACTACTAAAATTCAGGGTTTCATTTCAGGAATAGTTGCATCTTTCTAAAAACGGAAATAAAGGGCTCAATACCAAAGGGATTCTATTTAGACAGGAGGAAATGTTATCTTCAGCCTTGGTTGCCAGTGAAGAAAGGATATCATAGACATGCTTTTCTAAGCTTGTTTAAAAAAAGATTTAGAATATGCCTTCAAAAATCATTCATAGGAAAAATGCAAAGTTTATCTTTTTAAATTGTTAGATATTTTTTACAGTTTAGTAAAATGTCCTTGAGTTGCTGATTCTTGTTTTTTAAAGAAGCTGTGATACAGTGTGTCAGGTCATATTTGACACACCTAAAATGTTTAAAATACTATGAATTATCTATTGCAAAAAATGTCAGATATGCGTTCTCAAGCATTCACTGTTTCTTCTACTTATCATACATACAAGTGGAAAAGAAATTAACCATAGTAGAGATGATATGGAGCAACATGAAGCAAGAAAACTTGACTCGCTGCCTTGTCTAAGTGACTGAGAACCAAACAGACAGCCTGTAGCAGCACCTGTAAATGGCACACCAACTGTTTTAAAAACCTATCCACTGAAAGCAGAAGTACAGTTCCAAACCTATTCAGGGCTGCCCAAGTATAAGGAACAACCAAGTCTGAAAGAGTAGCATTTTACACCCATTTTTCATAGATGTGGATATTCTCATTTGAATGTTGCTGTGTATTATATCCATCTTTTTATACAGGTGTCAGTGGTTCAAAGTGCCGGGATAGTAACTAATCAGACCCCAGAATTCCCAGAGGATGAAGAATCCCATGGTGTGATAGGCTAATCAAAATCATAACCTTGTAAACATTTCAAAACAATTGAAGCTGCATTTGACAGATATACAAGCTTAAAATAATTATACTTCATTATTATGTACTAATTTTTTTGTGACAGTGTCAGTTCTGTAAATGTGACATAGGGTGTGGGCACAGACAGTTGGAGCCTTTTCAAAAGGGAAATGTCTCCAAGGGGCACCAGCTGCTACCTTCTATTAGTGACATATGAACAAGCTGAGAGAGAGTCAAATGCAGCAAAACCACTCCAACTTTAACACTCCTTCATCCAGGGTGAAGTTTGGAGCAGCTCTTCTGGATGTGCATCAATCTCAGCTCATTCATACACTACAATTAAAATGTACCACCTGCTACCCTTTTTCAAACATTCCCCCTTCTTGTAAGGTGCCCACACCCACAAGTAGGAAGAGTTCCTGTGGACTGCAGAGTAATCTGAAATGCATCAAAGGTCCTTCACAAATGTATGATGCTATGAAAAGTCTCCTGAAAATTTAATCCTTTCCCTTGCTTGCTTGTATGAGAGACTTCATAAGCATCTTAATTAAAATGACTGGGTTTACATGTGCCATAGTAGAATGAGAGTCAAAATTATTTTAGTTAGATTGCAAAGGTAGTTACAAATGGGTCTCAAAAAGACTCTCTCCTTGCATATCACAGGATTAGCAAATGTGGGTGTTATGCTGTCAACCAGATAGGATTTAAGTGGTTCTTCACTAAGCTCCTGAGGGAAATTAAGTCAACAGACTGAATTAATTCATTTCAGAACTATAATATAGCAAGGACATGTAGAAGATCAAAATCTTCATATGGAATCTGGAATCAAGAGGCACCTATTCAAGCCTTGGCTATGAGCGCTTGTGGGCTTATGACCAAGGTAACTTGACCCCCTTAGTTCCATGTCACTAGACCCAGTCAGTTCAGTAAGTGCAGGTAACAGCTATACTGCCAGGATTTTTAGCAGCCATGTTTTTGGGAATGTACAAAACTGTGGGTTCTTGCATTGCCCTGTTGCCAGCGATGGCGTAGATAATGAAGTCCATGCCTGTAACACCTCTAGTTCGTGCTACACTCAAAAGGCTAGTAAGACCCAACACTTCTGGGGAAAGCTATGAGTTAATGAATGTTTACTGTAGGAGGAGCAGGAGAGAGAGAACATCAATGGCTGTTCTTGTTTCCAGCATCTATAACAAGAGCTTATTAAAGAAAACACAGTTGTACATAAGGTTGCAATATCAGAGGGAATAGGTTGAGAGACCATTAAATGTCTCGCTAACTTAGAGAACACAGGCAAGGCTGCCAGTGAGCTTTCAGTAAGCAGTGCCTGCAGACACTAATCAAAAGATTCTGAAAACTCGTCCTCTCTAAAAACAGGGTTGAGCCTGCATGCTTGTTCTCCCCATGTTTGGAGTAACTAACACTTGGGGTCTCGAGACCACAGTAGCACTCACAAGGACACCCTGATTGTATGGGTATTCACAGTAAAAGGTTAATGACGTGCTGTTGTCAACCAGTTCCTGCTTTCTGCTAGCTCTGAATTAAGGAGTAGAGGACAAGAGCGAGGCGGCTGATTATGTTACTGGGGCACCTAATGGTGAAGGTGAGAGATTTGTGGGTCAGAATTTTACGCCCTAACCACTTGTGCAATGTACCCCTTTCCCCCTGAAAGTATTGTTTTAAGTGTCATTGCCAGTCCCTGATACATGACATGACAAGAATAATAGTAGGAGATGATACGTCGTGCGTCAGTGGAATTATTTTCAGATTTACAGTGATGTAACTGAGATAAGTCCAGTCTTATGTTCTTTTTTCCAAAACTCCTTGAAACAGCGTTGTCAACTCTTCTGATTTTATCAGGCTTAGGGATAGTTTAGGGATGTCTTAAAGCTCCGCTTCTGGAATTAAGAGTGGACAAAAATATCAACTGTAATTTGAAAAATATAGTCAATTCCTAATCCTTGTGTCTTGTTGAAAACTTGAAAATCTGACTCAAGTGCCCTCAAGAGTCTGAAATAATAAGGCAAGGAGGAATCTCCAAATCATTTTTCCCCCCAGTTTCATTATTTTTAAGCCAATATCTTGATTTTTAGGGTTGCAGTAAAAGAACCGACTTGACTTGTAAATGTTTGCAGTTGGCAATACTTGTAAATTACTGCATGCAAGAAAGGTAATGGTGTATATATTACAAATAGACAACCCCTAATACATTGGAAATCATTAACCAGCAATAAAATGTTATTCCCTTCTGAAAACCTGCAAATATTAATGCTTTTGTATGAATTTAGGATTCAAAATTGCCTTGATACTGGAAAAAGAGTCTAAAATGAGGCAAGTCAATAAGAATAATTGCAAACCACTAAATATTGGCTGGAAAACTCAAGTGTATGAGGTGGTAATCAACTAACTAGGTAATGCCAGATTGTGAACAACTGACTAGGCATCAATTCTCCAGAAACCAATCAGGAGATAACAAACACATGAGTCAACTATGCCGTACTGTTTTTGGAAAAGAAAAGCATCAGTATACTGAGATGTATAAACAGAAGTTTTGTATACAAGACAAGTGAAGAAATGCTTCCATTGTACTTGTAGCGCCTCACCTTGAGTATCATTTCCAGTTTGTGGCCATATGTAATAAGAAAAAGATATGTGGACCCAATGGAGAGACTGCAGAAGAGAGCAATTACAGTGATCAGGGCTCTATAAAACATGATGCATGAGGAAAAATTGGAATAATGTGGCTTCTTTTAAAGAAAAGAAAACTGAGAAGAGACTGGTAAGAAATTTTCTAAGATAGCAGTGCAATAAAGAAGGTTACAGTCTATTCCCCATGTCCACTGAAGACAAGACAAAAAGTAATAAATAAATATAAATGTAACAAAGGATACTAAGAAAATCTACCTACCTGTAAACGAAATTAAGTACATAGGGCAACTGTGTAATGTCAATCACTGGAGATTTTGTAAAAATGGATTAGGCAAACATCTCTTCTGGAAAAGTTGGGGTTCATTCCCATCCTATTTTCTTAGATTCTAGGAACCCAGATTTATTGTTTATAGACAGGACTCAAAACAGATGGCTCAGAGACAGATTACAGAGATAACTAACCAGATTGTCCAGTCAGATAGTAATTCATTAGCAAAAGATTACTCTTTCCTGAGAATATGCTTAGGGGTTAGGGTCAAGGATTGAATAAGGACACGATACACTTTATTCCTTATTCTATCCCTGTCTCACCAGCTGACTATATGCTCACCACTTAACAGTGTTCCATCATCTGTAAAATGGAAATGATGACTATCATACTTACCTATATTTGTAGAGCACTTGAGATCCTTGGATGAAATTTACAGCACTTTGCACGTACATTGTATCTGCCTTCCCAGAAGGATTACTTTTGTGGGGCAATGTGCCTGAGAGTTAGCTGTAGTGCACTTAACTCACATACACCTTGATAAGTAAAAGTAGAAATAGGACACGAGATATCGGCCGCAAAACTTGTCACAGAAACTACACTTGAAAAATTTACCCCTGCAGGTCCGTCCACTTCTGCTTGTTTCAGAATAAATATTCAGGAGGGCTTTTGTTAGGGTTTTGTGATTGTTGAGGACTTATAGAAGTTATACTTTTCTCAGGGTGCAGCCCCTGAAAGTACTCTACAGCTGTAACATGGCAAATATCCATTGCTGCAGAGCACTTTTAAAATGGCTGATTGCGTGAAAAATTAACACTTGTTAAATCAGTTATTAGCTGAAAGTGCTCTAGGGCAGACCATCTTAGGGAACTTGTGTACCGGTTCCTTGTGAGGGTTAAGTGCTGGTGATTCTGCCCACGTCCCATGTGCCTTTGCAGGGCTAAGCTGGTGCTCATGCAGGTGAGTACCAGCCCACAACCAGAGGAGCCTGTGGAGCACTCTGTGAGGCATGCAACATGTCCTTCTGCCTCCTGGTGTCAGCCAGTTCATGGTGGTGCTGAGCCTACACCACCCTGCCAAACATCTGTTAAGTTTGACCACGCTGTAACTTTAAGCACTTTATGTAAAGCACAAAAATAAAAGTGTCATTGGAAGTGTGTTCCAATCATGTGTGTGAGTGCCCATTGTTGCTCTTGACATCAGAGCAGCAAGTGGGAGCAAACAATCACTGAATTAATATAGGGTTTTTTTAATAGATCCTGTCATGCTTATCTGTCTAAGTGTCATTCTTGCTCCAGTTGATCAAGTTTAGCACTGTAACTACAGTAACAAGCCAGAGGAAGGGGACATTTTTTTAAGAAGAATGGGTTCCTCATGAAAATCAGAAAAAGAAGGGAAAGTACCAGAATAATTTTAGACTTGGTCATCTGGATCTGTTAACAAAACAGGTTGTTAGAGAGGCCTGAAACTTCTGACTCCCAAGAAATTTCTGAACAAGTGCTAATGTAAGCCATCATGGCGCGCATGAAGGGAATAGATATATTGTCTGGGATGTTAAATAAGGAGGGGGAAAGCTACTTCTAAGGTACTAGCTGTTCAAAAACATCTGTTTTGGGGAGCATTAGTTACTTGATTCTTAAAGAAAAGGTGTGTTGGGGGGGGATTTTGTATACAAAGCCATGTACTGTGTAATGACACTGCTTATACATTTGGAAAGATATGACTGCATTATTCATAAATTATTTAAAAACTAAAATCTCTGCAAGTTCCTCAAGCAATTTTGCAGATGAATAAGAGTCTAGAGGGAGGGGTACTGTAGATGGAAGATACTCAAATCTCAGTTGATGCTAGACTTTTTATTGAGAAAGGGTAATAGACCTTGCTGGCCCCATTCTGTGTGCATCATATCATGAGGCCAAGAACTGGATAAATCAGATCCATTCCTTGTTGGAGTCCAGAAAAATAAATAAAATAAAGCAAGAGAACATATTGCAGTTGTTTGACAGCTACTGGTAAATTATGCCTCTTATCTGTAAACTCTCTGAATCTCCTTTTCAGCATCTCACAAAGAACAATAATTGTTTATTGATCTAAATGTTAACAATGTATCACTTGTTCTTCAATAAGGTTTAGAAATGTGACTCAAGGGCAATAACTGCTTTGGATAGCCATGTATCTAATAGCCTTCTTCCATAATATAAGCATACCATTCAAGTGTGTGCATCTGTGCCAGGAAGAGGTGTGTTCAACAATCTTATCTTGCTAAGTCATGTGTTAATCCTTTTATACTGAAAAGGGCACTTTTATGATACTTCTGTAATAGTGCCTTTAAGTATTTGTTTAAACATGTATTAAAACCCAGAGATGCACATTCAAAGAGTTCATGATATTTACCTCCTGTGTAAGAGCATATTCTTTTCAAGGTATACAATAAAAAATGAATACTGTATTTACTCAAATAGAAGACAATCCTGAGTATAAGATGCCCCCTAATAATTAGATTCTATATATAGAAAATGTATATATGTGTTAGAATTTGCCAGACATAGAATCTAATTATTGGAGGTTTGCCTTGAATTTGTCCCCCTTCCATGGCTACTGAAGGGACAATAAATCTGGGGGTCAGGTAGTACTTTTCCTCTCTGCTTCCTCCCAGCTTTTTCCCATGGCAGCCACTTCCCCCTTCTCCTTGGTGTCAGACCCTCCTTACTCCTGTGCACTCTCCCTGAGTACACATAAGTAAGGAGCACATTTGAAAACAACAGCCTTGAAATTAAACATGGCTGTAGCAATTTGCACATAGTACCCATACACTAAATTCATTTAGAATTGATGCATGTTATCTTAATCTATCTTGTGGTAGGTTCCCAGCAACATGTTTGCCCATTATGGACCAGGTGTTTTATAGTGATGTTCAGTGTCAGCTGCATTTAATCAACCTCATAGTTGGTTTCTATTGCTGAGTTCATCCCACTGTTGGTAGCAGTTTAATGATAAACAATGTACATTGTGATGAGGGTCATTTTTCCCCATGTAGATTGATGAAAAAGTCTCATCTTGTATTCAAGTAGATACAGTTATATAAAGGGCAAGGCAAGCCCGACTGAAATGTAAACCACTTCAAGGACAAGGGGAAGAAACAATGGATATACTCTGCCAAGACTTTATGTAGCAAGCAGATGAACATAGTCAAAGTTATACAAGCATGCTCCTGTGTATGTATAGTACAATTAATCAGACTTTAAAGAATGGTGATAGTGCAGAAATTTTGATTTAGTGAACTTTATTCTGAATTTATTGTGTTTCGTGTAAAGAAAGATCTTGATAAGTTTTGAAATGGAAGTTAATTACTGCTGAACAGAGCAGCAGGCAGATAATCATCATGATGGTCATAGATAATGACAATGACAGTGGTAGGCCATAACAGTTATAAAACAAAGCTATCTTTTGTGCAGAATGAGGATAGAAAAGTTTTCAAGTGCATGGCTTATGCCAAATTTGTGGATCTGGATGGCTGATAAACCTTGGGATGTCTCAGTAACAATTAGTTACTTATCTTTCAATTCTGAAAATGGAACTTGAAAGCTAAGTGGCAGCAGAAAGCCTGGCACCTGTGGGACAAGTCTCAAGTCCAAGCTAGACAGAAATGACAGAAAATCATTGAGAACAGAAGGCATTAAAAGGTCAGAAATAAATCGTGATCAAGCCCTGTTTGACCATTTTATCAACCTGCATTTTTCTTTCCTTTTAAGAATGAAACCATGTTTTCCCTATTGTGAAACTGCTTGTCTAGACTGTAGCTACATCCCTAAAGCTATAAATATCCTTTTATTCAGAAGGGCAGGCTCTCTATTTGGGCAATGCTTATATTTTTAGAAAAAGCAATTAATGAAAAGCACGATGACATGAGAACTGTTTGGCAGATGATTAAGAGAAGTAATGCTATGTTATATGTTTGCCAAGGCAGTTCTTATAGCAGCCACAACCAATGCCCCTCATTCATAGCATCTGATGAAGTAGCATGTCACCTATGAAAGCTTATGCCTCTCTGAACAATTCACTGTATCAGGTGCCTGCTTTCTATATGGCCCCATGGAATTCAATTCCTCATTGATAGTAGATCAAGATTTCACCCTTTACCTTTCCTGAATCCAGAGAAAAATGTAGACTAAACTACAGACAAGCTTAAACTAAAAGAAAAAGGACACCCTTGTACTGATGTAAGATGTAGTGATCTTGCTTACTCTCTCTTTCATGTATGTGTGTGGGTGCGTGTGCATGTCTAGGTGCACTCTTCTTCATGTGCAGGCAGTCGTTCACTAAACAGCGAGAACAACAAGCATTCTTGAAACATAATGAAGAGTTAAAATGTGGCCATTAACAATAAGACCTGGAAATGTGTGGGGCTTTTATCCTCTTCCTTTGCTCTTCCAGCCTGAAAGATTTTTTTTGGCCCTGCATAATGGTAAGCTTAAGGCTAAAATGTATCATTAAGTGGTACAGCTATAATAGCCAGATTGTAGCAAGGACCTGAATTTTTGCTGTGAAATAGTGATGTCTGGAGCCTCTTGTCTCAGGGGAAGGCAAGCTTCTAGGAGCACTGCAAGGCCTGCGCTCAGCAGCAGCTGTAGTGATATGTACATCAAGCCTACTGACATGGGCTTTTCCTCACAGTTTTTTTGTTTTGTTTCATTTTGGTTTGGTTACTTTTTGGGGGGGAGGTTAATTTATTGCAAGCCCCCGGGGACCAGAAAGGAGGTGGTCCCTGGCTTCATTCCACCCTGACAGGCTGTATTTATTGTTGGGTGCAAGCACTTTGTGAGACCCCTGCTCTTTGAAAGCTTACATAAGAAGAACTGAAAGGGAGTCTGTGCACCCATGCCCTGAATGTATTCATGCAGGTAGCCACAATTCAGTCTTCAGCGTGGCTCAGAGTCCCATGCTGCTGGCTCAACAAGAAAAATGAATTTCTCAGAGGGGAAGATGACACAAGGGAAAAGACAGAGGCATCTGAAAGCAAAGACTTTACTTACGCTCAGTTTTGTAAGCATTCGAATGTTTAGGCAAGTCATGGGGGCAGCAGTTTGGAGCAGGGAAGGGAATGTATAGAAGTATCTCCCTTTCTCAGGCTGTAAATAGCTTTTAGCTGGTATCTGGTCACTTTTTGGGTGAAACTGTTGAGTATGGTTATACTGCTTTTTAGTAGTGCTCTTAAGCATACCCTCTTAAGCATACCCATACCATACTCACACCTGTTCTGCAAGAGCTAGACCTAGAAATGTGACCATGAGGCCACTCTTGAGGGTGGCTGCTCTTGAGAGTCACCTCCTGCACCCTTGAGCACAGGGGCCACACTCAGGGTGCCTTTCTAACTTCAGTGCATGTGAAGCTAGAGCAGGTGGATAGAGTGTACTTTCTCAAGACACTTCCAGGAACACAACAGGAATGGTACAGTCCCTGGCTCTGCAATGTTTTGAAAAGAATTCCAGCAAGAAAGCTTCCTCAAGCTAATTCTACTGAGGTGCTGCCCTGGAAATCTGCAGACTGACAACGGATCTAAGAAGAAAACTTTTGCAAGTCACATATAGGGAGCTGCATTACTGAATGAAGTCAAGAAATCCCTGGGAAAACCTAAGTGAAACTGTACAACAGCACAGTGTGTAAGGCAAAAAAACCACATTTGTTGGAACAAATTACTATTCCAGGGCACTTGGACTCATTCATTATGATTGACTGGTGTGGCAATTAATAGGACAGATATGCCAAGAACAACAGAATGAATGACAAAAATCAATTCACCAATTATTTGGTTTTGATTTGCTTTAACATGTGCAAAATCTTTTACTTTAAAAAGCTCTTATTTTTAAAATAATTTTTAAAAGAATATAAGCATCTTACTTTATATGGAATGATAAAAAGCACCTTGAAATGCTGACCTTTTAATTTTGGCTGTTTTATAATGATGAAAATAGTAGCAACAATGACTTATTTCTTTAGAAGCATTGAGCCAAGATTTTATATATAGTTTAATACAAGTATAGCTGAAGTTTCTGGAGAAATGTGGACTCTCTCTTATTGCTTAATGTGTGCTATCACCATTTCTTTCTCTTTAGGGTGCGTCCCTTCAAATATATGCCATTCTCTCTTTTTTAATCACCTTCAAAAGGCATGTTGTGATATGCAGCAAATGTCACTAGATGTGATGTACAACTCCAAGTGATTTAAGTTTTTATTCTTTAGGTAGTAGCTGGTAATTTGAACCCACCTACGGGTAGCTGTGATAATGGGTACTTTAATATTCAAATACCTCTAATTACTACTTGTTTCTCTTTTCAAGTGCCCACACAGGAACTTACTTTTTACAAGCTTTTTTTTTTTT
>NW_017728906.1:17900451-17940938 GCF_001723895.1 Crocodylus porosus
CTGTTCTCATTAAGAAACTGGGGGGCTGTGGTGTTGACACCCACACAGTCAATTGGGTCACCAACTGGCTGGAGGGCCGCACCCAGACAGTGGTGGTAGATGGGTCATTCTCGACCTGGAGGGATGTGGGCAATGGGGTTCCTCAGTGTCATCTAGCCATGGCTATAGTGCTTCTTATTGGTGGAACAGGGCACCCAACAGCATGACGTGTTTGAGCGCATTGGTATTTGAGGTCGAGCCATAGGCCAGGGCTACAAAGTCAAATGCTCAAAAGTAAAGGATGGCCAGAATTCCAGTTGGCCATGCAACCATGATTCATCTTTCTAGTACACAATATTATTATATATTCTCCAGTTATAATTGCATATTTCTTTCCCTCCTGTGGGACCCTTGACTCATTCAGGGAATGGGATGAATGGTGCTTATGGAATTAATTGGGGTTATGTAGTGAAAGAAACTAATTGAATAGCTCTACTTTGCATCCGGAAGTTGGAAATGATATCACAAATAAAGCAGAGGAATTCAAGTTTAGAAAAGATGGTGTCAAGGTGTAAACAGTTGAATGAAGGCCTACATAATAGTCCTTCTGCCACAGCATTTCCAGAAGATTCTGAGAAAAATAAAGCTTACATTTAAAACTTTTCACAGATGACGAATGATTGTTGCTTATCTTATGCATATCTAAAATGAAACACTTGGAGATAGATTGTAAAAGCGCTCAGCACTCCTTCAACTTCAGTTACATCTATAGAACTTGTGCTGTGAACATATGAAGTACTGGTAAAATTCTTAGAATTAAGGGAGAAAAACAGACCTTCGCTCATTTTTACTAGGACGTATTTTAGAATTCTGGATAAGTGTTCTTCAGAAATCATAGAAAACAAAAGTAGATTTTATTGACAACCTTCCCACTACCAGTCTTTCCACACTGAGATATGGACTGTAAAACAGCTGTACTATACCTAGAATTAGGCACTGCAGACTCCCAAAAGAGAATGGGGAAAACCAACACAGTGGAAGCACAGAAAATGAATAAAATGTGAAAAGGAAGAAAGCAAATTGCAGAACTTGTCTGCTTCTCTGTTGAAGATGGTAGGGTTTATGGAAAGGATTTCCTTCCAGTAGTTACTGATAAGGATTTTACAAAAAATGAGACAAATAACAGTCAAATTATGGAGATAGGAAAGATAAAGCGGGGAGAACATCTCAGCTCTGCACTGTGACGCTTTCCTATCAAAATAACCCCCAAATTGAGATGGTTTTGATTAGAAACAAACTCATTTGGTCTACCTCCCAGTTTTTCAGACAATGTATGTTTTAGCCTTTGGCTGTGCAGGTGGTGACTTCCCAAGGGGGGTCTGCATTGACTGGTGATGGGTAGTTAGGTGTGAAGAGGATCAAAATCCAAATAATAACTCATAATCTATACTGACCCTTTCTTCATCTGTCTGAGTGAAAAAAAATGCGGAGATTTCTAGACATCTGATGATGATTATATCTACCCCTAGAGAAGCCAAGACACATTACTGACAGAGAGGGGTCTGTTTGTTTTTAAATATGATCATGGAATTGCAGTGCATAGCACGGGATAATCATAAGTGGAAAGAGGCTGAATTAATTTGTATAAGTAGCTCCAATACCGGCCTCTCCTTCTAGGTTAGTGCCTGGATATGTCTATGCTGCAGTTACAGCAATAACTGTAGCAGAGACACCCAAACTAACTTTAAGCTAGCAATTGTGGCTCCTAGTAGTAGTCCAATAACAGCGAGATTGAGTTAACTTGGAGAAAAGGCAAAACAGATCATACTAACCTTTAATGCTGTGGCTAGACTACTACCTTGGGTATCTTTACACTACTACGTAGTTATTTGGGTTTAGATATGCCCATAGGTGTTGAGGGGGCAAGGGGAGGGAAGCGCAATTCTTTTGTTTTTGTGAAATGTATAGAACATTCATAAGGAACTGAAATGATTCACTGAATTGATTATGGGTCTTTACAAATTAAAGCCTTTATAACCACAATATAGGTAAGATGGTAGGGATCTATTTGAGTAACTTAGTAATAAAGACTTGTCATCTATAATGACCTGCCGCTAGTTTGGAATGAGACAAATGGTTTGCCATTAAGCTTCACAATTACTGACTAGCTCGCAGAAGAACATTGATGCTGAGAATCCTAGGGCACTTTTACACATGCTCTGGGGGTGGTGGTGGTAGCAGCACTTTAATTAGTGTGACTCTGAGATCTTTTTCAATGAGCTTTAGCTAAAGCGCCCCACCACCATTTTGATCATGGGATGCTAATGCACGAGATGCAGAGGCTGAAATGTGGTAATTACCATGCTGCAGCAGACTCAGTTAATAAAGTCTGCTCCAATGCACTGTTATTAACTTGAGTTCAAGCAGCCCTACAGCATGTCTGCAGGAATCTTTAGTTTTCTATGCCATTTGTTCTAGCATTTATAGACATGGCTGTCTCTTCTCATGTTATATACGACTGTATTTCTGTCCCTCCAGATGCACCAAGGACTGTCATTGGGTGACCTTCCTTATCATCCCCCTTCTCATCACTCATTTGCATTCTAATTCAAGAGTCACATCATGGTCATTGTTCTCTTTCTTTGTCAGGCAATGGCCTTAAACCTGGGGCTTTAGCCTGCCCAGTACAGCTGCTCATCCTGGTCTACCGCTTCCTTGGGTGAGCAGCGGAATGAACACAATGGTCAGAACTTGCTATCTGGGCCTAGCTACCTGCCCAGAGTAGCCAGACAGGATCAACTGACCCTTTGCCCCTTCCTATAAAAACTTGTGAAGTGGAAGAGAAAATGTCTAAGCAACAGGGCTTAAACTTTTACCCAGGGTGTCTTGCCATTGGCTTGTGCCCCTGCTGACTCTCTGATGGATTTTCTAGCTACCTGACCCAGCTTGCCCATGGACTGAGTTTGGCCTGACCCTTTGGCTCCCTAACTTGACTCAGGTTTGAATCCCTGGACACTGAATCCCGCTGGCCTCCAGAATTTGTGCTCTGCCCAACCCTCTGGATTTCTGACTCCTCAGATAGATCTCCTAGCTTCTGACTTCCAGGCTCTTCTGCACTTGAACTTTATATACTCCTCTCTGATCTGGATTGTTCCTTCAGAACCTGGATGACCCCCAGACTTGGCCGCCCATGACCTGACATGACACTCTTCCTCTCTTCCCTCAAAAAAGGAGCATGGGAAGCATGAATAATCTAAATTATGAGTTCAGTACCACTGAGGTGACCAGTTGCTAGGAAGAGTAATTACAGGGGAAGTCATTTTCAGTTTGTGGACCATGCCTGGTGACTCATCCAAAAATTCAACACCAAATTCTAACTAGACTCTACTAAGCATGTGTGAACAACATTATCTTATTGTTTTATTGCTTTTCTTATTCTTTAAAGCAGAGATATCAAACTTGCCTAACTCTGTAGGGGTCAGTTCTAGATTGCAGAAGTCGTCAGGGGCCAGATCTGGACCCAGTGCTAGCAGCAAGGAAATCTGTGGTCACTAATAACTGGCTAAAAATGATTGTTTCGATCAATTGATTGGTCTCCTGGTTGCTTTGGCTTCCTGCCCTCAAATCCATCCCATTAGAACTTCCTACGTAACCTCTTTCTTCACAAACACAATGGGCGAGAGAATCAGTTTATCAAGAGGCTTAATACTAGAAGTACTAACAACATGCTCAGGGGCAATCAGCATGGGTTCATCAAAGGCAGGTCCTGCCTGACCAACCTAACTGCCTTTTATGACCAAGTAACTAAATCCTTGGATGATGGTGTCACTGTGGATGTAGTCTTTCTAGACTTTAAGAAGGCCTTTGACACTGTCTCTGACCCCACCCTCATCAATAAATTTAAGCAACTGTGGCATCGATGACTGCACAGTTGGATGGGTAAAAAATTGGCTGATGGGGCACACCCAGAGAGTAGTGGTGGATGGGTTGTACTCAACCTGGTGAGATGTGAGCAGTGGGGTACCCCAGGGCTTGGTCCTCAGGCCCGCACTGTTTAACATCTTCATCAGCGACTTGGATGAGGAGGTAGAAAGCACGCTAAGTCTGCTGATGACACTAAGATATGGGGTGAGGTGGACACACTTGAAGGGAGAAAGAGGCTGCAACTAGATTTAGACAGACTACAAAAGTGGGCAGATGAGAATAGGATGTGGTTCAATGTAGACAAATGCAGGGTACTACACCTTGGGAGAAGGAATCCACAGCATACATACAGGCTGGAGAGTTCCCCTCTTGAAAGCACAGAGGTGGAACGGGATCTCGGAGTCATTATTGACTCCAAGATGAACATGATCCACGAATGCCAGACCGCAGCCAGCAAAGCCAGCCATACCTTGTCATGCATCCAAAGATGCAACTCAAGTTGGTCCAGAGAGGTGATACTCCCCCTTTATGCAACTTTGGTCAGGCTGCAGTTGGAGTACTGCGTCCAGTACTGGGTGCTGCACTTCAAAAGAGATGTGGCCAGCCTGGAAAGGGTTCAGAGAAGGACTACCCGCTTGGTGAGAGGGCAGCAGGACAGGCCCTACAAGGAGAGACTGAGGGACCTGAACCTGTTCAGCCTCAGCAAGAGGAGGCTGAGGGGGGACCTGGTGGCTGCCTACAAACTCATCAGGGGAGATCAACAGCAAATAGGTAGAGCCCTTTCTCCCTAGCACCACCTGGGGTGACGAGGAACAATGGTAATAAGGTGATGGAGAACAGGTTTAGGTTAGAAATCAGAAAGCAATTTTTTACAGTTAAGGTGGCCAAAATCTGGAACTAACTTCCCAGGGAAGTGGTCCTTGCCCCTACCTTAGTCAAATTCAAGAGGAGGTTGGATGATCACCTGTCTGGGGTCTTGTGAACCCAGCATTCATTCCTGCCTGTGGCAGTGGGTCAGGCTAGATGAAACTATGAAACACTAGAATGGGCCTGCCATCCAAACCTCCCTTTTATTTCCTGTAATCTTCAGCAAAGGATTGTAGATAATCTGGGGGAAAAAAGGGGTTTTAACCTTTTAGACTGGAATAAAGCAGGGGTGGGCAAAATGCAACACAGGGGCCAGGTGCAGTCTGCCAGACCATTCTATCTGGCCCATGGGGCCCCTAAAAAATTTAGAAAATTAATATTTATCTGCCCCTGGCTGCCTGTCATGCAACCCTCAATGGCTTGCCAAAGCTCAGTAAGCAGCCCTCCGCCAAAAATAATTGCCCACCCCTGGAATAAAGCCTGAGCTACATGATCTAAACCTCTAGTATATGATCTAAACACTTATTGTCAATTGGGGCTGATCCTACAGTCTTTTCTCTTTTGGGCCAAAGCAACCTACAGTTCTGTTCTCACAAAAGCCAGGGGTTGTTGAGGCAGGGTTTTCATGAGGTATTCATAGCAATATTGAGATGAATTACTTGTGCAATAACTAGATGTTGATGTTTTTATTAGCCTGCTTGCTTGAAGGCCTATAAAGTAGCTAATTAAATCATATTACAACACTGGGTGTGTCCCCCAATCAATAGTAATATTTTGTGATAAATACAAGCACAGCACATTTTTATTGCAAGTAATTACAGCAATTCGACACCAATTTTATTACTACTAAATTAGAAACATCTAAATATTCCATTTTTCACACAGGCCTGCTTTTTAAATTTAAAATGTTTTTCATTACAACATCTTTCAGTCTGTTAATTCTTAGCATTCTCTGAACAAATATTAAGTACAGTAGGCCCAATCCTGTAGTCATTAATTTCAGAGTGAGATTGTCTCATCCCCTGTGAAAAGACTTCATTGTAAAGCTTTGGATTTAGATGTTTAAGGGATGTTTTTTCTTTCCTCCTCTACATCACTCCCTTTACTTCCTACTCATAGTTTGACATCTCACAGAGTGGGGACATGAGACTATCCAGTTTTCTACAGCAAGAGCATCGGATACCCAACCTACCCAATACATTTCTTTGTGGCTTAGTGTGATAAGTAGGATATATGTTTTCAATCATATAATAGTTTCTTATTCTCAAAATTGCTAAGAAAAAATTCCAAACATACACAGAGTATTGCAGGATTGTTTGTCTGACCATGTAAACAGCCTCAACCAATTCCTCTGAAACATCAGCCACATTCCCATTATTATTGTTAGGATGATGATTCTAAAGCCCAGCTTGATGACAAATTTTAACTATTTCATTTGCTGATTGTTGCTGAACAAATGGAATTGGTAAAGGTTGTGGAAAAGAATCCTATACAGTCTGCTGAGTCAGAGTTCATCTTTGAAGACTGACTGAAGAATTTATAGAAAGGAAGATAGAAAAATAACAAAGTTCAAACACATTGGGTGGATCTACATGTGCATATTAATGTGATGCAATAAACTCTGGCTCATAGGTGACATATGCCTCCTGAGGCTGGGGGGGTGGGGGGCATGACAAGCACCCATAGGCGGTGATGCAGGTGTCAGTGGTGAGGGCAGGCTAAGCGGAGTGTCAGCAGCAGGGGGTGGGGGGGTCCCACGCAACCAATCACTGACAGGGTCCTCCTGCAGCCAGATGCTGAGCCTGGAAGTGCAGGTGGCATGCCCAGAAGTGCCAGTGGCACTTCAGGAAGGGGGGGCACCAGTGGTCCGCCTGCTCCCCCACCCATTGCCTAAGATGAGAGTGCATGCTTGCTCTTGGGGTGGTACCAGTTGTCTCAGGGTGCATACCCCTGTGCACCCACTAGGTGTCATCTATCCTCTGGCTATGATTGTATAGGGTTTATTGCTCCTAGATGCCATGTTTACATGTGCGCCCAGGACCACAGAATGTTGGGCCGGGTCAGAGCAGATCTGGCTAGCAGGATAACCTCAGGGCTGCTTCAACCTGGCTCAATATCTGCAAAAGGAGGCTAGCAGGGGCATGAGGGTGCTGCACTGTGGAGCTAGCTGGGAGGCAGTCCCCCCATTGAAGCACCCTTATACCCCAGCCAGTTGGGTCCGTGTCTACAGACTGCCGTGTGGTGCTGCAGAGTAAAAAACTCTACAGCAGGATAGTACTTGTGTTTCAAGTTTATTAGTTTACTTCAGCCTAATAGCCCTGCATGTGTAGACACTGAGACATTTACTGCAGAGCTAAATAGGCAACTCCAGAATAAACTTCTTATGTATGTATGCCTAGCATGTTGTCTTCAGTAAGTTTATTATCACTGGCTGAGTTTTACCAATCGGCTGTAAACCAATAATAAATAATATATAAACCCTAAATAAACCTTTAGTTAATACTCAGATTCTAGGCTCTCTCTTTGGCTGCTCTTAGTTGAAGTCCTGCTACGGATTCAGCTCAGTATGAACTCCCAAGTTATAGTCTTCAGCCTATAACTAAATGAAGACTTGGACTCTCTGTCCATACACAACAAGTTTGAAGTTTCTCTTTCCTGCATGTAGTGAGATCTTTAGGGAAGTCCAACTAATGGTAGACCATGTATGAAAATCCAGATTCTTTATTGCATCTCCCAGTATGCAGGTCACCAGAGGTGGAGTGAATGAGAATTATGTTACTGATACACAGTTACATACCTGACTTATATGTGAGTTTTGAATCAACCCAGTGAGCATAATCAGACTCTCAGTTCCTGGCCAAATTCCCATTGACTTCAGTAGCAAAAGTGAAGAGTGAAGCATTAGGCGTTATCGTTAGGAGGATATTAGTGTTCTTCCTTATTTCAATTTTTGCCTGAATTGTTATGATGAATTAGATGCCTGCAGATTGCTGTCACTGAGTGCAGAAGGGATATTTACTTCTATTTATAAATTGGAGCACATGCTTGCTTTGCTCTTTTTTGTAGCAGAAACCTTTTTCAGCTGAACTGATTTTTGCTTGGCTAAGTATAGTAAATACCAGAACATCACTAAATGCATTGATCAAAAGGTATCCAAACACTGATAGTAATAGTGTAGTTTTCAGAGATAAGGTAAGCAGTTATATATCCTTAGACACTGATTCAAGGAACTGAAGTGAGGGAGACATGCATTCCTTAAATGCTTGATGAAGGACAGATAAACCAACAACCTTCATGTTGAGGGTTTGTGCTTAGGTCATTCTCATGTGCATTCTTAGCATACCTGAAAAGAAATGGAATGCTCCTTCTTTTAGAGGCAGAGATACTACCTAGCTATCAGATAAATCTCCAGATGTTATAGTATACATATTATGCATGAATCTATCAAAAATAAACATTTACTTCCATTTAAGAAAAATATAAAAAGTGCAACCTAGGAGAATGAGGATAAGTTTTCAAAATGCAACATTAAAAATTTGGAGATCATCAATAATTGGAAAGCACTATTTAAAAAAAAAAAAAGCAGGGATAATTTTCATCAGGGAAAAAAGCAACCACCCTTAATTTACAACCAAGCACATAATTCTGAAATTTTCAAAATATATTATTTTTGCTGCTATCACTGGTTTATAGTAGCCTAGGGAAAGAGAATCTAGCCTTCATTTCAGAGGATGGGGAAGGTTGAAGCAGGGAGTCCTTTATTTCCACAGAATATAACAACTCACTCCCCTAAAACTTTATGAAATCAATAAGAGAGGACAAGAGCAATAGAAGAAAGAGTGAGAATATGTAATTGTCAAGGAAGAAAATCTGTTTTTATGATAGAATCAACAAGGGCATAGTGAAGTTGGTCAGGATACATTTGTGAAGGGATAGTGTGGTTGTTTTTTCCTGGCATGTCAGTGGGAAGAAAGGTAGCACTATTTCACATATTATGAAATAAGGATAAGTGAGACTTTGAGTGGACCTGGTAAAGTAGTCACTTACCAATATCAAAGTGAGAGAAAAATAAAGTAATGGAGGAAGTCTTAGTAAGGTTGATCATACAATTGCAATGATATACCAGGTGGTAATAAAGGTTTTAAATCAACTCCTCCCATACCAAGTGTAGCCTGTGTGTACACAGGTATGTACTTCCCTCTCCCATTAAAGGGGATTGTTAGCTGGCAGATGTGCTGGGGATGAAACTGCAGACTATTCACAGTTTCCCTCTGTACTAAAGAAGCCAGGCCAGGACAATCTGGAACTGAACTATATACAAATTTATCATTATATACATAAAAGATAAACATAAATATAGATATATGTACAGACATATATGTATATAAGTATATATTCAGATATATAACTATAAACCTTATTCTTGATAATGGGTTACCAGCATTGGGGTTTCAGATAAGTGACAAGTAAATGCATGTAAGTAATAGCAAGGGGTCCCAGTAGATCCTCCTCCCATACCCCCCCCCACCAGGTTATTTTTCTATTAAGCTACCAATGTCCTATTATAACAATACACAAAATGTAAGATGCAGTGTTACAAAATACGAGGTGTTCCCTCACAAAATATAAGGTGCATAAACATCAAAAATAAACTTGACTCTTCAAAAGTCCCCAAAGCCCAGGCTGTCCCTAAGACCCTGGCAGTTCACCAGTGACTAATGTGAGGGGAAAACCCTCATGCTCTTGGGCCTTCCACAAATCCCAATGACGCCTATGAACTCAGAGGGGCCCTCTCTCCCTGGGACCTCCCTTCCAGGAGCCCCTTACTACCCAGTAGGAATCTCCCTTCCTCTGTGGGAATCCTTTTTCTCAGCAGCTTATGACTCTGGGGTCCAGGGTAAGTAGTCCTCAGCCCCTCGGGCATGTTGCTCCTTGTTCATAGGAGCCTTCTGGGTCTTTTTCTCCTTCTGGGCTGTTCACCTGCTTGAAGCCACAAGCACTATCACGTGCTCCCAGGTGCTTTGCCTTATGCTAAGAGTTGGAGACCTGGGTCACCTCATGCAACACCAGGGCTTGGTCCACTCCCAGACCCTCTGTGCAGCATTGTCTGTACCAGGGGACCAAGACCCAAGCCACCATGAGTGGCTCCCAAGATCCTGATGCCCCTAGGACCGCTTCATGCTACACTATGGGCACCGACGGCCTGGCCCTGAGCCAGCGGTTGCAGACCCAAGCTGCCTTGAGTGGCTCCCAGGGTCCTGATCCATGCACCATGTTCCTGGCTGTATGCCAGAGGTTGAAGACACGAGCTGCCGCATGCAGCTCCCAAGGTCTGATTCAGTGCACTCTGTTGTACACCATTTATCATGCTCCTCCACAGTGGGCTAGGGATGTGGCTGCCTGCTGTTCCTATCCAGCAAAAGAGGGGGCTTTGGGCTCTTCAAGTGGCTCTTTCCTGATGGCCAACTTGCACAAAATCTTTTTTACCCATCTCGTTCTCGGTCCCTCAATACAGCCTCCGGTGTGCTGGGCATGCTGCTTCTTTTATTCTCTCTGGAAGCTCCACCCCCAGAGTGCTATCAGACCTGCAAAGTGTAGACTACAACCAGGTCCAGGGTTCTTCCTCCCTGTCTCCCCACCCCTCCCCAGGCAGGGGCAGGGCAAGCCCCACCCCAGCAGTCACCTGATTGGTGGAGCACATCCACCAACCCTAACAAAGACTCTCTGAGCCCAGGCATGCCGGGCTGTATTGATAAGTCTGCCATACAAGATTACAACTGGGGAGAAATAATATAATAAAGTTACAGTGTAGTTTATGTTGTTGTCAAATAAATAGTTATTCTGGTTTGTCAATCTTGTATGTAGTCTTTGTAAAATATATTGCTACTCTAGATTTGATTCATTGGCCATTGGCATTTAATAACTGGCCCTGGCAAAAACTTACTTTCAACATGTCAGGGCAGTACAGTATTCAACCATTAGATGTCTCTGTCTGCTGTGTGAAGTTCCAGGCAGACTGTGGTTACCAGTAAACAAAGATAAAGTTGCAGCTCAAAATATGTAGAGTTTTATCTTTGTGTCTTTGTGTCTCATGTGTAGTCCACAGTTTGCAGGTGTTTTCTTCAATACATCTCATGTGTAAAATTTTCATATATCTCCATATATTTTTCCCTATACCATCAGATATCTATTTCTCCATATATCATCAAAGCATTTTTGCTTTTACTCTTCAATATTTAACAGACTAACTGTAAATATAGCAACATGGAATGTCAACTGTAAAACAGGATGGAATATGCACAACATCTAATGAATTCAACACGTAATTCATGATCTTGCAATCTGTGTGGAGCCCCATTGACTTAGTTGTGATTCTGTGTAGGTAGGATTGTCCAGCCATGCAGACCCAGTTGCTGGACTGGGACTTTATAATGAGGCTCTACAGTTCTTCTTGACCTTTGACAAAAAAAAAGAATAACTGCAGTTTTAATATTTTTCTCTAAGTACCTGACCACTTCAGATTCTCACTTTACATTCACTATCTCATTAATACTTTCTCATCTTTAGTTATACACTCTTCTTCACTGGAAGAGAGGGCAAGAATGACCACATCTGTGTGCTAACTGCAAAAGCAGTGCTTCTTACTTGCTTACTCAAGTATATCAGGACATTCAATTTAAGTATATTTGAACTAGAAAGATGGAAGATGATCCCAGGACTCCAGGTGATGCTCAAAAGAGCTCAGAATTGTATAGTTCACTAGTTAAGATATATCTTTGAGGATAGGCTAATGACTTTTTAATACCTTATTAGCTGTCTGACGGTGCACTAACACAAATGCATTCAACTTAAAAAAAAAAATGCCTTGAGACAATCACTTAATGTATCATATATAACCAGAAGCCCCAAGCAGCAATGCACTGCTGCCATATGAGTTTGATTCTACTCTATTATGAAAGGTAGAAGAATACAATCCCAGTGGATCATCAGTGCTCTTTCTTTACAGTAATTGCCTTTACTCCTATATTGCCAGTGGGCTAAAATAAGTGAGGCAGTTAGCCATATTTAGACTGAAGTCAGGCAGAAGGCAGGGTATATGTGTACTTTATAGACTGACTAAATAAGAAATACATCTCTGATTTAGTCATTTTATAAGGTGTAAATCTTTCCTACCTTCTGCATAGGGTGAAATATCAAAGTAGGGATTTCCAACCATACTTTCATCTGTTTGGACATTTCAAGAATTTAGTGCATGTAAAATGACACCCACGAACCTAAGAAAAAGATTTAATGAAATAAAAACACACCTTCTGCTGTTTCATGCTAGGCTTATGTATAATAGAATTAATTATATTTCACATTTTACAAAACCTCATCTGAGATAATTTCTGTGAGAGAGAATTCTGCTTCCAGCTTTACTGACATATATTCAGGTTGGTAAGTCATTATGCTGTCTGTCCTTTAAGGTAATATTATTATTTTATTTTACCTGTAGAAGTTGGAGCCCCCAGTCTCACTGCCTCATTGCAATGGGCTCTGTAAATACACAAACAGTGAAAAGTATTCCTTATCTTGGACAGCTTCCAATCTAATTGTAAAATGAAAAACAAAACAGATGGGGGGAAGCAAGATAACAGTAAAATTGTTATGAACAGGAATAGGTAGTTGGTATGATTGACCACAGCTTAACAGCTGTCAAGTGGGGGGTTTTTAGACATAATGAGGAAAGAAAATTTAAAGGATAACAATGGGGTAACTTTATAAATGTGTTTGAAGTTCTTTCCTGGCATCAAGGGCAACATAGGAGAGAAGGAAAAAATGTATCTGTTGGCATCATTGCTAAAACAGTAGCGGGACTCAATTTCTCTCTGATCCAACTGAAATAATAGGAGAGGTCTTATAATTGAAAAAGCAGTTTATACATAATGAAACCAGTGGAGGAATGAAAAGGGGATTGCATAGTCAGTGTCATAAGCCAGGGAAATGATCTTTGCAGCAGCATTTGCATGGACACAAGTGGGAAAATGTCACATGTGCCTAGACCAGTAAAAAGGAGGTTGGAGTAGCTGAGAGATGAGATGACAAGAAGAATTGGTTGTCTGGACAGAAAAGAAAGGTAAAATTGAAGATGTATTATGATTAAGTGATTGTTTTGGTTTGAATCTACTCTGGTCATGTGGGACAAAGGAGAGGGTTGTGTCAAAGTTGATGCCCAGATCATGGGACTAGAGAAAGAAAGATGGAGAGCTCTATTTCTAACAGGCTGAGATTATCTGACACCCGGTCATCTACAAGATATCATATTTAGTCTTAACAGAAGCAGATTTCCTTAATGAAGATACAGTTATATGAGTTGTAAGTAACGGGGAAGATGGATGATGTTTCTGAATACTACTGCTCAAAGGAGGGAAAAGGAAAAAAAAATGAAGGGATCGAAAGTAGAACCTTGTGAAAGGTAAATGAACTTTCTTGGTACAGAAGCACTGAGGCTAAGTACAGACAGCCAAAAAGTCAAAGGCTGAATCAATTCAGCCTTTGCAGGTTAATCTAAGCTGCAAAGATTAAACTGAGAAACAACAGGATACACATTTACCTTTGATTCAGGAAATGCAGCCACCTGCCTGCAGTGGCTCAGGCCAGAAGCCAGGGAACACTAAAGCATGGCTGTCTGGCACCTCCTCTTCCTGCTGCCCTGGAGGTCTCTGGGATTTGCAGGCCAGCATCAAAGCAGCACTCTGCAGGGTTCCTCTTTCACTTTCTCTTCCTGCTTCCAGGTGCTGCTGGGATTTGTAGTCCACAGTCACAGCCAGCAGTAACTTTCAGTAACTTCAGCAGGGCAGGGCAGCTCTGTGCTCAGGGGAAAGGGGGTTTGACCCCCCTCCCTAGCCCCAAACCACAGCCAGGGTTTACCTGGGCAGGGCAGTCCCTGCCTTCCCCCCCCCCCCCCCCTCCCCACACACACACTCCCACACACAACCTTTCTCTGCTGGAGGAGACAGCACAGCACAGCCCAGGGCTGAAAAGCATGCTGGGATGCTGGGGGATTTTGATTTAACTTGAACCAGGAATGGGTCTGGGAGGGAAGTTTCATAAATCTGTTTGACCTAAATCAGTTAAGTCTGATACTACATTCAACCAGGTTTATGTTAAACCAGTTTCAGCCATTTTGAAAGTGGTTTATGTGCACTGAACTTCTGATCTGTTACAGATTTAAACCAGTTTTCATTGACTTAAACCAGTTTATGTGTAACTTCTGTCCCTAGCCAGAAAGTTCAGAATGCACTTGCTTCAGTTTCCAATTAATACAATGTTCATAGTATTGCTCAAGTAAATTTCCTGTCAATGTAAACACAATCTGCCTCATTTCAGAAGCCTTATCAACCTTATCCCATCCTAATGCTCAAGCATAGTACTAGTATTTTTAGATCATAGCATTTTGAGAAAGTCACCAGTGGGAGACCAAATTGAAAATGGTGATGTACAGTAGTTTGTACATATGGACAAATCAGTAGAGAAGGGACATTGAGTAGGATATTCTTAGAAAAATGGTATAATCTTGAGGTGTAAGCAGAAAAGGGCAGTCTTATGCAGTCTCCTATTTCTACTACCCTGGAATACAGAGTCCTGGGGATGAGAGAGAGTAAAGCTTGCAGTGGGTATTAAGGATCATAGAGTTGATAAATTGGGAAGAAGATATGGCAGAAATCAAAGCAGAGATGGGAGGAAAAGGGGAATGGGAAGCAAGGAAGGCAGGAGGGAATAGGGTCATATGAGAAAAAGTGAGGCATAGCGAGATGGAGATTTCTGGCCAATAGCTGGCTTGCAGCCAAAACTCCAGATTCTTATCAGAAGATCTAAGAGGTATATTGGTATCCCAAAAGCATCCAGGAACACAGGTGATTTGGAAACACAGATCTTAAACTTCTTCAGCCAGGCAGATGCCAGTTCAGCTCTCCCAAACTTAAGAAAGCTGGTGGTAAACTTCAGTTCTGTACACCACTAGGGCAGTTTTGATTCTAAGGTGGAATGTGATGGCCAGAACCAAAGAAATTAATAAGCAATAAATATGTGCTTCTTGGAGGCATTTGGAACTTTTGTCTAATACGAAGCTTGTATTTTTGTAACCTGCAAATGTAACTTGTAACTGTTTGTGGAACTGACAAGGTCTCAAAGACAAAGCTATAGTTATAAAATTAGCTGACCTAATAGTTCTTTCTTGATCCAAATTTAGCCTTGATGATGATAAAAACTGGATTCAACTGCCTAACTTATGCAGCACATTCCTGGAAAAGACATCTCAAAAAGCATAGCCAGAGAGTTCTGAAGGGGCTGGATTTAGGCAGGGTAATATTAATTTCAAACCTAAAGATTCTGTGTTGCAATTTGCTTATTGGATAAACCCAAGCTTGGGCAGTAACTTATTATAATAATTTCTAACACCTTTTAACCCCATAGAATAACAACTATGAAGTAATATTATGAATAGCTATATAACTAAAATTAGCATAATTAGAATATAAAAGAACACACACGTCATAGTAACCCTCGGGAAGGACGGAACAGAAGTGTCATTGCTGTTCCATACCCCATGGATCTCTCTTACTCCCTGTGAAAGTGAGACCAGATCCTGACTGATAGGCTTCCACCGGTTCTCCTTCAGGCAACCCAGTTCAGAGACATCTGACTTCGCTGATTCAACTTGACATGCGTCTTCTAGCCGAGGGACTATTGATAAGTTACTAACCGAATAGAAACTCTTGGTTAATTTCTTTATCTGTTTTATTATCACTGTCAATGTTAATCTGTATTGTTATGTTATCTGTTTATTAGCTTAACCTTTTTATTAACTATTATGTGTGCAAACTATATCTTTTGTTGTCATAAGTAAAATTAATTTTTTTTTGTAGGTAAAACTTGTCATTTCTTTCCTTTCCAACATCACCTCCTCGATCACAAACCAAAAAGCCCAGTGGCTAATAAAGTTGCAGTGCTCAGTCAGTCTGCAACTAAATTGATATACTCACAGTGCCCAGCTGGCCTGTGACAGTGGAACCACTGTCATCTGCTGTGTTTCACTGCTACCTGAACCAAAAGCATTGGGGGTAGTTCTTGAAAAACTGTTTACTTCATATATATTTGACTAATCCTCTTTGAGAAAGAGCAGTCAATATCCAAAAGCAGGGCTGTGGCAAGCTTTGGTTCCTGACTGAATTTGGTAGAGATTGCGGCCACCGAATCAGGCCAATCTCTAAATCTGAATCAATTAGAGATCCTTTAATTTCTCCTATTGATTCGGAACTCTCCACATTAATTCAGCCAGATTTGGCCATTTGGACATGCAGACAGCTTTAAATGTTTTTCCTACATACCTCTAGGTAGCAGGGGCTCATGATCACTGCGCTGCTGGGGCAGATGGAGTGTCCCACAAGAGTGTGGGGGTCACCCCAGCATGCTTGGCAGCATACCTGGAAGTGGACCAGAAGCACTTATGGTCCACTTCCTGGTCCACTGGGGAGCATGCCGGAGGGCCCTCCCATACCCCCTGGCTCGGTGACTGGTGTCTCCTGGGTCTCGGAGGGCATCTGGGATCCCCCTTCAGCCAATCACTGAGCTGGAGAGGGCATGGGGGGGCCCCCAGTGTGCTTCATGGCAGATCCCGTCCACTTCCAGGTTTGCTGCCGAGCACGCTGGAGAGACCCCCATGCTGCTGTGGGACACTGCATCTGCCCCAGCACCACAGTGATCATGAGCCATGCTGCTACCTCAAGGTATGTAGAAAAAACTGTTAAAGCCATGCCTGTGTCCGAATCACTGATTCACTGAATCAGTATTGAATCACCAGATTCAGATTTGGCCAAATCAAATCGGGGACAGTGATCCAAATCAACGGATCGAATCACTGTCCCTGATTTGGGCCGAATCTTAATCTGAATGAAATAGGGCCCATTTTGCACACCCCTATCCAAAAGCACTATTTTTTTAAATGTTGTGAAGTTAAGTAATATGTTTTGGGCTGCTAAAAGGAGTATTATACGATTTATTAACCACCTCTCTCCCCCATCATTAAAGCTTCTAATGTAAAAGTGCCTAATCTGTTCTCATGATTCTCTCCAATGACCCTGTTTGCCACAAAACAAGCACCAAGAAAAATTAAATTTTATTTTAAAATTAAGGAAAGCCAACCTTTTTTCATTTCCCCTGGGAAAACTTTAATTTGTTCTTGCCTTTTTAGTAGAGACACTGCTTGGGACACACGTTAAGCATCTCCTTCATGGAAAAACTTATGGCCAGCTCTTGTGGAACTAAGGAAAACACTCTGTAGGAGGCTAAAAAGCATCAGCTCTGTAAGCAACTGAACTTGCTCCTTCCCTTATCTCTCTCTTGCTTCTCCCCAAGGGAGGCAAATCATGTCGAGGAAGAGTGCTATCTTTGATTTTTTTCCTTTCCTTATCCCCAAGTGTACCAGCTCACAGACCAAGGCATATTCACCAAGGCAGCAATCTGTTCTAATCAAATGGATATGGTAAGGATTTACCCATTTGTGGGTGCATCTATACATGCGCCCAACTGTGCACTTGTTACTGTGCAGTCACTTAGTACTTGCTAAAGTAGTCCTGCACACTTGCTAGCGCATAGTCCCAGCAGTGCATGGGTTGTTTCTGACACTACTATGCAGTAACAGTGGCATCGTGTTTCATGCCTGCTGATGCTAAGTCATCGTAACTTGTTGCTACAGTGATGTAGTGTCTCATGTAGACGGTCCCTGTGTTTATGAAATAGCCTCTTTGGAAACACAGTCTCTAAGTCAGCATGAAGGTACACCATCCCTGCAGAGCTGTGTGCAGAATACATCCCATAATGCAGGAGTGTATATGTGGAAGAGTGACTTGATGAGCTGGTATTAATCAAAAGCACAAAGAAGGGATTGTCTATAATATCAAGTGGGAAAATGTTCTTGGAGCTACAGTAAAATATGAACCCAATGCCTTCTTCAATAACGGTACTCCCAAACAATCCATAATGCAAGGAGGAATGATAAAAATGTGGAAACACTTGTTACACTTTTATTTTTTGCTCCATTCTTTCAATGGCTTATTGACAAATGGAAACAAGTTTATACTACATCTAGAAAAAAAAGCATCCCTATGATCCACTGGTGCCCAAACTTTCTGGGCTGTAGGCCAAATGAGTGGTGCAGGGCCAGTGAGCAGGCCAGATTCTGTGAATGGCATCAGTCCATGGGCCCAAACCAGCACACAGCTATGACCAGGCCCACTTCCCTGTCCCCTGCACTGGCTGGATCTGGCACATGGGGCCACATAATTTGGCTGCATGGATTGGAAATTGGGTGGTGGAGTGATGGTGGCAGCATTAATTGCCACTGCTTACCTGCCACCAAATTTTCATATCTGTGGGTGGCCCCACGGGTCAGATGCGCTGGCCCTGTGGACTAGAGGTTGAACAGCACTGCTATGACCAGTGATAGTTAGACAAGGTCAGTGGCATAAATGGTTTAGAGAATCTGTTAAGGACTATTGTCCTACAGCCCAGTAAACTTTGTGAGGCAAGAAAATAATAAATAGTGAGACAAATTCTTCGTCTATGTAAAACCAAAGTAAACTCCATTGGCTTCAAGAAATTTGAAAATTAAGGTTCTCACAGCGCTGTTAATTTGTCTACAGTGCATGTGTGTGTTCTTCTGAATGTATAGTTTCCTGTATGCTAGTAAAGTTGCTTAATGTTTAAAAAGTGCCTTAGATGAGGGTATAATGAGTTGGAGGACAATGAGTTTTAAAAATAAACCATGTATAGATTATTTCAGCTCAGAAAATAACTGAACAGCTGTTAGTGACTCCTAAATCATGTTGTCCCTGTACTTGTTTAACTCAAAAATGGCTAAATACATTTTCATCATATTTTCCAAAGCAAATCACCTTTGGCTGGAATCCAAGTACAGAATTTTCATCTTGAAAGAAATATCTGAAAAAAAAGAGTTTGGAATGAAATGGAAATGAAACAAGATACCAACAACAATAATGAAGGAATGTAGTACTATTATTGGCCTTGCTAGCATACTGTTTCTGGAGGATTACCACTGGAATCTGATGATAAAAACATATTGATGAAAGAGTGGAGAAAAAAAAAGATAGATGGCACTGCTTATTTATATCCGCATCTTATAAACAAATAAATAGTTGTTGGTTGGATGAATGAAACACACAATAAGAGATTAAGAAAAAAGAAGAGCATCATTATGTATGCTCTTTCTATTCAGTATTATCTGTTGTATAGCTACAAGGCTGTATGAAACTTCTGTTGCTGATTTAATTTGGAGGAGATTCGGCCCAATTTCGGCAGCCAAATTTCTGAATCCAGATTGAATCAGGAGACCCATTAATCTTGCTGAATCGAATAGGAAGTCTCCAGTTCAATTCAGAAAGATTCAATGATTCAGCCATAGACATAGCTTTATATGTTTATTCTATGTACCTTGAGGTACCAAGCGCATTTCGTGAACACTGAGATGGTGGGTTTGATGGAGGATCCCAGAGGAGCATGGGGAGGTCCTCCACACACTTGGCAGTAGACCTGGAAGTGGACTGGAAGTACTTCTGGTCCACTTCCAGGTCCACCGCAGAGCACGCATAGGACCTCCCAGCCCCCCAGCTCGGTGACCAGTGCCTCCTGGGTCTGTGGAGGCACCTGGGGTCCTCCCACGGCTGCTCGCTGAGCTGGGAAGGTGCGGGGGGTGGGGAAGGAGGCTCCCCCATGCACTCAGCAGCAGACCCAGAAGTGGACCAGAAGTACTTCTCGTTCACTTCCAGGTCCACCACTGAGCATGCAAGAAACACCCCCCATGCTCCTGTGGGACACTCCATCTGCCCCACCGTCTCAGTGTTCACAAGCCATACCTGGTGCCTTGAGGTACATAGAAAAAACATAAAAAGCTGCGTCTATGGCCAAATCACTGATTCTTTGAAACAGAATCAACTCTTCAGATACGGCTGAATCAAATTAGGACAGTGACCCAAATCACTGAATCAAATCATTGTCCCCTGAATCAGGCTAAATCCAAATCAAACATTGCCTGTTTCACACACCCCTAATAGCTATTTCCACCATTATATTCAGAAAAAAAAAGTGTTTTAACAGTTAGGCCCTGATTCCTTGCCATGTTCAAACTTCTGCAGACAAGGTCAAACACTGTAGTGTAAAGACTGTTAAGTTTCTAATGCCATATTGGGTCCCCAGTAGAGATCATGCTGAATAAGCGCCAAACACTGTGGAATATAATGAGCCTAGACATGGCACTTCTAATGCTGGCTGTTGTTGGATGTGGTAAGACACTACATGAGGATACCTGTGCTGGGCCGATCCTCTTATGGCTAGGTATGTCAAATAAGGCCTGCTTTGTGGTGCTGTATCAGAAAATTGGGAACTTGCCATTGTAAAGCCATTTTAATAAAAACTAGATCACTTTTAATGCATATTAGGATTTCCAAATAAAAATATTTATAAGGAATAAATTACATTAAATTAAGTTTTGAAATTTCCACTAACTTATCTCTCTTTAAATATTTAGAGACTATCTCCTTTTAATCCTATTTCAGGTGCTTTTTTTCTTCCTCTTGGTTTTGGAGTCTTCAATAGTACTTCTTCCTTGACTCTGTCATTTTTAAGTTCCTCATTTAATCTATATGTTAAAAGTGAATGTTTAATGCTCTAGCTGAATAAAAATGGAAGACTGTCCCCTTGCACATTTTCTTTCACTCCCTATCTCAAATTTTCTGTAGCACTGTGTCTCACTTAACCCAGCACTCAGAATTTATTTATTTTTATATAAAATTATAGTTTCATTAAAAATTTGGGAACACTTTAGGATTCTGTTTGATCAAGAAATGTATATTGTTTATTATATCAGTAAATTAATAGCTGAATTAAATATTTGGTCCAATAATGTCCCCATTTAAAGCTTACCTATGCTGAGAAAAATAATAACCAATTCAAATTAAGCTAAGTCACTGAAGATGTGGCTGTGGTTCCTTTTACATCTCATCTAAATTACTGTCATTCAGGAGTGCAGTTGAATTACATGAAGGATTTCCTTCTTAGTAACATATATACCCATATTCTACTGCCCCAAGATCTGAGGCCTTGATGTAAGTCTAATGAAATTAGAGAAAGAACCCCTGCCTCTCCCGCAGGCAGCAACTTTCATCAAGCAGACTTTGGATCTGAACCTGCTCTAGTGGAGAGAGCCCTGCCATTGATCTAGTTTTAATTTATTTTCATTCACAAATTTAAGTCAGGCTAAGAGGTAGCAACTATTTTTCCAGTCAAAGAGTAACTAAAATGATCCAGTGCAGGCAGATGACACTAGATCAGAAACCCTCAGGGAAATATTTACTTTTTACTAGTTTACTTAGAGATACGGCTCTAGGGATTTGAAGACAGCCTTTTTAATGGAAGGAAGCACTGATGCTATAGCTGAAGCTTGTGATTTAATCATAGGGTACTGCAGCCTCTAGCAAACCTATCTCATTAGAAATCAATAAGCACAATCTCTGTTACAGTAGAAGATTTTTTTACTTCTTCACCTGACCAAGATATTAATTCATATATGTTATATCATCTGACATTTTATTTGATGATCTGAGAAGATGGTAGACTAACTTTATTCTGAAAACTCTTCCTGCTGCAGGATTTCCCTGTTATCATTATTGATTGGTTTACATAGATCCTTTCACATGCATCAAGACACTTCACAGAATTGCAAAATCCTCTGAGTGTAAGAACTGGCACACTTCAGGTATTGTCAAAATGCCACCACCAGTGTGGTGTTGGGCAGGAGTAATCTCGGTACCATAAGCAACATTACAGCATAGATTTCAGAACAAGAGGTGAAAGGGAAAGTTCAACTGCTCTGTCAAGGGAATTCAAGTAGGTGGAATGCAATTATCCAAGTTGGAATATGATCAGGATACTGGTGTTAAACCCTAGACTGGTGAAAGTGCCAAGGGATTTTTAATGACCCCAAGTCAGATAACATTTTATGTCTCAGCCAGAGGATGAAACCTCTATTTGCGCAGTGCCTCCTGTCAAGGCACCATGGCACTGATTCAACACAGACTTGTAAGGAAGAGTCTGCCATCTACTGTAATGAGTCAACATTACTGCATCCTATTATTTTTCTGTGACAGCTATGCCAACAGGCTGCCAATGGGAAGAAGACCCAATTTTGCTCCTGCTATAGGAACATTCAGTGTATGAAGAAGGAATAGTTCTATAGAATCTCAAAGTCTAAAAGGATGTAAGTTAAAGGGAAAGAGCATAATCATATGGCCTATTTTACACTAGGAAAGCCAAAGCAAAGAAAGATTAAGGAACCTATCCAAGGTCACATAAAAAGTTTGTGGCAAAACTAGAAACTGAACCCACTTCTCAAGCTGTGGACAAGTACCTTTTATGGACAGGAACATGCTTAATCTCTGCAGCTTCCTACAGCATAAATGTGTCCCTAGAGGTCTCCCATCCAAATACTGATGGAGTTTGACTTCATTTACCTAATGAGATCTGACGAGATCACAGCTCAAGGCGGTATGGCTGCGAAAAGCACATTAAACATGTCAATGCAGGTGATTCTCCCAGTATATAAATTGACAGTGGAAGCTTAGCTAGTATTGCATTGGAAATCTATTAACATTTGAAGTAGTTTGCTTGAATTAGGAGTCTTGATAGAATTACAATTACTTTCCTTCTCCTTTGTCAACTTTACCATTATCTTTTGTACACATAGTAATGAAAAGGTTTATAAACAAAGGGCCATGTTTTTCAAAATCTTCTAGGACACAAATCCCTTAATGTGTAACATTAATTGTGAGAGCGTGAAGACAAGCAGAATGGTTATAGTCTTTGGTTGTTTCTCACAAGTCATTGACCACCTGCTGAGAACCTATGCGTAGGGAAGTACTGGGGAGTACAAATCAGGGAAACAATGGTCATGGCTTTAGGAAAAGGCGTATACAACCTATTATTCTAGTTAGCCAAGAAATTTAAATTAAATTTTGTAGTTATAAGAAAACCTCCCAGCAGGACACTTCCTCCTTACCCAAGTAACCTGCAGCTGGACTAACAGGGCTAACCATTCCTACTTAAAGGCACAGGCAACCCTTTTAAATAGTACTATGCTGTCAAGAAAAGCATAGGCATCTGTTTGATATATTTATAATTAATAAATAATTTGACATATTTATCTTTTGGAAAAATAATTTTTGGATAGAATTGATCATAGATCACTCTGCATAACTCCTTATCAATAAGGAGACTTTTCATAGTGGCTGAAACCTCTCACTCACTCTCAGAACCAAAATGAACAGATCCACAGTACAAGAATATGCCAAAGCTGTGACAGCAGCTGGTTGCGTATATCCAAGCTAATTTTAAAACCTGATAATTTAGGTACTGATGCTAATGTGGCCACAGTACAATAGAAGAATTTGATATGGGTTAATTGAGCATTTATTCAGGGTCTTTAAGAGATTTTGCAGCCATGCTCTGTTTTTGTTTTCACCCAAGAAGACAGATTCTGTCTTCCCCTGCTCATTCTAAGGCACTTTTTCTTTGGATGTCACAGTTTGAATTAACCCTAATACTCAATAAAGATTACCATACATGTGGGTTTTCCTGGATATGTCCTCTTTTTGGGTCCTCCCACTTCTGTCCAGGCTTTTTTTTTAAATATCCACAGATGTCCGGGATTTTGTTCTGCCTCTGTTTTCCTGGCACTTCCTGGCTTGCCCCAGCAAGGAGCTACTTGGGGCTGAGGAGAGTGGGGGAAGGGAATTGGAGGTTGGGCATCACATGCCTCTGTGCATGCCCGATAGCTTCAGGCAAGTAAGTGTAAGAGTGTGTGTGTGTGTGTGTGTGTGTGTGTGTAGATTGGCTTGTGGGGGTGGCAGGTATCTGCGAGCACTGGGGCTGCAGCAAGACAGGGAGGTGAGGGAGGGGGGGGCAGGGGGGGGGGGACTTCTTTGGGGGCATCAGGGAGCTGTGTGCAAAGCAGGGCTGGGGGGAAGGGAACCTGCAGGTCAGGAGTGAGGGGCACCAGCAGGGCCGGCGGGGGCTGTAGCTTGGTAGTGAGGGGCACTAGAGGTGTGGGGGGCTGTGGTTGGGAGCATGTGGCACAGTCAGGGCCAGGAGGTCCAGAGCAAGAGGTATCAGCAGGAACAGAAGTGCTGTGGCTTGGGAATGAGGGGCACCAGCAGGCCATCGACATATCACTGCCCAATCATTTACCCCTCTCCCCCCACAGGTGTCTTCTTTTTTGAAACTGGAAATATTATATCCTCTTGAGTATGATGATTAGAACTATATCCATTATTTCAAATAATGATGTACCACACCTTTGCCTGATAGACCCAGAACCACATGTGACTTTTTCAGGGCCAGACCATATTTGTGGCTCATTGCCAATCACAGGATTATGGAGTATGCCCAAGCTTTTTTTCCTACGCAGTTGTTTCTGACTAATGTGTCATCAACAGTAGAGCTTGCAGGAAGCAAGGCCAGAATTATTGTTAGGTTGGGGTTTTTTTTACTTTCTGTACAAATTAGATTGAAACCTAATTTTTTCTAGTATAGTTTTTCATTTTTAATTTCCAGAGAACTGGATGATCCCAGGACCCTACCTGCTTTGTTTTCTTGTTCAATTCATTAATATGAGCCATGAATTTGACAAGAAGGTCATTTTGAGGAGCAGCTGTCAGGAACTGCCAGGGACCCTAATTTAAAGCATATCTAACAGGTGACTGCCATGGGACAGAGGACCCTGTGGCTTCCTGGGTTTAGGGCTCTCAAATCAATAAAGCATTTCTGCTCCAGGCCTGTGGACACAGCATAGTTTAGGGAATCTGGCCTCAGAGCAGACAGGATCTCCAGGAGAACAGGCATTCAGACAAAGTTTATCAAACCTGAGATTTCCAAAATAATAATAATAATTATAAAAAATTGAGATAAATCATTACTTTTTAACAGAATGATTATTTCTTGTACTGATTAGCAAATGTCATGAGCATGTTTCTATGCTTTGTACCAATGTTATTAATGAAAACATTAAATATGATTTGTCTCAGGAAGGCGATTAGATTACTTAAAGGTTGTTTTAAATTACCATAGTCGAGTGTTTGAGAAAGTAAAACTCATGTAGCATAGTAAAAGGAGGACGCAGCAAGGTATATGGGAAGAATATATGAGAAAGATGAACTTGAAGAGCTTTGGTGAAAATTGCAAGTCATCTTAAAAGTTAAAACTTTCAAGCAAAACTTTAGGTAACTTAGTGAGCCTTTGTTTCTAAAGCATTAATAACATGATATCTATCACCTTTTGAAATCCAACTATAAAACATTGGTACAAATGAAAATTTAGAAGCTGATCCAATCCTGGTATCATTTTACTTAGTTACAAGCATGACTTTTATTACATTTTTATGTTTTTGTACTGAATGTTTTTTTGAATGAGTGTGAAGATTTGATTGAAATCAATGGGATGTAACACTACAGAAATACATACCTGTAAGAAATTCTTCTCCAAAGAAGTTATGCGATTAAAGATTCTGTGTGACATGCTGTGTTCACCTGTGCTTTTCTTAAGAGAGTGAGAAAAAAAGAAGAGGTTATTCTTAAGTACGTTTAAATAAATAGACTTCTGAAATCTGCAGTGTTAAGTTAACGGAAAACTCCAACAATCTAGAATGTCTGAGGCAGAACGATGAGGAATTTTGCTGAGGTTTCTAAAAAAACTCTGAATAAAAAGGAAATGTCAGGAACTCATCAAATCTGTAAGCAAGAAACTCCTCTGAAGAAGCTAATCTTTAAACTACATAATCAGGGCCTACGCTATTCAAGATTTTGCGGTTTTCGCAGAAACTGTGAAAAAAGCAGTTTCCTTGAATCCTGTGAAAATAGCGACCTCCACAATTTTATTACAGAATTGCCCAAAAAAACCCAACTTACTAAAAATAAAATGCTTGCTTCCTAGTGCCTCTGTGGTCCAACCTTGCAGCCCATAAGGCTGGGGGTAGGGGGAGGAAGCTGCTGGCAAGAAAGAGAGCAGTCCTGCCCTCACTGTTGATTGACCAAGAGGACTACCCATCATGCAGCCCCACCCCTCTCCACCAATCAGCAGCAAAGGGTGGAGCCACACAATGGGCAGCTCTTTTTGCCAATCAGTGGCAAGGGGTGGAGCCACCAAGCCCCTCAGCCAATATGTGTTGTTGCGGAGGTGCTGCAAAAGACCATGAAATCGGTGCCATGTGCCACAGATTGCCTGCATTTTTTTTGCCTCAGCACAATTTAGATAGATTTCTAATCATTATGTAGTTGACAACTACATTTTATACAAAAGGGCTCAATAGGTAAATGTCTCAAACTTCTGGAAAATAATCCTTTTTTTATTTATCATTTTTAATCATTCTGAAACATAAATACTACTTTTTTCCATTTACAGGAGCATTTAGTACGATATTCCTTGCTTTGATTTTTTTCTTTTACTATTTTGGACAAATAATGTCAGGGTCATCAATAAAGATGACCTAGATGTTATTAAATGAATCAGAAAAGCATTAGCAATTTACTTTATTTTCTACTGAGCCACTAAAAAGAGGTTAAAAACAAATAGAACATTTGATATTTCTAGGGATAGATGAATGGACTAGTTGATTTTTTCAAAGATATGAATACAACTTATTGCAGATGAAGAGAAAAGGGCAAATTATTTCAGTTAATATTGTGTTTAAGATTTTGTTTCCCATTTTCCTACCTTCCTTTCTTAGGACTGGAAGGTGGTTGGAAGGAAGTTGGTTGGAAGGTGTCTTTTACTATCAGCTTGAAAATCAGACCAAATTCAGCCAAACTATAAACCTTAAGGCTAGCGACAGACATTACACAGAAACCAGTTTAAGTGATCGGAAACTGGCTTTAATCTGTAACAGAACAGCCATTCAGTGCACATAAACCAGTTTGAAAATGACCAAAACTGGCTTGAGATAAATGTGGTTGAATGCAGTATCAGACTTAACCGATTTGGGTCAAACCAGTTTATGCAATATCTGTCCCAGATCCCTTGCTGGTTTAAGTTAAATCAGAGTGCCCCAGCTTCCCAGCATGCTCTCTGGGCTGGGTGGGGCTCCCTGCTCCACAGCAGAGCTGGCCTCTCTCCTCTGCTCCCTGACTGGAGCTCTGGCAGAGAATTGCAGCCACGGCCAGTGGTGTCTGCGGGCAGTCCATGATTGCTCCCAGCCAACACTGCCAGCAGTACCTGCGGGTGGTCACCGACCCATGGTCAGCACTCACCCCACCCCCCACCCACTGCCAACAGTGCCGGTGGTGTCTGCAGGAGCTTCACACCGTTAAGGTACTTTCAATGTAGGGCTTTTTTGCATGTAATACACCATTTTCATTCATTCATTAGTGAAGGTATGCTGTTATCTTGATCTTTAAGTACATCAGTTTAATTCTCAGATCTTTGAAGTAGACAAAGAAATGTTGGCTTAAGAAGAAAATGTTTCATATGTCATGGCAGTAAAGAAATTACTGACCTGATTGAAACAAGAAATTAATGTTTTCTATTATATTAAGTCACTGGCAGACTACATCTCTTCACTTATATAAAAAAACCCCACTGAAAGTAATTATTGGTGGTACTATATTTACTTGACTATTAATTGACCCTGAATATGAAATAATTCCCCAATAATTATAATCCATATAAGGAAAATGTATAAGTTTGTTATCATTTTCTAGTTCCCTCCCACTGCTACAGCAGAGAAAGAAGTGTGTGGGGGGGAAGCTAGCCCCCTTGCTCTCCGCCCCACCCACCCCCTCCCTCTGAAGCTTTCCTGCTTCCCTGCCACCCGCACCCCCAGCTCCCTCCAGCCTCTCCCTCTTCCCCTCCCAACTCCTCAGTCTCTTCCTGTTTCCCCCACCCCCACATGCTTCCCCTTAATATCAGATGCTACTTACGTTTCTCTGCCTTGGAGCACAGCACGCAGAAGCTCAGGCCTTGCCTGGCCATGCAGCACTGCTGATTGGTCAGGCATGGGAATACATTTCCATATGCTCCATGTCCAGGAGAGACCCCAGTCCAAGCTGCTGAGCTGGGCCTGACAGTAAAAGGGAGGGAAGGAGATAGGGAAAGCTGCAGAGGGGAAACAGATAAGGGAGGCTGCTGTAGGTACAAGTCTGACCCCAACTGTGGGTCGGGACCAAAGTCAGAGCCGCAACAGTCACCTACTCCCTGCTCCACTTTGTATGTGACTATAAGATAAGTTTTTTTCCCCATGCTGATTGGGCGTGGGGGGATACCTCATCTCCTATTTGAGTAAATACAGTAATTTATTTAATTTACAGACACACCTGTAAAAGGAGATGGAGGAAAGAGTTTTAAACAGGGAAATTCTGTCTGTGGAACAGCAGCATAAATGTTGTGGTGGATCACAGATACAATTTAGAAAATAAAGTTACCTGGCCTGGGTTATCTGGCACTATTACACACAGGAGATATTGGAAAGAAGCTTAGTTTATATTTGACAAAAATATTATGTTACTGGAGATTACACCAGAAATTTGCTTACTAGAGAAATCCCTGTATTTTTCCTTCATAGAAAAAGGATAGTTATACAGATACAATCTACAAACAGAATGTTTTCCCTCAAAGATAGCCAAGGTTTTAACAAAAAAGTGATTTTCGTTGTTGCAAATGTGTAAGTCAGAATAGCATCATAGGAGAGGATTATAGGATCCAAGTATTTAGAGATGGAAAAGGGCTATCAGAGAAGCTGGTCCATCCACCAGCAAGGGTAGATTATGCATTTCGATTGTGCCTTTCTCTGTATGGGCACACCAGCAGAGGATGTTTCAGGAAGCCTTCCTGCTGTTATATACTTACCAAGGAGACAGAAAAAATTGTAATATTTGAGCTCCTCAAGGAAGTCCAGTCAGCCTTTAGATCTTAGAAAGGTATGCAAAGTATGCAAAGATGCATCTCAGATGCATAATTCTGCTGTATATAATAAGACTGTTAGAGTGATGTTGTAACCATTTTATTCCAGGAATTATGTGAGAGTCGAGGATTTCTTAGGATGATCTCTTTTTATTGGACCACCTATGTAGTTGGAATAAAATTAAACAAGCTTTTGAATGAAAGCCATTCTTCAGGTCCGAGTAGTTACAGTCAACTCAGCACAGTAAAAACAGTTGTAAGTGCAAGGAGAGAAATTCCCGGGGTAACAGAGAAACATTTAGCAGAACCGAAGAAGCAAAGAGGGTATTCTGGTTCTCTCTTTTAAAAAAATTGAAAATTCTCTGATTAAAAAAAAATTCCCAAATTTTCTGGTTGACAAATCCAAAATCCACATTTTTCCATGATTAAAACGAAACAACACTCTGTGTATATACGTATATGTGCCGCTTACTTCCCACCTGCAGCTCCCAGCCCTGCCTGTGCCTTTCACTCCCCAACCCACAACCCCCTGCCCCAACTAGTCTTGCCTGAGGGGGGGCCCTAGCTGCCATGGCTACAGCCCAGGGACCTGGGTCCTCAGTCCTCTGCCCCCCTCAGTCCCCTGAAAGCTTCTGGGAGTTGCAGTTCACACTACAGTTCCTTCTTCCAGTCCCCTAGAGGCTTCTGGAAACTGTAATTCATGTTACAGCATTACAGTATATGACATTCAACATTATAGTCCTTTACATAGGATACCATCCCAGCTGATGACTGTGGTATTTAGAAAGCTTATGTTAATGTATGAGTATTCAGAGAAAGTTTGATTGAGGGATGATAGTTGTTACACCTGTGATAAAAGTCAATGAGTGTTCAGGGCAGATGATGAAAATATCATGTAGGTAACACCGGCTTGATAGTCCATTTTTTTCTAGAAAAGTTTCCTCCTTGTGGTTCATGAAGTTGTTGGCATATTGAGGGCTATCTTTGTGCCCCTGGTTTGGAGGAAGTCTTGACTGTTGAAAACGAAGCTGTTGTGGGTGAAGCTGAAGGGGATGATTTGTGCAACATGCTTTTGCAAACCTGAGTATGCCTCAAGTTCTTGTAGATATTTAAGGCAAACAACTGTGCCTTCGTGGTGTGGGATGTTAGTATACAGGCTGGTGACATCCATGTTTGTAAGTATGGCCTTCTTGGGGAGACGATTGGGTTCTGTTAAGGAAGTCTGTTGTACCTTATAGAAAACTTGCTCTTTAAGCGACAAGTGATTTCAGGGTAGTTTCTATGAATCCTGATAGCTCTTCGGTGAGGGTACCACAGTTGGATATGATGGGTCTGCCAGGGTTACCTGATTTCTGGAACTTTGGGAGCAGATAGAAAGTCATTGGGGTAGAAGAATGAGGGATAAGTGGTTTGTTTTGTTTGTTTTCAAGGAAAGGATTTGATGATGTTTTCCAGTATCAGAGCAATTTTTGGTGTGGGATCCTCCCTCAGTTCTTTGTAGTATTTGGTGTCAGAGAGCTGTCCATTGCCTTGATAGTTGAGCTGTCTATTGCCTTCACAGAGAGCTGTCACTGATGGTTGCCTTGATAGTTGAGGATGACTGAAGCTCCACCTTTGTCTGTTGGTTAAGTTACTGTTCTGTTGTTGGGTCTTAGGGACTGTATGGCTTTTCTCTCTCAGGGAGAGGGTTGTTTATGGTCCTGGCTTTTATTGAAAATGTTACTGTTAGGTTTCTCCTGAAACAGTGTAATAGTTTGGTTATGTCCACTGGAAGGTATCTAGTCTGATGTCTTATTGTTTGTTTTTTCAGTTGTGGCAGGAGGATTGTTAGAAGTGATTGTGTCCTCATGGTGGAATTATTCCTTCAGGTGAAGAATTCTTCTAATTCTACATACCTTATTATCTTGTCAGGATTTTTTTTTTATGGAAAGAAGTTCAGGTCTTTAGAGAGTACAGATATTTCAGAATGGAATAGGGGGTGATATAAGTTGATGATGCTGGTGTTCTGTGTGCTGCTGTCTGGATTCCCTCCTGTTTTATTGGTGCGCTCCCTGTCAGGTAGCTCCTGTTGTGATTTGTATTATAATATAACTGAAGGCAGAGCTCTGACTTTCCTTGTTCTGTGCCCCATTAAGTAAAATGCAATCTGAATTTAAGAAAAGACTTGCTAAGGTAGGGGTAAAACTCTTTGGACCTGCAAATATATTACTGGTTCCAAAATTCAAGAACTTCTTGTTGCCTCCTGCTTAGAAAATTATTAAATTAAGTATTTTCTAAGGCAAGAATGTCACAATAATGATGTAGTTCCACATTAAGTGGTATCTTGTCTGTATGCGCCCTGAAGTTACTTCTCTGAGGTTACATTTAGAAATTTGATTGTGATGGTGTCTAACTTTGGGATATTAGGTAAGTAGTAACATTATAAAATCACTTGCATATTGTTTAGTTTGTGCTTATTTTTCAGTCTTTAGTAAGGTTTGGCTAATCATATGGTCTATACAACATGATGTCTGCTTACTCTCAGGTCTTGCAAAACCTCTGCTTTATTACCAACTCTGGGATATGGATAAAACAGATCATCCTACTCTTAATTTAGATTAATTTCAGAGAATGTGGGATGCATGTGTGGGCATATTGATTAAATGACTTCATAAACAGGGTAGCAGGTAGTGCCTATATTGAGGGACTAATCTTGAATTTAGCTCCTGTGACATGCTTCATTCAAACATTTTTCTATTTTTTTCCCTCAGTTATCATCCATCACAATAAAGTACTGATAAAAATTTCATGTACACTTACATGTACGTGAGAAATTACTATAATATGTATTTTAAATTACTTTGCTATATCTTACATGTACTTCTGTAGTGTGTTACATGAGTCAATGTGTATTTATTAACTCTATGTGCTGACTTCCCTTACGTACATAAATTTTCATTGCCATTTATTATTTTAGTTTGTTTCCTGATTTAAAAAATTGGGATTTCAGAGTACAACAACAAATTTTGGAAGCAAAAAAATGAACTTGGTTACTTTGATCAGCTGTCTCTTAAAAATTTGCCAATTAGATTTTTCTTTACATATAGTTTTTGTATTAATTTTTCATCAGTAGAAGCTGTTACTATAAATGGAGGTTCTCCAAAAGTGGTGCTTTAACCATTGTAACAATAGCATTATTACTAGAAGAGAAAAGAGTTATTCTTCAAGTCTACTTGAAAAAGTCAATCATGCCTACAAAGAAGCTTGATTGATTGTGCAAAGTCTACAGCTGTTAGAAAGCCACTGAAGAGAGAATGTTAATTATCTAACATTATAGTGGGGGAGCAAGAATCTGTCCCTTTAGAAGCAGAATACAGAATACTTGGATGACTTTATAATAGAATACTGTGCCTTGTATCTCACAATTCATTTCAAACCAGATATGATGGTTGAAAATCATTACCATCTGGCAGCTTTTCCATAAACTTGGAAAAGGGACAGTAATTTAAGTCTAGTTGGTCAGAGACATGTGTCCACTTGATAAAAACATTACTACTACTTGGTGTAGCAGTAGACCCAAAGACCAAACGTTCAGTCAAAAGAAGCTATCATCCAACCACTGCATATAATAGAGGAGGCAAAGAAATTTGCACTGCTTTTAAAACCTGCTAAGAGTTGTTCTATGAATCAGTTAAGGATTTCTCATTTGGTTCTTTTTTTGAACATTAATCAATCTGACAGGCAATTTGCTTACCTAATTTACTTAGGAAAATGCATAATACTTCTCCAAATGTGTTAATGTTAAGTTAAAGCACCAGCGCAGAATGTGGAAAACATTAACATCATATAATATTTCTATGACTCAGGCACTAACTTGGTGCAATGACTTAAGGTTCACGAACTCTCATCAAAAAGCCCTCTAGTCAAATATTTTAGCTGCTGTCCTTTTAAGATGTTTATGACCAAGAATCCAGGTTTTCAATTTGCAGCAGAAAAACATGGATTTTCTCCTTGCAAGGAGAAAAGCACAGGAAACCATGGGTTTCCCCTTGCAGGTTGATAGACTTCCACCTTGCAAGGGGATGCTTGGGGCAGGGGGAAGCAGGATGCAGGAGGCACAATGTGCATGTGTGTATCCACACACATGCACATGGAGAGCACTACAGCCAGGCAGCAGAGGAGAGCAGCTCCACTAGTTGCTTACATATAAGTCTATGCGGGGGGAAGGACATTGCAACAGGGGGTGCAGATTGAGGCAACAGTAGCCACAGTGAGGGAGGGAGTGTGGCAGGAAGCAGGATGCAGTCGCTGGGTCCTGTAGCCCAGACAGCTGGAGGCCCCCTCCAGCAGGGCTAAGGTTTGGGAGTGAGGGGCACCAGCAGGGACAGTGAGGCTGCAGATGGGGAGTGAGGGGCACTGGTGGGGATAGTGGGATGTAAGTCAGGAGTGAGGGAAACCAGCATGGATGGGGAGTTGAGGATTCAAGGTGAGGGGCATTGGCAGAACTGGGAGGTGTGGGGTTGTGAGAGGTGTTGAGCCTGCAGGTCGGGAGTAAGGGGCACTGGTAGGGCCAGGGGGGCTGCAAGTAAGGAGTGAGGGACAGAAGCAGGGTTGGAAGGTGGGGGCCTTTGGGTTGGGAGTGAGGGGCACTGGTGGGGCTGGGGGAGGTATGGAGGTTGCACTTCAAGAGTGAGGGGGTACCAGAGGGTGGCTGTGGTTGGGAGTAAGGGGTGATGGCATGGGCAGACCACCAGCATATCAAGACTGTTCAGCAACAGAAAGCAGTGTGGGGGTATGGGGGGACAGCCGCAGCTGTACCAGTGTCCTGGTGAGTGAAGCAGGCAGAGGGAACTCTCATTTTCCATGACTGTGATGCTAACACTTATCCAGCAGTAATCTTTCCCTTTCCAAGCACCACAAGTTAGTAGGCTCTTCTTTTCAACTCACCTGCCATGACTTTGTTGATATGAGATTACTAGGGAGGGGTTCAGTGTGATGGGAAAAGAGAGCTCCCTTGGGGCACTCACAGTTCCTGGTGTGCTTAGTGTTGGGGTTCCATCTCCCCTACACCCTGACCACACGCCAGTCATCATTGTAACAATAGTTTTCTGCAGAGCTGGACTGTGTTCCCGACTGATCCTCATTCTTGATGAATTCCAGACGGAGTGTTAGGCTCTGCCCCTCTGCCTCAGCTATTGAACTTGAGCCTCCTATGCCACCCAAGTTAGTTGGGGCTCTTCATAGCCATGGTGCCTCCCTTCCACAGGGCTCAAAGGCTGCCTCAGTTCGGGCCCCTGCTGGGCCAGAAGCAGTCTCTTCCCCCTCCACTACCAGCACTCTGTGTGCCTTTTATCTTTCCTGCAGCGGTGGTGGTGGCTGATGTCATCAACCCAGCACTGCCCAGCTTAATTGACAGCTGACTCTCAAATCTTGGGACAGACACCACACGTGGCTGGGACTCTACCCACCATTTTGAGTCTCCCAGATAAGTCTTCATGCTGAGGTTGGCGGTCTTGGCTTGCCCGCATGTCTTGGGCCCAGTTTGTCACACTGATAAAAAAAAAAAAAATTCAATGCGAACATATTTAGTTATTTAGAATTGATTTTATTATAATGATTGAGGCACTGGTAGGCTTCCAAATTGATTTAAAATGATAGATATAGATATCTATATCTATAGATACATAGGTATCAGTTCAACACAATATTTTATTGACAAATTTGTCATTATATATATAGAGAGAGAGATAGTGTTATTTCATTTTAATCACAGAAAAAAAACAGATTTGAGGGTTTTAACTGGACAATTTAGGAATTTTAACAGAGAAAACTAGAATATATAAGCTTTAGCTTCTGTACAGCTGGGGATGAAGAATAGCATTTTTACACATAGGCTTCTTTTTCTTTAACTAAACATATGACATTATTTTGTTTAAACATCACAGGTGTGTTTTATTTAGTATCCTCCATATCAAACAGACATACATTCAGACAAACTATTTTTAAAGAATATTCATTGGTTGGAATAGTAGGTATTGTGATATTTGTTAAAAACTTGTTCAATTGCCTTGCCTTTTACACCTTTACTTCCATACTAGAAAAGTATCTTACCTGCTTTGGTTGCAAATAAAATCTCTAACTTTCCTTTCTGCTAAAAATGTAGTGGTGTCATTTACCTGTACTTAGCATATTTAGTACTACAGTAGCTTTTATCTTTGCAAATAAGAAAATTGAAGTGATGTAAGCAGTAGTACCTGCTGTGGGCTTTTTAGATAAATTGCTTTTCTTCCATGTTGTATTGTTTAAATATATTTTCTTTGTTTCAGAAATAATGTGTTTAAAGTCTATTTTGCACATGGCTTGCTTTACATATTGATAATATTACTTGAGTAGTTATTTGACCTTTGTGATTGATAATACAGAACAGTGACTTTGCTGGTAACTTTGGCTTGGCTGAGTTCAGTTTCTCTACTGGTATAAATAGACATTGTTCTTCAGAAGTTAAGAGATTTGCTCCAAATTGCATCAACAGAAAATCTTGTGGATAGCATTCTGGGCTTTAGGTCATGTATAGAGAAACAGCCAGAGTACTGTAAAGTATCTCTTGAAGAGGAAAAGAATATTTAAATACTAAATGCTGAATTCCAAAAACACTAGAAAGATAGACAATCAAAGAAAAGACAAGATGTGAACTTCGAATATTTGCCAGTCATAAACACTGACAGGAATAAATGCTTTCACATGGCGTTCCAATAAACATTTAAGCAGGCTTGTGCATTTTCAATGAGATACTAATGGTATCCCATTATTTCTGACAATGAATAACACTAATTTAATGCCAAAATTTGAAAAAGAGAAAGACAGCAAGTTAAACACAAGTTTGCTTCCTGCAGGAATTTGGATCTAGTGGGGAAATAGGACAATGGCAGCTATGTATCTTTTCTTAGTGGCCTGATATGCACTTTGGCCAAAACACTATTTCTGTGCCTTACTGTGAGAGTCAAGAAATTTGATCATAAGCTTGACATAAAATAAAAAGCAAAGGATCTGTAGAGCTGACAGACCCAAGGAATCAGAATTGCTGACTTTTACCTTGAGAACTTTATTGCCATATGATAAAGGTGACCTCTGCTTTTAAGCAAGCAAGGAGGTATACAACCTGAGCTATGGTCAGTATCAGCAGGAGGCAATAAAAGGCATGCCTTGGTGCAGAATCTAATACATAAAGTGGAATGAGCTGTCAAGCTTTAAGTAACTATTTACCCTAGGGTAGAAATTAGTAGTTACCTTAGCAACACTGAGATCACCTGAGACCTACTCATGCAGTATGCTAACTCTGATTTGCAGAGAGGCATATATTTAGCAATATATTAAGTAACCTTTTGAATACTTTATCATTTTCTGGGCATGTCTACACGAGACACTGTCACTGTAGCAACAAGTTATGGCAACGTAGCTCATCACTATGGCAATGCAGTATTGGCAGGCACAAACCGTGACGCCAATGCTACTGTGCTGTAGCTTGTTGCACAGTAGGGCCACAAATGACCCGTGTACCACTGGGACTGCATAGTAGCAACTGCACAGTCAGAGGCATGTGTAGATGCACCCTCTGAGGAACAAGGTACACTGGAGTTAAGATAAACGGCTTTCCCCAGTTTTTGAAGCATTGCCTACCAGGTCTGACCCCTAACTGGTGTGAATCTTATTGACTCCATCCTCAGTGAAGTCCAGATGCTATATAAATACCAATTGAAGGATCTAGCTCATAATTTTGAACAGTGTTGTGGTGCATAATAAAATCCTCCCTTATAGTTTTCAGATTTAGAGCAGGTTCAGTATGTTTCTCTATAGTGAAACTATGTAATGAAAGTAAGGAATAACTAGTAGCAATGGGTGTGTACAGTCATTTGCTGCATCCAGCTTTAAGCCATGTGAACGTAGAGCAGGAGCAAGGCATGCAGCTGTTCTCCAATCCTAGAAGCCACATGGGGAAACCAGTACAAGTGACTCTGGGTGGGAGAGGAGCGGGCAGGATTGGGGAGGGTGGGGGCTAGTAAATCCATGTGAAAGGATTAGCAGGATTGAGTGAGGCTAGCAGGTCCACAAGTGTGGGGAGGTTGTCTAGTCCCAGAGGGTAGAAATTTAGTGGGCTAAAAATAGCCAGTGTGGGGACAAGGGGGCGGTGCAAGGGGAAGGAATAGCATAGCTCTGGTACTTGTGTAAGCAGCTGGTCTTTCCCAGCCCTACGGTTGTGCTGCAAACATTTGCAACCTTTCTTAGATCAGGTTTAATCTCAATTTAAATTAGCAGACCTACTCAAATCAACTAACTTAGATCAGACATGCCATTTTGGGGGTAATTTAAATCCTGCATGTGCTTGTACAATTACACATTTAAATCAACCTAACTCTGGTTACGTTGATCTAAATATAATGCTTGTACATAACCAATGGGAGCAGCCAGTCATTTTACAGACAAGAGTCAATATGCCTATCTTCTTGCCTGCAAATCCCTTATTACTGCCATCCTAATTTTCTGTCATCAACCGACTGCTAATAGTAATAGGGTACAAAGCATATGCCTGTACAAAAAGCATACATGAAAGTTTTACCATATAAGCAGTGATTACACTTTAAATTTACAGTAGCCTAACTTCATTCTAAATTCAGCCCTATGTCACTGCATAGTTAATGAACGTTTGTTCAGATTACATGATTGTTAAATTACATAATTCAATGAAGATATTCTCTAATCCAACATTAGAACATGACACCAGAGTTAGTGGGTAAGCACATGGCTGTCAAATTACCTAAACTCCAATTTATAAGATGCAAAAATGTGTGCCTCCTCTTACTCTCCTCACTTATCCCAGGGAAATTCAGAAGCAGCCCTCTAAAATCAGGGTCATTACAGGAGTTAAAACTTGTATGAGAGCTGTGTTTAACAGACATCTCCATACCCTGGAAGTGACCTTCCTGTATCTGGTCAAGTGCTTCATTTATATGTTTATCTTCATGTTTTGATCTTTTACGTCTTCGCATCTATTTTAAATTCTGCACTTTTATTCTAGGAGATGATAAACCTGCACTTTAAGCAACTGAAACTCTAAAGCCAGAAGAGATTGCAGGGATTGTCTAGTCTGACCCCTGCTTGTATAGGTTGCATAACTTTTCTCAGGGTTTGTTTAAAAACAAGTCTTTACCAATCTTATCTAAGGCTATGTATACCCTTGTGCTTTTCTGCCTGGGTTGCTCCTGAAACTGCAAGCAATGTAGCAAGTCATTATGCTTTGGCTGTATGGCTTTGTTGGTACTGATGGGTGACAGTGACAAAAAGCCCACCCATAGTACCATGAGGATGCACCTACATTGTTTCCGGTTTAAGAGGCAGACTGCGTGGAGCAGTGGGCATGTTGCAAGGGAGGACTGCCAAATACAGAAGTTTAACTGTCTAGATGTGGTCTTAAGAATATCCTGGTGGGGTAAGGCCACCACTTCTCCTACTGAAATGTTCCAGGGTTTAAATAATCTTGCTGCTAGGAAAACCTATTTTACTCAAAGGTAAATTGATCTAAGTTCTAGCCATGAGATATTATCATGGTTTTGTCCTCAATACTGATCCAAAACTTCATCATACTTTCCCAAATGTGGGTACATATATTAACCTCCTGTCAGTTATTGTTTAACAGTATGAAAGGCCAGGTTTAATTTCTAGGCTTTATACTAGGAAACTCTAATAACGAAGGCTTGAAACCCTGCCTAGAAATTTGGAAATGACACCATCTGAACACTAGGGCCTAATCAAAGAAGATTTTAGCAAAGGGAAAGGGAAAACACAATTCAACAAACACCAAAGTACAACAAACACCATCAAAGTTCATCATCCTAGCTTAAAGAATTCCAGGTCTCAAGCAAGATGATTTTTCACCTAGAATTGGGTGCAATTTCTGGTAGCTTTCATAGTTAACTGAGCTAAACCAAATAGTGCTCCGGCCCTTGGAAAGATGTCTTCCATCATAGTGTAGTTATTTGTTATGCTCGCAGTAGCTTCAGGATCAGTACTGCTGCTTGCATCCTCAAGGCAGCCTATATACTGATACTGGTCTTCGGAAATGAGAAGGTGACTCACTGGGCCCCAGCTGGGTCTTTATCATCAAAGAGAGCCATTTCTGAATAGAGTCTTTCTTTTGCTTTCTGTACAGGAGGCATTGTACCTGAAGCAGAGCAGCATACTTGAAGGCATCACTGCTGGGCACAATAAGTTTATTGTGTAAACATGGTCTTTGAGTTGCTGCTTTCTAAAATAGAGTCAACTATCCTGTAGGTTTTGTCTTCATTCTTTGTTCTGATATGTGCTATCTAGCATTTGGCTGTATTCAGTTTTATTTTGTTGAATTGTGAGCAGGCACTTCAGGTCATCATGACAGTAACCTTCTTTCCTCTTTCTTTCTTTTTTTTTAAATACCCCACAAACTTTTGTATCATGTACAAAGACTTTACATTTTCTAGATTCTTGATAAAAATAAAAAGAGGAGAGTTGTGCTAGACCTGTTCCTTGAGTGCTCCTGTTAATAACAGCTGTTCTTTCCATTAACAATCATGTTTTGAGATGTGTCCATAAACTGGCTTGCAAAATATTCCTCTTCTGAAAAATCCAATTTTTCAAATCAAAATATTATAAGGTTCCAAGTCAAGTGCTTTGCAGAAAGTCAAGTATATTAGCAATCCTGACTTGAGGAAGGGTTCCTAATGCTTGAAAGCTTGTTCAGCAGTTCTCTCCACTACACATTTGACACGCTAAAAGATACCACAAAAATTAGTTCCCCCTCAGACATTTCCTGGACATTCAGTGACAATGGCATGCAAATCCTACTACAATCTTTGAAATTTCCCCAATTTTCTGAGAATTGTTTCATTCAGAATATTACTAGTTCAGAGCCTGAACTCCTTTATGTTAGGAACTGTACTAACACACAAGGCCCTCATCCAAATAGTCCTGGGAAGATAGGAAATTATGACACAAAAAGGCTAAGTATAGACATTCACAAAGTCCGAGGTAGAATAGATCCAATCTGCAGAGGTTTCTCTAAGATAGGTAGACTGGATCATGAGCAAACAGAACTTATATTCACCCTTCCCTGGGGGAAAGCAAACAGATGCCTGCAGTGGCCAAGGCCAGAAGGTAGTTTCATCGTTAGTAGGGTAGGAAGGGACCCAAGCAAATCATCAAGTCTGACCCCCTGCCATGGCAGGAAAGAGTACTGGGGTCAAACAACCCATGCAAGGTGATTGTCTAGCCTTGTCTTAAAGACCCCCAGGGTAGGACCCAGCACCACTTTGCCTGGAAGTTGGTTCCAGATCCTAACTGCCCTGACCGTGAAGTAGCGCCTCCTGATGTCTAGTCTGAATCTACCCTCTGCCAGCTTGTGACCATTATTTCTTGTCATTCCTGGTAGTGCTTGGGGGAACAAGGACTCCTCCAGTGACTGCTGGTCCCCTCTGACTAGTTTGTAACAGGCAACTAGATCCCCCCCTCAGCCTTCTCTTGTGGAAGCCGAACAGGTTCAGGTCCCATAGCCTCTCCTCATAGGGCCTGCCCTGCTGTCCCCTGATCATGCGAGTGACCCTCCTCTGGACCCTCTCCATGTTGTCCACATCCCTCTTGAAGTGCGGTGCCCAGAACTCTATGCAGTACTCCAGCTGCGGCCTGACCAGTGCCGCATAGAGGGGGAGGATCAC
>NW_017728906.1:17940949-17969423 GCF_001723895.1 Crocodylus porosus
AGTCAGATCTGGCTGACTGATTTTCCCAGTAGACGCCTGGAAAGTTCAGGTCACCCATGATGACCACGTCCTTTGACCTAACTAGCTCCATGAGCTGACTTAAGAATTCCTGGTCTAGCTCTTCCCCTTGGTTGGGTGGTCTGTAGTAGACCCCCACCGTTAAGTCTCTTTCCCCAAGACTTACTCATATTCTGACCCAGAGCACTTCAGTGTGCCCCTTCTCTGACTCTGTGCTACTTGATGAGGATGTGTATTCCTCCTTAATGTAGAGCGCCACGCCCCCACCTTTCCTCCCTGTCCTGTCCCTCCTGTACAGCCTATAGCCCTATAGCATTTGTGTAGAGGCATTTGAGGCCTCCTGTGGATGTGCACACTGGTCCCCTAATCACAGCATTGCCCTGGCCCCTGTTGCTTACCTGTGTATATGTTCCACTCATCAGTCTAGGCTGGGCTGTACTTGTGGGTGCTGCTTGGTAGAGTAGATTCTTACATGCTTCCCAGCCAACCCCTGCTGAGTGGGGCCCATCCTTGATGGACACATGGCCCCAACCCCATGCTGTCAGCCTCAGAGAGCAGGGGAGCCAGCACAGAATCTGCCCCCAGCCCTGCCACAGTGGGGGAGGGAAAGGGGGAAAGAAAGATGTCCCTGCTGCATGGACCCGGTGCCACCAGACCCAGCCAGGAGAGCAGTTCAGGGGCCTTCTCCCTGCTACCTGGCTGGTAGGCTGAATTGCTGCTACTGCCTTTCGCAGCTTAGCTGGCTAACTGGGCAGTAGGGGGAAAGCCCCTGCTGGGCGGCCTGCACCCCCACAACTGGACAGAACCCAGCCCAGCAGGGAGCTCTGTTCCTTTCCTCTTGCCTGTTCCCCTTCCTCCACCAGTGAGAGGCAGCAGCTCCAGAGGGAGAGGGCTGTGGAGCATGAGGCTTCACAGCCTAAACTATGTGACAGCCTGGGGGCAGGGCCGGCTCTGCACTCTGCTGGAGCAGACAATTGCAGGCTGAGGCTAGCCTGCCACCCTGCAAAGAAGGGTTAGCAGCGGAGCTGCAAAGCATTCTGGGATGCCAGGGTATTTCAATCTAACTAGTCAAGAGGGGATCTGGCACAGAAGTTTGATAGATCAATCTAACCTAAACTGAACTATATCCATCCAGGTCTATCTTAAACTAGGTTCTGCCATTTATAAACCAGTCTGTGTGCACTAAGTTTTTCTGCTGTTACAGGTTTAGATTGGTTTCTGATCACTTATACTGATTTATGTATAATTTCTGTGCCTAGCTAAAGGATTTTTCCATACTTATACAGAATGTCTGCAGCAGAGTAGGAAGCTGAACCTACATATTCTGAGGTCCATGTTAGTGCCTTATCCACAAACTCACTTTTATCTAGCTGAATAGAAATGGTTTTTGAAGACTGAGGCACTCTTAAGGGTCCATTCACATGGCACACTAGCTCTAGAAATAATTGGCTTTGAGAAACAGGGCATACAAGCCAAGGCGGAGGGCTGCACTAAAACATTTCTACTGCAGCTGAAGTAGCTGGGATATTTCTGTGTTGTGCAGCATAGATGTAACCTCAGGTAGAGGTCTTTGCAGCTAGTAGAAGTGCTGTCTCTTCTGTCCAGACAACACTTCAGAGTACTTACCATACATTCTGGGTTTTAAGAACCTAGACTGAACTAAAGCATGAGGAATTACTTCTTTTAAAATAAGTGAACTTGAAGGCAAATTTTTATCTAAAAATGGGCCAAATTAAGCATCAGATATGTTTTTCTAGTTGAGGTATGGATAAAAGGACTGAGAATGCAGATGATGGCATGATTCCCCATGCTGTGGCTAAGCTACACAACAGGTGCATTATACATACAACCAGGGCACGTCCCCACAAGTGCACACAGATATGGTTTTCAGCACCACAGACACATCTGTGGCACTGCAAACAATACACGCTGCACATGCATACATTCACCACACAACTAATTTGCAGTATGGTGGGGTTTTTTAACACAAGGAGATCCTGGTGTAAAAAAACAACATGCTAGAAAAATGTGGGGTGGCACACATGGTGGGCTTATGTGCACTGCAGGGCAAGTGTGCACTGCTTGAAACCAGAGCCTGGCTGTCCAGAGTCACACCCCGGTTGCTGGCTAGACTCCACATGCCTGGATTGCCACTGCTGGAGCCACAGGAGGCCCCCAGATAAGGCTGCTGGGACCAGTCCAGGTGCTGGCCCCAGCCTCCCCTACCCCACCCGGGGCAACTTGTTACGTGCCAGAGTATGTGTAAGGGCAATTAGGGGGAAGACTATGGATAAAAACTAATATGAATGATAATCGGAAAAATTAGATATTGTGAAAGAGATTTTGTTTCTCAGTTGTAAACAGTAGCACAGTTTATAGTTGAACTCATCTCCATAGGCACAAATGAAGGAAAGCAAATAGTATTTAAAAACATATTTGAGCACTATGGGGTTTTTTCCCACTGACTATCCCCCTAACTCCCCCTGATAGGAGTAACTAATCTTTATATACAGAAGCAGTGCCTGAAGAAATCATTAGGGCAATGAATATTTCAAGCAAAGCATGAGGAGCACTTCAGGGAGAGATGCTTATCAACAGAAAGCTGTTCTAGGGATTTTATGACATTTTAAATCTTGCCTGTCCTTTTTTTGTATGTGGAAGATCGTTATATTAGGGCTACTTGTATGGACCACAGTTTTAAAATAGTTATATTCTATGACTGAGATAGTGCAAGATCTGTTGATGATTGTACAAAGATTTTGCACTAGATTTTCATATCTACACCAAGTAGTGGGGTGTGTGGTTGTTATCGGTTTTGCTTAGGCTATTGGCAATATTTATACCTGGGGCTCTTGATGCCAAAAGAGTCAGCATCTACTGTGCAAGAGGCAGGACAAAGTGTCCTAGTTAAAAATTGTAGTAGATGTATTAATGGGCTAAAGCCCACATTTTCAAGTATAGATTGGAGAGACTGAGGGTCTACCCAATTTACTTAATTCTACGGCTCTGGTTATGAGAAGGCTTCAGACTGCTGCTTGTTGATTGCAGCTTATACCCTTTCACAAGTTCGTCAAACATTGTGAGTGGATCTATGTGTTTCTATCACAAGATGTATATACAGTGCCATTCAAAAGAGACCATCTGGCCATCTGCTTGTATACATCTTACTGTATTGAATATATTAGAACCAGAGTTCTGGCAATACTAACTTATTCCTGTAAAATATATATTATATAGAAATACAGTTGTGATGCGTGAGCTGGAAAGTATGCAAATAAATTTTCCTGCACTTGAGTGTTCTCTTCCCTACCCTCCTATCCTCCCTTTTCCTCCTCATTGCTATTCAGGCTTGATTTATTTTGAGAAAACTAATGAATTTGAAACTACTCCTACCTTCTCTGTTTAATATTCTCACTCCAAAGCGCACACAGCCAACGTATGTGGAGAAGGAAGCACACTACTACCCTTCTCACATGAATAAAAGCTTTATTTATATGAACAGGATTATTCATCTCAGATGCTTTGTTCTTGTAAGCAAAAATTGTCACCTGAATATTTGTGAGGGAAAAGACTTTAAAAAGTGATGAACATGATTTACAGTCCACTTGGTGGGGTCACAGAGGTTCAATTTTCTGCCCTACTACAGACTTGGGCAACTCACCTTAGACAAGACATTTAGCCTCCCTGTGCTACATTTCTTCATCTGTAATAGTTCCCCTTCCCTTCCTCGCAGAGTTATTGTATTCATAAACACATTAGAGATACTGATGCCACTGTGTAATAGGGGACATATAATTACTGCTAGATAGATGATTAGATCAATTTGCAAGCTGTATTTAGTGAATCTGTTTGCAAATATTTTTCCATAATTTCCAAGCTCTGTTCCTTACAAGAGGAAGGTAAACATTTTTTCATATTTTTTTCACAGAAAAATGTGATTTATGGCACTCAAAACTTGGGCATGGGGGTGAATTCAGCAGTAGGGAAAGCAGTGGATGAGTTGTGGTGGTACTCATTTTCTGGGCTCGAGTTGCATGAAAGCAGGGGCTCTAGCTATAGTATACATCAATGAGCTGGTGAACTCAGAGCTCAAAGCATATACAGAGCACTGGCAGGAGCCCATACTGACATGCTGGTAAGTTCGGAAGGTGCAATACGCATGCGCCATACAGCCAAAGCTAGGTGCATCTGTGATGCTGCGTCCTCTGAAACTGCCCCGTCTGCTTGTTTTTCAAATCCTTATGTGAGCATTGAAATGTAGATAGGCTTTCATAGTGCTGAAGCAAAATCTTCAGACAGCTTCCCTCGTAATAAGGGGCCTTTGCAAGGATGCACCATTTGGGTGCACAGGAGCATCCCTTGCTCTATGTCTCTGCTCCTGTGTGTGATGCTGGTTGTTCAGCACTTTTGAAAAGCAGGCAGGTATCTAAATATTACCTTAGGAAATGGATTTTAGTCATCCATTTCTGAAATTCTTCAGCCAGGTATTAGAATTCTTTACTGGGAGAATATTTCAACAACGTTTTTTTGTTTGTTTGTTTAATTCTTAATTCAAGCATTTTGCTATTGTGCAGCTGTAATCTTAGGTCCTATTATTTAGTTTGTTGATGATATATAAACTCCATGCTGTGTTCAGTGATTGTTTCTGATATGGAATTGATTTTGTGATGGAGATGCAGATTGTGATATCCAAACCAATCCCAGTATTGCCTCTTTAACTCCTTTTTTCCAGACAGAAAAGTTACATTTTTGGAGCCTGCAGAAATTAGAGCAGACACCTCGTTTTTTTCTGACAATATTCTGTTAGAAGGTAATGGCCTTTTTTTAGGAACATGCATCTACTTTCAGTGATGAATGTCTGTACCTCGTGAAGGTATTCTTTCTATTTTACCTTTTAAAATGCAGATCAAGTGATGCTGCCAATGTATATCCTTCCATGTCAAATAATATGCAGCTCCCAAGTCAGTCAACAGTCTAAAAGCTTTGTCTTATGCCAATGTAACTTCAGTGGCATATTCCCGGTCTTTAGGATTAGGTTTACTGAAGCAAGAAATGCCGATCTGTCTGATCTATTTCAGTAGTATCGCCAGACTTAAAGACGATTCATCAGTGTTCATTTTCTAATAGCAACTATCTCAAGTGGGCAATAAAGAATGACCAAACTCACTATCTGATAGGAAAGAGCAGAGGTTGGAACAGAATCTGCCTTGCTCACATCATACTTGCCTAGGTGTCCATTCACTCCTTTCTGCAGTTGCAAGAATTGCTCGAGCATTTAATTAGTTGAATTCCAATGAGTTGGAACTGCTCAGTTCAGGAGATAGCATAGTAAAGTGTTCTCCTGAGGAGGTTATATCAGTATATTTTTTAAGCCTTACCAACTAGCTAGAATGGTAACAGATTGTAAGCGTCACCAATGATTACATTTAAGCAGCAAGGCAAAGATGGACCCAAATTCTCTGTTCCATCTACCTTCCTCTGGGTGGGAGAGGAGCAAGGAATGAAGTATGAAGCCCTACAGAAGCTGGATAATTCTCTGCACATCAGCCTTGACTTTGGTCTCACTGCAGTTCAGAATAGGATGTATTATAAAAAGCATTGTTTGATAATGTCCTATAAAGGTACTATTTTGGCCTATTCCCTCACGCTCTTCGAATTTCTCTTGCAGTAGATAAAGAGCTAGGAAGCCTATGAGCTTGCCCCACTTTAGCTGCCACCATACTATACAGGGAAATTCTCAGCTGGTCAGATGCAGCCAATTTCCCAGCCCTTCACAACACCTGAGTAGGAAAAAAAGGGGACTGGAACAGGAGGGAAATAGTATTTATTTAGCTTTATAAATATTTTTGAAAAAGAGACTGGTTTTACATTTTGTGTATATTCCTATAATGCCTCACACAATGGAATCCTACTCTGTGATGGGCTTGTAGGTTTTATTACAGTATGAATATTAATTTACCTAATTATTGTTCAGCATTGGTGCCTGATGTTAAAGCAAACAAACATTGTTTCAGATGTGTGTAGCTTTTTAGTATTGGTTGGAAGGGAGGGGCCTTGTGGTGAAGAACTGGATGGAAAGTAAGTTTAAATCACATAGTGGATAAAAAGCCCCAGGGCCAGTGTCCCTGACAGCCAGTGATTCACGTATAGAATACAGCTTTATATTTGAGTAGTATAATGATTCACATACTGAGGCTCAATAAATTCCCACTTCTCTACGCCTCTTCATAGGCAAAGCCTTCCTGTCATATCTGATCCAGTAACTGTGGTTTCGTATGATTTCAAGATAGCAATAGTTATTTCCTGGACATTTCAATGCACATTAAGAAGAAAGTATGAGTTACACATCTGCATTAAGGCCAACAATGAGGGTATGCTTTGGCCAGGAAGAAGTGGAAATAAAACAGGAGTTTGGATTTTAATTTAAGGACCAATTTACACTTAAATACCTATTGACTTCAGTGGTTTTGCTCTTTATTTTTACAGTAATGTAAGAAGAGAGTCATGATCCTATACTCCAATTGCTATCATTCAGCATAAGCAAGAATTCCTGAATCTTGAATAATTGTACCCAGAGGTGGCCCAAAGTATTCAACGAACAGTGAACTTTTGACTTCTCAAAACTCCTCCCCACAGCCATAGCCAGGTTCACAAGAGCCAAAAAAGGATCTCAAGTGCTGTGTAGAGAAAAGGACATTTTGATCTAATTGAAAATGACACCCCTCAGCCTAAAGATTAGTAAACATCTTTAAACATTTGCATGGTTATATGCCATGAAACATCCATACAGAATATTTCTGATAGGTGGAGGAAGACAAAACCCGATGAGTTCTGGTCTGGCAAGTGTCACATGTTTCATTCATGGTGATCTGACTCCATCTTCTGCTTAAAAGGATTATATGGTCATTGTTTTTTTATGGATACTGATGAATGATGGAATCTTGTGTAGTGTGCATAGTAATCAAATTCTAAATGTGAAGGGAACAGGTTATGTGGTTAAGCACACTAGATTTTTTGCTTTGGGACACTTTTGTAGGTCACATGAATTGCAGGAATGGGTTCAAAGCTAAAGTTCAAAACCAAAAGCTCTCAGGGATCTGCCTTCATGAGATGAACAGATAGTGTAGTGTTTTGAGATCAGTGCACTCCGATTCATACTTTAGGACAGGCACATCACGAATTAGCCCTGTACTGTCTCCCAAGTGCCTCTCTGATCCATTTCCATGACCCAGTCTATGCTCAACTTTCTGCTCCCTGCCCTGTGCTTCAAACCTAAGCTTGTGCTCTACTTTTGTTTCCTGCTCCCTTCCTTCACACGGGCAACTGTTGGGGAGGGACATGTGCCCCCCCACCCCTAAGACTGACCTCCGACTCGACACTGCTTAGGACAGGGCAATTTTTTTGCTGCAAGGATTGGTGATGTGTTGGGGGTGGGGAGGGCACTAAGCTGCAGCAAAGAAGTATAGAAGTAAATATGGGGCTTTTGGCCCACACCCGGGCCCGCCCCAAATTGTGCCCCACCAGACTCAGGAGGCACCAGTCACCCCTGCTTCCTGATATGCTCTGTTTTCTGCTTCCTGCCCTATCCTATGTGCTACTGTGCTGCCTATGCCCCTACCTGCTTGCCAAGTGCCACACACAATGGCTGCCCATGCCACTTATGGCACCATGCCATATATTTACTGTCTACCTCTACCACTTTAGGCCAAATTATGGCTGGGAAGAGAGTACAGGCAGCTGCCTCAGCCTTTTAGCAGTTCCATGCAGACTTGCACTCTATGAAAATAGACAAGCTGATTATACTGATATCATTCAAATTCCGTAGAAAGGATGCCCCTGACATGGGGTAGAGTTGAAGCAGGGCATACTCCAGCCTTGTACCAGCCAGTATTTGTGAAGTGCTTCTCTGAAACAGTCTCGTGTTGGCTCGTCCCAAAATTGCAGCAACATGTCATCATCCGCCCCACCACAGGCATTTTACAAGCACTTCTTTAGCCCATCTCATTAGGGTTCTGGCCCCATATTTGCTAGGAATGGCAGATGGAAGAATTGGTCTAGGTATCTATTCAAGGATGAAAGAGGAAATAAGAAAACCCACAGTTAGATCCCTCTACAAATTACCCAGATGTTGTGCCTGGGTGCACAGAAGTTAAGCATCTGTTTATTCCATCTCTGTAGCAGGTATGTGTGCATGTGTCAGAGGGAATGGAAAAAAAGCTTTATGGATACATTTCTGGTTATACCCGCTTGTTGTCTAGTTCAGCTGACCTTGTGCCTGGGAATGTTGAACTGATCAATAGTATATTGCAATCCCCCTCAGAACCAAGGAGGAAGCACACAATACTTGTGACTTGTGTGTTTAACCCTTCATGTTTCCTTCCATAAGATGATGTTTATTGCTCTTCTTGTTCTGACCTGTGTATGAAGTCTCACAATGTAGTCTTATGTCAACTTCTTTTTACATGTGGGATGCTTTGACTGTGATGTTGACATAAATTTTCTGGTGTGGAGTGTTCTGGGATGTGTTAATCCATTAGAAAACATTTTTTTGCATTCTTTTCTTAATAATACCTTAATTTACATTTCTAATACTCTTCAGAAAAGGAGGGGGAAAAAATCCCATAATCCAAGGCTAATTAATAGGATAAACTAACTCTACCATGTCAGTGCATCCTTAATCTGCCTCTAATCAGATTAAAACCTTTAATTTAAAGACTGTTGACAAAGCAGATTGTGGCACTCCTAAAGAGCTGTTAGACTCTATCATGTTGCAAGGATTATAGTGATTCAGTGGCCATTCATAATTTAAAACATTTTGTGAAGAGAGCTCTCTGGATGAAAAGGTCCAAGTGCACTCTCCAGCATATGCAAAAATGAAAATACCTGTCTGTCATGATATTATTTTGTCTCACTAATCTGTATTTTCCTGAAGGGAGAAGGTTCTGAAAGGCAGTATGTTCTTACACTTCTTTTTATGGTGAAAATGTTAACTAATATAATCCATATTTTCTACTGCACTTTCTTAGAAAGTGCTGGTGCTAACAGTCCTTGTTGGAAAAGCAGTTCCTGTAAATGTTTTAGTTGCAATGTGCCTACCAAAAGTCTACCACTTGCTGGGAGAAAAAAACACTTCATCGTATGGGATCTGTCCATTAAATGGAGAACCCTGCAAGTTGCTTATTTTTTAATTAAGCTAGCCATTTTAAATGGTGGGTCATAACTTAAAGCCATTCCAGGTAGAATGCTTATGAACATAGCAATAATGTTCCATAGCCCAAAACACTGCAGTAAAGCTGGCCTCTAGTTGAAGTTTCTGTTCTTAAGAAATCTGACAGCAATCTTAGCTATGCCAGAAACTCCAAAACAGTTCCTGCACTGCCATGTCTTCTGCCCACCCCAGTTGTTGCTCTTAACGTAGCAGCAGCAACTGGGGGCTATTTTGGAGTTCCTAGCACGGGTACGCCATGGGGCTGTTCTTGCTGCCAGGGTATGGACTCCATGGAGGTGGGAGGCAATTCTGGAGTTTCTCCTAGCTTGGTTCCCAGGGCAGGTGCCCTTCTTACCTACCTCTAGCGATAATACTGGTTACAAGTACAAACAGACAACAATGTCGGTTCTAACGTGTCCCAATCCATGCTTTGCTGTCAGGGTGATAATAAGCCAGTTGTGTGAGAAAGACAAATGAAAGCCTAGGATAGATTAGGCAAGATCTTTAGAGATGAGAAAATATTAATGAAGCACTGGTAAGTCCTCACCCAGAGTATCGTGTACAATTCTAATTACCCACGGTCAAGAAAAATTAACTCAGTCTGGAACAGACAGAGAAGGATGATCAGGTGAACTGTGTTAGCTTAGAAATGGTATTTAAAGGCCTGTTTTGGGGGAATTGGCTTATAGGTATAGATATATGCATTATAGGGGGTCAAGATGGGCAGCAAGGGTTAAATGGATTTCTAAAGAGCTTGGGAGACACACACACAGTTTCTCATGGCCCTGAAAGCAGATGGGCTATCTGGCACAACAAGGCCAATGTATAGACACAGCATAAAAATTGAGGGGGGCATATCATAACACAAGATCACAGTCTTCAAAGCAGAAAGGTTATGTAACACAAGGACACATAGTCTAGAAAACTGTTTGGGAACCAAAGTAGTATGTACCATACTGTCCCATAACACAAAATAAGTGACACCAGCTACCATAGCAGCAGGGGGGTTGAGTCCCAGTTTGGGGGCAACAGACCAAATTAGGAGAAGGCCCAGAAGGCTACGTGAACTTGTGACCACAGAGATACAGCCAGAAATAGCCAGGGTTGAAGAGTCATCAGGAGTCATCAAGGCAGAAGGAAAATACAAAAACAAAGACTTGATTATCAAAGAGTCCCTCCCTCTGTCCCATCTCTCCCTGTCCCTCCTTGCTCTCCCTCCTCCTTCTCCTCCCTGAGAGGGGTCCCCATCCCCATCCCCTGGAAAGGGCCCCCAATGCCACCATGGACTGAAGGCATACCAGCAGCCTGTCTCATGAAGCCCACTTGAGGGGGGGGCTGTGGGTCTTGGCATCCCACCTCCAGACTGCTGACACCTAAGACAAAGAGCCTCAGAGTGCAGCCTGCATCAGCTGGAGATTTCCTTGCCAGGGAGCAGGCAGGGCCCAGGGGCAGTGACTGCTGTGGGACAAAGAAAAGGGTGCTGAGCTCAGTGGCACGGTATACAGGGGCAGGCAGCAGGCTGACTAGATGTACTTTGACTCTCATGACAGCCCTAGGATTGGTAGATATAGAATTGTTTGATTCTTTGTATTTTGTTGTTGTTGTTGTTGTTATCACTCTGTATCAATTAAATGCCTATTATCAACTGGCAGGTATTGTGGTTGGTCTGAGGGTTGTGCTCACCCAGAACAAAGGTATAGGGGCTGGATTCCTAAAATCCTGTGTCAACAAGTGAAATTGAAAAAGCTTGGCTCCTTTCATCCAGGGGAACAAAAGCTGAGAGGGAATATCACTGATAGGTATAAAATATCAGGGGGATAAACACCAGAAAAGATATTTAAGCTAAGAGACAATTTTGTCACAAGAACAAATGGGAATAAACTGGCCGTGAATAAATTTAGGTTGGAAATTAGAAGAAAGTTTCTAATCATCAGAGCAGTAAGTTTCTGCAACAACCTTCCAAAAGGAAAAGTCGAGGCAAAAAAAAGCTAGGTATTTTCAAGACTGAGCTTGAGAAGTTTATGAAAACAATTATAGAATGTTATTGCTTATGATAATAGGTGATTATTGTAATCTAGGAGATCTCTTCCAGTCCTGTTCTTCATTGATTTAGCTATAGGACAGTCCTTTCTCTGCCTGTAGGCTCCTACACATACTGGGCATGTCTACACATTCAATTAATTTGAAACAATAAACTCTGATGCATATTGTGCTGGAGTTTATTGCTCCTGGGCAGGCTGTTTGAATGTGCACCCAGGACCACAGCATGTTGAGCCCGGTCAGAGAAGCCCCAGCTGACAGAGGATCCAGGGAGTCAGCCTGCAAACCCACAGCTGCTCCGACCTGGTTTAATGTGCTGTAGAGGGGCTGGCTGGGACACAAAGGTGCTCCAGTGTGGGACAAGTCGGCAAGCAGCCCCCACACTGAAGCAACCTCATGCTCCAGTGTCTACACATGTGCTGCTATGCACAAAAAAGCTTTGAGGAGTTTTTGGAGGAGGGGCAAAAGGATGGTAGTTTGATCCCATATTTAAGATCTTTGGCCAAATTAATCCCGCCTTATAATTTCCATCAAGTCTAATTAATGTTAGACTGGGAATTAATTTGGTTCCTTGTGTCAAGTTTAAGCATGAAACAAATGCTTCTGAAAGTTTGTTCCTCATGTTTTACATGCATTTGAGGATTTTTTTCCTCTTTACACAATATCAGCCAGCTGTTGTAAAACAAATACAGTACAATACCTTTTAAAATGCACACACTGAGATTTTGAAGTATGAATGGACAATTGATGTTAGAACAGTAGAAATGATTAATTTAGTTCTAAGAATGGGGTATGAAGAGGAATAATAATCTTTATGCCACTCAGAATCACATAATATGTGGATTCAGATTCTCCATTATTAGCAGTTTAAATTTTATATTGATGTTTGTATGGAATATTATATATATTACAGGCCAATCAGCTGCTGAATTCTGAGAAACAATGGTAACAGGACATTCATGGAAAATAAGGTTGATGTTTGGTAAGATATGTTTAGGCTTGTCAGGATTCAGTGTTTTCAGTAAATGTTGAATTCGGTAGAAATGGTGGCAGAATGGCAATTTCACCTTACTCTCACAAACGGATGAAAAAATATTTCCATCCTTAATGATCAAAATGTATATAAAGGGGATATAAGAATAGGCAGCTTATGCAGTGCCTGGGCAGGCTCCTGCTGAGCAGCAGCTGGAAGCAGGGGCAGGAGGGGAGGCTGAGCACCGTGGGCATTTTTACACATTCTGGGACACAGTGCTGGGCATATTAATTAGCGAGCCATACTAACTAAAAGTGCCTGCACATCACATGTATCGGTGTTCCCATATGTCCTTGCTCTGAAAAATTGTCAGTAGGACACTTTGAACAGCCCATAAGATGTGTTTTATTTTGAAGTGCTCCACCGCCATTTTTTCAGCTCAGGAACGCTGATACATGTGACACGGAAGGCTGCTGGAGCGCGTCAATTTCCATGCTCCAGCACATTCGATTAATCGAGTCTGCTCCGATGCACTGGATTTCCAGTGCATCACAGCAGGTTACCCACACATCTATAAGCCTGTGTGTGTCTGTCCCCACCCCCACCTCCTCAGCTCAGTGCCTGCAGGGTGTTAGCCAGCTGGGACCTCCCTTGCAAACTTGGGCAGGAGCCTCTGGCTTCAGGGGGCAGATGCCACTGCATCAGCTGGAGATTTCCTTGCCAGGGAGCAGGGGAGGGCCAAGGGGCTGTGACCGCAGTGGGACAAAGGAAAGAGGGTGCTGAACTCAGTGGCACAGTGCACAGGGGCAGGCAGCAGGCTGACAGCCCAACAGCACAGCAACTTCCTATGTGCCTGCTATGTGATGGGCTGGAGGAAGAAGCAGGCACATGCACATGCATGTGCGTGTGTGTCTGTGCATGCACCCCCACACCCCTAATTTCACACAATCCTGCAAGTTTAAATTTATAGAAATCAAAATAAATGCTTAAAAATAAAAATCGATATTATCCATTGAAATTATTTAAAAAATTAAAATTAAATTCTGCCATGCCTAGATATGTTCTTAATCGTTTTTCAGGATCTTGGCATGTGTTTACTCTTCAGGCTTTGTTCTCCATCTATTCCTTAGCTTCAGGCAAGCACAGGAAGAAATTAGGAGAAAAAGAATGAGAGAGAAATCCTAGCACTGATACCAGTTGTTCAGGAAAGAAAATCACTTAGATAATTGTTAGACAGATGGACTAGTAACAGCTTTTCTCACTAATTAATATTATTATATCACAGCACAGGATATTTAATCAGATAAAAATATTAAACACAACACTCTGCATCAAACCAACCTAAATGTTGTGATGAAAACCAGCAAAATCTCCATCCCTGGAGATTTCCTAGAGCAAGTTGGAAGAAAGTGGCTGGGATGGTTTAGTCAGAGATGATCCTTCATCAAGCAGTGGTGTGGACTAAATGACCTTCTGAGGTCCCTTCCAGCCCTACTTTCCTATGATCCTAAAATCTCAGAAATGTGATTAGGGTTTTAAAAGAGAACTAAAGGAGGCATTAACTGTAAGAGTTGAGCACCTAATTCCACAGATGCTCTTGAAGATCTGAACTTTGAAATTTAATGCTGAAAATCCTTAAAGATGTGTTATGATTATATGAAACTAGATCTGATGTGATCTAACTTACACCAAGCACATTCTGGTGAGATGTTCTTGACTGCACATGCATACACGTCAGGTCTTCATTACCAAATACATTTTGCAATGCTGATCAAAACATTAAATATAAATTCTTTCTGCTGGCTCCACAGCCAAAATACCCATGTTGTATGCATACACAGTTTAGTTGGAATAATTTCAGGGCCTAATACTGCCTTCTTTACATGGCAATGACAAGCCACATGCTGAATTAAATAAGAGGTCTCTAGGACTTTTTTGATCACAATACACTTGTTTGGAGGTGGGGTTTAATAAGTCAGTAGTTGTAGTAGTAGTATGTAATAATTGTAGTAACAGCTAATGGCTCTAATTGCACAGTAAAGCCCTGGTGCAAGCCTGTAAAAAAAAAAGTACAATGATGCTTCCTGCCCAAAAGAGCTTACAGCGTAAGGCATGAAACAATAAGCAGATATAATAAGCATTCTGGGGAGCATAAAGAAGCAATGAAACAATGCTGCCAAAATGATACCAGCCTGCACCAGCCCCGTCCCGGGTCCTCCTGTCTCACCTTGGAGGGGAGCTGCTGCCTGCCCCACATGAGGAGTGAGGTAAGTGTTCTGTGCCAGCCTGTTCCCTCCCTTCCAGTTCTATCAATTGATTGTATCTGGCTCATGGCTGTCCCACAGCACTCCACTGCACTGCTCTGGGCAACAGTTAGCATGGAGAAGGGTGATGGGTGGGGCCCACTATGCTCCACATAGAGCCACACCCTGCCCACTCCCAACTGGACACTTACTGCAGGACATTTACCAGAGGACCATGCTGAAAGAGGGAGGCAGGACTGAAGCGGTGTGCTCATGGACTGCTATTCCTTAGAGGGAACATTGCTTAAAACCATATATTCCTATGATTTGCATGGCATGGATCCTGGAAAAGGGTACTATAAATAATAGGATTATCATTTGCATTTCAGTGGCTAACTGATGTGGCATGGTGCCTTTCCATACAAAGCAAAATAATTTATATGTCACAAATATTAAAAGATATTATTAAATATATTTTGGGGGGTCTGTTCAAAAATATCTTAAAGCACTGGACAGAATGTAAACCAGCATAATAAATGGAATTAATAGTTCATCCATATGGGTCCAGGCACTTATATGGTGCTCCAGTTTCTCCTCTTCTCTTCTTTTGGAACACTGTGGGGGTGGGGGTTATTTTTTGTTTTTGTTTGTTTGTTGCTTGTTATGGGGTATCTGGGAGATGTGGTGTACAACAAGGAATGTTCTTTTGGATACTCTCAAACAATTTTTATTGGATGGATGCCTGTAATCACAGGGGATGATGACCAGGCCTTGATGACCTGGAAGGTCCTTGCCAGTCTTATGTCCTAATATTATTTGGAATCAGTCAATATTGCCTGGAAAAAAAATATAATGTCTGAACTGTGTCCAGAAATACCTATGGCTTACTATAATAAAATCTGTTCTCTAATCCATTATCACTGTGACCTTTTACAAGCATAAAATACATACAGTATAACTAGCAATGTAATACATCTGGCCAATATGTGCTGCACCATTACACTTAGCTCTCTTTGAGACAAACACCATCCACAAAACAGACAATTGCAGCTTCGGTAATCTGGGCATATTGGAAGTTGTCAGAATACCATTAGAGAGTAAGTTATTCACACGGGCCTCTTGTCAGCACCTCAGATGATCAACTTAAAACATTTTCAGAGATCTAGGGTTGTGAATGCACTGCAGCATTTTACACAGGCAACAAATTATTTTCTCATTTGAAGGTGCTTAACTTAGCACCACTGTATATCTGGGGAGTGCTTAAGGAAAGTACTGGCTTTTTTTCCAATGCATTACTATCCTGGCTTCAGTTGTGACTGATACGTGGGAGACAAGATAGTGACCTTGTATCTTTTTACCTATCAAATTTTAAATGTATAATATGATGTGGGATGAAGTTACAAAACAAAGAACAAAAAAAACAATAATTCCTAAGTGAAAGCTACTGCTTGTAGACCCTTCCCCCCCCCCCCCCAAGTTTAAAACAATATTAAAAACATGAGTTTGGAGATCATTTTCCAAAATATTTTAAGGCATATTGTGTTTTAAGTGTCGACATTAATTCCTGGAAGAGATGTTATATGATAATGTTAGGTACTTAAATGGTAACATGGGCTGCTTGCAGACAAGAAAAAAAAAGGTTTACCAGAAGAAGTAGTGTATTAGTTCAACCCAGCTCTGTAACGTCTCTATAGATTGGGCACTTTAGCAGGCCTTTTTGACACTTATCTAAAGCTGATTCAATGATGGTTGCATAGAGGCATTATGTTTCTACCAGGAGAGTGTTGCTGATCCAAGCAACTCAACTCCCAGAACTCCTGGGAGTGAGAGGTTTCCCACTCCAACAAGCCCCAAGCAAAGGGGTAGCTTAGCCCAGCCCAGGCTGAGAGAGTACTCGCCTCCCTTTCAGCTGTCTGGGCAGGAACTCTGAGATGGGTATGGCATCTCCTGAAAGTTTTAAAAGCATGCTCTCCCTTCATGTGGGAGGGCATGCTTCTGCTGCAGTCATAAAAAGGCGTCTGGAGCACAGGCAAGCCCTGGATGCCAGCATGACCAGAGGCAACCCCAGCTGCAGGAAACATCCCTACCATCCCGGAGAAAGGTGGCACAGGCAGACATACAAGGAAAGAAGCCTGCACAGGCAGGCACAGCATCAAGGCAGCCTGCACAAGACAGCACAATGCTGGAGGAGCTGGCAAAGCCAGCAACAAGGCAGATCGAGGGTCATCTTCCTGTCAGAGAGCCAACAATCAAGCCCCTGGGGGTGACTGGTAGGAACCGCCACCAGAGAGAACCCACTGCTGGACATCAGATGCATGAGTCCTCGACCCTGGGTGTTGCTGTGTGGGACACCATGGAGTTTTTAGTTTCAGTTTCTTTTATGTTATTACAAGCAAAGCCAGGGCCTTTATAGGGGGAGTTTGACCTGAAATGACCCAAGACAGTCTGGCAATGAGGACCAGTAGCAATAATTATTTTCCTGTTGAGAGGATAACAAGCAGATCAGTGCTTGCTGGTCACACCAGAAATGACCCAAGGAAGTGGGAGAATTGCTCCGAGCCCAACACGGGTATCATGTACCCAGCCGCACTCAACACAGGCCTATGCTGCAGTCGTATTTGGGTTGGTGAGTGGATGGGGTATAGGGGAGGTGGAGCCCCACATCACTTGCTACTGCACCTAGCCAGCCTGAGGGAGAAGGATGTGTCATCTCCTGAGGAACCTCTCCTGATAGAATCTAAAGTGTTCATTTAGTATTTTTCTTGGAGAAACATGCCTCCTCTGGGAGTAGGAACTTTCAGGGTATAACATATAAAACTGCCTCCCTTATGAGAGAAACCCTCTTGCAAAAGTCAATACTTGTGTCCTGATTTCCCAGTCTGGTGTAAAAGCGTAGTGGAGCAGCCAGGCAAAGCCTCTGTCATTTTCCCAGACCTGGGTCCCTTTTTTGGGGAGTGGCAGGGGTTTTTTTCTGCTGCTCCAGTCCCCTTCCTGGATGGGTCTTTGAAACACAAGCCAACTAATTTAAGTGTATCACATTTTGTGCTGTCATATATGACACTATAGTTTCTATGTGGTATTAAGGTGTAACTGAGAACATATTCTGCCTCACTGATTTTTTTTTTGTTTGTTTTTGTTTTTTTGTCCAGAAGGAAAAAAAAATAGTAAGGGAAGAAATAATTTCAGTGTTCTGAATGATTGTTAAAAACAATGAAATTGATTAGGTGCACACTGCAGGACATGGGAATCCTTCCCAGCAGCATTTAAAAATACTCCAAAACTCCAGAACATAGATACATCTCCTTAATAGCTGTAACAAGAAAAATGCATTTGAACAGATGAAGTTAATCCTTCCCTTTGTCAAAGAGTTGCATAGGTTTTTTTAAGTTTAATTCAGTTCTGAGTGCTTTTAAGAAATAATTGTATGTCTCTGACTCTGTTTAACCCTCTGTAATGACTTCTGTGGTATGCAACCATAGCTATATCCATTTAACCCATATCTTCAGCCTTAATTTAGCTAGGGTCCATTTTTGTACCTACAATTTTGCAACTACAAAATTACACTCAGTCATTTACAAGTACGCTTGAGGTCAATCACATCTGATATAACAATACTATTTTTGTACTAATTGTAATAGTTTTGTTCTATTAAAAGTATGTCACTAAGTGGGGGTTTTTGTTATTACCAAAGTGATTTATACCAAAAAACCAGTATTAGGGATGCAATTATTTTGGTATACAGTGCTTTATATCAGCATACTATTCTGCTGAGAATAAGCTGTTGCAGTAGAAGTTCTTTTATAGAAATATAACAGCACTAGCAGGTATACTGCTTTAACTACAGAGATAATTTAAATAGTCCAATTTTTTCCTGTATAAATAAGACCATCCTATAAATGCTTATGTTTTTGAACAATTTTATGCATAGATTTCACTGGAACAATTCCCATGCCTAAGGTCATGCCTAAAGTTTGAATATTGTGAGTGAAAGTATTTGATAAACTCAAGAAAAGGATACTAGGACACAATTGTCAAAGCTATGTAGGCACCTAAAGAGGCAGATCAAGGTTTAGTGGAATTTTTAAAATCACAGAAACAGGTTAGGTGCCTTGCTTCGATAAATTAAGTGATTAGGCTGCTTGAGAAGTTTTTTAAATCCTACAGCATCTCTCTGCGTCTTTGGATGACCAAAAAGCTTTGAAAATATGGTCTTTAGGCCTCATCTACAACAAAAGTTGCATATTATATGTAGAATACAAGGCACAGTACAACTCCTGTAGTGTGGAAACATTTATACCATCGTAGGCTGTTCTTGTATGAGAGAGGAAATAAGTTAAACCAGTATAAAACAGTTTGATATCAAGTTCTCAAGCAATTTAGGACCTGCGATTACTTGAGCCTGTACAAGTTAACTTAAGAAGAGACACCAGTGTTTGAAACCCTGCTTTAAGTTTTCCATACAAGTTAACATAATTAAGACAGCCTGTATATGATACTTCTATCTTTATCACAGAGACTTAAAAGTAACAAAAGTTTTGCTTTCACACATCTGTTTAACTCAGTTCAAAGAGCTGTACATTTGAGTTTCCTGCAGAGCATTACCAAATCAAAAGACTGACAGATGAACCTACTCCTTTCCTTATTGTTTTATTACCTGCCACAGTAGTCAATGGTACCTGATTATATATATATATGAGTTTTAGTAAAGCTGTAATTTAATGTCAAGATGTTAACCTTTTTCCTGTATTATTATTTTCTTCTTTTAGTTTCCTGAGTCTACAGTCCTCAGCTGCTCCAGCTAAACCCTCATGTTTTGACTGCAGTTGCCCAGAATAAAATTGACATTTCCCATAAAGATTACATTCATTTTACCTTTTTGAAAAGCTTCTTGAACTTTAAAAATGCCCTCAGCTTTCTGCAATAGATGATTGGTTTCACCTATTTCTATACTTTTCATTTCTGAGTTCCAAGGCTACAATTAAAAAATTTTTACCACTGAGAAACGAATGGGTAACTGATATATGATGTGCAGCCACTGTGCTGTATTTTTAGACTGTAGAGAAATCCAAGTTACTTTCATTTCATGGATTAAGTCCGGAAATGAGATGGCTGTGACATTACTGGTAGACAAAAACTTTGTTCTTCAGTGTTGCTTTACCTGTTTCCAAGCTTCACTGGAGAACTACAAATGCTAAATTGAAGGTTCTCTCAAGTGAGAATTTGAGATTTTTTTATTCTCAAGCATTTTTCATTTTAAATCAACTCAAATAATTGAGCTAAAGCCCAAATTCTGCTTTCATTTTCATTGGTGTAGATTCAGAGTCCCTACATTTGCACAGAAATAACTGAAAGTTATTGCATTAGTCGAGCAACTAAGTTCCCTCTCTTAGCAATTCTGAAATAACCTGTCATTTTATTCAGGTTGTCATTCATTTCATCCATATTTAGTATATATTAACTATTGACCAGAATCCTACTTAAATCTGTTAAATACTAGTTTAAGCATTATTTCATTATGTCTCCAAAAACACTCTGAGCATTGGAATCATTGGGTAATAATAATCTCTTGCAAATCTACTGTAAATAACACTTAAAACATGCAAAAAATGTTCTTTAAAGTCTCCAAGCTATCTTGAAAAAAAGTTCATGCTCTCACATAAATTGCATTAAACTAAATGGGGTCTCAGATAATAATGTTTAAGTTATAAAATGTGCTGCCTGAAAATGTTGACTTGTTTTTAGCACTGCCAAGAGCTATATGTAGTATATCTAGAGTTACATAACTGACTTGGTGTTTTAACCTGGAAAAAGGACATTTGCACTACTGCTTTTATAGATATATAGTGCTCTCATCCTAATGCATAAGGGTTACAATGTGGAATGGTCATTGACATTAATAGGAGTTGCACACATCAATCTCTAAATAAGAAGATGAGTATGTGCACTTATTTCCAGCAAAATGTGACTGAATGGCTTTAGAGATGTAATTGATAGCTGATGTATGGAATCTGTAACATGATGCATGCCAAATGTACCAGCCATATAGTATGGTGGGCACTATCAGATGGTAAACAGCACCTGTAGTAATTGAGTCATCTCCTTACAGCAGGAGATAGTGAGGTACCACCGTCACTCTTACATAGCAAAACTTTCATTGGATCCCATTGTACAAGAGCAAATAAGAAAGAGATCATATTAATGCTAAGACAAAATATTTTCACCAGCTATCTTTCTTACATTTAAAAGGTTCTTTTTTAAGAACAAGCTGTGCTGCACAAGCACATTTACAAGTAAAGCAAGGAAGTTTTATACTTTTATTATTTTGTAGGAGTGTTGCTAGAATTAGACACCCATTGCTTGATTCTCAGTTACACTATAACACTTTCAGAAGCACTCTAGCAGAGCAAGACAGATTAAGAATGAGCAGAACCCTTCTTCTCTTGCCAAAAAACAGACTATCAAGTGAACTTCTGCAAGCAATGAAGCAAATGCAAATTGCTCTCCATTCTATATAGCAGGTGGACCCCAATCCTCTATATAACAAATGGACTGGACCTATGGCTAGAGTGCTCTATGCTGCAGTTATTCTCTGCTCCCAAAGTCCTAGAGGGCTTCAGAAAGTAGAACATAAATCAATTCCAGTTCCCTGCATTTGCAAGCAGTTGTTAACCAAGGGTATTAACTTTGCTTAACGTCCCATTGCCACGGAGGAAGGGACGAAAACAAAACAAAATAAACCAAAACCCTAGAATGCAGTAACAAGAGGTTCTGATGGCAATACTTTCACCCTTTATAAATTGTCTCCTCAGTAACGTGGTAATAGCTGCTGTAGAAATAATATGGGTACAGACAGCTCAGCATCTTTTTTTGATACTAAATGTGTCAATGAAAGGGGATCAGCTACTGGCAATCATATCTGGGCATTCACCTTACTGAAGTCAGTGAATTTTTACAATTCCTCTGTAACACAGAATAAAATTAGGCGTAGGAACTTTATAACAGTGCAGCAATATTAAAAGTCAGACTGGAATAGAGTTGCCCTATAACTTATGTGCAAAAGCTTTTTGAAATAAGTGAGTTTTGTTTTGTTTATTTTTGATCTTCCTGAGCTGTAGACTCATCATCATCACTGATTTAGCAGTGACCATGTAGTGAAATAACTTGCTGAGGTTAAGAAAAAAATCAAATAGCAAGCTAGCTAATGAAGTGTACATTGACAGTAATGTACACTTAAGACATATTTGACCATTACTCAGTTTCACTCCCAGTCAACATAATACAGTGCAGAATATGGCCCTCTATTTCTTACCACTTACGGATTTAGAATGCAGTTTAGTTCAGATTCCATACATTATAACTTATTTAGCATGTGGCTGTCTAGCCTGATTATTTGCTGTCATTACTTTCAAAGTCATAGATGACACTTAATAAAACTAATCTTTACACATTTGAATATTTCTTGGTCTGCTTCTTGGAAGAAAGTTCACCATAATTTGTAACTGTACCTATTATCCAAACATACATTCTTGGAAATAGATGTTGATCATTTTAGAAAAGTGTTTTTTAACTGCTTACAATAGTAAAGCAATTTCAATAACAGAATTGCATCTAGTGTTACTGCATCTAGTGTTACTATATGGGCTTTTCCATAATTCATTTTAATTTTTTATCATCAGCTATCATTCATTTTCCACAAAATTATTTTCTTTGATTTTATATATTTAAAGCTTTGCAAAGAGTTGCAGCACATATCTGCAATATAAATAACTTAATGGACATAAGTTTTATAATTAGATTAACTTTTTTCCCTTATTGTATTCTTGTTCGGGCATGCTGAACCTGATTTGGGACATTACATTTAATAGATTGGCTCATGTTGTGTTACTTTAACTTTCATTTTAATTTTTTCATGCAGGGTAGGCAGAATAAAAAAGGGGCTGGAAAGTGGCTATGTAGCTCATTGCTTGTTTGCTTTCCAATTTACCTGCATGTATTAAAAGAACTATGGAGATGCATGCACAAAAACATAATATTGTTTTTGAGGCAGATATTCTACTCAACAGCGAAATTGTCTTCACTAGTTTCTACAAGATACTGATTATTGTTCATGTGCTATTTTAATTGGTTTATGCACAAAAACTTCAGGGGATTAGCTTTAAGCAAGCAAGATGTTTACCGTGTAGTAGGTATGTGGTAGGATCATTTGCACTCTGAAAATGACTTGTGCAGTTTAAGTAGCTGGTCTGCTTGTTAGTCTTTTTCTGGAAGTTCATAGGTCAGAATGGGAGCAATTTTTTTTTAAATGAGGACTTGGATTAATTCAAGTTAAGTTCAGTGATGGTTTCCACATTTTTACCATTTCAACTTTCTAAGAAATTTTCTATTATGAAACTACAATGAAGATGGCAGATATAAATGAGAGTTTGTTGGTGGAAGCCATTCATTCCCCACTGTATGCTTCCACATGCACAGAAATGGGACAGCATACACATTCTCTAATTGGAAGGATTGGTCATTAGACTAGGGAACCAAAGCGGCCAAGTGGTTGCTGACAACATCACTCCCTTATGTGCATTGGCTAAAGAAAATGGTGTACCAAGTGGATTTTCCTGTGTCATAATATTTTGAAAGTGCATTCATTGAACAGACATTCAGTTCCAAGTTGGTGTCTTGTTTCCAGACAAATAAAGGGAGAGTAATTTAAAATAAGGGGAGAACAGTGTTGCTAAAAGAACAGGAAGAGTTCCTGGGCTTGAGAACTCAGTATTTCCACAGCTGTCTCCTTCTGCCCTATCACTGGTTAGTAAAGTCATGTATAAACATCTGAACTTAGCCACTGAGCACAGGTGGGTGCTGTTTAACCTGGGGTCTGTATGGGACTCCAAGCTTTTACAGTAGATGGAGCACCAGCAGTATGTGTTAGTAAAAGGGACTTACTAACTTCATGCTGTTGAATAGTGTAGAAATTCTCAAGTCATACTTATAATTTTAGAACATGAATCCCATATGCACATTAATCTCCTTCATTTTACCAGATCCCTTATTGATTCCTCCTCTCCTACAGGAAGACCTAAAAGGCATAGGGTGCATCCAGACAAGCGTGGTCATGCAGTATGTGGCACTGCAAACACATCTGTAGCACCACATGCCAAATAGTTCAGAGTTCTCTGCGCTACAAGGGGGTGCTGCCTGAGCATGCATTGTTCCTTTTTTTCCCCTGCTGTTTTTTGTTTGTTTGTTTGTTTTTTGTTTTGACCCCCGGATATCCTGAGATTAAAAAAACAACAAATGTAGAGCATGCTTGGACAGCCTGCATTGCTAAAAAGCAGAGCAGGGCCACTCAGAGCTGTGTTGTAGCTGTTGGCCAGGCTCTGCCCAGCAGGATTGCTGTGGCTGCAGGTCCAGAGGCCCCCAGGCTCCCAGGTAAGGCTACAGGGGCAACTTCTCCTACGCCAACTGGGGCAACTTGCCATGTGCTAAAGTGCATATGGCACAGGTGTTCCCCAAAGACAAGAAGCAGTGGCACAAAGTGCGCCGCTGCTACCTGTCCCAGAGAACCAAATGTCCATACATGTCTGAACACACCCGTAGTGTCTATTATCTTCATTCTTCCTATAATTTAGGATCAAAACAGTGGACTTTCATCTTTCTGACAGCCCAAGGCCCAGCATTATTCTGGCTTTGGACCCTCTTGTGGCATAAACTCCTTTAGGAAAAAAAAATTCTGTCTCACAATGGAAGAAGCAAGTTGCTACTCACCATCCCCAAAGAAGTAATAATACTTTAGGCTGAAACATCACTTAACTTTGTATGATCTTTAGGGGCTGTTCTCTAACCTCTGTCCCCTCTTCCCTCCTGGTGGTATGCGATGGCGCTGATGGTGGTGGTATTTTGTTTTACTTATAGATTAAATGATTCAAACTGACACTCATATTCCAATGAGGATGTGCCATCAGCTTAGATAATAGTAGTATAGTGACTGCTGATTAGGTGCTGCCTGGGTGTGACAGAGGGCCCTAACACAAGGGCCTAGCTAGTCCACGCCCTGGAAAAGTATATAAGGAGGCACTTCAAGTGACCAAGGGATCAGTGAACAGAGAGAAGCAAACAGGACAATTTGCAAGCAGTTCACTAGTCAGTTTTCAGCCCCTCACTTTGAATGAAGAGGAGCCTGAAAGGCAAGATTCTTCTTTTTTTTATATGTAATTAGGACTGACTAACGACATAGTTTATTTTAGCAGCTAAAACTCAACAACCAGACCAAGACTTAAGCCCCCTATTTAACTAGAGTCCACAGCAGGGGGGAGTTTGCTTGGAAATGCTCTCTCACATTCCTTCACAGTAAGTTTTCTGAGAGGAAAGAGATTGCAGGGAAAATGGAACCCTTCAGATCAAGGAACAGAAAACAGGCCAGCAACAGAGGAATTTGCTACGGAAGTCTGCTTGGAAAGAGAGGCAGGAGGTAAGAAGCAGAAGATTAGAAGACCCAAAGACATTGCTGGAAGATGTCGAAATGCCAGAGCCACTGCCACTTCCAGCCCTTCCTTTGCTTCCACCTGTGAGGTGTCTCTCCAGGCAGGACCATTCACCATTGAGACTTCCACTGAGGTCCTGGTTTGGTGCTGTGCAGACTGCGGCTTGCACATTCCTTTCAGTATCGGCCAGGTTGGGGAGTGCTTTCAATGTCATGGAAGCATTACCAAAACTTGTCCAACCCTCTGATTACTACTGATGCTGTTCATCCATGTTGGCAACCAATGACACTGTTGGCACCAATGACACTGCCAGGAGTGACCCTCAGCAGATCAAGAGTGACTACAGAGTTCTGGGTGCAAGAGTGAAGGGGTTGGGACACAGGTCAGTCCTTCTGGTCAAGGAGAAAGACTCTGGCAGGAGCAGACACATCCTGCAGATTAGTAAATGGCTGTGCAGGTGGTGTTGCCAGCAGGGATTTGGCTTTTTTGACCATGGAATTTTCTTCCAAGAAGAAGGATTGGTACAAAGAAATGGGATCCACATGACAAAGAGAGGTAAGAGCATGTTTGCAGACAGGCTCACTAACCTAGGGAGGAGGGCTTTAAACCAGGTTTGCCAGGGGATGGAGAACAAAACCCTGTGGTAACTGGGGAAGCAGAAGACCTGGAGGAAGCAGAAGCAAGAAGGGGCAAGTAGGGAGGCCTCATTCTTCCTGAGAAAGTAGGGCAATTGCCTAATCACCTCCAGTGTCCATACACGGAACCCGGGAAACAAACAGGACAGACTGGAAGTTCTTGCAGTCAAGGAACTATGATGTGATTGGAATAACAGAGACTTGGTGGGAGCTCGCATGACTGGAGCACTGTCATGGAAAGACAGGCAGGGGAGAAGAGGAGGAGGAGGTTTGCTGTGTGTAAAAAACCAACCAAACAAAAAAACTATGACTGCTCAGAGCTGTATGAAACTGGAGATAGGCCCGTCAAAAGTCTCTGGGTTAAGGTTAGAGGGGAGAGCAACAAGGATTATGTTGTGGTGGGTGTCTGCTACAGACCGCCTGACCAGGAGGATGAGATAGATGAGGCCTTCTTCAGACAACTGATGGAAATTTCCAGATCACAGGTCCTGGCTTTCATGAGGGGCTTCAATCACCCTGACATTTGCTGGAAGGGCAATGCAGTAGTGCACAGGCAATCCAGGACATTTTTGGAGAGCTTTGGGGACAACTTCCTGGTGCAAGTGTTGGACAGACAAACTACGAGCTGTGCTGTTCTTGGGTTGCAAACAGGGAAAAAATGTTGGGGGACATGGACATGGATGGCAAGTTGGGCATCACTGACCATAAAATAATTGAGTTCAAGATCCTGACAAGGGAAGAAAGGAGAGTATGGACCCTAAATTTTTGAAAAGCAGACTTTGATTCCCTCAAGAAACTGATAAGCAGGATCCCCTGGGAGGCCAGTCTGAGGGGAAAGGAGTCCAGGGGAGCTTGTATTTTAAAGAAACCTTACTGAGGGTGCAGGAACAAACCATCAAACTTTAGCAAATGTGGCAGGAAAAATTGCAAATATGGTAAGGACCAGCTGGGTTTAGCAGAGACCTCTTCAGTGAGCTGAAACACAAAAAGGAAGCTTACAAGAAGCGGAAGCTTGGACAACAAGCTTGGGAGGAATATAAGACTATTGCTCAGGCCTGCAGGGATGAAGTCAGGAAGGCCAAAGCACAATTAGAGTTTCAGTGAGCAAGGGATGTGAAGGGTCACAAGAAGGGTTTCTACAAAAATGTTAAGAACAAGAAGAAGGTCAGGGAAAGTGTGGGTCCCTTACTGAATGAGGGAGGCAACCTAGTGACAAATGATGAGGAAAAGCCTGAAGTATTGATGAATTTTTACCTCAGTCTTGACAGGCAAGGTCAGCTCCCAGACTACTGTACTGGGCAGCACAGATTGAGGAGAAGGTGAGAATCCCTTAGTGGTGAAAAATCAGGTTAGGGACTATTTAGAAATGCTGGACAGGTGCAAGTTCATGGGGCCAGATGCAGTACATCCAAAGGTGTTGAGTGAGTTGGCTGATGGGATTGCAGAGCCTCTGGCTGTTATCTTCGATAACTTGTGGTGATTGGGGGAGGTCCTGGATGATTAGAAAAGGGGAAATATAGTGCCCATTTTTAAGAAAGGGAAGAAGGAAGATCCAGGGGAAAAGTCAGTCTCACCTCAGTCAGTCCTAAGAAAAATCATGGAGCAGGTCCTCGAAGAATTCATTTCTAAGCACTTGGAGGAGAAGAAGGTGATAAGAAAGAGTTAGCATAGATTCACCAAGGACAAGTCATGCCTGACCAACCTGGAAGCTGACTGAATTATCAGGCTCAACAGGTAATATGGTCAGGCTCAATGGTTCAATGTCTAGCTGGCAGACAATATCAAGTGGAGTGCCCAGGGGTTGGTCCTGGGGCTGGTTTTTTTCAACAACTTCATTCACGATTGGGAATCTGGGATGGATTGCACCCTCAGCAAGTTTGTGGATGACACCAAGCTGGGGAGCGTAGTAGATATACTGGAATGTAGTGACCTAGACAAGTTGGAGGATTAGACCAAAAGAAATCTCATGAGGTTCAACAAGGACGAGTGCAAAGCCCTTCTCTTAGGACGGAAGAATCCCATGCATCGCTACAGCCTGGGGATTGACTGGCTAGGCAGCAGCTCTGCAGAAAAGAACCTGAGGGTTACAGTGGACGATATGATGAGCCAGCAGTGTGCCCTTGTTGCCAAGAAAGCTAAGCACACTGGGCTGTATTAATAGGAGCATTGCCAGCACATTGAGGGAAGTAATTGTTCCGCTCTATTCTGCACTGATGAGGCCACATCTGGAGTACTGTGTTCAGTTTTTGGCCCCCCATAATATAAAGGATGTGGACAAGTTGGAGAGAGTACAGTAGAGGGCAATGAAAATCCTTGGGGGGCTGAGGCATATGACTTATGAGGAGAGGCTGAGGGAACTGCGTTTATTTAGTCTGCAAAGAGAAGACTGAGAGGGGATTTGATACCAGCCTTTAACTACCTAAAGGGGGATTCCAGAGAGGATGGACCTAGACTGTTCTCAGTGGTGACAGATGACAGAACAAGGAGCAACAGTCTCAAGTTGCAGCAAGGAAGGTTTAAGTTGGATATTAGGAAAACTTTCTCACTATGGTGGTAGAGCACTGGAACAGGTTACCTAGAGAGGTGGTGGAATCTCCATCTTTGGAGGTTTTTAAGACCTGGCTACACAAAGCTTTGGCTGGGATGATCTAGTTGCGGATGGTCCTACTTTGAGCAGGAGGTTGGACTTTATGACCTCCCAAGGTCCTTTCCAACCCTAACTTTCTATGATTGTATGAATGGCTTCTGTGTGTGTGTGTGTGTGTGTGTGTGTGTGTGTGTGATATATATATATATTATGAGTGTGTGTGTGTTTTTTTTTTAATTCTTCCTTCTTGTCACCAAGAATATTATTTCTTTGTCTCCCAATGTTCTAGACATGG
>NW_017728906.1:17970455-17983055 GCF_001723895.1 Crocodylus porosus
CAAGCTGAGGCTGCAAGTCCTGGAATTGCTGGGGACACTCAGCCCCAGCAGCTGCCAACTCTGGGTCCCACCAGGACCCTGCAGCTTCTGGGACATAGAGTCCCACAGCTGCAGATGCAGATACTATCTCCCAGACCCAGGGGTGTGTGAAATCCCCAGGATGGGGGGGATCACCATAGGTAAGTGGGCTCCCAGCCATGGGAGCTTTCTTTTTGCCAGTGCAGGGGAACCCCTGAACTGGAAATAAGGCATGCTGGGATCTAATTTGCAATCCCAGAATTGTGTCTTCTGCCCTGCCCATGTGGCACAGCATGAGGTGTGACTGTGGGAATCGCACAATAGATCCCATTGCACGTTCTACCTGCACATGTAGAGGAGACCTGAGTTTGTTCCACGTGCCACCGCAAATTGTGCTATCTGAAAACTACTTAGTTATTCCTTTACATCCCTAAACAACTTGATCTTTTGCCCTGAGCTAATCTCTCCCTCTTACTTGGTAAAGAGACAGGAAAAGTAATCATTTAGTAGCATGTTTATTTCTAGCACTTACCACCATTATCATAAGTAGCCCAATGGGGTTTTTTAAATCTTTCTTGCTTTCTGAACCAGCTGATTTTTAACTCTGATATCCACAACTTTTGCATCAAACAGGCAAGAATGAAAGGATGCTGTATATGGTAACTCTCTATACCAGGATTAGTTTAGTAGTACTATTATTAAATAAGTTGCTAATGGTAACTAATGTTTAATTATTTACTCCTCTGCAGCAATTCATTAGATATTTATTAGAAATTAACTGTATAGTGGTGCACAAAATCAATGATCATTAACACATATCTAATTATTTATTTATTTAATAGCACGTTAATTATTTAAAGCTATGTTATGTCTTCCTAATTTACAACAAGCAGTACTTTCCTCCAGACGTAGCTCCACTGACCTTAACAGACCCCCTTGCTGAGACTATTGCTATATTGACAGTAAAGGAAATAAAATCTGGGCTTTTTTTAATAGCAGTTAGTGGCTGTAAACAGGATGAATAAAACTTGATGAGAATTACAACAATCTTTAATTATTTAATTACTGTTAAAAAGTGTATCCATTCTTTGTTTAATACTCAGCTGCATATATAGAGTTGTGCACAGCACAGATGGTGTCATTAATGTGTGCCATCAGTGTAGGAAGAATTCTAAAGAGAGGTGACCTGGCAGAGAGAGAAAGAGTGTGATGGGAAGCTATCCATAGTGTAGGAGGCACAAAGAATGGAAGGAAGACACAAACAAGTAAGTCCAGAAGAAGTAAAACACCACTAAGCATTGCAATGCCTAACTTCCAGGGTCCTGGACCTGGGAGTGGTGTCCAGAGCCCTTCATTAGTCGACTAGGCTGTGGGGACTGTAGGAAGGGGGCATGAGCAACTGGTGCCTCCTGAGTCTGGGGCGGGGGCACCAGATCACTGATTGGGTGGGTGGGTCCCTCAGCGGCCGATTGCCAACCTGGACGGGGGGGCGGTCCATAGTATTGAACCCTTTTTTGAAGGTAAATGCCACAGTCTTTGTTTGGAAGATGCAGGAGCCATCTCTCTTGTCTCTTAAAACACAACTGAAAAAGGAAAAGTTGCCTTCCCTTTGGATGGTTAGAACGTTTCTGCAGGATTTGCGAGAACCAGGTTCCATACACTTCCCCTCCTGAGAGGATTTAAACCCATACCTCTTACTTCCCCAAAAAGGGCCCTAACCCAAGTCAGTAGTTCATTCTGGAGTACTCCACACCCCTCAGCTGGGGAATAGTGCAGAAAATAATTAAAGATTCATCATGCTAGACAGAGAGCAAAACAAAGCATGACTCTGTTGCCCTAATAATTAGGGCGAAGAGCCAGAAGAACAACAATAGTAGGCTAATTATATAGGATAAATTGCTGATACTACCCTGGACCCAAGAAACCTTCCTGACAAAAGTTTTATTGAAACATATGTGCTTTCACAAAAAAAGGAGTTCTGATTTCAATGTGTGGGCATTTTCTGATGTATAATATTTTGGAAAATTCCCAGCCAGCTCTATTCAGAACATCTCTGTGAGGGGCATAAAATGTACAATATAAATCTCCATCTTATAGATGGGGAATGGAGGCACAAAGAGATGAAGTGACTTGTTCACCCAGGTGAAGCAGGCAATAAAACCCATGCATTCTAAAGCTCAGGCTATCACCCTAATGGCCAGACTTTTCTATGGAATTCTTTCTCTCTGTGGAATGCTCTAGGATGCATGTTTGACATATTTTATTTAACAAGAAAATACTTTGACATTGTAAAGGAGAATGAATAGCAGGAACCCCACCATTTTTCTTGGTTGCCATTTCAAAAGTCACTGTAAAAATGCAAGATGAACTAAAATGGCCTAAAGCTACAATAGTTCAATTTGTCTTTATAATTGAAATAACTTAGGGGTCAGCAGTGTTTGGTTGTAAGAATTTTGGTTTGGGCCAGCTCTAATAAGACTAGTATTTAAGCAATTTTAAAAAAAATGTTATTTGCAGGGGTTAGACCCTAATAAATCTATTTTACTGTGCAAACATGTACTTACAGTGGGAGATCCTTGAGAAACTGAATTAAAGTTAAATGTAAACACTGAGGTTAATTTTTGCATGTTTCCAGCCACATTTCAAGTGAGAGAAGTAAAATTGGTCATTGTGAATACATAATGATAAAAAATGTAAGACACAATGAGAGATAATTCCTGAGGTTTCTTACAGCATAATGGACTATGAATTATGTTTAAAATTAACAACTGAAAAGGTAGAATATGATTTGAATCTCATCAGTAGCTATTTTACTCATCTCCAGAGCAGACAGGAGTCTTTTACAAGAAATGAGCTCCTGCAAACAAACCCTTCTCAAGTTGTCTAAAAGCTCCTGATTTATAAATGAGAGCTGTAGAAAATGCTCTATTTTGACACTTTGGAGGGAGGATGGGAGAAACAGATCCTCATCATCTGACTATTCCATACTCTACTTGTTTGAAAGGAGGTTTTTCAATGCAATGTAAAAAAAATGTTTGCAGGATATTTAACAATCCATAAACTCTTCTTGGGCACAGAGAATTCTACTTTTTCACTTCTCCTTCCTTGTGCTGGAGTTATATCAGATTGATTTGACAGTGGAATGCTATATAAATTCTGCAATTTATTTGAAATTTGTAGTTCTCTTGAAGCTGGGGTACCTTAGAGCAAAGTGCCTGATTAGGTGCCCTATAATTTATTTTTAAGACAGGAGTCTTCAACCTTTTTTGGTTGGTGTACCCCCAGCAGCCAATCAACAAGCTGGGTGGGAAGTGGTCAGCTGGTCGACAAGTGAAGCTGGTAGTGCGGCTGGTGAAACTGGAAGTGCTGGCAGCTTTTCCATGCCACTGCCACATACCCCCAGGGGTATGCATACACCCAGTTGACAACCCCTGTTTTAGGAGATACTGGACTCCCTAAGGCTCAAACTAAGATCAAAAGTGGTTTCTGGATGGTCAGCCCCTCTGAAAATCAGGATGCTTTTCCATTTAGACTCCTAAATTATCTATGCACATTAGGTTTGCTTCTTTTGCAAATAATGAGATAAAATGCATTTTTTCCATAGGCACTCATTGTTTCTTTCCACTTTCTTTCTCCTTTCCCCAAATTAAGAAAATCCATATTTTCTTTGCATACTTTCACCAGAGCCAAACTGCTTCTCCTGTCTATTAGCTTTCTAATAAACTTTCATTTCTTAAGTTCTTCTGCTTCCCCCAATCAACACCTTCACAAAAATGTTGAAAATTTGGTGACTTCGGAGACTTGCTCTACAGTATTCCTTGTGGTCATACCTTAACTGGATCTTCCCATGAGAAGCCTGCTCTTAGTTATGCCTTTTAGTAATCTGTGTGGGTTAGAAATGTTAGTTTTGATCACTACTTAAGTAAAGTGTTGCCCGCAGAAGACTGGACATGGTGGTCCAGGAAGCCACTTCCAGTTCTATGTTTCTACACAAGTTGTAGAAAAATTTAAAATAAGGTAGGGTTTAAATAGTGGAAGCTGAGGTGAACCACCATGCTATTGTTTTTAAGCAACTCCAGCAGTTGGGAAAGCAGTTAGTGTGGACATGTGATAGAATGTTAGTCTGGGAAGGGAATGAACTGTAGCATCCTTTTTTCAAGGATGTATCTTTTCTTTTACTGTTTTGGATAGTTTTAGCTACTAAAATTGAGTAGAGATGAGATAAATCATTCAGCTTTTCAAATTCTAAGTATAATCCACATTTATCTGAACTTTCAATTTTGGACACTTTCATTTCGCCCATGCTACAGTTTGGAGATTTATTTGAGAACAAACTTTTAATAAGAAATTAAAAGATTTAATTTAAATGGACCATAAGTAACATCCTCTCCCCCACATGTTCACTCTGAAGATTGCAAATATCATTGCATAATGAATAGCCAATTTATAGGGTATCCTTAAGCTTTTGGGAGATTTATAGTGAAGCACTACCATTACTTTGACTTCTACATTTTTGATTTTTCTGCTATTTCTACTAAATCTTCAACATCCCATTTGCTGTGTACTGCAATATTTATCTACAGTAGCTTATTCTATAGTGAATATCACAAAAACATCTAAGAACTGATTTAACTATAGTTTTGATTTATTTGTGCAGTTCTCACTTGTTTTGGGTTTTAATTTTGGTTTTGGTTTTTGTGGAATTCTCAGTAGGATTCACTCTTTGGGGAAAAACATGCAGATATTTAAATAACACCCAGGAGGATTTTGGTTTCCTGGCTTATACAATTAGGTTTTCTTGAATTGTATTGAAAGAGGATGCCACTGTATCAACTGGAACACCAAGATAACCTCATGCTTATTGTTTATTTTATTTATGTATTTATTTATAGCACAGTCAATGTACCTGGAACTTGCACAATAAATAGGAAAGCAAGGCTGCACCTGAAATACCTGGCTATGTAATATACTAAAATGAAAATAAACAGGTTGGGAAGGATACTTGCATAAAATATTATATTTTAATAATTATTGTCAATGTCCTTAGCTTATGTCATTCCTCATTTTTCAGTGTTCTACTAACCACGCCAATGATGCATGTCTGTTGATGAGCCCATTGGAGGTGTGTGATAGAGCTGAATGTTGAAATCTTCTATTTCATCTCATTGCACTGAAATATGCTGTTTTGCTGAAAGAGATTTTCACAATCTATAGGTTGATGATCAGGGTACTGGCCCAGGGGAAGACCAGCTTCAACTCTCTGTCATTTGGCTAAGACTGTCCTGGAAATAAAAATATGCAGATAAACAATTGTAATGGAGCTTAAGTCAAACCCCTGTTACTAAGGGTGAAACCAAGGGTGAATCTGAAACACAGGTGAAGCGGGGAAGGTAGGACACACATCGGGAAGAGAAAAGAGATTGATGACCACTGCCAGGCATAAAAGATGAGGCCAACCATCAGACGTTGCCCTTGGGACACTAGAAGAAAAAAGAAGGAGAAAAGGTGGTGGCAGGCTTACCTGAAGTGTGAAGAATGCCATGAATGGAAACGTGAAGAGGATGACCCTGGTCTGGTGAGACGTGGGGGAATACTTGCCTTCAGGTCATGTGGCTGGATATCAGCTGGCAAGACCTCGGGGAGGTGGGAGACACAATCCCTGATGGCTCCATTCCTGGGATGGATGATGGGCATACGAAGCGGCAGAGAACAGCCATGATCAGAGAGGGAGGAATGAAGAGGCTCCACCCTAGGACATAGTGACCAGCAGCCAGCAGTCTGGATCTCCGGGAGGGGGCAGCAGAGTGAGGAACTCAACCCCAAGGGACAACTAGCTTGGCTGGAGCAGAGGGGAGCCCCGTGATCCACAGCTGGGAGTCTGCAATTTATCCGAGCCGCAATTTAGCCACCTCTCACTAATGAGGCAATTAGCATGAGTATACTCTTTTGTTTCAATGTTAAATAAACCATCGCTTGTGAAGCATTACACTGGGTGGTCTGGCATCTCTTACCCCTCCCCTCAGGAATTAACATTAGGTCATTTTTCTATCTTCTTAAGCATCTTGAGGAAGGATGGGGAGGGCAGCTGACACTCTTCCACAGCAATAATAAACAAAAAAACACATCTTCCCCCTCTTCTCTTACTCCCCCCCATCCCATGCTCTGAATCTAGCAGATCAGGGGCATGAGTCTCGTTGTTATTTCTTTGGCCAGTACCCTAACCACAAAGCTGCAATGTGTCAAGCAGGTTTTACCATTTCCAAATTTCAAAAACCCCTCAAAGTTGCACAATTCCATTGTTTTTTTTAATGTGCTTGGCAGATTTTTGTTTTCAATTCAATGTGGAAAGAATAAAGTTTTAAGCTAGTGCAGTGAAATTGTCATCCTTAGGAGCAACAAAGCACTGTGGAAAAGTCTAACAAGCTTCTGCTGTTTTGCATTGGTTTTGGCCACTTGTAGCTGTAAAAATGTGTGAAACTCAACTACACAAATTATTCTTGGGACTACGATAGAGCCTACTTTATGGCTGGGGAAAGCTATCCCTCACCTCTGTTGTCTGGGCTCATCAAAAAAACCACACAGATCAAAGAGTTCCTTGGCTTCCAAGATGAACATCTCTGAGGTAAGATCTGAGGGGCAGACAGAAGACTTTGTTTCTCTGATGTAGGCATGGCTAAAGAGATATTGAGCACTAAAAATTGCAGTGGATCACATGCAGGAATTTGTAATGAATGATCAGGCTTTGCTGGATGCCCTGGTGCAGGACAGTTCAGGGAGTGGAGGACAGAGTATCTGCCTATGAGGGTAGACAGGCTCTCACAGCAAAGAGCTACAGGTTCTGAGAAACAAAGAGCTGGAAGGCAGATCCAGGAAATACAATATCCGCATTGCTGTAGTTCCTGAGGGGTCTGGAAAAAGGTAATCTCGCTGAGTTTGTAATAAAACAGCTTGTTAGCATTTTAAAACTCCCCTCAAGCACTGATTTGGAGATGGAGACCCTGAAAGTCTTACTGGACAAAGCCTGATCGAGAAAGAAAGCCTGGAGCCTTTATAGTCAAGTTCCTGTGATTTTTTTCACCAATGAGATGGTGCTCCAAGCTGCCAGAGAACTAGGAAAGCTGACACAGGCTGAACCTGGCATTTATATAATGCTGTTTCCTGATATTCCCTAAGGAGGCTGAAAAGCAGATGCTGTTTAAACCACAAGAAACTACAGACTAGACATAAGCAGCTAGGATACCTCATGAGGTATCTTGCTGTCCTGAATCTGATTCACTGAGGGAAAACCTATGTTTTCTCTGGCTCTAAGGAAGCAGAAGCCTTTATTATATGATACCATCTGGAGAGGACAAACTTAGAAATAATCTGAGTTGTGCAAAACAGAACAAAAAACAAAGGAAACTAGCTTCTGTTTATCAATGAGTGGCACTGACATGATTTTTGCTGATGTCTTTGTCTATATCATTGCAGATTGGCACGGAGCTTTGTGTTACATGTGCCCAAACACCTCTGGAAGATATAGCATGCCATATATTAAATTTCTGTTAGTACTTCTTATTTTTTTTCTTTTTCTTTTCTTTGCAAGAGTGTGCTTGGGAGTATATTGCATTATGAGCTCTAAATATATCACCTGATCAAGAAAAGACCCATTGGAAGGAGCATTTTGAAGACCTTTCCAATTGAGACTTGGATGTTCATGAGTTTTCAACTCTATCCCACAACACCCAGTCAGAGATGGTCTTTGAATCCCTCCAACCCTTGATAAGGTGAGGGAAGCAAATGAAGAATGACAAGGCATCTGGAGCTGTTGGAATCCCCACTGAAAGGAAGAGGAGCTCACATCACAGCCCTCATCTTAAGGATCTGGAATGATTAGGAAATCCCAAATGACCTTAGGGATGCCATGACTGTGACAATCTTCAAGAAAGGAGACAAGTCCAAATTTACAGATTGATCACCTTGCTGTCCACCACAGGAAAGATCATTGTGAGAACCCTCCTGAACCCTCTTCTTCTGAGACTTGTTGAAAAGTATCTCCACGAATCTCAGTATGGGTTTAAGGCATCAGAAGTACAACTGACATTATCTTCACAATGTCAGCTGCAGAAAAATTAACGGGAACAACATAAACCTCTACAAGGTCTTCTTTGACGTCACAAGAGCCTTCAGTTCTGTCAACTGAGAAGTGCTGTGGAGGATCCTTCTGAAGTATGGATGCCAAATGAAATTCATCAATGTTCTTCACCTGCTCCATGATGGTATGGTGGTTCTCAGTAATGGATCTATCACAAATCCCTTTGAGGTTAAGATGGGAGTTAGCAAAGCTGTGTCATTCTTCCAACACTCTTCTCAATATTCCTTACTGTGATGCTACATCTGACCATCAACAAACTTCCAATAGGAGCGGAGATAAACTACTGAAAGGATGGTAGGCTGTTTAATACCAGCCAACTGCAAGGCAACGCCAAGACCACCCTGACCTCAATCACTGAGCTCAAGTATACTGATGATGCTATAGTTTGTTCTCACTTGACTCATAGATTCATAGATGTTTGGGTCAGAAGGAACCTTCACAGATCATTTAATCCGTCCCCCTGCCCTGAGCAGGGAAGAGCACTGGGGTCAGAAAAACCCAGCCAGGCATATGTCTAGCCTCCTCTTAAAGACCCCCAAGGTAGGGGAGAGCACCACCTCCCTTGAAAGCCCATTCCAGATTTTGGCCACCCTTACCATAAAGAAGTTCTTCCCGATGTCTAACCTAAATCTGCTATCCATCAGTTTGTGGACATTGTTTCTAGTTAGCCCAAGGGGTGCCCTGGCAAACAAAACATCTCCTATCCCTTGCTGTCCCCCCAGTGAAATTGTAGGTGGCCACAAGATCACTTCTCAGCCTTCTCTTGTGGAGGCTGAAGAGATCCAAGGCCCTTAATTTCTCCTCATACAGCTTTGCCTGCAGGCCCCTCACCACATGAGTAGCCCTCCTCTGAACCCTCTCGAGTTTATCCACATCCCTCTTGAAGTGCAGCACCCAAAATTGGACATGGTACTCCAACTGCAGCCTGACCAATGCCGCATAAAGGGGAAGTATCACCTCCTTGGACCTGTTTTGTCATGCATCTGCTAATGCATGATAAAGTGTGGCTAACTTTTCTGATCACTTTGTCACATTGACAACTTATGTTCATCTTGAAATCAACAATGACTCCAAGATTGTTCCACTGCTGTGCTGCTGAGAAGGCCCTCCCCAAGCCTGTAAGTGTGCTGGTGATTCCTTCTCCCTAGGTGCAGCACTTTGCATTTGCACTTGGAAGCAGCCCTTCAGGAAATCATCAACATCTTTACTGAGGCATACAAGAAAATGCAACTTATGCTTAACATTCAGAAGATTAAGGTCCTCCATCAACAAGCTGTTAATGAGCAGTCCCCAACTCCAGTAATTCAGATTTATGGTGAGAATGCTCAGTATGTCCCATACCTCAGAAGCTTTCTTTTGCAGAAGTCTGACATAGATGAAGAAATCCAACATCACCTCAGATGTGCAAGTGCAGCCTTTAGACACCTGAGGAAATGGGTATTCAAAAATTGCAACGTCAGATCCAAAACCAAGCTCATGATTTGTCAAGCATTTATGATCCTTGCTTTATTGTACAAAGGTGAGACCTGGACGTCATACAGGAGACACCTTGAGTTGCTGGAAAAGTGCCTGCAGAAGTTCTTTGAATCCAGTGGGAAGATAGACACACCAACTGTATTGTCATCTCGCAAGCAAACACCTCAAGGCGATGATCAAGCAACTTCAACTTCACTGGGTCAGCCGTGTCATCCAGATGTTCAACTCCAGACTCCCAAAACAAGTTTTATTCTCTTAGTTCAGTCAAGGCATACGCTGAAAAGAAGGGCAGAGAAAAAAGCTTCAAGGATGTATTCAAGACCAACTTGAAAACATGCAACATTGACATCACCTCATGGGAGACTATTGCCCAGGACCACCCCAAATGGAGGAGGAGTGGGCTGCAAGGATCTCAGTATGCTGAAACCACATGTTGAAAACTGGAAACAGAAATGCAAGAGCAGCAGAAACAGCATGTTGTGGACCAAATCAAGAATCTGGAGCCACCCACCCCACATAGAAACAGATGTCTGAATTGCAGCAGAGTCTTTCAATCCTAGATCGGTCTCATCAACCATCTTCAGACTCACAGAAAAAACAAAATTGGAAGACAATCATCCTCTCCTGCAATGGATTGCCAAAAAAAGAAATATATGGGGGAATGTAAATATTACAAACCATGATATTATTCAGATAAACGTTGTTCATTTGATTTAAGGAAACTGGCAAATTGTCAGCTATATACAAAGTTGAACACAGTTGATAAAGTCACTGAGAATGGCCGATCCTATTAAGTGTGCATCTTAGGATGTAAAGAGCTGTAATGGTTCTACTAAAAAGAAAAAAGTATTATGTTTGATTAAAAGACAAAGGGCTGATGTTGCTATGCTTCATTTGTCAGTAAAGGAATCTCAAAAATTATAGCATGGTTGCATGGGGTTAGTAATCTCTAGTGTGTGTAATACAGTCACAAGGATTTTTATTTTAGTGCAGAAAGATTGTGTCCCCATTGAATTGACAGCTGATGATCCAAAGGGTAGATTTGTTCTCGCAAATGTTAACATCTATCGATTCTTACTTTGGTATGTATCTATAATTCCACTGCAGATAATCCAACATGTTATCATTTTTTTTTGTAAAGTTATTTAAATTTAGGAAAAGCCCATATATTTTTGGGGTGGGGACAGGCAGAATGTTTTGATCCTGTCATTGATATGTCTTGTTTCTTCTATCCACTAAATCTACTCCTAAGCAAGCTGTTAAAAGTTATTTCTGACTTAGGTTTACTAGATGTTTGCTGAATAATACTCCAACAATTAGGGATTATAGTTTTTCTCAATGCCTCATTCAGTGTATTCTAGAATAGCCTACTTTTTAATTTCTCAAAGCATATTTGACTCAGTGGTCAGTGCCTTTATTGACTCTAAAACTCTTTCAGACCATACTGAAGTGTAGCTTCAGCTCTTCCTTGCAGAGAGACCAACTAAATAATTACTGGTGATTCAGAGCCCCTCTCTTAAATGTTTATGAATTTGAAGCATTCATTCTGCAGGAGTTCAAACATTTTATGAAGTTAATCAACCTACTGTTTCCTCTGCTTCGATATTATGGGAAACTAATAAAGCCTTCTTACAAGGGTGTATAATATCATATGCTTCGGCAGAAAAAAGAAAAAAAATGATACAGAAATAGATACTTTCATAAGAAAAATTAAGTCTTTAGATTAGGATTTTGTCACGATTCTTTTGCCTGATAAGCTATTCATTCGTACCAAGATAAGATATGAATTAACTAAAGTACTGTCCTAGATGGTGGAGTATGCTTTATATAGATTACACCAAGATTACTGGGAATTGGGGTTACTAGCATATAGACTGAAGAGTAAATCCAACCATAATATAACATAAGCTCTTAGGGACTCTCTAGGGAATATGCATATGACACAGAGACAAATCAATCAACAGTTCAGTCAATTCCACTCTAATTTGTACACTGAGAAGCTGAATTTTATTAGTAAGGAAAGAGATAGGTTTGTGAATTTTATATCCATACAACAGATTTTAGAGATGGAAAAGAAAATTTTAGAGGCTCCTTTGTCATTAGATAAACAACATTGGCCATAAAGATCATGAGCAATTATATACCTCCAGGCCGTGATGGATCTTCTGTGGAGTTCTATAAAAAAATGAAAAGATATATTGTTACATCCGTTACTGAATGTATATGATGATACTGAAAACCAAGGTTCTATATCAACCATTTTACATGAAGTAATTCCTAAATGAAGTAAAGATTCTATGAATTGGTCAATTATAAACCAATTTCTTTAATTGATGTAGACACCAAAATCCTAGGCAAAACTTCATCATATAGACTAAAACAGGTCCTCCTGAAATTAATTGCAAAAAATCAAGAAGGACTTATTAAAAAAAACCTCAAGCATGGCTCAAATAACATAAATCAAGTTATTGATATAGCAGTGGCAGTGTGTTAATATTTTAAAAAAGGAAGGACTTGTCTTCCTTCTGTAATCTACCCACTGCAATTCCCCAGTCCTATTTTGTTAATATCAGCTGAATGTTCAACAGGTTTCTGTGAGGAGAGGACAAAAGGGCTTGATTTTCACCAGCAAAGATGCAACCATAAATTCAAATGGGTGGCTTTAATGTTTCAAACCTTTGACAATATCACAGTGCCTTCTTAATAAGTCAGGCTAAGTACTGCATGAATGGTATAATTGATAACTGTCTTGTGTGGGTGGAAATTGAACAGGAACTTCCATTATCAAGCATCCTAAATTCTACTTATCACCATCTTTCTAACTCTAATTCCTACAATTTTTGCAGCCCAATAAGCTTGGAAAAAAATTGGCAAACTTATTGAAGTTCATTTTCTATTACATCAGAAGGCCTTAGTTTCATAGTTTCATAGTTTGTAGGGTCGGAAGGGACCTGAGCAGATCATCTAGTCCG
>NW_017728906.1:17983221-17990223 GCF_001723895.1 Crocodylus porosus
CTAGCTTGTGGCCATTATTTCTTGTAACCCCCGGGGGGGCCTTGGTGAATAAATACTCACCAATTCCCTTCTGCGCCCCCCTGATGAACTTATAGGCATCTTGTGCCATCACTATGAATACATAATATCACATAAGAGACATGATAGACTATTAAGACTGAAATGGTATGGAGACCTAGGTATCTAGATGACTGAATCCCAGTGGAAATCAGCAATTTAGAAACTTCAGACATCAACGACTGATCTTAGACTTTCTTATACAGCAGAAGATAATTTGTCTTCTGCACTGGGCTCCCTCTAAACTTAAAAAAATATATATACTGTGTCACAGGCCAGCTGGGCACTGTGAGTGTATTAATTCAGTTGCAGGCTGACTGGGTGCTGCAACTGTATCAGCCACTGAGCTGTTTGGCTCGGGATCGAGGAGGCAGAGTTGGGAGTGAACCAATGGCAAATTTATTGTAGTTTACACACACACAACAGTTAACAGAAAGATAAATGCAATAAGCAGATGATACAATATTAAAGAGCTAATAGTAAATCATAACAACAGATAATAACAACAGATAAATAGATTAATCTGTTGCAGGTCAGCTGGGCACTGTGAGGGTATCAGCACTGGGCTATTTAAAACAACAAATAGACATAGGTTGGCAACTTATTGATAGTTCCCTCAATGCCAGGTGCACACGAAGTGATTCCAGTGAAGTCAGGCGTCCCCAGTCAACTGATTACCAGGCAAGGTCCCTTGATCAGGATCCAATTCTCACTCACACCGGGAGTCCGGGTCTGGGCTTGGCAAAGTAATTACCGTCCCTCCTTCCTGCTGGTTACCTGATGTATGTGCTTTTTATACCTAGTCTTACGCTAATCTGTTGGCTTTAGAGCCACTCACAATCTTGCCTTATAGCTGTTACCTTATGGGATTAAAAGGAGTTAAAAATTATCATAAAAGGTTACTACCAAAACTTGGGTTTAGCCAATAAACAAATTACAACACAGCATCTTTAGGTTTGAAATGAACATTACTCCGTATAAATCCAACCCCTTTAGATCTCTCTGACTATGCTTTTTTGAGACGTGCTTTCCTGGAATGTGCTGGGTATGCCAGGTGGTTGAATCTAGTTTTTATCATCAAAGCTGAACTCTGAGCAAAAACCATTAGGTCAGCTAATCTTACAGCTATAGCTTTGTCTTTGGGGCCTATTTAGTTTCATGAACAGTTACAAGTTACATTTGCGGGTTACAAACTTACAAGTTTTATATTAGACAAAAATTCCAAATGCCTGCAAGAAGCAGATATTAATTTCTTTGGTTCTGGCTGTCACAATTCTGCCAGTATATATATATATCGAGATCCATGCTAGAGATGTGATGCTTTGCAGGAAATGCTTCATCACAGGCTTTCCATCTCTAACAGGAATTCCCTACTACCATTTTTTAAAGTATTATAACTACAGCACTGATACCATTTGCTGTATTTGAAACCGTGTGCTCTTGGATATATCTCCAAGGAATTCAAACCACATCCTTCCCAAATTACTCTTACAGTGTGCATAATTAGTAACACTCAGGAACATCTACACATGTATTAATGTGCCTTTTCTAATGCACATTAAATTTAGTACCTCCAGTGGGAGGTACTAAATTAATGCACATTAGGCTGCTCTAAAGCATAGTAGCACATTTGCATGCTTTTTTAGTGATGCTAATGCACAGTAGACTATTTTACTGTGCATTATCATAATGTCACGGGTTTTTTATGTAATGTTTTAATGTAATTAAAATAGTTTACTCTGCATTAAAATACATGTGTAGATACATCCAGTAAGTATTATAATGCTGCATTGAAAAAATAGAACATTTCCAAAGGTTGAAATCTGGTACAATGAATGGCACAGCTGGCATCTATGGTGAGTTATGTTTAGCAAATGTAAATGCTTTGAAAAGCTTGGTGCAACATGGAAGGGATTTTTGGAATATTTTGGTAGCTAGGTTGTTGCTCATTGCATAGTTCTTTTCTCCATCTATCCTTCCTGTCCTTTGTTTTTCTTTTTCCTTTTATTGCGATTGTTTGTGACAGTTTGGTTTTACATGTACAGTTGATATGTTTTTCTGATTTCTGTATTTCATTTTTAAAAGAATCAATATAAAAAAAAGAAAGAGGAAAAAGAAAAAAGAATTGTTTTTGGCTCAGTTCTGGTATGTGTTTATCCCTGTATCTGAGGTATGTGTTTTGCAGACCCAATACTAAAGATTAATGAACTATGCTGTAGGGTTATGCTCTTGGTATCCCTCCAGTTATCAAAATGCTAAGACTGAACTGAAGTCCTTTCCCACCCATCATTTTTAACAAAGATGACTCAAAGGGAAAATAAAAATAGCTAAGAAAGCTTAGGGCACTGTGACTAAGGGGTAGGAGACTCATATAGAAGAGACACAGCTGGAGAATGTTATGATCTTTCTAAACAAATCTCAGGCTTCTTTTAAAAAGTACCTGCAGAGGTTTCTACACTAAGTCCATCAGTGTGTACAAACTGTTCCTTGAATAGTAAGTTGTGATATGCAAGAGTAGTAAAAATGGTCTGAAATATAGGCATTAATGAAATATTGTACCGGCCATCACAGGGTTCATGGGAATACATTAAGAAAAAAAATAACATGGAAATAATTGGTTGTGATCCCAAACAATTTTTTCATTAATCAGTTTGTAAATGGAGAAAGCATTTCTATGAAGCATGAAGGATGGTCAGGGTTATCTAATGAGGCTGAGAGGTATAACTGCTGCATGCTTGAATTGTCTGTATTCCTAATGCTCATTTGGATATGTCCTGTTATTTTGTGGGTGTTAAATCTGTCCAAACTCATAATCAATAGATATATGGCCAGTCAGACTGCTTTCATCTCTATTTTGCAAAGTTGGGACAATGAGATCAAGATGAAGTCTGCTCAACTCATGAAGCTAATTTCACATTGAAAATCTGGACAAATTAATTGCCAGCATTAACAAATAGAAATGTGCAAGCTGTGATAATGATACAGATAATGAAACTCATGCCTCAGGCCACAACTTTATCACCTAAGGGGTCATCAAGGAATTTATTCACCCTGTGCTGTACCGTATATTTGGTTAGTTGCCTCTTGGAATATTTTTGGTTTTCCTCTACAGCTTCAGATATCGGCCACTGTCATCAGCTCCCCAAAAGATACATTTTGTTATTCTAGCTGTCAGCAAGGGGACTGAATTCTCTTTCCAATAATAAAAGAACCACAGCAGGGCAAATTCACATATATTCCCCTTATGATAAGGTCCAAAACTATACAAGAACCCCCTTTTATTTGTTCATGTGGGACTAAAATATATTGTTCAGTTTGGAAGTGGCTGTGGCAGGATTAAATCTTTAGCTGTGCAGCTGCAGGGAGAGGTTCCCCAGCAAGCAGCTGGGAAGGGAGTAGAACAGCTCAGAGCCTTTCTAGTATCCCCATGCCTCCTTTCTGATATAAAAATCAGTTTTCTTGCTTCAGATATGCACCCCAATTTTATATGGCTGGGGGTGGGGTATGTGAGGTATGCAAGGAAATATGGTAATCTGCTATATTAAACGGTCATTGGCTAGAAGTATGGAGAGCAAAAAACCTTTACTGGATATGTTTTTAAAAATGGACTGACAGAGGGGAGAGTCGGGGGGTGGAGGGAGGAAGAATACAACAGCAACAACCTGTTCATTTCCTTGAGGAAATACTGTAAGATCCTGCAATCCTGAGGAAATAACTGTAGGATCCTAGAAGCAGGATCAAGTTCTGACTTAAAGCCTGAGCAGACAGAGAAAGCTTCCTCCAGGTAACTCAGCTCTATAGAAGGCTGGGATAAAAGAATTATTGTGCTTATAATGTATTCTGTTAGCTTTCTCCCAGTCTCTTCCAGCTTAGTTTACTGTTTTTTTAATTGTTTTTATTAGGTGCCTAACATATTTTATGCATAATATAGGACTCTTAAGCCTGAGTCCTGTATTCCACTGCAGAGCAAGTGGAAGCTTTTTTAAATGAAATGAAATGAAATCTTCATATTTTTGAAGATTTTTTAAATGCAATCTTCATATTTTCCCAAGCAGGAAACAACTTTGACCACCTGAAACCTGAGATCCTGGTCCTGCCTTTGTCTAATGTAATTTGCATAATCATAGCCTCACAGCAGAGCTAAGACTCCTTACCAGCTAAGAACTGCCTACCCAGAGGGGTTTACCATCTATTGACCCCTCTGTGAATCCTATGAAATATAAACTTTCATTTCTACCCAGGAGAGCTTTTACAATCTTTTCTCTGATGCCTGATGAAGGGTGATTGTGCCCGAAAGCTTGCCATTAATGACTTTTTTTTTGCAAAAATCTTGTTGGTCTAATAAAATATATCACCTCTATCCACGAGCCCTGACTTCAGAGCAAGTGACTTATAGGCCGCATGTAGATGAAGTGAGGGGCATGTGTTCATAACACTTTAAAGCGGGCTAAATGCTTTTGCACCACTTTAATGGTGTTGGTGATTGAATGCATCAATGGCGTATTGCACAGTAATTCCAGCCACTGTAACAAATTTGGTGGTGTATTGCACCTTAAATGATTTAGGGCCCCAAGGAGTTTTAGTTTGCCGCCCTACAGCCACAGAGTGAAGCACCAGGCTCCATGCAGCTCAGGGGATCTGCAGGAAGCCCGTGCAGGCAGCCTGGCAGCAGCCCAGGAAGGCAGGTTCTACAAGGGGAAAAAAACAAAACAAATAGCAAGCTTGATCTTTGTTTTTTATTTATTTATTTTCCCTGAAGCCTGCCTTCCTGCCTGAGCTGCACAGGGGCCTGGTGCTTCCTTCTGCAGCTGCAATGCTCCCTGGGACCACCTGAGCTGGGTGCCTGTGGACAGGTGCTGTCTGGGGGGGGTGGGGGGTGGCCACCACTGCCTCAGATGGAAGCACCAGTCCCCTCCCCCCCACTCCCCAGCCCAGGGACTGCTCCATTAGTTAGCAGCTCAGCCTCCCCTCCCCACTGCCAGAGAATCAGGTGTGTATACATGACATGGGGGTTTAAAAGGCCCTTGTCACAAGGCACTATGGTGCTTGCTGCTTTAAGGGCTAAAGCTACCTAGGGAAAGAGCCCTAGCAGTCAGGCAGGAAACCCACAGGTGCAGGTTACTGTAACAGCCTAAGGAGGGAATTAGCCTGCACCTGCAGCTGGTCAGCTAACCAGAATAGGAAGGGCCCTGGGCCTACATAAACCCCGGGGCTGGCACTAGAGAGTCAGTTCCCTGCCAGCAGCCAAAGGGGAAGGAGTATCCAGGGAGAAATTGCCCAGAGATGTATAGCTGCCTGGTATGCTGCACTTAGGGCTAATGGGAATCCAGGAGCTCATCAGGTACCCTCGACTAATAGGCACTTAGGGCCAGGGAATAAGTTTGACTCTTTTAAAGGGGCAGAGCACACCCTGAACTCTTTGTGTTATGTTATAGCCCAGGGGTTCATATTTTGGTTGCCTTATAACACCGGAGGATTGGGCTGAGGCTATTGGAGGAGGAGGAGGCCTCACTGGGGGCCCACTACAGTGTGGGGACCCCAGTGCTACTGTGGGTGCAGTATTTGAGGGGGGGGGACAGTGCCAGTGTGGGTGTAGGATTCAGGGTGAACAAACCCCAGTGCCAGGGGTGCAGTGACAAAGGGGGTGAGTGGACCCCAGTGCCAGGGGGTGCTGAGAGAGACAGGGCTGTGGAGAGCCCAGTGATGACTGAAGGCCAAGCTAAATTAAAGCCTTGGAGGGACAATGAGTGAATGCCATCTGGGAGACTTGGGGTGTGGTAAAGGGGCAGTTTGGAGCCATGCATCTAGCCCATAAGGCTGAGGATGTCCTGAGAGGCATCCATTTTGGAGCGGGACCCAAAAGGGGTCCAAGAACCCATGGGATTCAGCAGAGTCCATTAGGACCATGCCCAACATAAACTGGAAGGCATCCTCCTTATTCATAATAATCACCAACAAGACTTGGTAGGCAAGAAAGAGGGTGCCCATTAGGTAGCCCCTTTGTTGGATCTTTCCCCAAGATCCTTGCAAAATGTCTCTTCAGTGGGAGAGGTGTTGCACAACTTAGCTTAGAATTAACCCACATTTAGACCAATTTCTATTTCTTGAATCCTGATCTGGAACAAAAACCAATCAAGAATGTTCTAAAACAAAAATAGTTATTTATTAAAAGCCCTTCATTTTGATTTTCATTTTGTTTGATTTCTTTTTCATCTTAAATTAACATATTTTAAATGCATGTACAAACTATAGCTCAAAATAGAAGGTTTCTTTGAACTAAAAAATGCAAATTTTAATTTTACGGTCTCAAAATAAGACACACAGACTCTTTCTAATTGTGTTTTAAATATTTGGTTTTTACAAAATGTGAAATGGTCCCTGCCTCACAAAAAGATTTTTTTTCAGTGAATCATCCACTCCCACTACTCAAACCATAATTCTTTGGACATCCAGCCCTGTTGTGTTTCTAATTGAATTAAGCAAATTGAAATGAAACTGCTGTGTTTAAAATTAATAAAGTTTCAAGGGCTGTTGTCAATTGTAAATGTAAACATATTTTAAAAACAATTTCTACAGAAGCTACAGCAAGTCTTTTTTGAAAAGTTTCTTTTTCTCCATTGAATTCAAGCTTTAATACTATTTTGAAATGCATTAATTGGTAATGATATCACGGGGACAAAAATGCAGCTGGACTGAGTGCAGTGCTCAGGTTGTCTGCTGTGCTTAGCCCTGGTGATCCTCTAAGGCCTGGCATACAAACTGTATGGCTCAATTATGCAAAGGGTGTGGTATAGAACAGCCTGCCTGCACTGTTGGTCCTTCTTAGTTACTTCAACTCTATATTTTGCTGCCTTTGGCTGTGTCTCTCAGACTTTGGATTGAATATGCTACCTAAAGCTTTGCAAGGACCTGGTGGATATAGATGGTATATCCGGCAATTTTACA
>NW_017728906.1:17990448-17991583 GCF_001723895.1 Crocodylus porosus
CAGTTAATGGTTGCAGCCTGAGCACCCTGACCAGCTGCATGAGGATACAGGGTAGAGAGAACCCTAAAGGAGGTATGGAGGAGAGCCAGTGTGGCACGGAGTTTATATTATAAGCCAGAAGGCTTCTTGTTGTTATGTTGCAGCCGTTTGGCTCATGGTTTAGTTATCGTTACACCGGTGGACCGGGTGAGGCTATAAGGGGTGGAGGAGGCCTCATAGGGACCCCGCAGTAGTGTGGGAAGTGGTCCTGGTGCCGTAGAGGGCGCACCTTTGATAGCGGGCAGCGGGAAGCCCCGGAGTGAGAAACCGGAGGACCAGGTGAGGCTGTAGGGGTGCAAGGAGGCCTCATGGGATCTCCCCAGCTGCGTGGGGGTTCCCAGTGCCCTGTGTGGGCAACAGAGTGGTGCCTGGGGCGGCACAGCTATTCAGTGCTGAGGCGGCACAGCGGGTAGCCCTGAGTGAATTATAGTGAGAGGCCCAAGCAGGGCAGAGGACCCCGCTCAAGGGGCTGAGCACCAGAGTGAAGCCTGTAGGGACTCATGTTGGGCTTCAGGTGTGGGAGCCACATGAGTGGAAGACTAGGGTGGGTGCTGCAAAGACGATTAGCCTGGTGAGGGCGACCCAGGGGCTATTTAGAGCCCAGAGAAGGTGCCGAGAGGCCGTGGGAGTGGGCACGTGTTGAAGAGAGGCCCCAGGCCGGGCACGTACAGTATAAAGCCACCCCAAGCGGGGCATGTACTATCAACAGCCCCCCCAAGACAGGTGCGGTCTAAAAGGGGTTCCAGAGGGCTTCCGCAGCAATAGGAATCCCAAGGAACCAGAGGGGCCAGGTAAGGCTCTGGCCGTCTGAGCCTAACTGGACTCACATGATTGACAGGACCCAGTGGGCCTAGAGGGGCCAGGTAAGGCTTGGGTTGCCTGAGCCTAATTGGACAATCAGTATTGACAGGATCCAGAGGGGCCAGGTAAGGCTCAGGCCGCCTTAGCCCAATTAGTGCAGATAATGAATACAAATGACTAATATGGATTGTGGAGGGGCGCCAGAGAAGGGTGCTGGTTGTGGGCCAAGCCCGGGGCGCCAGGTAGGGTGCAGAAGGTTAAGGACCGGATAACATCTAGGAAGGGCTGCGAGGCT
>NW_017728906.1:17991833-18026312 GCF_001723895.1 Crocodylus porosus
TTTTTTTTTTTTTTTTTTTATGAGGATACAAAAGGCCAGTTTGCTGCCACCCTAACTTTATTACCAGTGACTAACAACTTGTAACTGAAAATTATAGGACTTCATAAAACAAGTGACTCTTATTCATATGGTATTTATTTATGGAAGGAAATGAACTCTTCCTAAATGAAAAGCAACTTGTACACTAGACTTTCTTAGTCATAAAAAATCCTTGGGATTGGGTTTAGGCTCATCTGTAATCTTTAAAGGGGTTTCTATCTTTTTAAAAGAAACTGAATCAGCTAAAAGAAGCAATCTGTGTATGTTTAGGCAGGGACAAACTAGTATTTAGAGCCTTTTCAGAGAAAAATAAATTAATAAAAAAGAAGCGTGCTTGAGCAAGATTTAAGCATGTAGTTGTGTGACTGAAAAAGCCTATCTACTTCAGTGTAATTTATTGCCAGATGAAAGGAATAAATGAGAAATATGATGCTGGCAAAAAAGGAGGAGAATAATATTAGTGAGACTATTGTATAATACAACCATTCTGAGACATTAGCTCCTCTAAAGATCTTTGAAATGGGCATATCCATTCTCCTGTGATAGAATTGTCTCTGAGAGGTTGTCACCAAGTAAAGTCTCAGTTTTGAGATGGATGCCCATCCTCTCATATCAAGAACCTTGATATTTTCCAAAGCTACTTTACAGTATGTCTCTAAGTAGCGCATGTACATATATAAATCTGAAAGACAGTATAAAGATGTCTATTCCAAGAAGCCTATTACCATATTCCTCTTAAGATGTAAACTAATAGACTAGGACTGGACTAGTGCCAAAGGTGTTACCTCTAATCATTTTTATTGTTCAATGAACTTTTGTTTTTAGTGAGCAACCAGGCAGCATCAGGAATCAGGATTTATCACCGAGCCTAAAAATTAGATAGTGGTAATTTTACTTGGTGAAATTTAATTTAGATCTAATTAGAGATGGGTCAGAGTTAGAATGCATGTTTCCTAAAAGTGCTTGTTAATAAAAATATATATATATTTTTAAAGGCTATTATTTGGTTTACTGGCATATTGGTAACCCGTGGATGTTTGGTCTCAGTGTGTAGGAGCTGCAGCCTTGACTCTGCTATTGACTTCTTCAGAGGGACCTCTTATTCCAGTGGGGTAATTGGGAGGGAGGGGACATACAGGAGCACAAGCCCCAGGGAGAGGAAGCCAAAAAAGAACAGCTGTTGCTGGCAGCCACATTCGTGATGACAGCAGCAAGTTGAAGCCACTTTGTGCACTGTATCACAGCTCTGTCCCTACAATGCTGTCTTATTCTATGCAGTGCCCTTCTGACTTAGTATCTTTCTCCATGAGTGCAAGTGCCCTTTACACATAGCACCTCGCAGGACCGGTGCCTGTATTCATTACCTAGTTAAAACAGACCCAGTTCTGTGTCATTAATATCCAACGTCATTGTCATTGGATGAAAGAACAGAGGAGCAAGGGAATCTTCCCCACTTTCCTGGCTTATTTCTAGCCTCAGTCTGTTGTCTCCCATGGACATCTATGGCATGACATTCCTGAAGCTGAGTACAGAACTTAGTGCCTGGCCTGCATTTGATACCTTGATATGAAAAACTTTTTTTTCAAGCCTGACTCTTGAAATAGTAGGCAAAAACTCTGTTTTTAGTCTTGCAATAGACTATAATGTCCTGCTTATATGGATCTGGTTTATGAAGAGGCAGATCTTTGATATTGTCAAAATATGTTGTTTGATTTTTTTTTTTGGTTGGGTTTTTTTTACTGTAATTGGCTTAAATTTTCAGAATGAAAAGTACTTTTGAAACAAAACATTTTTTATTTGGAAAATGGTAAGACAAAGCATAGCAACAATTTTAGGCTTTTTTCCCCCTCCAATAATTGTTAAAATGATCTTTTCCTACAAATTATTTCCATTTAGTTCCTCAGCGTTTTCTGGCACATGACATTTTCATACAATACTTCCCATGACTGCACAATTCATCCATAGGAGCTGTTTGCAAAACAACCCCTCCAGAACTCTCCAGAGCATAACTTATGTTTGGATAATGTCCTAGAACTTGAATACCTATAGCACTAAGTGTTGACATTCACTTTCTCATTTGTGATTATACCTTTTTCATTATGTTTAAGAGCTTTGCTACAGATGAGTAGCATATGGCATTGGCTGAGGAGATGAGACTTTAATGAGTTATAGAGCACATCAGCAAAATGCATGTTAAATTGCAATGACACGGTTGTGTTGGTAGCATGTGATGTTGTGAAATTAAATTCCTGACTAGACAATATAAACAGTGCTATTTTGGTGTGTATGCCATGGTCAAATTTGTTCACAGGCTAGTTGGACGGACAGTGTAATTGAACTGCTAGAAAGGAAACCGGGTTCTGCTCCAAGCTCCACAACACTGACTTGTGTGACTTCATGTAACTCACTTTGCATCTCCAGCCCCGTTTGACCCATCAGGCAAATGGGGTTTAATATTATTTACTTTGAGATCTATGGCTGAAAAGTGCCATAAGTGTTAAGCATGATTGTTGACCCCAATAAAGCCTTTCATGAATGATTACAGTCATTTTGCACATGTACAGATGGCTAAAGAACAGGATAGTGGAAGTCTACAAAAATAGAATATGGGTTAGTGATATGGGGCTTACAGTAAAGTGGAGTCGTGGAATCTACTTGGTTATTAGCATAGAAAATATGCCATTGGGGCTATAAGAAGCAGTGTTTTATTCAATTGCAGGAGCCAGTACTGAGGCCACAGAAAGATACAGCCATTTGTGCTTCCTCATGCTGTTGCCACTCTATTATTCAGACCCAGCTTCCCAAACTACCCATTTTGCAGAGGTACTCAAGGTAATAACGCTAATAGTGTTATTGAGGGTTTATCACAAGATTTTGGTAATGTTATCGCAGCTTCTTTGGAGAAATTAGTGAAATTAAAAATATGAAATACCTATTCAGGGAACACAGATGTCACAATGCTAGGACAAAATATAAATTGGCATTCTTTGTAAGACCTTGGTTGAAATGAAGTCCGTAACTGTCCATGCTCCCTTTCCTCCAAAAATCAACATACAGGAAAACTAAACTGTAAGCAAATGAAAAATATAAAAGGTTCTGTTTCCTTTCATTCCTCATCATGGGTAGCCAGCTAGCTAGATAAAGCAGCTTCCTTCCACTCAGAAAACCCAAATGAATATATATGGGAATGTCTTAACTTTTGGAAGTGTTGGAGTGATTTTGGTGAAATTTCATATTTTAATTTTGTTTTAAACTCTCCAGAAGTAGGTTGTTTTGTTTTTTTACTTGATTTCAATAGAGATCAGAAAGATGGCATAAAAAACCTCTTGCACACTTCATAGGATGAAATTCACTTCCCTAAGATGCAGAAAGTCTTTAAGAGACTAAAAGTTCTGGAGAAGAGAGACAATTAATAAATATAAATGGATTTAAATACCCCAAAACTTTGAGAAAATTCAGATGAAGTCAAACTTCATGGCTAGTCTTCTTTATAATAATTCCACCAAAAATCCTGGCATGAACACTCCCAAGCTCTGGGTCAGATTCTACCTAGCAGGTACAGGCCTTGATGAAAAGTAGTGAATACACAGTGGCCCAGAAACCCAGAAAGCACCACAGCTATATCATGTTCAAGGTATTATTATACTGCCATTACTTCTGCTTGAATAGATGTACTTGAACTAGCTTTAAACTAAGTGGTTGGATACGGCTTGTACCATAGATGAGACAGCATGCAGCTTGTTAGGTAAATCTGGTTAATGTAAAGAGTTTCAGAGAGAAAGTGAAGTACTAACACAGGCATACAGTCAGTACCATAGATCAAACAGAGACCCATTTATTTGGATACAAAGCTAAATAAGGCCAGGCAAAACAGTTACAAAACAATTTTGAAATACTATAAAATACTTACAAAACTCAAAAATATAGGTATCTATTATAACCAGGGAGAAACTGTCCAGGTTTCTTCTAATGTAAGGAAAAGAAGTGTGACAGTTTTTAATTCTGGCATGTCAGTATATGTGTTAGCCCATCTTTTTGTCTTGTACATGTACATTTACAAACGATTCTTATAGTTAACTATAGAAAACAACAACGTGCTCAAAAACAATTGTACAAGGATGAGCAATTTTCCACTAACAATTCAGAAAAACAGTGCTAATATACAAGGAAGGACAGTTCTCATCTACAAAGGGTAAATAATATTTATCTACAAAGATAAGATAGTTAAGCTGCAGACCGCTATTTTGTGGGTCTTGTTGTCAGCTCTACTCTTGTTAAGAAGAACATCTTTAAGGCATTTTTTTACAAGCTTCTATTCAGGGCCTAACAGAGCTCAGCACAGGTTATCTGTTCAAGTCAAGTATTTGCTTGGCTTTCCAGGTGGATTTTCAGCCTCTGCTGAACTCTGCATTGCTAAAACTCCATTGCCACAACCTGCAAACCAACTATCTGAAAGCCAGCTATGGTATGTCTACAGGAGCAACATACCAGATATGTCAATGAAGTTAATGTTATCTTTTGTAAACACTTGGTATGGAGAGAGGCAGGCAACGTTCCTTGGGTAAATGTGACATCTTTTATTAGACCAACTGAGGAGTTGGAAAAAAGCCACTTGCAAGTTTTCAGGCACAATCACCCTTTTTCAGGCATAGGGAGTCTCTACTGTTGGTATGAAAAGATGGATAGGGCTACAGTCATGTCTTCACCCTTGGATCATTATTAGGTGGCAACCTCTGCACTAGGAAGTACATTAGGATAGTACTTAATTATTCTTGGTAACAACTGGGGACAAGATAAGAAGAAATAAACTTCATTTTGCCTAAACAAGTTTAGGATGGAAACAGTATTAGGAAAACCTTTCCAACTTTTAGGTTGTTGAAAAGTTGGATGAGGCTACCAGGAGAGGCATTTAAGTCCAGGTTACACAAACACTTGTCATGGATCTCTACAGGACCTTTCCTACTCTATGTTCCTATGATATTTTAGGTGCAGATGTAGCCAATCTCTCTACACAGTGTGTCTGGACATTGACTCTTTGTAGAGAAAAGAAAAGAAAACAACCATTGTTTGGACTAGCTCAAAGGCCGTTGAAATCAATGGAAGGTGCCTTAGTGGACTTTAGATAAGGAACTGAAATCTGTGGCTTAGTACATACACGTGGACATGCACAAAGTTCCTTCTCACGCCTGTTTTTCTCACACATTAACAGTGAGAGAAAAAACTGCAGATGTAGTTGTAGCATTTCTGAAGTGGCTTTTCCCATTAATGAGCAAGATGCAGAGTTATTTTCTGTTTCCTCATGGTCCTCTCCTCCTTGTTTAGACAAGTGTCTTTGAACTGGAAATAAAATTCTTGGGGCAGAGGTGACATCTCTTATTAGACCAACTAAATAGTTGCAATTTTTTTCTTTGCAAGCTTTTGGGCTCAGCTGCCCTTCATCAGGCAAAGTAGAAATCAAAATGTTAAGAGTTATCCTAGGTAGAAGGGAAACTTCAGCTTGAGAAGGAGAGACCAGAGACTTACAGCTTTACAGATGTTGGGATTTCTCCTGAGTGGAAAGGTCAGTTCATAAAAAAAGCTACTCTGTGAGACCTGTAAATTAGGAGAAGATAAATGACTGAAGCATTTTGGTTACCTGAAGGTGTCAGAAGTCAAGCAGGGTGTTGAATTTAGCTTCTTTCTTGTTCAAGTTGTGAAGATCCATTTCAAAATGGCAAAATAAAGATATCTTCCATGTTTCAGGGATATTGAATGGTTGTAGCCATGTTGGTCTAAGGGCCTTTCCACTCAGGAGAAACCCCAACATCTCTGGTCTTTCCTCTGCAAGATGGTTTCCTTTTTACCTGGGAGAACTCTTAATATCTTTGATTTCTCCTTTGCGTGATGAAGGGCATCTGAGCCCAAAAGCTTTCAAAGAAAAAATATTCTTTGCAAGTATTCAGTTGGTCTAATAAAATATATCACCTCTGCTCCAAGAGTTTTGTGTCGGTGTATGCCCTTAGACCAACATGGCTACAACCAATATCCTTGAACTGGAATTGAACACTGTCCCCCCAGTTCCTCTCACAGATAAACCCTTTTGTACAAGGAATCTGGTTAAGGTTGCTAAACTTAATTATACCTACATTTGAAAAGCAGACTAAAAAAAGAAAACGGTACATTTTATCTGTTATCCTTAAGTTGGAGAACATCATACAGTGTCTGTTCAGATATATAGCAAACCCAATCCTTGTACCTTTTCTCCATAGTGGGGAACGTAGATAGATTGGAACTGAACTTCAGTGTGTGCAGGGACAAGGCTGGTTAGCAAGAACTCTCTTATGCTGTTTCCACAGGTATTCCACCTGTGGCTTCAGGCAGCTGATGCATCGAGTAGGCAGCCATTACTGTATGAAACCAGCAGCATTATATTATATAATGATGATTTGGGGGGCCAAAGGACTGTCTATTGCTGTTTTGTGGCTGGGATAAATTTAAAATGGGAGGAAAAATAATATGGCTTAATGTACCAGTTTTTATATTTGCTAAAAAGAAGAACTGAAAAAATCCTATGATGCATATTTTTTTTTTAATGTAACTTTATCACTTTCATCACCTGGAATGAAGCTCTCATAGGTAAACTTTCCTCAAAATTTAAGGTATGTCAGTGATAATAAGAAAGCAAGAACTGGATCTGAAAAAATTACCCTTTCCTCATCAATAATGAAACGGTGAGTCATTCTAGTTAGTATGTATAATTTATGTACAGCACTTCCAGGTATTATCAGTATGTAGCCTGAAATGCCCAGAACAACTTAAATAGCAATATGTTGTTTTAAGTACTTTCCATCAATGCAATTAAGATGATGACTAGATGGATATCTATATAGGTATATGTATTTTCCATTGTCAGAAGCAAATTGTAGATTCTCTAATATTAGATATTCCTAAAGGGCTAAAAATATAAACATTTGACAATCCTAAATCAATGATAGTTGATTCCAGGAAGGGTATGTCAGTGAATGGATCGCTTTAGACATGCCCCATCCATATATTCTTCTTCTAAAGGATCTATATGTCACAGTTGGAGATGGGAGATTGGGCCAGGTGGGTATGGATGACACTTCTTATGTTTTTAGGATACGAAATAAAGAAGTACAGCTCCTGTGTCACAGGACACTAAGGTGTGCCTGCTTCTATAAGGGCAGAAGCTGCCTAGAGAGAGGGCCCTAGGAGCCAGGCAACTCCTACAGGTGCAGGTTGCTGTGGCAGCAGGTTAATGAAGGAATTAGCTGACGCCTGTAACTGGTCAGCTGACTGGAAGAAGGTGGGGCCCTGGGCACATATAAGCCCCAGGGCTGAGACTGGAGGTAGGTAGCACTCTGGCAGCAACCAGGAAGAAGGCACTCTTGGAGGAGCTCTATTCAGAGATGCTTGTTTGGCTATTCTGCTGCTGGTAAGACTAAGGGGCTCTAGGAGCTCCTAAAGTATCTGGAGTAGGGGACACACATTGTTGAGGGAGAAGCTTGCCCCTTTATAGGGGCGGAGTGCAACCTTCAGTGGTGCTGTTGTTGTTTTGTTATAGCCCAGGGGCTTGTATTTATATTGTTAGTTGTTTAATCTGGTGGAATGAGCTGAGGCTACTGGGGAGGAGGAAGCCTTGTTGGGGCACACTACAATGTGGAGAGCCCAGTGCCAGTGAGGGTGATCAGACAGAGGCACAGAGAGCTCATTGATGATAAGAGGCTGAGCTAAATAAAGGCCTCAGAGGGACAATGTTTGAATACCACCTTCAAGGCATGGGGCATGGTAAAGGGGCACTCTTAGAGTCACGCATCTAGCCCATAAGGCTTGGGGTGTCCCACGAGGCACTTACTTAGAGCAAGACCCAGCAGGGGATCTAAGAACACACACGGTTTAGTGTGGTCCACCAGGACCCTGACTGCATAGCAACTTGAGGGCAGCCTCCCTACCTACTATCTAGTTTCTTAACCATCAAGGCATGGCAAAGATGAGAAAGTGACTGCAGGGCAAAGCTGGCACGGACACAGGGCTCTAGGGGCATCACGGACATCTCTATGGACACCACCCCATGACATCCTGGAAATAATAACTTGCTTAAATTACATTTTGAGAGTTATGGTAGTGTTGTACTATTGTAGCCATGATGGTCCAGGGGAAAATGCAAGATGCAAGGGATCTTGGATTACTCTCATTGACTTCAATGGGAGCATTACCAAAGCCTCTCATATGTGTGTCCTTAAAATGCATAGTATTAAACTTACTATAATATCAGTATAGCTCAGTGTTTGGAAACTCACTGCTTGTGATAATAGAGACAAAAATAAACAAAACTTAGGGAAAGATTATTAGATATTTACCATTTTGACTCTGGAGTCATGATAGGCAAGCACTGAGTCATTACTTTTTATTTTTGGTATCCATCCTACTCAGCAGAGAATGGCATCCAATAACTGTCAAATTCCCTTAGAAACAGCAACTTGCATGAAGGAAATTTATCTGAAAAGCGCAAGATATAACAAAGGGATTAGATGGATGATTATAAGAGAACTTTTTATGCTAATGCTTGTTTTGTGACTCTTTGTTTTCACATTTAACAATGGAAATAGAGACCAAGATGATAACTCAAAATATTTTTGTGTATAGCATGGTGTGTTTTATTTTGTATCATTTAATGTAATTTAATTATATTAATTAAAATACAGTACATTAAATAATTACATCATATTCAATTCATATTAAAAAATGACCACCTAATGTAGCAACAACAGTCCAAAAGTTTGTTCTTTTGCAACAGATGGCATGAAACACTATAGGACTTGGAGGCACCATCATTTCAATTCAGCTTCTAGTATATCCTAGATAAAGTCCAAAATAAATGCAAAAGCAAACAACAGGAGAAGCTGACAAAGCACTGACCTAGTTGAACAGTAAGTTACATGTGTGAATTTCAGTATTAGAGTAATTTCATGGGAGTCAATGGGACTACTCACATGTTTAGCAGTTAGCCATGTGTTTCAGTTATTTGAGTGGTTCCAAATTCCTTTGAAAGTAATATAAAGATGGTAGACCATATATTAACTTCTAATAAAATGGGGGTGGTACACCAAAGAAAAATGGATTGCCTGGATGAAAAAAATATGTTATTAGTCATATTCATGATGGTAACATGTAGGGACCAATAAGAAAAGTAGATGGTGTAGTAGATGGAGAATGGGAAGAGAAAAGTAGACCACTGCAGGGTAGAAGAATGGTATGTAACAAGCTAGAATGAACAATCTGCTAGATCAACCTTTTAGAGGTGGAAAGTAGTCTGAAACAAAGAAATTAGAAGAGGATATACAACAAGGAAAGAAGAGTAAATAGAAAACGAGATATTGAAGAGAAATTTAGGGACAACTACACAGTAGAGAAGAGGTGTCCCAGCCACCTGTGGAGGGTTTGGGATTGTGTGGTGGAGGGTAGAAAGGTAAAGTTTATTGACTTGACAAAAACACGACTATGCACAGATAACAAAACAACAGACAGACAAAAATAATTCACGTTGACAACTTATTGGCAGTCTTCTCTGCCTGATGTATAATGATTTTCACTTCTGCAAAGCTCATTGAAGTCTGGCATCCCCAATCAGCGTTGTCTGAGGGGTACCAGGAAGGACCCTGGCAGTCAATCCTTGGGGTCCTCGAGCTCCACAGGCCCACTGATCCAGGCCAGCGGCTAATCTTAAATCAATACTTCTTTCACAGAGTTATGACTTCTGGATGTGCCAGCCAATTTATAATTTCTGAGCTATGCTGATAAGTTGCAGCCATTCAGATTCTTTTTACTTCAACTGTCCTGACCAATAGCAGTACAAGCCTTGCATTCTCTTGATAAGATTAATTTTAACTAAGCCACAGGGCCTTACTACATCAAAGCATTGCTAAATTTACTAGGCCTTGCGTCATACAAGGTTTTACTACATCTTTAACTTTAATTAGGCTCTTAGCAACAACATGTAGCTTAATATCTAAACAAATGACAGAAAAACACTTGGTCTAATCTTCATAGAGCCTTCAGCAAGCACCTTTATCACAGAGACGGACATAATTTTCAGCTGTCACAAGAGGGAAAGAGGAGCAGGTACAAAGTGAAGTGGAAGTGAAAAGTCCAAGAAGGGAAATGAGAGCTAAAGCAAACAAATTACAGAAAAGCTAATTAAAATTGTACCAAGAGCTCTACGGTTGCCTATACACATACTTGGCAGTGAGGGCCGGCTCCTGGACAGCTGCTCTAATTAAACTGCCTCCTGTCACATGTATTAAGCCCCTGCACATTTAAAAATGGCCCTTGGATGCTTTACCTAAACCTCATTCAATATGGTTTAAGTAAAGCACCCCTCAGCCATTTTAAAATGCTCAGGGCCTTATCCACGTGACACTGTGGTGACATTTCAGCATTTTAATTAGAACACAGAGCAGACTCAATTTATTCAAGTTTTCACCAACGTATTCTAATTAGAATGCCAAAAAGCATGTGTATAGGCAGCCTAAATGCCTGAAGGGCCCTCCTTTGCTTACTTTTACAGCTGTTCCTAGAGGCTACAGAGTTTGGCTAGTTCCCCTTTGCAGTATCCTCTTCCTCCCCCCCCAAGATCCTGTACTGTTTGCATACTTCAAAATAAAACACTTCTGGGAGTCAGAAGTCTGATATCACATAAGGCCAGGATATATTACCACGTACTGGGAGAAAAACAGAGGCATAACAAAGGCAGCTGAGCATCTGAGACAGCAGGATGTATAGGGCAGTGTTGACTTCTAGCTACCACTACACTGCAGCCACTTCTAGCTGCCACTACACTGGTAGGGTCCAGGGGAGAAGCCCAGAATTGGAGGGGTGGGTTCTTATCTTTCAGTCCTCCAGGCTTCTGCTGGTCTAAACATGTAACTGTTCCAAACCTGAGCTAGCACTAACTCCGATCAACACTTTTTTTTCAGCTCACAGTTTAATATGTAATAAGGCCATTATAGTCAATCTCCTTGAGAAATAAGAAAGTGAGAGAAGGTTGGGAAATATAGGCCAATAAGGTAGTCCTAAATTCTCTCAAGTCATGATGAGAAACATGGAAGTCTAATGACAGTGCATATTCCATAAGATGGAAGTAAGAAAATTGTAGGATGCCATTCTTCTGATGGCTGCTTACTTCGATTATTCTGATGGGTTTTCCTCAGTGGTATAAGTACCACTCTTCTCTTTTTCTACCACTTATTTTTCTAATCCTGTATTTTGTTGTTGAGAAGTGTTCTCTCTATAATCATAACAGACCTTATGGTTAATTAGAGACAAAACAGCATAAAGACACATAGTAGCAGCATGCATCTGTCTTGTGAGACAAAAGATTTGTGCTGAATGAGGCATCAGCTCATTGAACATCTGTAAGTGCGGCTGTAGAGTCCAATTTCTGAAAGACAGTCCCTACTGCATTTATCATGTGACGTTCATACCTAACAGCCCTGAATGTAGTGTGGAGTTCTTGCTGAGGTTTCTTCTTTCCTCTGCATGTTGGGCTCTTTTTTCCTCAAAAGCCTTCATTCCATACTTAATAGGCTGCTTGCAGGTGCTATGATCCTCATCGATCTTCTCCCAGTCATTGTTCATTGCTTTCATATCAGTCTTGCAAACATCTTTGAAATGGAGATAAGGACCTTGACATGGTCTCCTTCCTCTGAAGAGTTCTCCATACAAGAGATCCTTGAGTATATGGCCATCATTCATTCTCTGCATATGTCTGAGCCATCAAAATTGATCTTGATTGAGAAGAGAATGGATTCTCAGAATGTGGGCACATTCCAACACCTGAGCATGGGTAACTTGGTGGCCCCAGAAAATTCCTAGAATGAGGTGAAGGCAACATAAGTGGATGCTGTTGAGGTACTTTTATTAAATAGAGTATATGGTCCAAAATTCACAACTGTTTTAAAAAAAAAAAGGGGGGGGGAGGGGGTGTTGATGATGTAGACATGATCTATTTTGACCTCGATCTTAACAGTCAGTCTGTTCCACCCTCATTTTCTTCGCATGCTCGCATTACCTGATGCTTTGCAAATACAGGTATTCAGTTCAGCCTCAAGTGACAGGCTGTTGGTAACAATGGAGCCAAGGTAAATGAATTTACTTACAACATCCAATAAGATTTAACCTACTGTGATCACTAGTGGTGAATCAGTGTTTTCGGGCCATAACACTGGTGGTCTTAATTTGATTGTAAGGCATGTGTGGAGTCACTGATGAAGCTGTGTAGGTCACTTCCCATGTGGGCTATCCATGAAGCATCATCAGCAAACAGCAGCTCATGAATCAAAAGTTTCCTCGCTGTGCGTGAGGTTGAATAATTTTCTGCCTGAGTGTGTATGTAGCTCAATTCCTTCAGTGGTGGTCCCAAAAGCATACAGCAGAAGAAGAGAAAATAAAATCCTGAACAGGATTGGGGCAGGGACACAGCATTGCTTGATTCCACTTCAAATCTCAAAAGCCTCAGGTGTTGATTCATGCTACCTGACTGTTTCACATGTTCCATCATGGAAAGGGCAAATTATGCAGAGGAGTTTTGGTGGACAGCCAGACTTTTCCAGGTTACACATAACAGCTTTTATGGGTATTTAGAGACAAATAGCATAAAGATACAGTACTCAAATAGAAATGTATGTCATCTTTTTTTTTTTTTTTTTAATTCCAAGTATGTGCCTTTTTGTTGTGATATTGCCTTCTAGTTTTTTATTCCTTTTTATATATAATTTAGATATATAACACTTATGTTCATCCAGTCTTCATTCACCCCGAACTCTCTAATGTCAGAATTTTGGATACACCATCATACCCATCTGTTTTGAAGGTGGAAAGAACCTCAATATGGTTTTAAAGTCTAAAGTGCTTTTTCTTTGAAAAGAACAGAGAGCATAATGGAACAGAGTTGCCATCATTAAAATGCAATTAAAATTGTGAAGCCCTTGGGCATCTTAAATTGTAGTGTGATATAATATTTAGCAGGCTTCAGAATACAGCCATGTTTTGTTTTTCTACAGTGCAGATTATCTCAATCTTGCTGTCTCATGCTGTTAACGCTTACTATTATTTTTATGGATTTATGTATGTAGTCACACATATGAGAAGAGATGAGAAAATCTATGTGGCTGGTTGACATTTTCTTGTTTTGTTTCTTCTAACAAAACAAAGCCAAGTAATAATAATCTTGTACATAAGTTTTATTGTATCTGTTAATGAAAACAGAACTATTTTAAAAGATATGGTGCTAGCAGCTTATTGAATAATTTTGGTATTCTTGTCCATGAATAACTTGTCTTCACTAAATTATTCAGTATGAGATTAATACAAGAAATAGTGTTTTTACAAGTTACACACAGAAATATGCACAAGCTGAAGGGCTAGTGAGGTCTGTCTATTTTACGCTAGGGGAAAAAATCTATAAATGACCTTCAGATGAAAACTTGGCAACTAGTTAAAATTCTTCTTCTAAATTTAACTGTGCTGTGTATGCTTATTAAGAATCTAATTCATCGTCTGGGAGCCTGGATTGAAATACCAGTATCTATCATAAATGCTGGATAATTTTTCCACGTATCAGGTTTCAGTCATTGGCATAGTAACAGCTCCAATGACTAGGTCAAACTCAGAATTTCTGAAATGACAAGGTAGACTTTACAAAAGATTTGTGGAGCTAATGATGAGCTATGTTACTATAATTCAAGAGATTTATTATTTTGATTTTTTTTTGTCACATTCAGCAATTGAATCAGAAAAATCTTTCAAGTTGTAGAGAACTAGAACAGAATATTTTATAATGTCACTTTTTAAATACAAGCAGGCTTGATTGGCTATTAAAATGAATGAAGGTCTACAGCAACATCTCCTGTTTGGGTTATATTTTTAGGAGTGGGGAGGAGGAAAACAGGGACTCAGAGGGAGACCCTGTACTTAATGATCAAGAAATCCTGTCTGCAAACAGAACAAGGTGTTAACACTGCAAGCTGGGTACAGATTAATTGATTTGTGTATGCTGTTATGCTATTTGTTATATTTACGCATGTTTCAGTTGTCAAGTAATATATTTGCAGCATAAGGCCTGTGTTGCACATCCATCATGTAGGAGATGGAGAGATACAATCATGAGCCAGAATCATACAATACAGATCAAATACATTATTTTTCCAAAACTGAAAATTAGAAGTCTTTTTGAAGTAGGGACGCTGACACAGGAGCTTAACAAATTGAGTGGGCTAATTTACAGGTTCTATTCACTTAAGAGTTTACAATTCAATCCCCAGTACTGTCAAGTGGGAGTTACAGAAGCAGCCTGAAGAGAGAGGCCTACTCAAAGTGTGTCCATTGTACACAGTAAGAAAACTTGACAATATGTCTGGCAAGAAGCCTAAACTACACCGGGGGGGCGGATATTGCTTTTCTGGGGTCAAGGTAGCTGACAGTCTGAAGACTGGTGCTATACTGTGTTACTCTTGGAGGGCCACACATTGTTGAAAACTACAAATGATACTACCTGTCATCAGGAAGAGAGCTATCACTTTCTTTTGATGCTAAAGTCATATTTATTATATTAATAATGGTGTCCTCTTGGTACAAAGGACTTGGAGAACTGCTAAAATGGAGCAGCTGAAAATTTGTCCAGTACATGGAAATCCCTGACTGTACTGGGGCTGAAGTAGGCAGCTCTTCACCCCACTTTCTTCCCTGCTACCATCTCCAATATCAGAGGAGGCAGGATTTGTAGTCAGGGTAATCTTTCTGATAAAGTAATATTAAAGCTATGCATCTTAAAGATTGGGGGGGGTGGAGGGAGGGGAGATACTGGGGGGAGGAGGGGTACAGCCTAGCAGGAATTAAACCTAGGTCTATGCCTAGAAAATGTAACATTTTTGTTTTCAGGTGGCATTATCAGAGGGAGAGTTTCTTAGCATTTCCTGGCCAAAATCAAAAGTCTTAAAATTGCAAGACCATATTATTATAGTTCTTCTATTGCAGACATGAACTGACACTATCTTTTCAACAGTTATTCAGGGAGACGCACCATATGATTTTTTTTTGTAAGTGTGTATGATTATGTGAATCTAAAGGAATGTGAGAAATGATTGGTAATGGCATAATTTGTGTGGGTTGCTTGGGGATACTTACAAAAACAGGCCAATAAGAACTATTGGTACGGTAGACAAAGAAAAGCCCAGAAGGCTTTTTTTCTGTTTTAATCCTCATTCTGAAAGGGACTTGATGTGAGGCCTTTGGGCAAATTGCTTGATCAATGTGTCTGTAAAATGGGGATATTTATTTCCATGATTTAAAAAAAATGCTGTGAGAACAGGTTAGTCAATCCTATACATTAACATTTACTGTTAATTGGAAGTGTTATTATTGGAACTAGCCTTCACCGGCACCTAGAACTACTGGAGACTCAAATACAGTCCTAAAATTTAAGGGTGACTGAGGTGTCAGCAAGAATGGAGATGATTAATCCTGTTGATTTTCGTGGAGTTGATTTCACTCTAACTCCGGGAACTGAATATCAAAGATAATCCTTCATATTTTGATAAATCCTACTGTACATCTGCTCCTGTGCAGTAATAGGATGAAAAGAAATACCGAGGGGAGTAAGTTTAGTTCACCTATATGTATTTGGGACTGGTAATGGATCACGGCAGCAGCCAGATGCAATAAAGAAATGATATTAGAAGACCCAAAAATATTAATTCAAGCTTCAGTTCTTTGATGCCGGTACAGAGAGGTGTTCTGAAAGGTGAAAGAGCACTTCATATATGAGGGAATTAAATGCATCATTACCATTCTCAACCCAATTAACATTCTTGCTCTTTAGGATTAAATGAGGTCTCCAACTGGCCTGTTAGGCATAGAAGGGAGGAAAAAAAAGTTCATCCTGAGGGTGAACAGGATAAATTTAATGATGCAGAATGAAGGAGATTAAGAAATGAACTATAATAAACTGGCATTGTCTGTGAGCTATTTTTTTTTTTTTTCCATGAACAGATTGAGAACCATTTTGCCCAGTACTACAGCAAAGCCTCCTCTCAATCTTCCTGAATACAGTGGAAAAGAAGCTGTTTTTGAGGTGGCAATAGAACAAGGCCTTTACTTAAGTAATTCCTTTTGGCATCTATGATGGCATCAAATATCATTCAGTTACAAAATATTTAAGCTATTACACTAGTTATAAACAGTCTGCTAGAAGGGGCTTATATTTTAAAGTTACTAGTCATGTTAAGTAGCACCTCAACTCCAAGTAGCTTCCACTGACTTCAGTGGGAGAATTTTTTGGAATACAGAGAGCAAGGGAGATATTGTCTGCACTTCTTTTTTTTTTTTTTTTTTTTTTTTTATAAATGCTAAAGTTTCCTCAGTTTGCTTGCCTGCCTTATCATGTCTAATTTCATGTAGTTAAATCAAAGGGACATGCAAGCAGGAAACTAAACAATGAGTGGAGATAACATATTTCCAAGGAAAATATCAAAGGTCCTTAAGAGAGCAATGGTAGCATTATTAATTGGGAAATGCCAACTTGGTTATGGCACTGCATATTGATAGCTTTGTTTTCTAACCTAGGGCCATAAGAGCAATGGGGTATTAAGCCATTAAAAAAAATGCAGCCTGGAGAGGAGCGGGGAGGTGGGTGAAGTAAGCGGCCAGTATCTGGATAGCAGTTACGGCAAAGAATGCAGCAGTGATGTGGACCTGAGACGCAGGCTTTGCAGGATGGCTAAGAAGCTGGGTTCACATGTGCTTTAAGGCCAGACCCAGGTGGGCACGACTTTTTGATTATAGGCAACCCCAGTTTAACGCTGTTAATTGGTTCTGGGAAAACTGAGCAATAAACGAAGCTCGTTTTCTCCAGACATTAATGTAAATAGAAATAATTGGTGACTGCTGCTTCTTACCGAAGCTTCTCACCATCAGTGCCACCTCTCCTCATCCCTCTGCCTGCCTGTTGGCCACTCCACGTACCAGCCCATGGCCTGTGCTCTTGCTGGCTCTGGCACTCTGGCAGGGGCCCCACACTCATGCCTGCCCCCACTTGCTGCTTCTCCCTGCTCCTGGTGCCCTGCCCTGGGCCCCTGCTGGAGCCTGCCCACTCGCTACCACTCACTGTTTCTTACCGTCGCTGCTGCTTCGCTGAGCGCTATAGCAGAACTAGCTCAGCTAAGTGAAATTGGGTATTAATTTTAAATGAGCGCTATAGCAAAATAGTGCTAAGTGAAATCACGTTAAGCTGCGGTTGCCTGTAATCCTTTCTGATGTGGTCCTTTGTATGAATAGACACTAAATATTTGGAAGGAGCTGTTTTTAGTCTGAGTTGTAGAGCAAAGAGCAAAATACAGTTCCCTTGGGGCTACTCTTGTGATGGTCTGCTCATGTTGTTCACGTGAAAGTATGCACAGAAGGAATAGGGGACTTTAGCCATTCAAATGTGAATTCATGAAGTTCACTTTGGGGAAAGTGCACATGGAAGAGACTTGCAGGATCACAGGTACAACTTGTCTGCAAGCCATCATCTGAAATACAATATTATCCCGTGTAAGGGCCTGGTTACATGTTGCAAATTGATCTGCTCAAATGTTGATCGATTTGTTAATGCTAGCTTGAGTTTGGAGAAGTCACATGTACAAAACAGCAGGGAGGACTGAAAGATAAGAATGCCACCCCCCTCCTCCCCTCGCATTTCAGGCTTTCCCCCTACTCCTGGGGCTCCCCCCATACCCACCCAGCCCAGAGGGCTGCAGCTGCAGTGGCTGGACAGACAGGCTCCCCTTCTCTGCCTGATTCCCCCAGGACAGCTCTGGCACAAAAAAGTAAGTTGAGGAGGGAAGGGGAGGATCTGGAGGGAGGGGATGGGGGGGGAAGGTGGACCCAGTCCAGGGAGATGGGGGAGCAGTGGGTTGATTCGGCCTACTAGGAGATGGGGCCAGGGGAGCCCAATCCAGGCCAGCAGGAGGTAGGGGGATTGGCTTATATTAATGTGTAGCCTTGAGTAGCTACCTCTTAGTGTAATGTGTTGGGTAACACAGTTCAGACGTAAACTTGCCCTAGTGTGGTGTAACTTCAAGCTGTCTACAGGGTGCTTCAAACTAGTTGCACATGTTAATGTGTAGTCAATCCAGGGGTTAAGACCTCCAGGAGCCACCTAAAATGAACATGAAACAATGTCCTAGGAGTGTGAGAATCTGCCTTTCAGTAGATGTCTCAAAACTATTTCAGTAAATATTTGGTCAAATCCAATGCAAGTTTGTTTAGGTTGTTTTCCTGTTGCTTTTGCATTTGCTTCTCTCAGATATTTTGGTGACTGAGGTGGTTGGTGGGAATGTTTCTAGTAACAGTGAATTTTAAACAGCTACTACCAAAAACCAGCTCCCCTCTGCCAAAACATGGCACTTGGATTTTGCCTTACATTCTTTTCAATAATTTTATTTAAAAAGTTTAACTATTCAAAAAGAAACAAAGGTGACATTTGCTCAATAATAATTTGTTATCAATTGTTTGTTAAAATCTAATAACTGTGGCTTATTAAGTAAAGGAAGTATATTACTCTCAAAGCTATAATATGCACAGAAGCTACAGGCAGGATCCCATCCTATCAAATGATGAATGGATTTCTCTGATACTTCTAAATTACTTATTGCTCTGATTTTTCTCCCCAACACTGGAATCGGTTACAGTATATATATTCTGGAATTAGGTTTCCATGTACTTTTGATGAAAAGCTAGGCAAACTCTTAATGAGTTCATGAGCACTGCCAATTTTTGTGAAAATGATGAAACTCTAGCTATGTTTTAAGTGCTGTTTTTCTCCTATTTCCTCCACTGTACTGAAACAGTAATGGGTACTTTCTTTAGAAGGGGACTAGCTGCCTTCCTAACAAGCCATCTATTCCCTGACTATGCTTCTATTGTTTATGTTGCATGTACAGTCTTTTCTCCTTGCTGTAGTGTCTGAGCTCAAGTGTTGGCCTGTCATTCTAACACACTCTGATTGTTTTGCCACTTTCTGGTGCTGCTGATTTTAGAAAGGCATTTTCTGTTGAGTAAAACTGTACAGACATACTGTCCTACTTGACAGGAAAGAGAGCCATAAGGATTTCTTCTGAGCAATGGTCCTATATGTAGCGGAAGTTCTTATTTTCCTTTTAATTGTGATGGTGTTTCCAAACTCTACTGTAATTGTCACTCTATACCAACTTTAAAAGAAGGAAGTCCACTAGACTTTGAAAAGCTCTCTAGACTCCAAAGAAATGTCTATGTTATTTCAGTGGGTTGAAAGGAAATCCCATGAGGCTTCATATATCCCGGTTTTTCCTTTCTTCCTTTCTTTCTTTATTGCAGGGTGAGATTACGTTAGAGTTAGCAAGTGCCCTCCATACTACTTTGGATTGCTCCCTCCATGCCCCCAAATCCCCCACTGCCCCTGGTTCACCTTCTCATTGGCCCTTTTACCTATGGATCACTGCTCTGTTACCCCAGTCAGCCCAAGAGCACTCTTGGTGGCAGCAGCCAAGAGGGCTTCCCCTCCTTGCCTGCTTCTGGGCTCCCTGTAGCCTGGGCTATCTCCAAACACCTATGTCCAGCCCCCGCCAGGCCTCATACCTGCCTTGTAGCTCCTTGCCTGCCCTACCCTCTCCCATTTAGTTGCAGAGCCTGATAGGGGCTGAATCTGGGAATACAGGGGCACTGTACTCTGTAGAAACTTCAGAAGCATGCAGGGAGAGGGAAACATCCCACCAGCACCACTCTTGGGCTGATCAGGACAGGGGTGGAGAAGGGAATTGGATGGCATGGGAGCTATCTAGGGGTAGAAGGGGTAAATTCAAAGGCAGGGGGGCAATCTTGGGGTCCAGAGAAAGTAATGTCTCAGCAGCTCCCATTTCCCACTACCTCCCAATTCTAACTCACTTCCCTCTACCTTCCTCTTCCCCACACCAATCCTGCCCCATTCACTTCTTCCCCCCAGAATCCATTACCTGCTTCATCCCTTTTTCCCTCCCTGCCCTACTCCCTTTTCCCTTACCTACCCCATCCCCTACCCATTGCCTGACTCTTCCCAACTGTCAGGATCATAGAGTCCTGGCTGATAGTTAGATAGACTCCTGGGACCCTGGATGTCTTTCAAATTGGTGTTTTTTTTCTTAAGAGAACACCCAGAAGTTAATTTAACTCATTCTAGGTAGCACAGTTCACAGATAATCCTCACACAAGGATTGACTCTTTAAAATGCCTAAAAATGGCAATTAGCACTTGTTAATGAGCCTTAGTGTGTGATCATCATTCAAGTTTTGAGTGTTCTTAACATGATCTAATTGCAAGGTGTAATCTTACTCTCGGAGTACAGCTCTTTAGTGGCTCCTTCTGTCACTGCAGGGGAATATAGACACAGGTTAGGCTTGAATTTAGGGAAGAATGGAAATGCAGATCTAGGACAACTCATGTTGACCAGCCTATCCACTACAGATGGGACTGTTTGCTACAGTGTGGGGATGCTGTGGGAAGAAAAGAATATTCTCTCTAGAGCAATGATGCTAACTAGTAGAGCTGTGCGAAACGGCACTGTTACATTTTACCTTGAGTTTTGATGGTTCAATGGAACGTTTTGTCTTGTACTTCATTTTGAGTTGAAACAGCTGTTTTGTTTTGTTCCGTTGAAACAGAAAGGCTGTTTCGACACTATTTCAGGTTTCACTGGGGATGGGGAGTCAGCCCAACTGGGCTGACCCCCCATTCCGAGTGCTAGATCGTGCTGGGGGCGGGAGGCAGCCCAGCTTGGTTGCTGCCCTGTCCCCCATGCTACATCACACTGGGGACAGGAGGCAGCCCAGCTGGGCTGCTTCACTGTCCCCTGCCAGATCTTGAGCTGGGGATGGGAAATCAGCACAGCTGGACTGACTTCCCATCCCCAGCCTATGTTCAAAATGTTTCGACTTTCGAAACATTTTGACCAGCTTTGTTTTGTTTTGAGGCTATCTTGACAGCCTTTTTCTTTCCAATTTTGCTGTTTTGACCTCAGAATTGGTCAAGACACTGTGGGAATGAAATGGCCGGTGAAATTTCACACAGCCCTACTAATTAGGGATGTCACAAGCCACTTTTAGGGCTACTGTGGCCTATGCACCGCTGCTGTGGCCAGGTAGAACTGCACTGCGTGACTTCTGGCACCAAATCAGGAAGCAGCTGTGGTAGGAGCTCCCACTTTAACCGCAGCCCTTCCTGATTCGATACCACGTGGTGTTTCTCATAAATGGAGGCATGTGAGGACTGTCAGAACACATGGTATTTGTACACACTTAACTTAAAAAACAAAACAATAAAAAACACAAAACAACAATAAAAAAAAAAAAATCAGTGTTTATTATGGCAAGTCTTGTTCCTACTCAGAGCAGGCCTTCTTGGAAAGTTCACAACCTCTTGCTTTCTATAAATCCAAAAGATGAAAAATGTGTTGCATAATTTAGGACAAATCAGATGAATATGAATTAATTTCATTCAGTATTTTACCTTTACTCCATGCACAACAATTTTACCCAGAAAAAGAAAAAGTAGAACAGTACTTTATTTTGCTGTCTAGTCTTTATTCCTGTCTGAGTTAACTAGTGTGAATTAGGAGTAATCCTGTTGCAGCTAACTGAACATTTCTACTGTAATCAAACTTGACTGGGGTTTTGTTGGCTTGTTTTTTTTAACGTGTGGACAAGACGCAACTGCACTGCTGCTACTGTTGAATAAGGAATTATCTGGTAAGCTAAAGTAGTACAACAGTAGTTTTCAATAAGGGTGGTGTCTGCCAACTTAAAAAAAAGAAAAGATGGAATGGTGCCCTGATTCTTAAGTGATTGAGAACCAGTGCTCTAAGACAGTGGAGCCAAGCCTTAAGCTTCCGGTGTCCTATGACTCCTTTTGCATTCCTTGGTGCAAAGAGTTTGGAACACAGCCACTCAGCCTGCATGTTGGTATCTGGATTTGGATCCACTGACCTGTTTCTTATGCAACAAATGATGCATGCACAAAGTGGATATAACATTCTGCCAGATCAGAAGAGTAATGTATTATAATAATCTAGCACTTTTTGCTCGCATTGCAACACTTTGACCATGTAGGGCAGGGATCAACCTCTCCCCCCAGCACACACATTCATTTTTCTCAATATGCTCTGCAGCCCAGAGTCCAGGCTGGTTAGTCATGAGGCTCCACAGCCCTGGCACCAGTTTCACAGTTGCAGCAGCATACACCTCTGGGCACATGGCTGGGAAGGGGCCTGGGGCTGTGCAACCCTGGCTTCTCTCCTATCACCAGCCCAGAGAGACGTGTGCAGCTGCTGCCATCAAAGAGCTGGTACCAGGGCTGCAGAGCCCAGCACAGCTGTTTACATCCTTCCAGGTACCTGCTACAGCTGCCCAGAGCCCTGGCTGGCTGTGGAAGGCAGCCAGGAGTCTACACACAGCTATACTGGGTTTCAGAGCCCCAGCACCATCTCTGTTGCAGGTACACACACCGCTCACTGGACATGGCGGGGAAGGGGCTAGGGCTGCCCAACTCTGGCTGCTTCTCTGCTGTATGCCTACAGGCATGTGCACAGCAGCCACAGAGCCAGTGCTGGGGTTGTGAAGCCTGGCACAGCTGTTTGCAGCCTTCTAGACACCTGCTAAAGCTGCCCAGAGTCCAAGGCAGCTGGGAAGCTGCAAACAGCTGTGTTGGGCTCTGGAGCCCCAGAACCAGCTCTGTGGTGGCAGCAGGAGCACATGTCCACCCAGAGGCATATGTGCAGCCACCACCAGCAATGTGGGTCAGCCTCCCCCATCTCCGACATGCCAAATTAAGGCATGGGTGGAGGTTGGGATGATTTTGGCACTATCCAAAAATGCTGCCAACCCCTGATATAGGGGTTTTGGGCAACAGTCAATTGAGTCTGTCAAATCTATTGTCCCCATTGTATTTACTCATTTGAGTTCCGTATTCAGTTTTGCCTTCTGCTTTTCAAGGGGGACAGTAGGGTCTGCTTTACAGACTTTAGACGGGACTAACATAAAGTTTGGACACGTGCATTGGGAACATTTCAAAAGGGCAGCAACTGTTACATTCTAACTTATGTGTGGACAAGCTGAGAGCAATAGAAATGTAGCAAAACTGCTACTGGATGTTTTGCTATGTTTGATCCCAGCTTGTCCACCTGTTACAATTTGAATGTAACAGCTGTTGCTCTTTTGAAACATTCTCGTTTTGAAGTGGCTTCAAATATATGCCAGTCCATACCCATAGTTTTACTTAAATTTGTCTTGCATACCTTCTTGATGCTGAGTAGAGTGGGACTTTCCAACAGAGTTCACTTGAAGGAGCAGCCTCTGTCAGTCCGAACTTGAAAGGTCAATTGTTATGGAGACAAAATATAACTGAAGACATGCTGACTCTGTAAAGGAAATATTTTAAATGATAAGTTAAGTGAATACGAATAGCAGGCACTCTAGCTTTGCAGTTTTGACAGCACAAATCCAAGGTTTATTTTCCAATCTTGCTGCGAAGATGATGATGATGATGATGATGATAAATCAATGATAGAGTAAACAGTAGAAAGCATTTCGGCAAATAATTCTAACTTCAACAGGACTAATCACATTTTTAACAAATCCTGCAAGATGCTTGATACTATGAGGAGCTGCAAAACACTGTTGAAGTCGATGCTCTGTTTCCGGAAGGATTGGCTTATAATTGTGTGCAGGTTTACAGAATGGGGATCTATTGTTTGTAAGTCTGATTTACTTAAATATGAAAAACAGCTATTTATGGAAAATAATGTTCTAAATGATTTCTAAGGAGAAAAAGAAAACAGAAAAGAAATTTGGAAGAATAAGACAAGTCTCATTGGATCATGTGTCAGATTAAAAGTGTACGTGTGTGTGTGCGCACACACGCACATAGAATCTGATAAGAATTAAATTAGTTACTAAAATAGAAACATGTATTATTTTAGTTCTTTTAGAAGGACAGAGAGAAGGGAGTCTTATGGCAAAAAGGATCCAACAGTGTGGTGGCAGGGGATATTCTGAATGTTTTTATTTCACCAGGATGTACTTATTCAAGGTGAATGACAATTTCAATCATCAAGAAACTCAATTTTCATCTATATGCAAGAAATACTGATAAGGCAGCAAAGTATGTTCTCCTGCCAGCTCAGATATATTCACAGACTGATATGGTAATTAATGTGCATGCCCCAAATGGAGACTTTCCATCCTCTTTGAGTGAGTTATTCTTAGACCTAACAGAAGTCCCTTACTGGTGATAGAAGATTTAACCTTACCCTGTCAAACGTAATGGCCAGATTAAAAGTGTTACAAGAAGGGGAATTCCAAGTCAACCCAATTATACACCATCACATGAAATGATTATATTTGGCTACCCTTTGGAGGGACATGTTTTTTAAAGAGACGTATTTTTATACACTGCTCTTCTGTGCAGAAAGAGCAATCCTGTTAGACTGAGTTATGTTTGACTTCTGAAAAGCTCACATAACTATAACCTCTGAATATATCTCTAGCCATGCAATGGCAGCATTCTATTTATAGCTAGACAGATAACTAATTCCTTGGAGGAAGTATTCCATTTCTTAACTATCCCGATTTTACAATCTGAGACAAAAGGAAATAAAGCCTGTGTTGAATCCCCTTTAACATAGTGGGAATCCCTTGAAACCTATCTGAGAAACTTTATAATTGTAAAAAATGTAGCTCAAAGGAAGTCCACCCCATGAATACAAAAGATTTTACTTGAACAGATTAAAAACATGGTAAGAGAAGAAGAGAGCAAAACTCGACGCATATTAAGTCAGATAAGAACAAAGTTGCAAAACTGATCAATGGGGGTAAAAGCAGTGCATCTCTTTTTCACACTATGCTGCTGCTGAGCCTGTAGGTGAAATGGCTTGATTCTGGCAGACTTGATGGGTGTGGGGTATATTAACATACATGGTCTTATTCACATCTACGGTAAGAATCCTTTACTGCTTCTTAGATACACAAAGGGCCTTGAAGTGGGTATAAATTACTATGTAAATGATTGTAGGACCAATTCAACATCCCATTATATTGCCAGTGTTACAAATGTTCTGTAATGTAGATGAAAATTTGGCCCTAAATATACAAGTGGTATAATAAAAAGCTGAAGTAAACAAGTTTATCCCACAGTTCAGTACAGGAGATACTGAGTTAAAATTTCCAAAAAAGTTAAGCCTTTGGGAAAACAAAATAGCTTCAGGCTTTACTTCAGAAAGAGAGAATGATGCATGTTCTGACACTGAAAATCCTGAAAAAATGTCTACACGAAATATATGTTTCATTCAATAGTTTTATATCATCTTCCCTTCCCTCTTGTCTGTATAAGATCCTTACACTGGTCTGAAAAACAGTTCCTAAGAAACTCAAAAAAGGAAAAGAAGTATACTGAGAAATCATGATGCTTCTCTCTTCCTTGGCATAATGACAGGGGTTTCATTCATCTTCAAGTTGAGCTTAAATTCCTTTTAAGAAAAACAGTATAATATTAACAAAAATGTAGAAATGAGCAGACGATGAAGTAAATTGTTAAGCCTCCTCCTTTTTGATAGGCCTTGGCCTTCCAGTATTAGCTTTTATTCTTCTGCTATTTGTCTGTTGTTCCCTGGAATGCCACCCTCAATCTCCTTTCCAACTTTTTTACTAAGCTGGCTTTTACTTCACAGATTTGAGGAAGATCTAACATTCAAAAGCTTTTCTAACTCTACCCCAATTATACAACTGGTCAAATAAAAAAAAATCAACCTAAAAAATCCTTGTCTCTTGTAAATTGTTAAGGCATAGGTGAGAATGACCAAAGAGAAATTTATTTGAAAAGTTCAAAATTTAATATATATGATTGAAAGCAAAAAAAATAAAAATATTCTCAGTAGAGAGGAGAATGGTTTGGGGATCTAGAATGCGAAATGTGACGCACTATTCCTGGACATGAGAGGAAAGAGGGATGAATGAGGCTTGAGAATTTTCAAAGGGACTGATGTGTTTTCTCTTGCAGCAAATATTAATGGCAACTGTAAAAATGAGATTCTTGATAAATGTCACGAACTTTTTGACCATATGAAGAATTTATATGCCATTTTAGAAAACAACATTAGAATGAAATGACTGGGCTCATTTGTTCCTGATTTTTTTTTCAGGCTAATCTAAAATATGTCCCCTGTGGCCTTTTGTGAAAACTGGAAGCAACAAAAGACCTAAGCCATATTTGAGAGTACCTGATTCTGGTATGGAGAAAGGTGCTCTGTAAATATTTTGGAGTTCTTTTGGCAACAAGAGGTAAAAATTGATTATGTGCATGAAAATTAGCTTAAAGATTTTCTGTAGTTTTGAATATATTCTCAGCTCACAGCAAAACAGAGTATTAGAAAAGAAACACAGAACTGAGAAGAATGACTGGGACTTCTACATGCTAAACAGCAAATAAATAATACAAAGAAATTTCCTAGTGGATACACACTGAGAATCTGGTATTCTCGATTTAGCTAGGAAAATCATTTGTAATGAAATTTGAGATCAGAAGAAATGTGAATTTTGCAGAATACTTTACAGTCCAACTTGAAGTTACTGTTGTAGAAATTAACTTGGGTTGTAATGATGGCAATGTGTGTGAGAACTCTTATTTATGACTGTGTTGAAACTGTTAATGAAGAGGTACAGAACAGGCTACTGATTAAGTCTGTTGGTCAAAAAATAAAACGCTATTTCTGAATTGTAATAACAATTTACATATTTTATGTTAATTGTGACTGCAGGTGAAACTCTCTATGCATGGGGGGGGGGAATGAGTAAGTTAACCTTGCTTAATGTGTCTTCCCAAAACTCTCCACTTGATGTAAATCAGTTAATTAAACGCAAGAAGATAAAGCAGGATATTGTCTGAATTATGAAACGTATCTCAGCAAGGTTTGTGGTTTGATTTTTGATGGAGCTAGTGTTCATTAGTAATACTTTCATATGGTAGCTGTTTCTCTGTGGATATCACTATCTAGTAATGGTGATTGGTGTATTTTCTGATGTTCATAATTAGGGGCCTACTGAATTCACGGATGAAACGGAGTGTATGGTGGCTCTTTCAATACTATATGTTCTCCTGTGCACACTTTGCCCCTTGTCTCCCACCTGCTACTGATTAACAGAGGACCCTGCTGCTGCTTCCTCATCAGCAGGGAGGCTAAAACTGTGGTTTTAAACATGGAGCCATTTTTTGCCTCCCTGCCATCAAACAGCAGGGCCACCTGGGGCCCCTCAGCCAACAAGAGACAGGTAGCAAAAATGGCACCATATTTAAAACTGCAGTTTTCACCCCCATCACTGATCAGAAGCGAGCTACAATTGGGGCCTCTCCACCAACTAGCAGGGCTGGAGGGGCGGGGAGGGTCAGGGGAACCTGCAAGATTAAAGAAAGCACAGCACACCCCACTTCCACCATGAATTCAGTAGGTCCCCATTTATAATTGTTAGGATGCTCATGCCAAAACAGTTGCATCTAACAATACCTTGGCTAGAATGCACAGTTGCTTGCTTTTGACATATAAAGTAAACTATTAGTTTTGTTTGCTGCAACTCAGAGTGTGAATCCACATGGTATTTCCTACCAACATTATGCATACATTTCTGATGCACTGGAGGACAAAATACCTCCCCCTCTGTGCAACACTGGTCAGGCCTCAGCTGGAGTACTGCGTCCAGTTCTGGGCGCCACACTTCAGGAGGGATGTGGACAACATGAAGAAGGTCCAGATGAGGGCCACTCGCATGATCAGGGGGCAGCAGGGCAGGCCCTGTGAGGAGAGGCTCAGGGACCTGAACCTGTTCAGCCTCCACAAGAGAAGGCTGAGGAGGGATCTAGTGGCTTGTTACAAACTAGTCAGGGGGGACCAGCAGGCATTGGGGGACTCACTGTTCCCCCAAGCACTGCCAGGAGTGACAAGAAATAATGGTCACAAGCTGGCAGAGGGTAGATTCAGACTAGACATCAGGAGGCGCTACTTCACTGTCAGGGCGGCTGGGATCTGGAACCAACTTCCAAGAGAAGTGGTGCTGGCTCCTACCCTGGGGGTCTTTAAGAGGAGGCTAGACGAACACCTTGCTGGGGTTGTTTGACCCCAGCATTTTTTCTTGCCGTGGCAGGGGGTCGGACTTGATGATCTGTTCAGGTCCCTTCCAACCCTACTGACTATGAAAAAGCTGGGGAATATAACATAGACTTCCCCGCCCCCCCTTTACAGGAAAGAGAATTAAACAACTACATTTTTAAAATAAAGGCTGAGCAAGACATTGTCAGATCAGGGCAACAGTTTACTACAAATGGTTTGCTTGTGGCCAACAGCTAAATAGAAATGGTGAAATAAACCTCATTGAAACTGATGTTAAAATGAGCATGGATTTGATAAATTCAGCAAAAGTAATACAAGTGGGAAGTGATGCTGGCCTAAAGTTTTTGGTGTCAAATGACAAGCATTTTGTATCATGGGCGTCAGTACTGCAACATTATAAATGTTCCCAATTTCATCCATTTATGGATGCTTTACATGAGCAGCTGTATGACAGATTTGGAACTTACAGTATAAATGCTTCCAGTTTTAGACAACTATGCTGCCTATATATTTCAGCAAAACTACAGGGAACTTGAAAAATCAGGCACGGCTTGCCATATTTAACCTGATGGTGAACATCAAGTCTGAATCTCCACTGTATAATTCTAGTTTTACACTGCTTCAATCCCATCGATTTTTAAAAGAGTTATGTTGGGGTGCCATGGGAGTAAAAAAATGGAGAACTGGATCCTGGGTCTACGACACCTGGCAGTGGAGTAATTACTAGTGGCAAGGGAATGTACACACAGTGCTGTTATTGAAACTCCAGCTACATGTGACCCTGAGGTCTTTCACACTAGTCATATATTGTTGAGAATATTTGTTTCCTTACTTTCCTTGATCTATTAGGGAATATTTTCTTTCTCTTGAATAGCTGAAAAAAAACTACTGATTGGGATTAAGAATTATTTAAAAAAACTGCATTTGTTGTTGAGTCATTAAGAGTTGATGAAAGACAAAATGCTGTAAAATGCAACTGGCTACACCTTAACACAACAGGATCTCAAAGGCTGTTCCTTATACAAAACTTTTGATAGTTCAGCATTCACTTTCACACATGTCTAATTACCATTTGGGAGTCAGGCTAAATGATATATGTTCAGGTCCCTCCTGGCCCTAGCTATTATGAAACCATATTTTTCCATCATAGCAAAATCTTAACCTCTTCAGGTTACCAGTTCAGGTATACAAATTACAGCTGTCAAATGATTTAAAAAAATTGATCTTGATTAGTTGTGCAATTAATATTAGTTGCAATTAATTGTGGTTTTTAATTGTACAGCTAAAAACTCAAATTTACATGCAGAAAAACTCAAAGTTATGCAAAATTATGCAGGTACTTTGTATGATTGGGGGGTGGGATGTGTGTGGGGAATTTGTGAAGGTGTGGAGGACAATGGTGCTATGTGTGGGGCTTGGAGCCTGGGATGGGGTGGTCCCCACATGTCCTGGTAGGATATGGGGCACTGTGGGTCAAGAGGGGCAGCAGTAGAGCTGTCTTGGGAGTGAGAAGCAGGGGCAGGGCACAGGCATATCACTTCCTTCCCCTGCCCCCATCATATTATCCCCTCTCTACCACAGGTGTCCTTTTTTGAAACAAAATAGGGTAACCCTACAGAAATGCAGCTTGGCGTATAGCACAGTGACCAGCTGTGGAAGAGAAGGGACAGGGGGAGAGTGAAGCCTGCATGGTGCGGGAGTAGGGCAGGGGTGAATGGGGTCCCAGGACCAGGGTGGGTTGTGTGACGGAGCCAGAGGTGGATCATCCAGGGATGTGGACAGTGTGGCTTCTTGTCATTGTGTACACCTCCCAGGAGAGAAGCATGGGGGGCATGTGCCTCCTGAATTTGTGTGCGTGGTGGAAGCAGGCTGCCCAGTGCAGGCTTGGGTTCTGGACCCTGCTGCTATTACCCCAGGAGCTGTGCACTAGCCATGTTGCGCATCCCCTGCCCACCAGTGGTGGGAGGCATAACACAACACTGTGCAACTCCCAGGGCAAAGGCAGGAGAGTGCAGAGGTCCAGCTCACAGCAGGCAGCCCGCCTTTACCCTGAGCAAAACCTGTGGGGTACATGCCCCCCATGCCTCCTCCAGGGGTGTATGCAGCAGCGGGGAGCCGTGCCCTCTATGTGCCCCTGGAAGCGCTGCCCATGGCTCCATCCCACAACCCGCCCTGGCCCTGCTCCCTCTCTCACCATGTGGGCTTTGATTTACTCCTCTCTCCCCGCTCTACCTTCCTCTCCACAGACTTACCTGCTGGGTGCTGCTCTACATGCTGCTGGGCTGTGTTCTTGGCCGTATGTATGCTGTGGGTGCTCGTGTCTGTGTGTGCACCCACCTTCCTGCTGGAGCAGCCTGGAGCCCGTGCCCAGGCTACACTGCAGCTCCTCTGTACTGCCACCCCTACTCTGTTGGGCAGCCTAGACACGATGGTGACAGCAGTGGAACAAAGCCCGGGCATGGGCTCCACAACTATGTGCACAACTAAAGCATTAAAAAAATTAACTTAAGAACCAATTTAATGCACTAATCACACACATTAACAGCAATTTAAATTCACAGCCCTGATACAAATATTTATAGATTTGGGTTAATACTGTTGTAATAAGACTTGGCCAGGTCATTTCATCCTGCAGTTTATTTCTTCCCCTTGAACTTTCTGAACCTTAGCTGCATCATCTGAATGGAGAGCTAATTGGCCCCTTCCTACTTTCCTAACTGTAAATAGCTGGGTAGTTTATTTCACCTACTTTTCAGAAAGAAGTAGTAACCGGTCATGCTTTAGGGAAGTTGCTGGGTAGCAACTATATACTGCCATCTTCTGTAATCAGTTTAGGAGTCAGGACAATACTTCAGTTTTCTGGGGACAGAAGCCCTTTAGAATCTAAGGAACCAAGTTCATCTGTTAAAACACAACTTTATTAATTGCGTAGTTGGCTTACAATTCCTCTCAAACGAGCAGGGCTCATCTGATTCAAGGAAAGCCTTGTGGTAGGGATTATTTTGAAGGATTAGACCAGAAGAAAGATGAAAGGAAATAATGAATATAAGTGTATCATACACAAAGACCTAAACCAGCCAGTTAGGCACATGAAGATGCATATGTCAGAACATTTACTGGTTGAAGTAGCAACTTGAAACAGGCATTTTTAAAAATTTAATCTAATCTACCAATTACTGATGGTTTTTTCCAAGGGCTGCAAAGAGTCTGGAAACGCAAGAAATATCTCGTGATGGCACATAAGTACAAAAATAATGATAAATTTTAGCATGTGTGACAGTTAAGTAGTCTTGGATGTGGCATAACATCAATGTCCTAAACTGCCTGAACCTATGCAAATGAGAACTTTTTGCTAACTTGCTATATATTAAGAGTCCAAAAAAGACTGTTTTGAAATTATGTAGGTGTTAAAAATCTTCATCAGGAAACTGGACTTAAACCTTCACTTGTCAAGAGCACTCTAAACTGAATAGTTTGAGAGATCAAATAATTTGTCTACAACATAGAGGTCATTCCCTGTACTCTTAAGAAATAAGACTATTGCTAACTGAAAGAACTGCACTGAAAAGAGCAAATGCTGGTAGCTTAGTCTTTGTAATAGAGATAATACATTCTTGCATTCAATTCCTGACTAAATTTAACTGAAGATGCTAGCAAAAGGAAGAGTTGCCTGCAACTGCCTGCTTGATTCAGTGGACCAATATAGTATAATAAAAATGTTGTAAATGTCCTTGATACGGTCTTGTGTTATTTGATGACAAGTATTTAATTGGTATGATGTAACAAAAGCTACAGCTATATTTTATTACCGGTTGCGTCATAAGCTATTTGAAAAGAGAGACTGGGAATATGGTTGCATCTAGCTATTACCATAGCAGCTTTTTTATAGGGAAAAACCAGTAGAACTGTTAAGGGGGAAAACCAAAAGGAGGAAAAAAAACAAACAACTTTTGAAGCATCCCAAATGTAATCTTGAACAACCCTGTACAACTTTCCTGTGGCCAGAGGCAGCATGCTGTGTGGACAGCCCCCCAAGATTACTCACCTGCCTCACAGGCAGCACCAGTGGTGCCTAGCTTCCTTTCCCTTGGGGCTTTTCTCTGTTGTGCAGCTGTAGGAGAGGCAGCTGCAGAGGCTCACAGGCTCTGTTTTCAAATGCTTACTTAAACTCAAGCGTCAATCTCCAATCAAATGATATGTCTAGTGACATTCATATGGCTCTATTATATATTTCTACAGATAATGGTCTTATACCAGACAATGTTTTTGTTGCTAGTACTGCACTTTGTTTAGATATATAGGATGTAGGGTGGCCATTGATTTCTTGAAATTTATGACATACTCATCTCTACCTACACAGCTGTGTAGGACTCTTACTGTTGATGACAGGCAGTATTTTTTTTGGGACTCCCAAGTTAGAGAAGGCTGTACCATGAAATGATGTAATATCATGACACAAGGAAGTTAATCATTAGCATGAATCATTAGCACACTGCACTATGATTTTTCTCCTGTAGTAAAACACAAAAGAATTGACAATCCTGTCAATATAGGGTTTTTTTACATCTTTGAGATTGTAATAATATATCTAAAAAAGAAAAAGACGCCAGGATTTCTATAATGAACACTGCAAATCAGGAAATTCAGTTAAAAATAAAATTTAAAGACACCAAAATACTAATGAATGAGAAGGCATAGTAATGCCCCCCATATATGTAATAACCACAGAATTATGATTAAGGCATTTTAGTATTCACGGTCCCAAATTAACAGTAGCTGATTTTGAGGCACATAAGACATTTTTCATTTTTGTCTTTTCTGCTTGTGACAGCCCAACAGGATTAGCTAAAAGATGGCCTGATTATAAGGTGCTATATTTTTAAAGGACCCATTTTAAAATGAATGTAAGGTCCTTAATGAACTAGTTCACTTGTAAAATCTAAGGAGTTCTAGCCACAACGAGTTCTGTAATTTTGAGGAGGGCATGCCACGCTCTTTATATGGAACTAAGTGACTGAATTCCCACTTTGGGTACAGCACTCCATCTTAATTAAGGAACCAGTGACCTGCTATTCAGGTACAGATTAGGCAGCAGCTGTGCAAGCTTCCTCACACTGCCCACTCTCTCTCTAATGTGTGTCAATACTCCTCTGGAGGATCTACTGGGAAGGATGAGTGGATTGTTTGTCATATCCAGTTTTGTTGGCTGAAACTGCCAACAAAAAAAAATAAATAATGAAGTAATTAAGGCTAATGGAGATGCTTATTATAACAGACTCTCTTAAATGAACTGGACTAAAAGTATATGATTTCTCTCTTACGGATCTCTGAACCACTGAAGTTGGTTGGTCAGTGTGATAGAATGAGTTATATCTCTAGCAAATGACATACTCTATAAATATTAGATATTGAACATGTCTAAATTTTCACAAAGCTGTTGAGTTGCGTTCCAGATCCTCTCCAAGAAATGCATTCAACTACTTACTAAAGGAGTGTCACTGAGAAGCACTCAAGACAACAATGTAAAACCAAAGAGCTTATGCATCTCAGCTGCTGACCATGCTCGTGGAACAGTGTTTTTTCTAAGTAGTGGCCTGGAGGGATGGGCTAGAGCATTTCTGCGAAGCACATGGTAAGGAAACATGGCAGAGGCTTGAATAATGCCATGTGAGAAAACAATTTTTAGGATAGCTACTGTGTTGCTTGAACTTCTCTGAAAGAGATGGATCAGACTTGGGGTGGGTGCCTAAGGACTTCTCTCCTTTTTAATGGCTATTAAAACTTTTGTGGTTATATTCATTCAATAGGTAAGCATCCCCCCTCTTTTGTACCAAATAATTCCCAAAAAGATTACAGTAGATACTAGGCCCGTGTGAAGCTGCAAGTATTCGCTCCAGATTTGGCCAATTCAGAGGGACAGTGATTTGATTAGATTTGGATCACTGTCCGAATTCAATTAGGCTGAACTGGATCCAAAGATTTGGCGCTGTTTTGGAGATTCGGCCATAGACTAAACAGGCAGCAGTCCTCATCACGCTGGACACCGCTGCCTCCAGCTGGTAAGTCTGTTGTGGTGGGCAGAGGTGGGGGAGGGATTGAGGTTGGGACAAGCTGCCCAGCCGGGGTGGAGGACTCGGGGAGAGAGGTGGTGGTGGGGGTGTGTGTGGGATGTGGGCACGGCAGAGCTGAGAGCAGGGGCTATGCCCTGCTGCCACTTGCCCAGCCGCGGTGGGGGGCGGTGC
>NW_017728906.1:18027172-18034563 GCF_001723895.1 Crocodylus porosus
GTCATCGTAAGATCTGTTTTCCTGACCTCTGATCATGCGCGTGGCTCTCCTCTGGCATCCTCTCCCCCATCCTCTGCCCACCACAACAGACTTACCAGCTGGAGGCAGCTGTGCCCAGTGTGATGAGGACTGCTGCCTGTTTAGTCTATGGCAAAATCTCCAAAGGGGTGTTGAATCTTTTCTGAATCAATTCAGAGGCTTCCAATTCAATTCAGACCTTTTTAATTGGTCTCCCGATTTCAATTTGGATTCAGAGATTCAGCTGCTGGATCTCCTCTAAATCGAATTGGCTACCAAAGCTTCACACAACCCTACTAGATACTTGCAGTGCCTACAGAATAAATGGAGCTATGGGAAGGGCTTATAAGTGACAGTGGGATTCATGGATCCTAGGATTCAAGGCCCAGATCCAGCTGAAGGACTCAGACAACTAGTCTGATCTTCAAAATATGCTGTGATGACCCAATAACAGTGACAAAACTGGTTCAAGACTGGATGGATTTGGAAGTAAACTGGTGATCATACCATACAGATTATTATTGCCTTTTTCTACTCATGCCCTTGCCCTGGGGTAGACCAGTTTACTGCAACACAGCTTTCAGTACTGGGGAGTCCACAGTGGGGCACAAGCAGCAGTAGTGGGGGTTCCTGAGAGCACAGCGCAGCTCGGAGGCACATGAGTGTGGGGTGCAGCAGCCAGGGGGAGGGTGTGGGACAGGATGGGTAGGAGGTAGAGCAAGGCGGGACTTATGACCCCTGGGGCCCATGGGCCCTGTTGGTGTGGCCTCTGCTACTGTGGCCCAAGGGGTGTATAGCATCTAGCCACTTACAAGTTGAACAGGCCTGTTTTATATTATTTCTCCAGGAATGTTCATATGCTATTGCCCTTTGAATGAAATAACTTTGAGCTCCTTGTTTACATTTACAGGCAGTCCTCAGACTTATGACACAATTGGTTCCTGAAAAACTGCATCTTAAGTCAAATTGTTTAACTTGGAACCGATTTTCCCACAGGAAACAATGTTATAAATGGGGGACTGGTTCCTGAACCAAGGCCTGATAGCCTATTTTCAGCAAAAATAACCCAGAATTTTGTACTCAATCAATTATAGATGAGTAATATAGCTACATTAATGTATTCATATTGTAAATAGCAATCACATTGATTTGGAAGGACTTCTTTGAGGAGATGTTGCTGGCCTTTTTTAAGGGCTCTTTGGACTTTTTGAAGGGTTCTTGGTTGGAGTCTTCTCAGGAGTCTTGGCTGCAGGTTTTTCTGGAGTCTTTTCTGCTTTCTTAAAGAAAGTGTCCAAGGAAGTTTGGACAGCTGTTCTCCAGGGAGATGGGTGATGCAGCAAACCTGTTCTCTGGTGTGGCTTGGCATCAGATCAAGCGTTGTAATGTCGAAACTGACATCAGAAAGTTGAAACAGGGTGTCAATTTATAAATGTAAGTGTGAAACGTTGTAACTCGAAACATTGCAAGTCAAGGACTGCCTGTATTTGTAGGTTTCAGATAGAATCATAGAAAGAAGGACTGGAAGGGACATGTAGGATCCTCAAGTCCAGTCCCCTACTGTGGGCAGGAGGTAACGGGCTCTACGATGTCAACAGGGTGCTTGTCCAGCTTCCTCTTGAACACTGCCAACGATGGCGACTACACCACCTCTGCTGGAAGTGTGTTCCAGGTTTTGGTTACTCATATAGAAAAGAAGTTTTTCCATATGTCTAGCCTAAACTTTTCCCTGACTAGCTTGTCCCCACTGGCCCTCGCCCCCCCCAGGGGGTGCTTTTCTGAAAAGTTGCTCTCCCAGATCCTGGTGTTCTCCTTTGATCCATTTGTAGGTGGCTATCAAGTCACCCCTCAGTCTTCTTTTATTCAGACTGAACAAACCCAGGTCCCTCCTCATAAGGCCTATCCCCCAGGCCCTTGATCATGTGGGTGGCCCATCTTTGCACCCTTTCAAGCTTGTCTACATCTTTGAAGTGCGGTGCCCAGAACCGTACTCTGGCTGTGGCCTCATCAACATCAAAAAGAGGGGGAAGGAGCACCTCTATGGATCTTTTGGCAACACATCTCCTGATACACACCAGAGTTCTATTTGCTCTGTTGGCAACTTCATCACACTGGTGGCTCAGTCACCCTCTGGTCAACTGTTACCCCAGGTCCCTTTTGGATGCAGTGCCAGCCAATGGATAACCACCCAGTGTGTGTGTGTGTGTGTGTGGTGAGGGTTCTTTCTACCTAGACGAAGGACCTGGCACTTGTCCCTGTTGAACCTCATCTGATTGTGTTTAGCCCATAGGACCTGCCTGTCAAGGTTGTCTTGGATCTTATGCTTATGGCCAACAGTTTTTAAAGAGACTAGTGATCTTCACTTCAGTATCTTAAAAGGGCAGTAATCCAAAATGAACTTGTAAATTACTTTATATCTGAATAGAAGAGCTTAAACTGGCAATAGTAGAGCATTATGTGCTAAATCTAATTTTACAATTACTGCCTGGACAGTTGTTTGTTTGGGTGAATTAATAGGGTTTTTTTTTTTTTTTTTAGCTTGTATGATGCAGGAAGGCAGAGTAGATAATCGGTGTGGTGCTTTATGACCCTAAAAAAACCCCTATGATTTGTTGAATGAACAGGGCCTAGTTTATATTGTTCCATATAAATAGAATATTTTTTCTAAAAATGACACCTATATTACTACTTGTTCTTCAAAATGTTGGTTTACATTTGTGTTAGCTGTACTGTAAATATCCTTCTTTCCTTGGGTACTTGAAACCCAAAGTGAAATACATTCAAACCAAAACTTTCAGTTGGTGAACCAGAAGAGTAACTGATTTGTTTCAAAACAATTTAAAAATGAGTTGTGTCTGTATTAGAAGATTTTTGGGAAGTCTAACAATGATGCATTGCCGCTCTTGCAGCTCCATGAACTGAAGTAATGGTGGAAATACTCATGTCGAAAGGGGGCAGACATTTTTATCGCTTTTAATCCAGCACTGCCCACTTGCCTCAGGAAAAACAATTTTCTTGAAGGTGTAATAAAATATGACATTTTCATGGTTGTCATCATCATCATCATGATTATGAGAAAATGAGGAAATTTGGTGTCTAAGCTGGTAAATTTTCAAAACTGTTTTCCAAGGCTGTCTTAACTGGCATTCTGATGAAAAGTTAGAGTGCCTGATTAAGGAAAGACAACATTTCAAATGACATATGGCTGAAATGTGATAAAAGGAAAAAAGTACTGTATTATATTTGAAAGAACTATAATATGATATGATATGCTATATTTTTCATTATGCTTGAAAAAGAAATAAAGATTAAATAAACGTGGGCCTCAGTCACAACATTTAGATGTCAATTTTCCTAAATCTCAGGATACTCAATATATGGTTTTGGTTTGGTTCAGTGCACAGGCAAGGTTTATTTGCATAATTTGGCTCTTTAGTCAAACTTTCCCAAAATTCAAGCCTGCCTAGATCTGGGATTTCGATTCTGTATTACTTTTTAAAAGAACTTTCCAAGTTAACAGTCTGGACTTAAGGACAAGATCCTTATTTTCAGGGAGCTGAAATTCACAGCCAGATTCCCAGTGTTCACTTACAAATTTCCGATCCTGATTTATAAATCTCTCTCCCATGTTTATACAAGACAGCTGATAGTAATGCTGTGAACTGCTGGAGCCTCTGAGAATGAGGGGAAAAACAAAGGGAAAAATGTGCTAAAAATGAAGCGTTTGTTTCCCTCTCTACTAATCTCAGTGACTGCAGGAGCTGCCTTCCTCTCTGCACTTCATCAGCAGGAAACCTCTCCATTAGGGAGTAGTTGGTAGTTTTAAACCAGGAGGCAGATAAACTGCAAATTCCTGGGGAAAGCAAGTTCCTGGCTCTTGATAATCAGCTGGAATCACAGTCCCTTAAGTTTGCCACAGTGGACTACAGTGAGATTGCTGGTGACTCATTTGGAGTGGAACATACTGTGCAGGGTCTGTTACAGCGCCATGTGGCAGGGTAGCTTGATTTTAAACTGGAGTAATTTTAAATCATGCCCTATCCAGGCAAAGACTTGATTTTAAATGATCATTTAAATTTCACCTTTCCTGTAGTGTTCTAAAGAAAGAGGCATTCTCACTGAAAAGAAGAACCATTACAAATTTAGATTTACTATTAAATGCATCCTTTACACTAGATTTGGTATATCCTTTTGTTTTTGGCGCACTATATCTTGAAACTGTTGTGTAAGCAATTTCATAGCTTACTATCTGTACTGTATATTATTAATATTCCATTCGATTGTTACAAATGGTGAATTATGTACTGCTTTATTACAAAATTAAATTTTAAACTTATGATTTGTATCAGGTATCTGCACTAGTCTGGTGACTAGAATATAATTAAACAAAACAGCACATAAAATCAGAGCTCAGGTAGGGAGAACCTACAGAATTGGCATACACAACCACTCGGTGGTATTCAGTGCATTACCTCAGTGACAGACCAGATTCTTTGGGTAAATCTGTTATCTTTTATTAGACCAACTAGATATCAGATTTACCCAAAGAACCTTGTCTGCCTATGTCCTTAGCCCAACATGGCTACAACCTACACCCTTTTACCTCAGTGAGACACTTGATAGTGTTTTCTGGAGTTAGAGGTGAGATCCTAACACCCATGATGTCTTTGCTACTCTTTTGCACCTCTTGCTGTATTCCTTGGATCCCCTGCAAACCCTTAATATAGTACATGGCCCATTGTGCTATATTTATAATGTTTGACCTTTAAAAATTAGATCCTTTCCAAATCTCTCTTGATATAGAGAAGCATAGAACATGTAATTCAGTGCTTTTGATAAGAGGGCCAATATTATAGAAATACTACTTACTTAAATAATAAATGTATTGTAATTTCTTATTTACGTGTTTAACATGTTTCAAATTCTGGTTTAATTCCAAATGTTTATTTTTAGAAGAACAATTAAACACTTAAATAACACAATATCCATTAAAAAGATCATTGATTGGTGTACAAATATTAATAAAGTGACCACACTTATCCTGTTTCTGGCCAAACTTAAGTAAAGTAATATAACAAATGAACTACTGGCTTCCTACTGGGCACTGTTACTGCCAGTGCAATATCCAGTCAGCAGCAGACTCTATAATTGCTCTATCACAGGAAAGGGAAGTACAGCCAGAAATCAGAGAACTAGGGCTCTGAAGAGACTGTAGGGAGCAAGAGCTTGAGCCGACATTGAGGCGTATGAGCTGGAAGGGTATGACTAAGCAGCAACCTACTGCGGAGGTACATTAAGAAATGCCCTCCAAACAGGGAGACTAAGCAGATGGGCTGGGAACAAGATGAGAGTTGGTGAACAAAGGGATTGGATTAAGACCAAGGAGTTGTGTAGGCTACTGTATGATTATTTCAGGGACAGAATGGACTAGGGTGAGTATTTCTGATGGAGAAGTTCCAGTTTCATACAACTGTACCACAATGCCTTTATGGGCTGGCCTAAGATTCGTTGTGTTTATCATCTTTTGTTTGTGATTTTTAAAGCGGTTGCACTAAGGGTGTATGAAGAGTACGCTTGAGGCAACAGCCTAGGAATTGGCTTTGGCAAGAGAGCTGGGCATGTATACATCTGGCAGCCCTACCCAGTACAGCAACTTTCTGTTTTTCTTCAGGTGCTGCCCCATCAAAACCTACAGCCCAAAGGATCTTGTTTTTTGAGTGTCTGCAATGCTTGCTGCTGAGCAAACAGCACTCAATTGTGCCCTACATCTTGGGATCAACAAGGGGTTCTGGTGATCTCTTTTACTGGACCAACAGCTTGACTGGTAGAGAAATTAGAGAACTTAAGACACAAGGTGCCCTTCCTTCAGTCTCTTTGGAAGCATTTGACTTTACCACAATATTACTAGTATCTCCTTTCTTCTGCCCATTTCTCCTATATTTCCTTGACCTTTGCAGCTACAACACTACAACTTGGGGCCACACTTGCAGTGACATGCTTGAACACTTAGTTGGAGGGAGAGAAACATTATTTGTTTTGAAATGTGGTGTCTGGATAAGTATTATTGTAAAATACTAGTCAAAAAGCTGGTATCAAACACAACTTCGCAAATGAAAATGGCCACAGACTTTTTTTTTACTGAAAAAACCCCAAATTGCTCCCTGTGTGTGCTTGCTTCCCATCCCACAGGCAGTGAACGGTGCTGCTGGGATGTTCTGTGTTGCCCAGGGTAGCGGACTTCAGTATGTTCAGTTTACAGAATAGATGTTTCAGATGGGATGCGACAATATCTGAAGGGCTGCTGTAAAGAAGGAGGAAAGCACCCCTTCTCCCTTGCTACAGAGAGGAGGACACAGACCAGCAAAGTAAATTTAGATTGGATATCCAGTAAAAAAAATTCTTCACTACTGGAACAGGGAAGCAGTGGAAGAGACTGCCTTGGCAAGCTGTAGACTCCCCATCACTGGAGGTGTTCAAGGAGAGGTTGGACAGTCACTGGTTGGGTTGATCTAGATGCAGCTATAGTTATTTTCTACCATGGGTATTTCTCATGCTTCTGGGCTTTGCTGGTTGCCTGCCCCCCCAGACATTTCTGCTACATATGGGTGTTTTCAAGCTTCCTCAGAGGTGCTGTGCTGGCCACAGCTAAGACTGGGGACTTAGACTGGTGTGTGCCAATGTTTCTGCTGGGACAAAAGATGGAGGTTCTTAGTTAGAGGGTCTCAATCTTCTCTTCTAATAAGCCCAGTTTCCTCAGCCTCTCCTAAGTTACATGCCCTCTGCTAGACTCTCTTCAATTTGTCTGCAGTAGCAGGGGCCCAAAACTGAACTCAGTACTCCAGATGTGGCCTCACCAGTGCTGAATAGAGGGGAATAATCACTTGCCTCAATCTACTGGCAATGCTCCTGCTACCTCTTTTGACCCCTGCTTCAGGTAGTTGAAGGCTGCTGTTAAATCCTCCCTCAGCCTTCTCTTTTGCAGACTAAATAAACCCAGCTAAAGCTTGCTGGGCTTTCCCTGTGGCAGGCCAGGGGCAAGTCTGTACTGTGCCAGGGCCAAAGTATTTAGATAAGGGAGGACTACAGGACTGCTGGGAGGTGTTGACCCTGCCTCAGGCCTGGGGCTGCCCTGGGTGACCTCTTCTGCAGCCCAGGTGAGACCTCAGTGCAGCTCTTCCACTGAGGTGTACTGCCTTGTGCCTGCCCTCACACCCCACCCCCAGACACGCCTGAGATGCACATACTTGAGCAGACACACCACTCAGACAACACCCCCTCAGACATGCACACAGCACACTTGCACCCCACTCACCACACATACACACAGACCCAGACACCACTCACACAGACACACACAAAGACACCGCACTACACCA
>NW_017728906.1:18034914-18036889 GCF_001723895.1 Crocodylus porosus
GCTGGGAAGGGCCCGGGGCCGAGCGCTGCCCTGAGCGGGAGCCGCCCGCACCCCTGGGGGCGCCTGGCGGAGCGGCCCCGCTGCGCCCTCCCTGGTCAGCCCTGTGGAGTCCGCCAGCCTGGCTGCTGTATGCTCTGGTCTCTGAAGGACAAACCCCTCTCTGCCCTGGCGTCTGAAAGGGCCCTGGGGCATCGTGGCATACGTTAGGCTGGGTGCACACGCGCACATCCCCAAAGTAGTGGTGGTGCAGTTCTGTGGTGAATCATGCAGGAAGCGGAGACGGGCCCGCCTGTGCAAAGGAAGGCCGGCTCCACGCAGAGTTAATTTTTGTGCACTTCTGTGGTGAATGGTGCAATAAACTCTGATCCCCTGCCGCTCACTTGAAGTAATTGCCGTGTGGGAAAGAGACCACTCTGGCTATAAAAAGAGCTGGCTAGCTCTGGAGTTAGTGCTTGAAAACGCATTGCAACTCTGCAGCTTACTTTCTATCCAGCGTTCACTTGAATGTGTAGTGGGGCTGAACACAGAGGAACTCTTCCCTTTGTTTTCCTACAGAAACTAGCAACTAATCTCTTCTGCCTTGGGTTAATTATTAGTGTGGCAAGCAGCTTGAGGCCCTGCGTCTTCACATATCCACTATTTCAGTAGTGAAAGTGATGTAGCTGGGTTGGTCCAGTAATGCGAAAGCTGAGGCAAGGGTTTCTTTGGGTGAGGTCTTTTATTTCTTTGAGTGAGGTCTTTTATTGGACCGGCTATGTGGTTGGGATCAAGTTAGAGCAGACTTGGAGCACAAAGCATTCTTCTTTAGGTCTCTTGCAAGCAGAAGCTTGTCTAACTTCATCTTGACTACATAATGCCTGTTCGTCAATCTCCAGACAGCGCGTATTCAAAACCCTTCAAACCTCTGGTCCTGTTGCCAAACTCCTCTCTCAGCTCAAGTTATCCTAACTTGACAGCCCTTTGCCCTTGTGTGTTAATGGCCCTGCATCACAGTGAATGGGATTTCTGTGCCATCCTTTTGGCTATGCTGACAAAGCATAGTTGTGCCTTGTCCAAAAGCTTGGTTTGAGGTGATACAATCCAATTCCTGTTTAAATGTGCAAGCTGTGCCATATCAGGATGTCCCCTTCCTCAGTTTAACTGTCCTGATCCTTATGTACTCCAATCTAAAAAGCTTTCATCGTGCAAAGATGGAAGACTTTCTAAGGGATAGTTTAAACAACTGAAGAGCTTAGAAAAACTGTCGTTAAGACCGACAAAGATGACTTCAATTGAAATTAAAAAACAAAAAATGAAAGCAGAACGCTTAATAAAATTCAAGAAGTTTTATGTGGCTTGAGGGCAGTGGGTGCGTGAAAATAAAAAGGTCTCTTGCATGTTACTCCAACCTGAATATAAAACATTTGGCTTTCTCTCAGTAAGTGTAGTGTGCCATTCAAATCCATAGTGTAGGATCTTTTTGAAGGTTTATGATTACTGGATGCCACTTTGTGAAGGAAACTAGAGACTAGAATTTGTGAAATGGGATTAAGCATCAGTCTTATCTACTTATATTTTATACTGGCTGATATTGCACTACCTCCAAACTGTAATCTTTTTGAGATTACAGAAGTGTTGGAGAATGGTTCTAAGCAAGCATGTGTCATGTATGCTATGATGTAAAACCTATCATTTTGAGGAGGTGAGGTGGCAATGGTCCTTAGGAGGCAATGACTGGCAGCCCTGACTGTTAATAGAAGCCATGATAAACAGTGCTAGAAATCTAACTGTAACTGCCATTTTAGTGAACATATTGTGTGTAATAACATGTCTGCCTTTGGAGATTATGGCTATAGTGCAGCTGGGATAAATGCAATAAATCTGCCTGTATGTATAAATTTCATGTTGCTAAGTAAGCTATGGTGGAGACCCACATTTGGTGGTACACTTGTAAGTGGGTTTGTGGGTATCTGGTATGTCCTTATGTTTGTCAAAA
>NW_017728906.1:18037694-18039357 GCF_001723895.1 Crocodylus porosus
TGATTTAGGAGGATTTCATTTGGTACAGCTACACAAACAAGTTACTTCCAGTCAAGGTAAGTGAACATGGACTTGAAGTGCTATCTGCTTTTTTCAGTTGCTCATGTGCATGCTTCTACCCCCATCCTGAATAAGAGAGCCTACTCCAGGTAATCTGAGGGAGGCTAAGAAAAAAAAGATTGGAAGAAGAAAAGTGAACTCGTTTAAGATTGCATGCAGCAGGTCAGCTTCTGAACCAGGAATAAAAGAATCCAGTTTATAGTCTGGTGTCTTACTTACTGGCTCTAGACTTTCCGTCTCTTTTAAGAAAAATAAATAAATAAAGCTTCATTATATAGATGTCTGGACCAGCTATTTTGAATTTTTCAACTAAATAAACAGAATTTTTGGTCAAGCAAATTACCATATTTACCAGACTCCAAAAAGACTTTGAATTTAAGATGATTGCACTCTTTCTCCCTCTGCCTCCCCCCTGATTCTACACATGGAAAATATAGACAATTTTAACACTTATCCATTTTCCATTGGCGCGTGGTGCTACCTGTGGCCATGTCCAGATGTTTGGGACTTGGGGTACCAGGTACCACTGTTCAGCTCACCTAGGAGTAGCCAGAGCCTCTTTGATAAGAGAGGCTTCCTTTTACAGTGGAGAGACCTGGGAGACTCAGGAGTCACTACTTACAGAATTTAGTTTTATACAGGGAATAATTATAATATACATGCAAATATTAAATGATACCAAAAGTTTGAAATACTCTACAATACAGTAAGGGTGAGTTTATACAAAAATAAGTTAATAAATATTTGCACTTAAGAGATGATCAGGCTAATGACATATATACTATGCTAAATACTCGTTATATTAATCCCCTGATTAATAATTCGCAGCTAAAAGCCATTCGCTCTGACTTCTGCCCAAAGGATGGAGGGAGGGGCAGTCCCTTGCTCTTCTCAACAAATGCTTTGAGGGCTCCAGCTGTCTTGGGCTATCCCAGGTAGGCCTAGGCATTTTGCAGTCTGTAGAGGCTGTTCTGACTGCAGACCCCTGCAAAACACAGGTTCTTAGCCACCTCTGTGCATGCTTCTCTGCTTGTGTACTGCCTCTCCAAACCCACAGAGCTATTTATGCAATTAAGCATGTGGAGAAATAACTCACTGCCACAGGCAGGCCAGACAGCACCTCTGTTTTCACTTCCTCTTTAGGCCCTTAAGCACTGGGTCTTAGCCTGCACTGCCATTCGGGGAACTTACCCTTGCTGGCGTCTCTTTCCGCCAAGCTGACACAGTTCCACCACAGTCCTTTCCCCAGCCACTCGCATGGGTTTATCCTGCTCTTTTATCAACCTCCAAGTTTGTACCCCAGTGGGGCATTAGTATCCTACTCTAGGGGCTCCCTGGGGCTATGTCTTCACCCAAAGAAATTTGTGAAGCTGGCTTGAACTCCCAGGGCTTGTTCTAGGGGTCTGCTCTTTCCAGCTCAACTGTCATGTGCTCCATTGACCTCCTGCCTGTTCATGAAGATTTCAGCATGCACCTTGGAGGTGGGGTGGGGCCACTGCAGGCTCTTACCAGCCCTCTTCACTCAGCATGTGCCTCATTCCCACCACTGGGGATGGGGAGACACCCAGTAAATCCCTGGGCTGGAAGTTTCCTGGGCTCTCAA
>NW_017728906.1:18039952-18041202 GCF_001723895.1 Crocodylus porosus
GGGGATAAAACAAAGCAGTGAATCCATTGAGAGGTTATAAAAGCTAGTCCAGCTAATAGTGTAGGATCCAGAGCTGAGACCATACTTAACCATAGTCTGTGGATGACTCCTTGTTCTGCCATTTTCATGTTTTAAGCTAAACTAATTTAATTTTTAGAGAATAAAAAACTAAATTTACCTTCACTATGAAGATGAAGAGCTGTCTTGTACTAAGTGGAGAAACAACAAAAGTGGATAAAACAGATGTCAGTAACCCATGTCCTGTGGTGCCATTAGATCCAGCAAGCAGAGTGGGTTTTGGTGGCATTTGATAATGGAGCTTTACCAGTGCCAGGCTGTGTTGCATTTTGGCTAGGCCCTTTGCTCAAGCTGTGCTGTGGTTGGGTGGTGGAGAGAAATGGTTGCCAGGTTTTAGTACCAGCCTGCCTAGGACCTGAGCTGGGTCATTCCAGCTTGCCACTGGAAAATGGTATAAAACACTGGTCTACATATGGCTTTCATGGAGTAGAGAAGAAGGGTAGCTTGAATCTTCCTGTGTAGTTGAGGAGAATTAAATAACTTGAGGTAAATTATACTGTGGCTACTTTCACAGGGTAAATATTTTCTTCAGTTTCATTATTGGGAAAGAACATGATTAAATGAAGAAAGTTCTATAGTGGGGAAAAAAAGGAGACTTAACATGTTAATGGTGTTTTTTTTTTTTTGTTTGGTCAGGTTTTGTTGCCTTTCCTGTCTCTTCCCTGAATTGCTCCTCTCTTTCTGCTGCTTCAATTCCACATTAATATCCATGTAGCGGGGAGCTGCCCTAAATCCTTAAGTTAAACATATCTTGAGTTCTCAAACTTATTTTAGCTTTCAAAAATTTAGTAAGACTCATTAGCTTAAACTTTTCATCTCATTGATTTTTTTTTTTTTTTCCACTTGTACTTATTCAACACTTTCTCTAGCAAGTAGAGCTTTAGTATTAATAATGTAACACAGTGCTTTAAATCTTTGGTATTAATTTTTACCGAAAGTCAATATTAATGTTTCAGATTGAGATGGTTGAAGTGTAGAACTTGTTCTCAAACTCTGGCCTGTAGTGGTAGTCTACCATCTTCTGTTCATTTCAGGTACATGCCTTTCATTTTAGAAAGGGATAAGGAATTAAAAGTGCTCAAACTTGCTGTTTCCGCTAGGAAGAAGATGCATTCTGAACTCAATAACTAGGGACCTGCTTAAATTGCACTTCTGTAGTTTTTGCAGAAATT
>NW_017728906.1:18045960-18049300 GCF_001723895.1 Crocodylus porosus
CCTCAAATGAATGAAGGATATCAAGTAACAAGAATGCACTTTGTAAAAAAAAATTGTTAAATCAATGCTTCCTGACCAGTGATTTAAATCAAATCCACCCTGGTTGAGTATCTATTGGAACGTTTGTCTAAACAGAGGAGTTTTTTCCAGTTTCTTTTATAGTAGATATGCTCTTTATTGTTTCAAATGTCCTGTATTAGCAATTTTTTCCCCAGGAATATAGCTTTTTTGGATTATGGTCACTGATTACTTTGGGGCAGGTGCTCTGTGCAAGAGAACTGTTTCTAATAAAGTTTTTAAAGCTTAGACTACTCTTGAAATTTTTATTTCAACTGTATTTTAATGCAATAAGTGCTATGAACTGAATTCAGTCAAGTGGAAATTTGGGGAGGATGATATTTCTATGTGGGAAGAATTTGGAAATTTAAGTTCCAACTCTGGACCTAGACAGGAAGAAGAAGCCAGATGGAACAGAAACCTATTTTTCAATTGGTAGACATGGCATGGAGGAAAAAGCTCAATGCAGACACTGAATAGCATTTAACTTTGTATCTGCATGGCTTATTGTGTGTGGTTTTTGTGCCTTTTTTATCTTGGGGAAGCATGATGTTGATTCTTCCTGGAAAGTAGTGATATACAACTATCTACAAAGACTATAAAGCAAATGCACAACATGAAACTAAATAGGGACTGAAAGCAGTTTGCATTGCTGTGTATGTTTTTCTGACTGCCAGATTTTTGGAATAGATACTACTGTATTGCTGTAGTTTTTGGATAGTTCTTATGGACTAGAGCCAATAAATCTGTTATGTTAGTGCATCACTGATGTCCTTAATTGTTTAAACCCATGGGGTAGGGAATTTGGTGCCAGTTTGAGGGATAGAAGCTGTACAACACTTACCTGAATAAGCTGTGCACACGATCTGCTGTAAGAAGATTATGTAGTGCAGGAAAAAGTTTACTTGCTCTTATCTGTTCTGAAAAACACTTGGGACACTTGCACTGGATGCTTGTCTGCAGCTCTTGACTAAGCCACAAGTTTGGTGGCCCAAAACAAGTAACATCACAGGGCCCTGGGCTTGATTTAGGATTTTAGAAATTTGGGATGAGCATCTAAGAATGTAGGACTTAGAATAGCAATGCAAGTAACAGTTTAAAAAAAAAAAAAAAAATAAAATAAATAAAAAGTATCCTTGAAGCAAACGCATTAGAGAATCAAACTAGAAAATAAAAGGCTTTCTCCAGGGCCTCTGAACTACCCTGAAGGGTTCAGCTGAGAAATATGTTCCTGATATGGGATGGCTTAAGCAGTGGAACTGAGAATTTAGTTCTGCAGGTTCTTAAGAATAACTTGAATCATACCATATTGACTTTACAGGGCTTTTGTGACTCTTCTATAAGGAACGGAAATGGAGCTGAGAAACTAACTTATACTAGTTGTCCAAATAGCATCTTCCCATAAGCACTGAACTTCTTGATTGTGACAATATTCATATTGTATACTAGAGTATGTGTATGCATTAATGGCCAAACTGATGCCTTTCCTCTCTGTTCTGGGCACTGCTGTTTCAGAGTTTAAGACCTTTCCATTGAAGATATACCCTAAGGAGTTTTCAGCTTTAATATAGCCTCTGAGGTTGTCCCTCCTTGCCCCCCTGTCCTCTAAACACACCTCTCTTGAGTTCAAAGGTGGCATTAGCTCAGGCTAGTTATTCCATCATGGGACACAAGCTAAAGTCCAAATGTTACCTTTGCTCTGGCTGGTACCTCCCTCCACTCCCTAGTACTGCTGATTTATCAAATGCTTTTGGTTGAGAATGAGCAACATTATCTATCAGAAAAAAAATTAGATATTTTGTTACCTTGCTTGATATTACTAACTAGAGGTTCTTAACTGTTAAGAAAAATCATCAAGAAGCATAACAGTGGCCTAGAGTAAGTACCTAATGAATAAACATCTTCAACAAACTTAAGCGGATGATGGTTGGGCTGTCAAGAGGAAAGTGCAATTCGGAGACGCCAGTAGAATAAGCTGTTTTGCCAAGGTGGAGGGCAAGTCGTTCTCAGGCAATAGTTCTCAGCCTCTTCAGACTAAAGGTGTCTTTCAAAATGCCACTTAACTTTTATGAGGTTCTTTGACTATGCAAAAATAATGGAACAATTCTTCTCTTGCCAAAAGCTCTGAAAGACAACAGGTCAATGTTTCTGATACCATGGGTTTTTATTTGAAATCTCTGGGTTTACTTTGCAGATCACATGTAGGAGTTTGCATATCTAACAATGTTAGTCTTCCATAGCACTCTCTAAAGGGTCTTGTGGCACTCTGGTTGAGAAGCACAGGCCTAAGAACTAATCTAGCAGTGAGGATTGTTTTGGTCCTCATCCATTTCTTTCAAGCAATGGAAAGACTAAGATGCAGGCTAGCTCTGCAGGATGGGTCTACATCTAAGTTTGCTCACGTTTTGGGGGAAATAAGACCTAGGTATACAGATTGTCTGCCTTATTCTTCTTTTCTTCCCGATGTGTTCTTTTTGGACAATAAACAATTATTCTTTTTAAAGAACTCTTCTCAAGTGGCTTTTAAACCATTTGCTGCTTATAATGTTTGATCTTATTCTTGATTTTTCTGGTGTGGCAGGAGGGGTTTTGTTGCAAGTCAGAGGCTTGTCCTAGGAATGATTTAACTAGGGCTCTCCATCTGAGAGAGGGTGAAAGATGCAAATCTTTATGGCTACTGACAGGTGTGGGGGGAAAAAAATGGTGCTTTACTAGAAGAGGAAGCATGTTAGTTGACCTGGATCCCCAGCATCTGCATAGATCAGGCTCTTAACAGGGCTTTTTGGCTCTTTTTATGTGATGCTGCTCCAGTCGGCTATTAGATAAGTGCCAAAATCCCCTTGCTGAAGTGCCCTATCTATACAGCAGGGGCAGGCAGTTATTTTGGGTGGAGGGCCACTTACCCAGTTTTTGCAGGCTGTCGAGGGCCTCATGGGTAGCCCTGCCCCTTGACAGGTGCCCTACCTCCTCGTCACCATCTTGGGACCAATGTCCCAAGGCCAGCACGGGTGGGGCCCAAAGCAGGGCACAGGTTGGTAGGGGTCTGTGGAGCCAGGGAGGGCTGCACCAGCAGGGAGAGGAGGGGGCTAGCCTGGCTCTATAGAGCCCTTACCAGCTGGGACCCTGTACTTCTGCCACCCTGCCGGCACTGACTCTGGGCCAGCAGTGCAGGCCCTGTGCTCCCACTGGCTCCCACACCTGCTCATTCCCAGTGCCCCCCAACCCCGCGGTACAAGCACGGGGCAATGCACAGCCCTGACCCCCTGCTTGCTGGCAGGGAAGA
>NW_017728906.1:18051350-18052875 GCF_001723895.1 Crocodylus porosus
TTTTTTTTAATCTGCGTGTCCTTTTTTTCCCTTGCCTTTTAAAAAAGACTGTGGGAGGAACAGGGTAAAGAATAAATAACCTAAATGACTAATTCAAAGGCTGCTAACCAATTAAAATCAGTAACTTTTATCTGAGTCTGTTTTAAAATAGACGAGCATTGATCTTACAGATGACTCACACATGGGTCTTGCCATGTACAGTTAGTTGGGCACTACCCTTTTTGGGAGTCTGAATATGTGCAAGAAGTGCTGGGATAAAGCCTCTAATCATTGCCTATCACCATGACTGCACATCACTTAATCCTGTAAATTCCTATCCTATTCTATTTCAAGGAATTGGTCTCCCTGTTTTGCTGCTTTTTGAGTTTAAAAGTAAGAGCACAATGTTCTCATTTTGCAAAACTCTTTAGAAAATTGGCAGACTCTCAGACACAAGCTTGGTAAACTCATATTTGCTCTCCCTATCTCCCACCTGCTTATTCCCATTATGCTTTTTAATCCTAGTTTTTCTTCTTGTCTTCCTCTTTTTCCACAGTATGAGGTCCTGTTTATTTATGCTGTGCCATAGATCTGGAATCTTCTTCCCATCTCTTACTTGAACATTTTGCATTCATATTTTTTTTTTCCATGAGTAAATATAAAAGAAATGTAAATTAACTATAGTGGAAAAAGATGCTTTGTATCTAAAATGCTTAAAACTGCTCAGGCGCAGAGTTCTTAATTATATGCAACTGCCTTTCATAGTGTCTGACAGTACTAACTGAGCTCCATATTGTAGAAATCTGCTTAGGTCTGATCTTTAAAGGCCTGCTCCAACCCACACCCAATTATTATAGAATTAGACTTGAACCCGCAACCCACATTAGCAACATTTGTCTTACTTGTGGACTGATCTAACCAGCTTTAAGCAAACCCACAGCCAGATCCAAACACATGGAGGGAGAAGAACAGATGGGTTGCTGCTCCCTTCCACACTGTGCCAGCGGCTGGAGGTGGCTGGTAAAGCCCCTCTCTGCCTGCCTCTCCCCTTCCCCTTCCCTCCTGCACTGGGAAGCTTTACACTGGTGGCTGTATCCTCTTTCTGGCTGCTGCTCCCTTCCTTCGGGGCTTCCTTGGCTGTGCTGTCTGGCTGGTGAGGTCGTTTTGGCTCCTAGCTCCCTGCACTTTTCCATGGCAGGGCAGGGCTGAAGCCCAGTACTGCTATGCCCACCCTCACCCCTGCACCTGACCAATTTAATTATTTAACTGTTGTGATTACAGTAGGTTAGACAAATATTTTATTTAATGGGATGTTCCCCTTTCATACACTAGTTCAGGTAAAGCACTTGGATGGGTTGATCTGCATTATCTACCCTTTTCAGGGGAAGAGGGCATTTAACCTTGAGTTTCTTACTCTGCAGGAGAGTTCCCAAAGAGCCAGACTCTGCTAGCTTGGGGTAAGGGACTCTAGCATTCTTTGTTACTGAAGAAGTTACCAAAAATGACCCTTTTTTTGGGGGGGGCTTTTTCAAACACCAGGAGCTGG
>NW_017728906.1:18053389-18054818 GCF_001723895.1 Crocodylus porosus
TTTTTTCATAGCATTTTTGTGTAATGCTGAATACATAGGTTCTTGAACCTTCTCATTGTAACATTGCCATTCCAAGGATAATGCAATATTTATTTTATCCCTTGCATACTGCAGCAAAACTTACCAGTGTCTCTTCAGTAACCTTACTGTGTAAAACCAGAACACTTTTATCCGTATGAAAAATAGCTACTGCAGAATCAGGGGGTTATTTTCCTTACCTAGACATTTCTGGGTGTTGGAATAGAATGAGCTCTTTTGAGGAAAGATTAGGGACATGCAAGCATATTTGTTTTAAATCTCAGTCTCAAACTCCAGAAGTTGCAGCTCTTCTCTTCTACTATGCAGGATAAATACCTCATACCCAAATTTTACTGTTGAGTCTTTGACTCAATTTTTTGTTGAAGAATTAGTGGTATCTTGGATCACTGCTTCTGTCAGGGGAAACAGTGTGACACTTAATTCCTGTTTCAAAAACGTTGTTAAACTGAAATTAGGCATGAAAGGTTTTTTGTCTCTATTTGCAATGTGCTTAATGAATTGAGCCTGGCTTTTACAAACTGGAGGGCTCTAACTCTTGGAGGTGGAACCAGGGTTCAAATTACACTTTGACTCTTGGGGTGGGGGGTGGGGAATGGTTTACAAAAACCAAACCCAAAACCAAAAAAAAAAAATTGGGCTGCCCATCACAATCCCCTAATAAAATCAGAGACCCTTCCCAGGCTATGATTTTCAAATGGATATGGGGGAGGGGGTGAGCCCCCCCATACAAACTCTGGATGGAACAGTTTAGGAAAGTGCACCGTTATAGGGGAGCTCATAAATTAAATACAGGGCTGGCTTAGTCTCTTAGCCATAACACTTCAGATGGTGGTTGAACCTTTTCTAGACCAAGGATTTACTTTCTTCTTTGTAAGAACCGTTCAAGCTAAGCATGGAGAGAAACTGTTAAATCATCACTGCTGTGTTGTGGCTTGCTTACCTCCAGGAAACTCTGGTAGCATGTTAAAACAGTAGCTAAGAATGAAACTCCTTTAATATGGTTGGGTTGATAGTGCTATTGAAGAACAAGAAGTACACTGAACTGGGAGGTTCTGGCACAAAGGTGGAATGAGTTGGGCTTGCCTTGGTGCTTTCAATAGCACTATCCCTCCTGGGGCCTAATGTGTTCCAGTGGTCTCTGAGGGTTAGAGGAGCCCTCCATCTCTAATCAGAGGCATTTTCACCCATACTTCAGAACAAAGCCTCAGTCTTCCATCTCCTCTCTTCCTATAGTTTCTAGGGTCAGAAGGGACCTGAGTAGATCATCTAGTCCGACCCCTTGCCATGGCAGGAAAGAGTACTGGGCTCAAACGACCCCAGCAAGGTGTATGTCTAGCTTCCTCTTAAAGACCCCCAGGGTAGGAGCCAGCACCACTTCTCTTGGAAGTTG
>NW_017728906.1:18071727-18080892 GCF_001723895.1 Crocodylus porosus
AACACTTCTAGATAAGAAATGAAATTTACAAAATGCACATGTGTAGCTTAATGCCAGCGGAGAAAAGTACAAAGCGCTCATTTTGATTAACAGTCAAGACTTCAAGGTTACATAAATGTGTGAGTGCCACGCGGCAGTTATACGGAAGAAAAACAAATAAAACAGTTACAAACCCCTGGCCCTCCATTGTTTTTCCTAGATCTGAAAACTTAGTAGCAAGGGAGCACTTACTATAATTGCTGATACCCCTGCTGCCCAATTTCTGGACCTGTAATGAGCCAGATAGCATAGTAGACTGGTGCATGGAGGTGCTTTCATGCGTGATCTGAGCACATGGGCTGGCTGGAGGTGGTGTGAGGCCCAGTCTTGTAGTGCAGGGCCCAGTGGAGGCAATGTGTTTCCTGAGCTGGCCTGTGGGCCTCATTGGGCCTACTGCACCAAAAGTTTTGAGAACCACTGATTTAAAACATCAAGTGTTTTAAATTTATTTCAGCAAGTACTAAATGCTATAAGAGTGTTTCTGAAACGCATGGCAGTTGCAAAGTAAAGCCATTTTGTGTGTAATGATCACTTACTGGACTACATCACTTCTCTGAACAGTTGTAAATGATGGGTGCATTTATCAGTGCTGCCATTGGTGTTTGCTGCTGCTGTGTAGCTTCCTTATTGCTGCAAGACGTATGACATGGGCAGCCATTTAGCTGTTAGTTTGTGAAACATCCTCATAGATTCATAAATATGGGTAACTAATGCATAGGTCAGGTTTTTGACTGTAGAGATCGGTGAGTGTATCTACAATGTACCCTTTTTAAGCAGGATGAGCCTAAAATCACCATTTTTAAGGCACATTAAGGGCATGTGTTCACACGTGCATACCCTTAATGCACCTTTTAAAATGGCAATATTAGGCTAACCCCACCTATATTTGATACCTGCATAAAACAAGCATCACATTTAGGCACAAGTCACATTAGCCTATGTGTGGATGCTTAATCAGCATTAACACAGTGTGTGTCAATGGATGCACACTGCATTCATGTTCATTAGCGTGTCTGCACATGGGATAATGCAACTTGGCTAATCACACCTAAAAGTTAATGCACTTTAATGTGCATTAGCATGTCTACCTAACTTGCCTTAATGCACTTAGGCGATTCAGTTCAGGCGCACGTAAATACACTTGTAGAGACACCCAGTGGGTAGTATGGGTTTGAGCAATTCAATTCTGACACTTCTTTATAGTGGTAGTTTTCAACTTCATTTAGACTCAGAAAAATGCCAGCTCTTAGCTTTCCTGTAGCCAGAAAAAGCAAAGCAATTATTTTATTACAAAACTCAGGAAACCCACAACAGGTCAGAATATTTTTTGATACTATAGATTTTATTTGAAATCTTGGGGTCTATCTTGTGAATCGTATATATTGGCTTCATATAAACTGAACAATGGTAATATTGGGCAGGGCACTGCAGCGCCCTTAAGGGTCTCATGGCATACCAGAGTGCTGTGGCACTAGTGGAGAAGTACTGGTCTACAAGGACTTGGCGTTCTATTCGGCTCTTATACAAATGTGTTGAGAGAAGACGCAATGACAAGTCCTTTCAAAAGTTTTGGCCTTAATATCAATGCCGAGTTCTCAGGAAGCAAGCAGATTTGAAAGTGGAAGGTAAACTGTTATGCTGTTAGCAACAGTAGTCCCTAACACAATTTGCAAATCGGGGTGGGTTGCCAACTTATGGCTCTCAGAGCTTCGGCAGGGCTGGACGTGGGCGTGGGCGAAATAGGTGGCTGCCCAGGGCTCAGGCAGGAAGGGAGCCTGAAAATGGTAGTTTTTGGATTATTATTATCACCTCTGGTGAAGAGGGGCCAGATAGTAAAAGTCTGCCTGGGCTGTCAGGAGTCTAGGTATGGTGCTGAGCTGCAGGATACGTCCTGCTGAAGGTGGGAGGCTTCACCTGTACCACAGCTGAGTCCTGGTGTTGCTCATCTTGGGACTCCATTCCAGCCTGCTGCCTGAATGTTACTGGCTGCTGATATAAATCACAAAACCACCAATTCAGTTCTTGAAAGACAGAGCTCTGCATTTTGGTAGGATACTGCTATTAATCTTGGCTTCTAAAAGACTGGCCTTGTTCTGGTTGCAATATGGTATTTCTTCATTTTATAATGCTGGTCTTTGTAAACTAAATCTTTTGGGTCACACTTCTTTTGATAGATGCAAACCAGCTTAGGATGAGGCCTGAAAATGCTCCTGTCCCCACACCTGTTTAAAAATGTAACTATGTCTTATTTAATTATTACATTGGAACAGCTGGTTTTCTTTGCTGCTGCTCAGTACCCTCCAAGTACTCCTCCAAGTACTGTGTTGGCTTTACTTCATAGAGAACAGTACGGTTCCAGACATATGAAGAGCTCTCTCCTTGACCTGACATATCATGTTCTGAAACTGGGAAACAAAATCCTGCAGGATCTAAGAATCATTACGAATCTCACCGTTTTCTGTTTCAAGGGAAACATGCACTTCCTTGACCTTGCCTTCACTATTAAAAATACATAGTGCATCTTGGCTTTAAAGAAGAAAAACTAAAATTGACACCCTTGTCATCCTGGGGACTAAAAGGAAAAGGAGAACAACGTGGTTCCCATCTAGAAGGCACTTGTATTCCACAGAGCAATATAAGATGAGAATAAATGTCTCTCCTTCCTCTTAAAAAAATCTTTCTTAGGGGGCACTTTATTTAACAAAGTTACAATACATGGCTTTCCACCACAAAGTGTTCAAACTCCTTTTAAAAGAAACCTAAGAAAAATATACTACTTGGATTTTATAAAGCTTCCTTTTATGTGCTATATTATTTCTTCCTTCCTTTTTTATGTTGTTTATGAGTTTGGTGCAGGTGTTTGGTGATATTATGATTTTCCTGTACTTTGTTAGGAAAACTTCTACATAATTTTATCTGTGTATGTGGCTTCCCTCCCCCCACCCCAAATATGAGTAAGCAGATTAATTTACTGTAGCTGTTGAGGTCCTATAGGTTCATATGTTACCTACTTAATGTAGCTTCAGCCACAAGGTTGGGGTGGCCCTGGCATAATGTAAGAGCTGTATAAATGACACCAGCATAGCTTGGCTCAATATTTCAGTACTAATACAGTACTGAATATTCAGTATTCAATATTTCAGTACTAATACAAAGCCACATAATTGATGGCACATGATTTGAGCAGAATATTGTGTTATAGAAATACTATGACTTTGCATCCAGTACTTTAAAATCCCCTTTGCTGTCATGATCATGTCTTTCATGTGATAACATGGTGGTAGGGCACCATACAAAAGATCTACTAAAGGAAGATTAAAGCAGAACAGAAACTAGTGGAAGAAGTAATAGGATGCAATGACAAAGTGAGAGTAAGAGGGGTAGTATTGGCCACCTGCCTAGACATGCTTAAATTACTGATTTCTGCATACTACTAACCTCACCTGTGTACCATATTCCACAAGCTGATTTTTTTCCATTGAATCCATGGAGAATTGATTTCAAACTTAGTGGCAAGGTATGGCTCAATGTATGTGGTTTCTTAAGTAATGATACAGGCATTTTAATTTTTGTAAACCTCTTGAAGTTCTTTAAGGAACTATTGCTTGCCTTGACTCCTTACAGATAATTGGAAAGTAGTGCAAAACCTCATGCAGCCACTTCAAACGCCACAGAAAAGCTGTACTTTTAACAAACTGGCAATGTCAGTGGTCTTGCAGTGTAATTAAGCATATTTTTCCCTACATAAGTAGATTAATCTGTAGAAATGCACCTGACAGATGGCAAAGTCTGCCTTGCTTATGGATTTTTTTTCCCAGAACTTTGTAGATAATGTGAAATAACTTAATTTTAGTTGTTGCAAGCCAAGGGACAAGAACTAAAATATTTATAGCAGAAAAAGCTGGCTAATAGAGAGAACAATAGGATCTTGTTCTTCAAGCACTGAAGAGAGGGTTTTTTAGTTGTTTGTTTGTTTATTTATTTCCCCCCCTCCCCTCCGAATGGGAATGGTTGCCCTTAAGTATAATATACGTCTTTTTGTTTTTTCCATATATTGTTATTTCTGTGTGTGTATTTAGGTACTGATATTATTTCCTCTAGTGTAGAAGGCAATCACTGTTGTCTATGCCTTAAGAAGCCAGAAACCTCCTGCAGAAGAGAAAATGGTGAGAATGAGCAGCATAAGGATGGTGACTTTATGCAGTAAATAGACACCACACTTGTCCTGGGAGAGCCTTTTAACCTGGGGTCCTTCAGACATACAAATCCACTGTCCTTCAAGTCCCTCTGAAGTATTCAGGATAAAATATGCTTATTCTTTTTTCTTTGGGCATCATTGTGTGCTTCTGTAAAGTTATGGGTGGGGGTCATTCCTGGGAGAAGCTCATCAGCTTGTGCAGGAGGGGACACAAAAACACAGCTTGGAAAAGGAACATGTGTAAGGGGCTTGTTACACTTTACACTGGGGTGGGCAAAATATGGCCTGTGGGCTGGATTCAGCCCACAGCTGACTTGGATCCAGCCCACAGGTAGGAACTCACCAGTTTAACTGGTGAGGCAGCAGCTGCTTTCCTGTCCTTTTTTTGCAGCAAGCTGTGAGTTAGGCAGGCAGTGCTGAGCCCCTTGCCCTTCCCCTCCTCCCCACCCTGTGGACTGAGCCACATTGCAAAGAGCAGTAAGGGGGGAACCTCCCCCCCCACACGCACATCCCACCCCATTCCATACCCATACACACACCTAACACTGTCCCACACATCCCGCTATACACATCTCACACACACCTATACTCTGACCCGCACCACAGATGCACTACGTGCACCATATTCCCTCCCGCACCCTTCCACACACAATATACAAGCAAACTGCCCCCTACCCCAAAAGGAGTACTTCCTGAGCAAGGGGAGAGGCTCCCAGTGGCATGTCAGGGGTTAGGGGCAGGACTTCCAGTCCCAAGATGGTGACCGGGGGTGGGGCACCTGTCAAGGGGTGGGGCTACCCTTGCGGCCCCCGACGCATCACTAGAACTCGTTAAGCAGCCCTTCAGCCAAAATCATTGCCCACCTCTGCCTTACGCTGTGAGCTGCACAAATGTTGATCAACGCTAGTGCTAGCTTGGAGTTGGGAGCCATCATACTCTTTTTCTAGAAACCTTTTATGACTGTCCCTGAGCTGCACAGCTGTGACTTGCCACTAGAAGCCTGATGAGCAGGGACAGGCTTCTAGCCCTGCTCTACATTCAAGGATGTGAGAGATGCTGGGATACCGGAGGACTTCAGCTTGAATGGCACATCTGTGGGGAATGGCCAGACCTTAATGGAACAGGAGCTGGTTAGTGCAGGTTAGAGAGAATCCTGCCTTGGAGTGGTGTAATTTTGAGCTGCATAATGAGTGCTTAAAACTACTTTTAATGTGTTCATGTGCAGACAGTTCAGGGGTTAAGAGCTCCAGGATACACCCCAAATTAACAAGGCCCTAAGTAACTGTTGTGCCTGGCTTTTTTTGATTTAGAGCAAACCCCAGGATAGTCAGTCCTGTGTCAGATGAGATGCCTATTTGCAGCTTTAAAGAGTAATGTTGTATCAACTGAGAATGAAAGGGTAACTGTAGGTTGGTTTGTTAAAAAGCTTTTCAAAAGAGATGCTATTTTTTTTCCCCCCCATTCTTTAGAAGGAGATAAGGGAGACTAGGAGCCGGGAATGTTGTCAATAGATGTTACTAAAATGTTTAGTAGTCGCCTGAGAGAAAAATATCATCTTCCAGTAGTTGTTCTGGACTTCAGAATGCATGTGCAAAAGAAAACTAACCCATAAGTTTGAATCTTAAAAAAAAATCACAACTAGAATTTTAAAAGGGGAATTTTTTCCTTTTAAAATCAGAACACAAATTGTTCTTGTGGTAGATTGGTAATGGGGACAAAATGATTCCCGAATGCTGTGAACAAGTAATACAGAATAGGTTGCTTTATCTAATCTGGTAAGAAAGAGGCAGGGGAGGGAGATGACTGCCAATATTGGAGGTGGGGGTAGGAGAGGGGAAGAGAGCTTACCTGGGTAAATGGGTGCCTGCAATTGTGGAGGGGGAGAAGGAGAGAGCTTATCTCCAGTAAGACCTGCCTAGGGGGAGAAGCAGGAGAAACCAGGGAGGGTGGTAAGGGGATCAGTAAGGCAGAGAAAGTACAGTTAACATGCATTTCCAGTTCAAACAAAGAGAACATCTTTTGCATCGGGGGCGGGAAGGGGGGAGGAGTATAATTGTCAGAGGCAGTGATATGCCGATGCCCTGCCCCTGCCAATTCTGTTGCCCCCCAGCCCTGCTGCTGTCCCTTTAATCTCAACCCACAGTCCCCTGCTCCCTCCAGCCCTTTTTATTAGAATTTTTTTTTTATTTGATGCCTTTAAAATAAAGAATGTGGCCTTGTGAAAATCTTGAGTGCGTTTCTTAAAATCACAATTGTATCCGTGAACGGAGCTAGCTTTATTTATAAAGGGCTGCTACTACACAGTACTTTGACAACTATGACATACAGTAGAGTATCTCCTAATCCCAGAAGAGGCACAGATAAATTTGTCAAGATCTGGTACTCTGACCTATATGAGGGGGGGACCTCTTGCCTGTTACAAAGTGCAAAGTGACGCTCTGTGCTTGTCAACTAATTGTTTTCTGTCATAAAACCTGCTTTGAACTACATTTGCTGTTTTGTTGGATATCTTATACATTCTATTGTGTTGATTAGTAGCATTTAAATGCAAACGTAAGTTGAGAGGTTTGTGGCAACTCTTCTGGGAAGTTTTTAGATCAGATTGACCAGCCCTACTAGTCTTCTTCCATGATCAATGCTTTGGCTGTCAGTTACTTTGACCTGTACCTCCTTGTTTTTATTTGCATTCAGTGCTCCCAATCCCTGAGCCCGCTGTCTATTTTCCAGAGTAGAATTGCACAATTAGTCCACTCTGCTGGACAATGGTTTTTAGTTCCCAATATAAAACATCAGCTGGTGTCCCTTTGTTCACATTCTGCCTTCTTTAGTGCAGTGATCAAAGTCCTGATAGTTTTCTTAAAGCCAAGCAGTTTATTGAAGATCAATATTTTTTGTAGAAAATGTTTTTGTTTTATTTATTTATTTATTTATTTATTTATTTATTTAATGGCATATCTCGCACACTTATCATTGGGCAATTTATTTGGGCTGGAAGGCCACTTAAGGAGTCTTGGTGACTGTTGAGGGTGGGGGATGGAGAGATGCTGTTTGGTTTTATCCAGCCCACTGCTGTTGCCATGCTGCACTAGGAAATTTGGGGGTGGTTACCCTGGGCTAACACCTTCCTCTCCACCCCCATGGCCAGTGTGGACTTACCTCCTATTGGTCCTGGAGCAGCTCATCATGGCGATTGGGTCAGACAGCTACTCAGCATGCTGCATTGTTCTGCGTCCCGCCTGGGCCTGACTGCTGGTGACTGTGGTGCGAGATCTGCAACAGGAAGCTGGTGGGGCAGAGGAGGGTGGAAGAGTCTGGATGTGGAGGGGACAGAGGAGTCTGCCCTGCACAGCCCAGCCCCAGCTATGTCTGAGCAGATCAATATGGGGCAAAGCCCTCCCTCAGGTTTTTGGTGGCAGTTGGCAGGCTGGATAGGATCAGCTGTGGCCCATGGGCTGTACTTTGTGCACCCTGATCTAGCTTTTCCTTTTTCCTAAAGTTGGGAAAGCCCATTGTGTTTCAATTCCCTGGATAGTTTAGCAAGCAGCCCTCTGAGAGAACGTACTGCATACTGTTTAGTGCCCAAGCAGATGCATAGCTAGCTGTGTTGGTACTCTTGACAGAGTGGTGAGGGAGATGGTGCATTGTGCTGATCACTGGACAGTGTGGAATGGGGAGAGGAGGCATTGCACTTTGGTATGAGCTTGAGCTGCTGAAGTCCTAGGACTGGTTCCCTAAGCCACAGCTGCAGGAGTCCCTGTTATGTGGGTGTTCTCTCTTGGTGTGTGTGGTGGGGGGGGGCATCACTTTGGCATCCTCTCGAAATTGGTGCTCAAGGCTACTAATCCTCAGTTTACCCACCTCTAGTTATGCTACTGTGCAAAGTGATCTTAACTTTTCCAGATGTTCAAAAGTTTGTTTTCCTTTCATCCTGTTTGTGAGTATGTAGTTTTGCTCAGTTTGTATATGTAATAGGCTTAGATAGTCTTACCTGAGAAACAACTTCGTTGCTCCATGTAAGCTGGAGAAATTGCAAGTGCTTGCAGTTCAGTATCCAATATCCTCCCCTCATTGACCTTATTGCATAAAATGCTTGTTCATTTGCTGTTACAGGTCCACTTTTGTCACAGAGGCCATTAAGAAAAGCTTGGTAGCTGGACACAGGACACCAGCCTGAAGCCAGGTATAAACTCTACTGTGGAGTTATGCTGATAGATATACTGGTAAAGCATTCCTAGTGTGGATGCAGCATACTCTGGTAAAAACAGTTTTTTGCTGGTACGTTGTTTCACCTCTTTGTTTACCCCTTCCTTTTTCTTCGTCATCGCTCCCCAGGGAAATAATTCTTAACTGCAAAAGCATAATGTCCTGATTATAACTGCAGTGATCAGGGGCTCTTGCTGGCACTGCTGTATAGGTCATGGATTCCCCGGCATAACTCTGGCCAATATAGCTATAGAAAAAGGTCTGTAGTAAATGTGGCCTTTAGAATGATATTTTCATGTTTCTTGGAGTCGTACAATTGCTTTTAAGTGTCTATTTGCATAAGAGTTCTGTTTGCTGGTGTAGTTGAATCCTCTTTCACACAATGCACTGTTGCCAATCCACACACCAGGGATGATTAATACATCAACAAGTAGTTTGTACTGTAAATTGTTTCTTTCACAGGCTTAATGACCACTTAAGCTTCCATTCCTTGGTTTCTGAAGTATTAAACTGCGACTTTATTCAAGCTTGAAATAGACACTGGCATATTTCACCATTTGTCTTGAAAGGTACTGTTTTTCTTCTAACATGCATGGAAAGAAAAGCCTGTAAGACTAGAGGACTAACCACTAAAGACCAAATAATTTCTTTTTAATACTGCAACTCCAGTGATGTCACTGCCTCTTCAGGTGTAAGTAAAAAAAGACCTATCTGGGTCTCTGTCT
>NW_017728906.1:18081038-18089722 GCF_001723895.1 Crocodylus porosus
TTTTTTTTACATGTAGCACCAGCTCTTTTAGATTTCATAGTATATACCTTACTCTGACTCTGAGGTAGTGTTACAGACACAAAGTTTGTTTGCACGAAATACAGCAATTTAACTGTCATGCTCTGAAATGGAGCCAGACCATTTGTTAAAGTACTCTGCCAGTTCATTGCTCCAGGGAGCTTTGCATTTGTTTGAATTTCTGTCTTAAGTGCTGTGTAATTCTGTTCTTCTCTGTGTGACAACACTAGGATTACCAGCAGTGGCTGCAAAATGTCAGAGTGAATGTGCCTAGGATCTTGTCCAGAATTGATACAGTGGCACGAGGCTGAGAGCTCTGTCTATCGGGGAACGTAGAGTCTCTGTTTATGTTGGCTCCATCGTTGAATCCCACCACCCATAGTAACTAGTCACCAGCAACCTAAATGCTTTTGATGTCAACTGAAACTTAAATCTTGGAGTTTGGGTTGCTCTAATTAGGTTGCTGCTGTGCTATGTCACCAAGCTTGATCATGCACAGAAGGTTATGAATGGGAGGAATTTCTCCTCTGTTTAGTGGCTGCTAATGATGGCAAATGCTGCTGCTGCCGCTGCTGCCGCCACTCTCCACCCTCTTCCCCCCGCCCCAGGTAATGCCATGTGAAGAAGTGGTGAGGGAGGTGAGTCTCTGCTGCAAGTCTGTTGTCACGGGCCTATGGTTTGAGACTGACTGACAAGTTAATGGAACAGATCCTTAGTCCCCCACTGAAATTTGACAGCCTCTCTGCAATTGATACTTCTCATTCATTTGCTTATAGATACAGAGGCTGAAGCAGAAGAAACATGACTTCTTGTTTTGCTACTTGTCAAAGTGTCTATAGTAACAGTTTATATAAAAAAAAAAAAAAAAAAATTTGGGAATTTTTAGCAAGCTCTGTGTTAACGATATTACCAGTTTGTTACATGGTGGCAGTGCTTGTGTAAATGTGTTCCAATTGCTCATAATGGGAATATTACTGGATCCTATTCTAGTTCCTTGTTTTCAGCTACCTCTGCCATGGTTCCATAGCTTAGACTTAGCATTGGGCTCTGCTTCTGGAGTATGTCTTTTGTTCACCCGGTCTAATGGAGCTCTAGAGGTGATCCTGGGAACTACAGACCTAGTGAGTTTCAGTTCTACCCCTGGCAAGTTGGTAGAATCTATAATAAAGAATAAAATTAATGATCACATGGACAAACAACCTTCTGGGGAAGAACCAACACTTTTTAAAAATAAATGTAGATCCTGCATCACCAATCTGCTTGAGTTCTTTTGAGGGTGTCAGCAAGCACATGGATAAGGGGAAATCCAGTTGACATAATACACTTGGACTTTCAGAAAGTTTTTGACAAGGTCCTTTGTATCTAAACTAATAATGGTGGATGACTGGAAGATAATGGATTGGGAATGGATCACTCCTATGTCTGTCCAGTTAAATGTTCTCCTTTTTAGAATCTGCTGCTTCCGCTGTCAGAGATGAGGTGCTAGCTTAGGTGGACCATTGGACTGACCCAGTATGGTACTTATGTTCTTATAGTATTCTGTGGCTGTTAATGTTGTGGTGCTTCTCAAATGGGTGAGACTATGAATCCCTCCAAACACCAGTTGGTCCAGGCCCTCTTCAAAGGTCCATCCAGAAGTACACTGAAAATGGCAGCTTTAAATAGTTTTAGCAACTTTCTACTGCTAAGCAGAGAAAATGGATGCCCCTACCTGAATGTCCCTGTATATAAGCAGATGTAGAAGCTTGTTAAGAGGACCTTGAAACAGAGTACTTTGGTGGGTGGGTGAAAGGGTGGGATGGCACATTTAATACACTCGTTAATGTGATGTGGTAGCTCCAAGAAGATTAAATTTAATGAGGCAACAAATATTCTTTGAAGTTCATTTTTGTTCTGCCATTTACATATAATATAATTTTTGTCAGATGACATCTGCAGACATACATGACACTTGTCGTACGATTGGCTCCCAAACAGAAGAGCATGGCTGTCGAGCACTCCACTCACATAACCCACATGTTCCTTTTAATAATTTTTCTGTCCTGGCTGCAGCACAGCCTGGCCTCAGCTGCTGTTTCTGGATTGGAGGGGAAGGAGGCAGGGTAGGGAGGTCCACTCAGGGATTTTCTAGACCCTACTGGAGTGGGGATGGGGAGGATGGACTGGAGCCCCTCACCTGGGGTGGGGGTGGGGCTCCAACTTGCCCACCCCACTCCAGCCAGACTGAGAATCCCAGAACAGGCCTCCCTCTCCCTTTCCTATCCAGAGATAGCAGCAGAGTTGCAAGGGTAGGGGGAGAGGCTGCATAGACACAGATTCTCTCCCTGTATTGGCTCTAAATTGAAACCAATCCTCTACCCTCCCAATGCAACAGCTAAAATTCTTTCCATCTGGAGGATTGATCTAACTCATTGTGCTTTCTGTGAATCGACATAAGTTATACCTGGGAGCTGCACTTCTGTCTGTGCCCCTAGTTTTAAAGCAGTGATTCTTAATAGGGTTCCATGATACTGGTGCCATAAGGTCTTTCTAAGAGGGTTCTAGAATGCCAATTAAGTGATTTGGAAGATAAACCAAACAGTTCCAAATAAGCATCTATAGTCTCAAAAGCATTTAAACCTATATAGTTTTTCAGGTATTTAATAATTTCCTGCCCCCCCCCCCAGTAGTCAAGAAGCACATGAAAGCTAAGATCAGACTTAAGGCACCCCTGTCAGAGGGGTGCCCTAAGTCTAAAAGGTTGAGAACTACTGGGTTAAAGTATCTGTACAAGTAAATTTTCAGTCAAAAATTCTTTAGAAGGCTGAATGGAGATTCAGACCTTTTTGTTCCCTTGGAAAAAAAAATCTCTGTTTCTGTTGCATATTCCTTTTAATAATATCTGGATCTTCTGTTAATCCAATACGTGGGAGCGTGCACCACCGTAATTTGTATGCTTAAATGTGGGGGAGTGGCTCTTTTAAAATTTGCATGAAGTAAGTCTGGCCTGATGGCTTCAGTTTTAATTAAAAGCAGGATATGAAACTTAGGGCAAAGAATAGAGTTCCACTTTGAAGCAGTTTGGCGGGGTGAGGAGGGGAGGTGTTTTGCTTTCTGTTTGTTGCCTGCCTGAATTGCAGGGCAGCCTTTGGGTTCAGGGAACCATACAAGCATACAGCCTTAGCTGGGATCCAACATGGCATGGGATAGGGGAAAGGCTGGAGGGAGGGGAAAGACTCTGCCTTTGCCTTCCCAGACCCTGCCAATCCCTGATTTTATTCACTTAAAAGCCTGCAAAGCCTTCTGGGCTGCATGCTCTAGGAACTCCTGGCAACCTAGTGTCCACAATGCAGGCTCACTCTGGTTCTCTGAACTTCTGTACAGGTCAGTCTTTCTCTTGGGGAAAGACACAAACCTGGTAGAGTTGTTGTGGATGACTTCATTTAATTTGTGTATGTGTACAGCTGAAGATGGGATGTTCTAGGTTGCATGGGAGAACAAACCCTACAGCTATGGGGGAATGTGACTTGCCTATTGTATAAGTGAATGCACCATTTATAGTTGTTATAAAAAGTGAACAGGAGGAAAAAGGAAAAAAAAAAAGCTTTAAAAAAAAAAAAGTCAAACAGGATATGACTTATTTCCTATACTGAATGTAGTGGGGTACACTAGCCCTTGTTGAATCTTAAATACTGGCAGCTTGTTCACAATGGCACCACACTGTTCCAGCAGAATTGTAGTTAGTGTCTCTCCTTCTGCATGTTAGATTTAAGAAAATCTTTATTAAACGGCTTGCTTTTTAGAGTGTGTAGCTGGATTATGACACAGGTTAAAATGCTTCAAAAGATGAACTTTGCAATCCCTGTGTACTGTGTAGCAATGTTAATGAAGGGTGTAAGCAATGCAAGAATGCCTTGATGGATATCTTCTTGATATGCTAGACAACCTAGAACTTAATCCAGTGCTTGTTGGATTTGTATAAAGAAACTCCAATACACAGTTTGAAGAATGGAGCGTGTCATAAGCGACAGTGTTACAGAAGACAAACCTATCTTTGTCCCACTTTCCAATATTTCTTTTTTGGTAAGAGGTAGACTCTGAAATTGAAGTGATTAAAGTCAACTCGTACTTTAACCAGTTGAAAACCTCTGGCTATTTGTTTTGGGGTTTGTATATTTATCTTCTTGTCTGGGATTTTTTTTTTTAGTTGATGCATTCCATTTTAGTGAAATGATATCATTGTCCATTGTAACCAGAGAAAATGAGGAAAGAAGCAACATCATAGACACAGAGGCAAACCTAGCTTTGCCTTCTAAGATAAATATATTAATTATGGTGCAGCATTACATTCCAGACAGTATATGGATAATAAGTATCTGTTTCTTCTTTTTCCTATCTCTTTTCCAAGTATTAAGAGAAATCTTTACAGAGAACGATTATGACTGTAATGAGATGGTTAGAGCAAACAGATAGTCTTAAATGTAATAATACTACTTGCACTAGTTATTGTGGTGACACATTAATTGCAGTTCATTACAAGATCTAGTGAGATTTGGCATGAAATGTCACTAATACTGGCTTGTCCCATAATTTGATCCTCTACTTTCTAACAGCTGAAGAGGCACTCAGTCATGTGTATATATGGGAGCTTAGAGTAATACCATTTGTTATTGTCTCTCAGCAAAGTTGTAATTCTTGCTAAAATGCATAGAATCATAGGGTTGACCCCTCCAGGGTTATCTTGTCTTTTTCTGTATGGGGTTGAACATGTGCCTAAATCATCCTTGACCAATGCTTATCCAATTTCTGCTTCATAACCTCCAGTGAAGGAGATTCTGCAACTTCCCTGAGCAGTCACTTTACTGTTCTAACAGTAAGGGATCTTCCTCTGAAGCTATTCCAGCATGACACTGCTGGAATAGAATTTGATTCTTGGGATTCTAATATTGTAAAGGATTTCCTCTTAATAGGGAAACAAATCCAGAATGGGTTTGGACTATAGGCTCAGGGGTATATCAGTCCTTCAGCCCATGGAGACGGATCAGAGCCTTGGGGCTGGTCTGTGGGCTGGATTGGGCTCACAGACTGGCCCTGTATACTGGAGCCAGTGGGCATGCTGGGCTGGCCCTGTCTGCTGTATGCCTGGGGCACATGTTGGATACAGTACACAGGGTGGTCTGTGGGCTTGATCCAGCCTGGCCTCAGTTCTGCGTACAGAGCTGGTCCAGCATGGATGTAGAGTGTAGCATATGCCAGGCTGACTCTGCATGCATTGTGTGGGGCTGGGCTGGGCCTGCCCACTCAAAGACCCGTAAGTAGTATTGCAGGCCAGATGGTTTTTGAAACAACACCTTGTGCAGCTCTATTCACTTCTCAAAATTAGCACTTGTAGACATGCCCAGCGAGTACTTAGGAGCGTTAGTCATTTTTAAGGCATGTTAAGGGTGCAGGTCCTACATGTGTATAGCCCAAAATCACCATTTTTAAAGGTGAATTAAGGGTAGTTGAACCTAAATTTGATACCTGCATAAAGCAGGCAGACCCACCCTCATTGCACCCAGCTTGCCAGGCTGAGTCACGCAGAGCCCCCAGCAGCCCATGCTGCCTCTCACGGGCAGTGTCCAGCAGGAAGGCTGGGTGTTTGCTTGGGACAGAGTTGGGTAGAGTAGGGGAAGTCATGCAGGGTGCTGGGGGTAGACACAGTTTCAGTCCATTTGTCCTGGGTGAGAGCCGCAGAGAAGCCTTTTAAGGGTGCCTAAATCCTGGGCAGGTAGCAAGGGCCATGGCTTTGGCTCCAGCTCACTCTCGTCTGACACCAAGGAGGCAGGAACATGAGGCAGGGGGGAGAAAGGGCTGGGGCCAGACCAGTCATGTCTGGGGGGACTAGAGGCTTCCACCCCCTTGGCCAGTGCTGGGCTGCACCCCTTGGAGACTGTTGCCATGGGCTTTGGGGGAGGGAGGGGCTGTCCATGGTGCTGACCAGGACTTATTAGATAATAAGTGTGCTTGGTGCAGTGATGAAAAGGAGATATTCTGGTGTGGATTCTTCCTTTGTTTGGAAGCTTGCTAGAAGTCTTATTTCCCCAGCTCACTATTCAAAAATAATCTTGTAATTATTAGAGAACACAGAGCAGTCATATCGTTGATACTTCTCTGGCTTAGCTGTTATCCTCTGGCTACAGGAATTGTTTCTAATGTTAGTTAATCTAATAGCTCTGCAGAGGGCAGGGCAGTATGGCATCTTCGGGCATTTATACATGAGCTCCCGGAGTGTGGGTTGGGCGCTTCTAATTGGAGCGGGTCCAGGAGCCGCTCTGAAGTGCTTGAAGCATCGTGTATATCAACATCTCCATGCTGAAAAATGGTGGCAGGGGTGCTTTAGCTAAAGCTCATTGAATGAGCTTTAGCTAATACCCCCATAACCATTTTTCAGTGCAGGCACACTGATGCATGTAATGCTGGAGTCTGGAGCATGGTAATTACCACACTCCAGCAGACTGTTAATCAAGTCTGCACTGTACAAGTCTGTGACTTACTACATCAAATGCTATAGCATCTTTGCCAGAATACAACATCTGATGTAGTAAGATGCTGCTTATAAAAGTTTAAGCCTTCTGATTGAGTTAGTCTTTAAAGTGCTATGCTGCCTTGCTTCCTGCCTGACTTGACTACCACAGCTAACTATCTCTCTCTAATAGTTATGGTAATACCATTTTTTGTTTGAGGTGGTGCAGATATCTTTGGTTATCTTCTGCTTGCTTTTTATGAACAATATATATCTTTTTTTCTTCAGTCACACTCATTCTCTTGCCTATAGAGCCATTTCTCAGCTTCTCCAGTGAGTATTCATTAATTGTGTGCTGTTCGTGCAGGAAACCATCTGCAGTAAATATGTTATCATGACTATGCAAACCTGCACTTGGTTTCTGTTGGACTGTAGGACCTCAAACAAACATGCTAACAGATCTAGTTCTCCTGCAGATATGCAGCACTATGCTGCTTTATTAGCTCACCCTGTGTGGATAGGAAGTTTCCTCCAGAGCCTTAATTTTAAAATAAAACAAAACAAAACAAGGTAATTGAAAATATAATTAAGGTCATATGTATTCAACTGCTAACTGGAACAAATTTTGCCACAAGACTCTTTTTAAATCTGATGCTATGATGGGAATGCATCTGAATCTGTGTTCAAACTCTTTAAAAAAACCCCAAAGAAACAACTTTTTTTTTCTGAGCTGAACACAGAAATGGGTAATTCAACCATGCCCACAAGAACAGTTCTGTCATTGGCATATCTTAACTGGGGCTCAGTACCTGGGACCATTGTTAATGGGAGGGCGAGGGGCATTGGGTGCTGCTGCAGTGCATGGAGCAGTGGCTTGATGTTTAGGATGGACACACAGCATTCCAGAGGGGACAACCATGATGAATGCCATCTCATGCTGGAAACTGAGCACAGTCCTGCTCACATTTAGGAATACTGAGGTCCAGAGAGATCTTAGTATAGATACTGGATGGCTGAGGTGAACTGGCTCAAAACCAAAGGCTTCCAGGATCTGGAATAAGAAGTTGCGGTTGACCCTATCAAAGACTGTGTGTGTGTGGGGGGGGGGTTGTTTTTTTTTTTTACCTCCTCGATACAAGAGGATGAGACCAATTTTGTTCTGGTCAGTTCCATAGCTCCATAGTAGGTAGTAACCTACATAGTAGGTTATGTAGCAGAAGCAGGTTGTCCTGGATGGTTCTACCAGGTATGCAGTAGCTCTTTTCTGAGTCTACAACAGAGACCACAACCATTTTGAGTAGGTTCGTCAGGGCTTTGGTCAGGATTTTGTAATCAGTATGCAGTAGTGATACTGGTTGCCAGTTCTTAATGTTACCAAGATCCCTTTCTTGGGTAGTAGCATAAGGGCTGCTTGCTGGCAGCTGACTGGAAGGATCCCATCTTCAAGGCTCTCTTGGAAGATGTGTAACTGCAACTGTCCATATTGGTGTCACAACATTAGCCTTCTATAGGATGCCCTTTTACAAGATTGCTTCACATACCTCTGGCAGACTTGGTCAGCCTTCACTTCCCTCCTGGAAATAACAGTGGAAAATGGGTAAAGCACAAATCACGATTTTTGTTTTTTTGTTTTTTTTTTTTGCCAATGAGGCGCACAGCAGGCAACCCAGTACTGCCACAACAACATGCAAGAGCATAAAGGAAGATATTGTGGAGCCTGAGGCTGCCATAAGGGATGTGGGTAATGACCATGTATTGTACGAGAGCCTCAAACTCCAGAAAAAGCACTTGAACTCCTTTTTTTTAAAGTGTTTGGCCAGAAAGACCTCCAACTCAGAACTGCTGCTTCCAAAAACTTGGAAGCTGATGCCCCAACCTGTTTCCCAAACTGGAGAAAAGTTATGCTGAACACCATCTGCTACCTTACAGTCCCAATCGGTCCAGATACTTACTTACAGATCCTGCCAACATGCAAGAGTGATGTTGGCTTCTACCTGGAGCTGTTTGCAGCTAAGCCTGCCTACCCAGAAGCTATTCAATACCTAAACAAGGGTATCTGAGTCGCACTGTATCTGAGGCCGACTACCTTGAACAGGAGCTGCCCTTGGCAGGGCTTATTGCTTTCATAGAAGACCTCAGCACAATCAAAACTTGACAAATTCCACAAGACTTCTTGACCCCC
>NW_017728906.1:18090248-18104455 GCF_001723895.1 Crocodylus porosus
GGGCTCTTGCCTTGCCCACAGATTGTGCCAGGGCTGGGGCACAGTGCTGGGAGTTACATGAGCCTGTATAATAGAGGCAGGTTGGCCTGGCTCTACTCCTTCCTCCCATATGCAGCTCGCTGGAGCTCCGCATCGCCAGGCAGCTGCACCTGTGTAGGCCACGAGTACCCCAAGGGCTTACCACGTGGTGGTGGTGGTGGTGGTGCTGCTGCTGCTGCCACCAGGGACAACTGTACACCATGGGGGAGAGGGGGTGTGTGTGTGTGTGTGTTGTGGGGGACCCACACCCACATCCTGCGTACCCGAGCTCTGCTTCCCCACTGGGAGCAAGCCTGGACTCCATGGTCTCACCAGCCCTAGCCCCATGCTCTGTGCTCTCTCCAAGCTGCAGCTTTCCTATCGTGTCCCTGCTGCAGAGGAATTGCATGCTTTATTTCAACCACTTTGTTTATATCCAACCTGATTAACTTGCTTCTGTGGTTTTGTTTTTTGTTTTTAATTTTTATTCGGCTTGTTTGCCATGATCAGATTTATTTATTTATTTTTCTCAATAACCTGTCCAAACACTTGTGCTTTTCTTTATGTATGCCAATTAATTATACCCTGCCCAGCCTACGAGCCTATTTTGCTCCTACCCTCCTGTTCAGGAAGGCCCCTGCACCAGCCAGCACACAGCCACCGGCGGACCTGCTCAACTTCTCCCACCTCCAGCAGCTCATCATCGCGAGGATACCTAAGCTTAATGGGTACTTGAGTCTAGTAGGAAGTGTTATATGTCAGAAGCTATTTCAGAGTTTCCTCTGATACTGGGGCAGACGCTAAAACACTTGGATAAAATGGGATTGATAAGAGTTGCTTGTTTCGGGCTAGCAGTTCAGCCTGGAATAGGAGAGAAGTAAGGTTTCTTGGAAAACAGTCCGGGGGGGGTGGGGAAGGGAAGTCTCTTGGGAGTGTAGAGGAATATAGCTCACTTTTTAAATATACGGTATTTAGAAGTCTATTTTATTAGCTACAATTCAGTTGAAACATCAGCATTATTTTATATATAATGGTGGAGTGTGTGTATGAGTGTTGTAGATAACCTACATTCTAATTTATAGAAAAAAGACAGGAATTGCATGCTTTATTTCAACCACTTTGTTTATATCCAACCTGATTAACTTGCTTCTGTGGTTTTGTTTTTTGTTTTTAATCTTTATTCAGCTTGTTTGCCATGATCAGATTTATTTATTTTTTTTCTCAATAACCTGTCCAAACACTTGTGCTTTTCTTTATGTATACTGGCAGACCATGAATTATTAATGGCAATATTTCCGTAAATCACCTGACAAATTGATGATTTCTTCTTTCTCTTTGTATATCAATTTATACTTGCACACACATAGCATACAGATTCTGTATACATCAGAGGAAAAAAATATAGAGCATCACTGTTAATCGGGAGACCCACTATTTCTGTCTTTAATAGTTCAATGGTAGATGTAAAAACGGTGCTAGATTTCTAAATTTTAATGAAAATTTTAGTTCAGAACAAGTCAGAAGGGCATTAAAATTCTTCTTGGTGATTTTGCTGACTTGGCAGGCATGTCATTCTCTTTGTGCTTTTTTTTTTTTTGTTTTGTTTTTGGGGGGGGGGTTGTTTGTTTAAAGGGGGTTTCCTCTAGTTTGCTAGACACAAGTGTTGGACATAAGTGACTGGAGAAATTTTTAGGTTAACTCTGCTCTAGTTCCTGGGCCAGTGTCTGTCTGGTTTTGCCTAGAACCTCAAGCTTTGTTTTAAGAATTGGGTCTTTATCCTGCAAAGACTTGTGCACTTGGGTTTTTATGCAGTACCTAAGAGTCCCATTGAGTTGTCTAGGCACAGGAGCTCAATTCAAAGTTTGAAGAGCTCTAGCTCCCATGAAGCTCAGGAACATATTAGAGCAGCAGTAGTCCTGTATGCTTGTGCAGAACAGGAACCCTTGCTGACATTTGACATCATGGTATTGTATGTAGTAAGTATAAGGAGTAGAAATAGTTGTACAGAGAGGAGGTCTGGAGAAACCCTTATGTTTATACTTTTTTCTTTCATAGGAGAAACCTCTACTGTGACTCTTCAATATTGCCGATTTTTAAGGGGAAGCTGAAAGTCTACGGTAGTGGAGTCTTCTCAAGCAGGTTTCTATATGAAACCTCAGTGTGCATGAAGAGCCTCGGACAAATAGCAAATAGTAGTCAAAAATTATAGAGATTTCTTATAACTGTTAATTTGGCTTACCCTTCTAGTTCTGCTTTCTTTTTCTTTTAAGGGATCTTTTAATACACTTTTAGCTTACAGTTAAATTTTCATTTTCCAAAATGCATATTTATAAGATTAATTAAAAACCTAGTAATTGAAAATAGTGGAGATTTAACCTGGTGGAGTAATAGCATTTGTATAAATCACCTTTCCATTTTATACAATTAAATACTTTAATGTTAAAGTTCATCTCGTATTTCAATAGCAGCTTTAACTAAGACTTTATATGCATGAAATAACTCAACAAGCATTCTTAAGGTCTTTGGAAAAATATGGCAAAAAAGGTCTTTTGAGCTCTGCTTTAATAAGCATTCAAATACTTGTGCTTTAAGAATTCAAGTTTTTTACAGATGCGTGGAATCATTTTCAGTTTGGTTTGTACACCTATTCTGAACTCATCCTTTTTTTCAGCCTTCTAGATAATGGCTTAAATAGCTACTTCAGCATTTGCAATATTCAAAGAGGTTTTGTAGAGACACTTGCAGCTAACTGTTCAGTAATGAAATAACCTTTGTTTTTGTGGGGTTTTTTGCTTGGGTTTTTTGCAAAGTTGGCTAGCACTCATAGGTGAAATCTCTTAAACTTTGCACTTCACACTAAAATGAAAATGGAAATCTTAGAATTTGCAAATCTTGTTTTATTAGTTTTTCCAAGTTTAAATGACAGATTCAAAAAACGGTCTCTCTTTATTTGGCTGTTTATTAAAGGTTCTTCATTCCTTCAGTAAATCTTCAGCACATAAAGTGTGCACTTGGTGTGGGAGCATGGCTCAATGCTGAATGCTGTTGATGTGCAGCATCTTATTAGACCAGCTAGATTTTTCCAAAAAAACCCTTTTAATTGCAGGCTTTCAGGCACAAATGCCCTTCTTCAGGCGTGGGAGAAAAGATTGTAAATGTTCTCCTGGGTAGAAATGAAAGGATGTGGTAAATCTGTATCAAACAGTCCATTTTATATGCAGATTAGGCTCCGAGAGGTTGGAATAGTCTGTTTACCTTGAAGTTATAGTGGTAAGTAGGATGTAGTCATTTCATTTCTACCCAGGAGAACTTTTACAATCTTTTCTCCAATGCCTGAAGAAGGGTGTTGGTGCCCTAAACCTCACAAGTAAAGATTTTGTTTGGGGTTGGCTCTTTTGCAAACATCTAATTAGTCTAATAAAAGAGATCACCGCTACCACGAGTCTTGATTGCTTTTTCCTCTAGACCTAATATGGATACAACCTTGATGCTTGAAAATCTACATGTCTTTTTTCACATCCATCTTCACCATAGAGCAAGATAAGGAACTTGGCTGTAGGGACAAGTTAGTGCAGCTGACCCACAGTGAGGTTTCAGTACATAAGGTTTTAGAGGAAACTAACAAACTAAACAGTAGCAATCACCAGCACTTGATGGCATTCACCCTAGGGTTCTGAAGGAGCTTAGATCAGATATTGCTAAGGTTTTGATTGTAATATGCAACCCATTGCTTAAAAGCAACCTCAGTACGTGAGGACTGGAGGGTTGCCAGTGTGACTCTAGAACGTAGTTTCTCAACCTGTGGTATGTGTACCCCTGGGGGTATGCAAAACAGGCAGGGGGTACATGGGTACCCCAACACTCTCTTGCCCTCTTTCCTCTCTCTTGCCCTCAAAACCTATGGCAAAAAATTGGTGCAGTAAAAAAATTAAATTCCCCAGTTTGTTCAGTGCTCCCTAGGCTTGACCTATATCACGTCTAGCCCATGTACGTACTCGAGTTGTGCATCCCTGGTATAAAAGATGGCAACCCTACCCACACCAGATCAGATGCATCACAGCCTTATATACACAGCCCTTCTTCCAAAATATGGTGCACATTAGTTTGTAAATATAAAATCCCCTGGAAAATTGAATGTTGGGATACTTCTGAAAATTTTCAGAAGTTAGGGGGTACTTGCTACTTAAAAGGTTGAAAAACACTGCTCTAGAGGAGTTGGGGAACTACAGGCCAGTGAGCCTTAACTTCTGTTCTTGGAAAACTGGTAGAAACATCATCATAATAATGATGTAATAGCTGCAAAGCTCACCTGGCTGCAAGCTAAGTGGGTGAGCTGTGCTTAAGAACTCTGCAAGAAAAGGGCAGCAAAACTTTGTAGAGGGTATAAGCTTTTACCAGACAGGAAGGTATGCAGTGCATGGTACATGCTTCTTATTGGAGCATTTAAGCTGTAAACAGAGCCCACACTGCAAACCAGGGGCTCTGATTCACTGCTGAGCCAAAAAACCTGAGGGAGGAAAAAAGCGGGGAGGGAAGGGGGAGAGAAGAGAAGCTGGGAAGAGTCCAGCCCGGAGAGAGGGGGTGCGGACTCGGCCCAAGCCAAGGTAGATGAAGCTGAAACTTGCTCAGGGAGCAAGCATCAGGACAGGAGAGAGCTTTTGTCATCTTGTGAGAAGCTGATTTCCCCACTGGGCTTGGAGCTGTGCAACCAGGGATGCTGGTGCCAGGGAAAGAGTGGGGAGGGGTTGGTAAGCAAGGCTGGTGGGCTTGCTAGAGCTGGGAGAAGCGGCTGAGCCCTTAAGGGGTTAATGACCGGACTATGAGTCATCTGACTGAGATGAAATCTGAGCCATGGAGTCAGGGACCTACAGAGGGAAACCCCTGTTTGCAGCTGGATGTGCTAGGAGGGGGAGACAGCCCTGAGAGGGAGTGGGTTGAGAGAAAACAAACCAACATGAGTATGTGACGGGACACCCTATAACTAGTGTTTGCAGTAAGTGTATTTCCAGGAGGAAACTGCTTAAGAGAACAATCTGCCAATAAAGGAAACAAAAGGGAGCCTACTGCCTGCAGCAGCTGTTCAGAGCCTGTTTTTGCTGTGTTGCCAGGCATGATTAAAGGAGATCATTTTCCCCAGAGCAGCAGAAGCATTGCCTCCGCCATCTAGTGGTGCATCATAGTTATAGCTGTGTTGCTGTTTCTTGTTTCGGGAGGTGGATTGCTATCAGAAGGAAATCAGTTGGGTTATGGGGCAGGGGAAACTGTTTTCAAGCATTATAACAAAGTGAATTTAGTTATTTAGGTTGTTTAGCATAAGTGGGACCACCCAGTAGGTGGATAATTCCAGCACAATGTTGTCGTTGTAAACTTATTCCAGATTGTTAGTTTGTCATTAACTATTGTTGTTATTTCTTTGTTTTGCTTTATTTGTTCCTGTATATAAATTACTCATGTATAATAAAGAATAACATGTTCATTGGGTTCAGAGCTAATTCTGGGTAGTGAGGGTGAGGGGCATACCTTTCCATGGGATACCTCAGTTAGTAGTCTGTCTGAGGGGCTCCCAGGACTACTGGCACCCTGAGGACCCAAAATCTGGTGCATCACCTGGCCTTAGTGTGCTGGCACATATTACAACAAAAAAAGCATTGTCTGGCTCACAGATGAACACAATTTTTACGGGGAGGAGTCAACATGGCTTTGTCAAAGGTTAATCATGCCTCGCCAAACTAGTGGAGTTCTTCGAGGATATCAATAAGTAGGTACACTGGGGTGATGCAATTGCCAGTATACTTGGACTTCAAAAAGCCTTTGACCAGGTACCCTATCAGAGGCTGTTAACTAAATTAGGTAGTTACAGGGATTACAGGAAACATCCACTCAAAGATAGAAAATGAAGAGTGAGTAAAAGTGGTCAGTTTCCAGGATGGAAAGATGTAAACAGTGGGGTCTTCTAAGGATCTGTGTTGGGATTAGTGCTGTTTTAACGTTCTGTTCTGGAAAAGGGGGTGAGGAATGAGGTGGCAAAATTTGTGGATGGCTCAAAATTAGTCAGTGGCAATGACAAAGGCAGTGTGTGAGGAACTAGAATGATTTGGTGAGTAGACAACTAAATGGCAGAAGCAATTCAATGTACATAAGTACCAAGTGATGCACATGAGCAAAAATAACCCACGCTAGACCTGCATTATGATGGGCTCTCCATTACTTGTTACCGTACAGGAACACAATTTTGGGGTCATTGGACAGTTCACCAAAAATATCAGCTCTGCTAAGCAGCTACCACAAAGGCATATCAAATGTTAGGGATTATTAAGAAGATAATTGATAACAAACCAAAATATAATTATGCCCCTTTTTATAAATCAATGGTGCAGCCACACCCAAGTACAGTGCCCAGTTCTGATCCCCACACCTCAGAAAGGATATAGAAGAACTAAAGAAGGGCTAGAGCAGGGTAATAAGGATGATTAATAGTTTGGAGGGGCTTCCATATGAGGAGAGACTGAAGAGGCTGGACTTATTCAGTTGAGGGAAGACATATGGGTTTACAAAATACTAAATGCTGAAGAGAAAATTAAATAGGGATTTATTATTTACCATCTCAGTACAAGAATTAGGGGTCACAAAATGAAACTCGCTGGTAGTAAGTTTAAAGCTATCAAAAGGTGGGGTTTTGTTTTGGTGGTTGGTTTTTAACATAGCATGTAATTAAAGTTTTGAACTCATTCAATCAGATGTTTTAGAAGCTGACAGTTTAACCAGATTCAAAAAGGGATTGGACAAATGTTTGGAAGAAGGAAGGATAGCTACTGAGCATTGGATTTTTGGGATGTAGTGTCTGAAATAGAACTTTGTAGGCCTTAAATGCTGGAGGCTGCAAGTGAGAGAACAGTAGGGAAAGAAACCCTGGTTCCGTCCACTTTAACCTCCTTTTCAGCATCCATTGTCTGCCACTGTGATACAAGATACTGGGTAAGATGGACCTATGATCTCAGTTGAAAGTCCAGTAAATGGCAGTTCTTATGTATATTTTCAAGTTCATATTCACACACAAATATTTATGTATATGTGTTTTTATAGCATAAGTGTGATACAAAAATAATGATGCATCTCCAGCAAAACCAAGGAAGGGATTCTTATGCTATACTCAGAACTGGTGAGACCATGGCTAGAGTACTGAGTCCAGTTCTAGGTACTGCACTTTTAACAAGGATATGAACAAGCTTGAGAGAGTCTAGAGAGAGCTACCCATATAATCAGAGACTTGCATGGCAAGCCGTAAAAGCAAAGGCTGACAGACCTGGGGCTTCTCAGCCTGCAGACGAGAAGGCTAAGAGGGGACTTGGTAGCAGCTTACCGCTGTATTAGGGGAGTAGATCAAGGGCTGGGTAAACAACTGTTCATCAGGGCATCCTTGGGGAAAAATCAGGAGTAATGGCCACAAACTCCTGGAAGATGATTTTAGACTCCAGCATTGGGAAAAACTTATTCCACAGTCTGGACACCGTGACGGTGAAGAAGCTCTCTCCAGGGGTGGTGCAATTGTATCCTCTGGAAATCTGCAAGAGGAGACTAGACTGTCACCTTGCTGGGGTCACTTGACCCCAGTTGTCTTTCCTGTCTGGTACAGAGGGCTGGACTTGATGATGGTCTGAGGTCCCATACAGCCTTGTGAAGTATGAACGTATCATTTGGAAATCTCTGAGTGAGTGGTCGTGTCTGAGTATAGGGGTCTGGATGGCACAAGAGGTCCCATCTAGTTCCCAAATGCAACTGAAACTTTTGAGAACACTAGTTATAAAGGGAAGCCTTTCGAAGGACTGGTTGAAAGGTGCTGTCTCTCAACCTGTTGGTTGTTGATATGTGTGTGTGTGTGTTTGTTTTATGGCTGGGATGGAAGGGAGTGTTTTAAACGAGCAGTAATCATAAGCCATAAGATTTTAGATGTTGGTCAACTTAAATCATTCAGTAGTCCTTACTGCAGTACTGGGAGCAGGTGCTATGCCTTGCTGCTGCCCAAAGTGAGCTGCACCTGTGTTACAACCCCTGCCCCATGGCAGCTGGGCAAGCAGCAGCAGGGCAGAGTTCCCATGGCTTCCCCCCACTGAGGCACAGCCAGAGGAGCCATGGGAGAAACCCCGATGGCTGCGCTGCCTGGCCTTATCCTCTGCTGAGCCCCAGCCTCTTGGCATTTTTTTATTTTTTATTATTAAAAAGCCCTGCACTCACCAGCTGCAGGAGCGGCAAATGTGGTCTCTGGGTATCCGGCAGGGTACCGTGTGCTGTCTGGGAGTTGGGGCAGCTCTACCTGTCAGCTGGAGCTCCTGGTTCAATTCCCCAGCTCTTTAATCATTCCCCCAGTTCTTCCCAGGGCATGGCCCCCAGATCTATGTGGGGTTTCAGCAGGTGGCTGCTGCTGCCAGCTGGGGGAATAGCCCACGGCTGCTGCCATCCCACAACAGCTGGGGGCCTGTGCCCTCCAGGAATTGCTGGGGGAAGTGATCAGACAGCAGGGCAAAAGATTGGGGAGCTGGGGAATTGAACTGGAAGCTGAGGGAATGTTCAGGGAGCTGAACATTCGCCCAGTGCCTGGCTCGGTTTGCCTGGGAGCTGGAGAAGCTTCACGTATCAGCTGGAGCCCGGCAGTGCTTGACCGCAGCTGCCAGGCAGCAAGCGGAGGCCTGCCAAGTTGTGCAGCACCTGCACCATAGGGCAGGTGCTGCACAGATGCCAGGTAGTGAGAGGGGGTGATCCCTGATGCCCCATGCTGCATGGAGAGGCTCTGTCATGAGCGCCCAGAGGGCCCAGTCACTGCTTCTGCAGTCAGTGAGTGTGGGGCTTTTTTATTTTTAAATTATCTCCCCCTACCTGCAGAGAGGCAGGCACAGCCAGAGCAGCCACGGCAGAACTTGCAGCCACCTGGCTGTGTGTACCTCTCCACGACTGATCCAAATCTGTCCAAATCAGCACCAATCTTCTGAAGCTGATTCGGTCAAATCGATTCAGGGTAGTGATCCAAATCTCTGAACTGAATCGCTGTCCTCTGAATCGGCCGAATCTGAATTGAATACTTCCCTATTCGCACAGGCCTAATTAATAGTGAGCCCAGAGGGGTTATACTCGTAATATTACATAGTTCTTGCACAGGAGGTCCATGGTAAACAAAGTACTTCAAAATAGAACCCTGTTTGTCTGTGTTTATTATGACCCTTTGTAAGGCATAGCTGAACCTTTTTTTTAAATCTTCATCATTATGATCATGAGGTGGTTTCTACCTGTCCTGAAGAACTTGTGTATCTACCATAAGCCTACAGCTGGGCCCAACAAACCTTAAGAGAAACCTTGATGCCTTTGTTATGCTATTCTCATGGGGAGGATTACTGTCTTCTGTCTTTAGCAAAAGGAAGTCTCATTTTTGACCTGAAGACAGGCTTCATGGAGGAGACTTATTAGACCTCTCTAGTGTTCTCCCTAATAAGAAAACAGAGTTCTTGTGTGCACATCTGTCTACTTCTGCAAGTGTGGTTTGGGAAACCTGGATAAGAACCCTCTATGTTCTTGTGTCTGGTTCCGAACTAAGCCACTGGAGCAGAGAGTCAAAATGAGCTCCTGAGGACCCCATGGCAAAGTTAACTGATTAAAATGTTGTTAACTTGTCCAACTTTAATTTTATTGTTATGTCTTGTCCTGTAAGCTATGAAGGACCTGCTAGCGAAGCTTTACTATTCATGTTTAATTAGGTGTTTTTGACTATAGAATGGGCGAAATAGAACTGCTACCTCTACAAAGGGGCAACAGGGAATAGTGTTTGCTTAATTGCACAACTTGAACTTTTTACCTAGTTTTGTTTAAATTGGTTATAAAACATTTTTTTCCATGATTTTTCTAAACTTCTCTTCTAATTTTGAACACTGTCAAACTTAGTATGTTATACTGTCAGATTAATGTATTGAGAGAAGGTGCTGGAGAAAATTGATCTGTTCTGGATTAGTTGGTATGCATCCAAGAGTTCTGAAAGCATTTTAAGAATAAAGAGTTGTGTGGCTGACCTGTTTATAAAATAGGCCATCTTATTAAAATCAGGTACTCTACTGGATGACTAAAAGGATGATAATGTTTCACCTTTTAAAACAGTGTTAGTATAATATTGTACATTTTATATTGGTGAGAACTGCTACAATGCTAAGAAGAAAAAAAATCAAATGTAAGATGAGAGCAAAGCAGCTGAACCAATGCATCTCTGAAGGAAGGTCATGCCTTGCAAATTTACAAGCAGAGGTGCAACTATAAGAAGCCCTGTTATTGTGAATTCTGGTGGAATATTTTCTTTTATTTTTTGACCCCCAAATGAGTAAGAGAACTATCTGAATGGAATTTAGCTGGACTATCAAAATGTTTTTGAGAAGTTTTTTGTTTTGTTTTAAGTTTAAGGTTGCCAAGGAAGTTTAGTGGTGGGATCAGATGCACATGGTCATGAAGTAAAGTGGTTGAGAGAATACAGATTACTTGACAATGGTTTTGACAAGGTAGACTGTTAACAGCAGAATATTCTAAACTTGTAAACGAGGACCAATATATATTTTTAAAAAATCTAATCATTTACCAATCAATCATTTTCAGATGACAGAAATTTAGAGAGATCCAAGTCTTCAGGTACATCTAAAGAAAGCTGGATGAATGGGCAATTTAAAAGAATTGGACTAAAGGAATAATTTGTATAATATATTCTAAATTGACAACTTGAGAGGATGAAGAAAAATGGGCAAATCAGTTGAAACCAACCTTTCCGCAACATTCGGTGCTGGGCGTGGAGCCTGGAAATTTTTAAGAGACCTAAAGAGTAGAGAAGATCTGCGTTAGAAACATGGTGACATCATGTATACCTACCTGGCATTGTGTGGCACTAACTGCAGTGCTTTAATGCCAAGTAGGGTGCATTACTGGGACCAGTTAATAAGTTTTAGATCAATAGGCCTCTCTTGGGCTGAATGAGCAAGATCATAATTTAACTTTGTAAGATTAGCTACAAAATGGTAAACAAGTGGCATGCTAAACAGCGCACATGCACCGAATCAGCGTATTTCCTAAGAAAGAGAATTTTTGAGAGAAGTAAAAGTATTCCCCATTATCAAGTTCCTACTACAGCCTAACAGTACTTTTCATAGCAACAGGCAATTGTGAATATATAGTTGATGCTATTTAATAGTGAGTATTGAGAGTACAGAACTGATCAACTATGTATTCAAGTGTTACCTCACCTTACCTCCATACTCAAACTTGTGGAGTGAGGAAATGCTTATGCATGCACAGGTCTTGTAGCATAGAGGGTAGGTAAGAAGTATTTTGTAGAGCCAAGAGTTGGGAAGAGATGAGGGTTACACTTGACTGCCTGCTATCAGGCACTAGAACACTTTTGTGCTGTTCTGGCTATACAGAGTGGTGTAGCCTGGGTCTCTGGCGCCTGGGGGCCAGTGCTTCCATTTGTGCCCTCTCCCTGGTCTGTGGCCGATCACCGAGTCTGGAAAAGCTGGTGGCAAAATGGGAAGTCCCAGCGGCAAAACCAGAAGTACCACTGGAGGACTGAGTACCCCTGGAGGGCCTGGCTTGGGGGCATGCCCCCCCTCCAATTGCTGTTACAGGCCATATATGTGACAGTGATCCAGGAATGTTTTGCAGGGGACCAATTTATGTAAAGGGTGGAATTATTTTTGTTGTTTACAGTTGTCCCTTGAAACCTAGTACTGGCCATTCCTTGAGACAAAGTAGCAGACCAGATGAATCACTGGTGTGATCAGGTATTGTAATTCCCTTGTTCCTTAACTTCTGAGTTCTGAAGCAGGACTTATAATGGGAATTCGTAGTAGAGTTGTGGGTATAGCACCTGTTGTCCCTTTGCTGTTCGCTTTTGCCACATAGTCGTTTTCTTTTAAATATTGAGTATATTACCATAAAACTGTTTGAAAAAGTGGGGTGTGTGGTTTACGTGACTGGCACAGTTAATTTTAATCCTTGTTATTTGTGGGCAATCATCCTACAGTAATAGCAAAGAATTGACTTTTGACAACCTTCCATTTTCCTCAATGTGATAGACAATTAGTATACTAAATCTTTTTTTGTTTAGTGCTGAATGTAGAAAGGTATTCTTGTTTAGCATAGTGTTGCACTGGGTTATGTCAATAATATTACTAGCAGTGTTACCAAGAAAATCAACTTTGCATAGCACATTGGAGTTTAAATTGGAGAAGAAACAGATGGCTTCTTATGTTTACTGCTGTGACAAGCTAATAAAGGCTACTTAAATAACTTGTTCCATGCTGTAATCAATTAAAATTAAATGCAACTGTGATTAGCCTTTCTGGACTGGACCTACTTTACTGCATGTGGAATATTGACCATTAATGACCTGTGAGTGGGACACATCTTAACAAATTCAAGTTTATGAACATTGTCTATTGCAGTCCCTTTGGCAGGTAGGTAAGTTTGTAGTCTAGTTAATGTGTATACTGATAGTCCTATGGCTTCATGGGATATAACAGTACTTCCTGTTAAAAATGTACTGGGTACATGATGATAAACAATTTTCTTGTTTTTCCCAAAGCTGGAGTGCAACCCTTTGTTTTAGATGGTGCTTTGACTCAGACTTTGTAGCTATCAGTATTATTGTTGTGGAACTCATTGACTCTGTTTTGGGTTTTGTTTTTTGTTTCCCCCAGACTTGACCTTGACACCTTCTAATACAAAATAAGTCTATTAGAAATAGTTGACAGAAGAATCAAATGGAAATTGATATGCTGTGACCTACAGCTCCATTAAAAATGCTTACAGTGAATAATACCTTTCAAGCCTATTTTCCTTCTTAAAGCCTATTATTTAAGCCTATTTTTAACTTTATTAATTAAAAAAAAAAAATTTGTGGAATATTCTGGCAGTAAGTTCCTTGTACTAAGCTCCTTTATTTAAAAATGATGCAGTGAATCTCAATTAAAACTGATCTTGAATACTGAAAGCAGATTATGTAACTAAAGTAAATGTGCATTAGTAAACTAGGTAAATTAGTTTTAATGACTACTGTCTCCCCATTGCAAACAAATGAATAACTATATTGTTCTTGTAGTTTACCTAGGCATGTGATTAATGCTCAATATGAAATATTTTTGTGTCCTTTTGGCAATATAAAAACCTGAATGTTTAACAAGAACACATTTTCAAATTAAAGTAATAAATCAGAATTACTGAAGTAAATCCTGTAGTATGCCACACTCCTCAACTGGCTTTGGAAGTGTAGTATTTTGTCCCATGTACTTTTGGCAGCCTGCCTCTTTATCAGCTACTGTCTTTCCAGTCACGCTTGTGTTCACGTCTTTGCTACATGCTCTGCTGATTACCTTGGAAAAGGGCAATGCTGTAACTGTTCAACTGACCTTTCAGTTTATTTTCTCTTGTGTAATATGAAACATGAGCTAACACAGTCTTAGTCTACTGATTTCTAGAAAGAATCTGTCGCTTTATATTCCTACAACTTTCTGCTGAAATATGATGGGGGTTCTCTGTAAGTAGGTTAATTAAAATAATAATAAAAAAGGATTGCAGTGGTATAACTTCTTAAAAATTAAATAGATAAGACCATGGGTATGGGGAAAAGCCCTTTACTACTACTTAATATGGCTATTACATTTTATATGACTAGTGTATTAAAGTAAAGCGAGAAGGTGAGTATTGAATGAAACAACTGTTCTTAATCTGAACATATTTGTATGAGAATCTGTTGCATAAAAATGGATTAGGTAAACAGAAAATGCTATATTGTTAAGCCAAGTTCGTTACGTAAAAATTGGGGAAGTATTCAGAATGCAAGCTTGAACTTTGATGGAGACGTGAGTCAACAGTCAGTCATTGATAGGAGGGGAGGTATAAATGAGCAAGTGGGTACTGTGATGGAAATTGGATGCTGTGATGACCGAATGCACTATTCAGTATTTTAATTATAGTTTGGTGTGTTAGCTCGTAGCAGTAGCAACTTAGTAAGAAGTTCTAAGGGAGAGCATGATCTGACAGTAAGGAGTCAGATCTCCCCCCCAGATCTGTTTTCCCTGCTGTAGCTGTGGGGAGGAGCAGAGGACAAATTGAAGGCAAACCTGTAATAATTCACCTCAATACCTGCAAAATTATAACATTAATAATTTTTC
>NW_017728906.1:18104700-18107655 GCF_001723895.1 Crocodylus porosus
CTGACAGTCACCTTGATGTTCACCTTTTTAATTGAATGGTATGGATGTTTGCTATGAGGCAACTGGAGGGGACCTACAAGAATGCTGGCTGTTGAATTCCTTCTGTATGTCAGTGTATTTACTAAATTACATTTAATGAGAAAAAATAAAGCAAGGTTCTGACTATTTCCTCTATATAGTTTAAGGAAATACTGTGCCAGAACATTAAAGTTGCCAAATGGCTTGCTTGCCTGAAATATTATTAAAATATACTGCTTATGTTATTAAATTTAATTGCTTATTAGTATTTACATTTCTACCAGAAATAGCAGCTGCTGACTGGAAATGTCAAGAAAAACGTAATAATTAGCATCTAATCTTTCCATATACTCAAGATTTTTTTTGTCACATTCTTAGAAATTATAAAGTATTTTAGTGCTAGGAGTTAGACACAAAATGCATTTTTTTTTTAATTACATTAAAATAAGGCACTGTATATGGAACTTGCTACACGGTGAACAGTTGCTCATTAGTTATTGGTAGGCAGATCAATTTATTTATACTATCTTTTAAACATTGCATTCTGCTTTTATCTTCCATTATTGCCACAGACTCATTTACTATTTGTTTTAGATAAAGTGCAGGCAAGATTTTTCTCTCCCCTCCTACCCCTCCCAATTTTTCTTTTAAAAGGGTTTTATTGAAACAGGTTTCCAGTTACAGTTTGGGGAAGAGATTTTATGTTTAATAGGGCTCATGTCCCTCTTGTTCAGCAGAAGCAAGGACTTCTGCTGAATCTTTTTCCTCTGGCAAAATTATGGCACTGTTCTATTAGGACCAAACAATAAACATCTAAGTTCTTTTGTAGCCTGCTTCAGAGGGGGATATGCCCAACACCAAATATGTTTTTTCCATTTGCTTGTCCTGTCAGTTGGGGGATAGCTACATTTTTATAAACCGTGCCCACAATTTCTGTTTTGGCTTCTGTTTAACTTAGTAAAGGGAAATAATAGCAGACATCTTAATAATGTTCTTAGGGAGAAGATTAGGAAAATTGGTGAGATACCAGAAGTGTATATATTAGGGATGTGTGAAATTTGGGCAGCCGTTTCATTTCAGAAGGGTTTTGGTGCCTGAAACACAGAATCTGAAACAAAATGGAAGGCTCCAAAATGGTTTGGAAATCTTTTGGAGGCGGCTCCTGAATAAAAGGAGAGCTGCAGAGCTGTGCTGGAGTAATGTGCCAGGAGGCTGGGACTGGGCAGGGCAGCCATGGGGGCTTCTCTCACAGCTCCCCTCAGCCCAGGAAGAGTCAGGCACAGCCAGAGGAGTTGTGGAAGAAGCCCCCATGGCTGTCTTGCCCAGCACCAGCCTCCTGACACTTAAAAAGCTGGCTGCAGCAGTTGTGATCGGGGCCTCTGAGGCCTTGTGGCAGAACCCCCCTGTGCAGCGGCAGGCACTGAGATTGCTCCCACCACCGCAGCTGTTGCATCACGTGGGTGCAGCATGGCTCAGCAGGTTGCCACACACTGGGAGCAGTCAGCTGGAGTCTGGCACTGCTTGGCCCTAGCTCCCAGACAGTGCACAGCACCCTGCTGAGGTGCGCTGTATCCATGCAATACAAGAGCTGCTGCACGGGTGCCAAGTGGGGGGAGGGTGATCCCCACTGCCCCATGCTGCTTGGGGGGGCTCTGTCATGAGTTCTCAGAGGCCCTGATTGCTGCTGCTGCTAGCTGTTTTATTTTTTTTTTTTAAGAGCCAGGAGGCTGGTGCTGGGCAAGACAGCCATGGGGGCTTCTCTTGTGGCTCCCTCTGACAAGGGCCGAGGCAGCCACAGTTGGAGAAGCTGCAGAATAAACAGGCACAGCCAGATGGCTGCAGGTTCTCCCCAGCTGATCCGAAACAGTTTTGGCCGTATCGAAGTGAAACAATGATCCAAAACACCGAAATGACGCATAGCCGTTTTGCATAGCCCTAGCATATATACCAATTTCAGAAGCATGCACAATAAAAGGGAAGAATTGGATGCCTTAATACAATCTGATTTATGATATAACTGGGATTACAGAGACATGGTGGGACAGTTCACATGACAGGAGTAGAGTCATGGATGGCTATAGCTTGTTCAGGAAGGCTAGGGAGAGGAAAAGAGGAGGTAGTGTTGTTGTTCTATATAAAGGTGACGTGCATATGTTCTGAGGTGGAAGGTAGGCCTGTTGGTCAGATGGTAGAACAGGGCGGTTGTCAACATGGGTGTCTGCTACAGGCCACCAAACCAGGAGAGAGGTGTGGATGATGTTGTCTTGAAATAACTGATGGACACTTCCAGATCTCAGGACCTGGTTCTCATGGGTGACTAATTATTGGGACATGTCCTGGGAGGGAAACAACAATGCCCAAGCAGTCCAGCAAATACTTGGAAAGTGGTGGTGATGGTGGTAACTTCTTAGAGAGGCCAGCTAGAGGAGAATCTTTTTCCAAGGTGCTCACAAACATGGACAAATTGGTTGAGAATGTGAAGGTGGAATGTAAAGTAAATGAGGCTAACCACAAAATGATAATGCTCAGGATCCTACAAGAGACTAGGCACACATCCAGGAGGGGCCAGCAGGGGACTGCATGCTTAGGGGCAACCAATACGGGTTCATCAGTAGCAGGTCCTGTCAGACCAACCTGGTGGCCTTTTATGGTCAGATCACCAAATCATTAGATGCAGGGGTAGCAGTGATCATAGTCTTCCTGGACTTATGGAAGGCTTTCGACATGGTCTCTCACCCCGTTCTCATTAAGAAACTGGGGGACTCTGGTGTTGACACCCACACAGTCAAATGGGTCGCCAACTGGCTGGAGGGCCGCACCCAGGGATGGGTCCTTCTCAACCTGGAAGGACGTGGGCAGTGGGGTTCTGCAGGGCTCGGTCCTTGGGCCCGCACTGTTCAACATCTTCATCAGTGACTTGGATGAGGGGGTAAAAAA
>NW_017728906.1:18108069-18109368 GCF_001723895.1 Crocodylus porosus
CTGGGCGCCGCACTTCAAGAGGGATGTGGACAACATGGAGAGGGTCCAGAGGAGGGCCACTCGCATGATCAGGGGACAGCAGGGCAGGCCTTATGAGGAGAGGCTACAGGACCTGAACCTGTTCAGCCTCCAAAAGAGAAGGCTGAGGAGGGATCTAGTGACCTGCTATAAACTAGTCAGAGGGGATCAGCAGGCATTGGGGGAGTCCCTGTTCCCCCGAGCACTGCCAGGAGTGACCAGGAATAACGGTCACAAACTGGCAGAAGGTAGATTTAGGCTAGATATCAGGAGGCGCTATTTCATGGTCAGGGCAGCTAGAATCTGGAACCAACTTCCAAGAGAAGTGGTGCAGGTTCCTACCTTTAAGAGGAGGTTAGATGAATACCTGGCAGGGGGTCGGACTAGATGATTTACTCAGGTCTCTTCCGACCCTAGAAACTATGAAACAAGGCCACTAGACTTCAGAAAAGCAGACCTTAGCAAATTCAGAGAGCTGATGGGCTGTTCTGCTGGGAGAAAAATTGGAGAGAAAAAGGAGTCCAGTAGCACTGATTTATCCTTTTTAAGGAGTACTGCCTTTCGAGTGTACAGGCATACAGGGAGAAAATTAGAAAGGCCAATTCATGCTTTGAGATGCAGCTGACAAGGGACATAAGGCACTAAAATGGGATTGTATACTTTTGTCAAAACTGAGAGGAAGACCAGAGAAACCACAGGTCCCATACAGAATGTGGAAGGTGTACAGGTATCAATGAGGCAGAGAAGGCTGAAATATTTAATGACATTTTCACTTCAGCCTTTCTAAATAGGGACAGCTCCCAAGGAATATATGCAGTTGACAGCAAAGATAGGGAATGAGGCAGAGCCTGGAGTGATGGCTGAAGAGGTCAGTTATTACTCAGAAAAGCTAGATGTTTTCAGATTGGCAGGGCCAGGTGGAATGTGCTCTAGGGCATGGGAGGAATTGGCTGAGGTCATTTCAGAGCCCTTAGCCATCTTCTTTGAGAAATCACAGAGGTTGGGAGAGGTCCCACATGATTGGAAAAGGGGTAAACACAGTGCCTATTAAGAAAGGGAAGGAGGAGGTTCTGAGGAACTACAGTCTAGTCAACCTGACACCTACACTTGGAAAGATATTGGAGCTGGTTCTCAAGGAATCCATTTTGAAATACTTGGAGGAGAAGGTGACCAGCAAGGATCCTGGTTTTCTCTGTTTAAAAATCACAATTTCTCTGATTTAAGCCCCCCAAATCTGTGTGTTTTCCCTAATTTTAAAATGAAATGTATCTGTATATGACT
>NW_017728906.1:18109913-18116887 GCF_001723895.1 Crocodylus porosus
ACTGATAGTTAAGCACAATGATCCAGTCAGCTATCTATCCACCTTGCAGAGCTTTCATCTAGACTGTATTTCCATAGATTATTAATGAGAACATTTTGAGAGACTGTATCAGAAGATGTGCTAAAGTCAAAGTATATTACTTCTACTACTCTCTCCCAATTCACAATTCCTGTTGCTTTATCATAGAAGGATTTCAAGTCAGTCAGGCATGACTTGCTCTTAGTGAAAACTGGATTCCTGTTCCTGATCACCAGGGATCCAGGTTTTCCATTTGCCATGGAAAAATGAGGATTTCTCATTTTAAAGGAGAAAAAAAGTGTATTTTCTCCTTTTAAAGGAGGAAAAACACAGAAAACATGGCTCCTATGTGCATGTCAACACATTGCCTGGCTGGCACGTACATGTGGAGAGCAGTTCCTGCAGCTCCCTGCAGGCAAGTTGGGTGGGGGAAGGATGGGAAGGCCCTCATAGTGAGGGAGGGAATGGGCAGGGCTGGGGCTGGGAGTGCTGCCCAGCCAGGGCAGTGCCTAGGACCTGGGGCTTGAGGCCCAGGGCCATGGTGGAAACACATGGCCACAGGGCCTGACTGGGGAGCAAGACAGAGCAGCTTGCCCAGGTGGCAGCAGGGGAGCTGGTTCCCTGTCACTGCATGCACCCTTAAGGAGGCGTGGGGGGCGCGGCACGTGTACCCTGCTGTCCTCCCCCTGGGGCCTCCACAGTCCAGTGGGTGGGATCCGGCCCGTCAGGGCAGAGTGGGGCAAGGAAGCCAAGTGCCTCCATCAGGAGCCCTGAACCACCATGGCAAGGCACTCCCCGCCTACCTGGCAGCAGTAGGGGTGACATTGCAGAGTAGTGCACCCTGCTGCTGCCGGGCAGGCAAAGGGTAACTTGCCATGGTGAAGCGGGGCTCTGGAGGTGGCACCAAGCCTCCGCTCCCTGCCCTGCACCAGATCCCACCTGGGCTTTGCAGGCCCACAGCAGCCGCCAGCCCATATCCACCCCACTTCCCCTCCCTATGGGCTCTTCTCCAGCAATGCCACCTGCAGGGGAGGGGGAGCCAGGCTCCCCATTCCGCTCCAGCCACAGCAGCCACCAGCTCCTGCAAGCAGCAGTCAGGGCTCAGGCATAGCTGGGGGGGGTAGGGGCAGGGGGATGAGGACCCAGGTCTCTGGCCATGTAGCCCTGGAGGCTGTGGGTTGGGTGTGAGGGGCACTTGAAGGAATGGGGGGTGGGGGTGGGAGCTAGCAATCGTCAATGGCTCAATGTCCAGTTGGGAAGAGGGGTCAGTCCTGGGTGTGATGCTGTTCCACATCACAGAGAGGATGGAAATAGACTTTTCTCTGTGGTCATAGGGGACAGGACTAAGAGCCTGCATAAGGGAAAATTTAGGTGGGCCGTTAGGAAGGACTTCTTGACTATGAGGCCGGTCAAGCTTTGGAACAGGCTTGATAGGAGTTGTGGAAACTCCATCCCTGGAAACTTTCAAGAGCAGGTAAGACTTGGCTGGGATTGCTTAGTCTGACTTGAGCAGGGGCCTATACTAATTGACCTAATGGGGGCCCTTCCATAAGAGAAGGTACCATATGAGCCCTATTTTTGTGACTGTTACAGCATCTTGGAAGGCACCTATTGCAGAGAGGAGGGGTACTAAATAGAAAGGAGTAAGGTTATTTAAATATAACTTAATGTAAAAGGGAGAATCAGGAAGGGCACTCCTGAGAAGGGAAGGTAAATTGAAGTGATCAAAGGGGATAAATAAAATTGAACCCTTTTGAGAAACATAGGGGTTATAAAACCTGTAATGGGATAATTGTCAAAGTCTCTTTTGAGACTATACTCAACATAGTCCAGTCTCTGGATGATTCTTCTTGTTCTGCAATTTCATTTTCATGTTCAAGTTCTCGCCCTCACTTTTATAGAGTTTGTATTTTTTGTATCTGGCTTTTGTATCTTTCTGGGACCTATATAAAATCAGTGTCCATTCAAGCTTTTACATTGTGATTGCCCTGTCTATCTGGTGTAGGTAGCAGAAGGATACTTCAGGGCATATGATGTTGATGAAAAAGAGCAGGTGAATGAGCCCATGATGTGTTGCTTGGTTCAGTGGTGATGTGATCTGTATTGGTGTGGGGGTAAATCTAACTTCTGCATCTGGAACAAGACCTGGTGGCTTGGTGAGAGGAATAGTTAGTTTGTTGTTGAAGAGATGTCATTTTAGGTTGGGTAGCTATATATCAAGCCAGGCTTGTCCCCCATAGCTACCTTGAGACCGTCATCGTCATCCAGGAGCATTGGAGGGCCTTTAATGATATGTTCATTAAACATGAGGTAATCTTGGGGAGTAGAGCATAATGTGGATGACTTACCTCTCCATCCTCTTGAACAGTGTTGCGATCTCATTTATTTTTAATTCTGTATCTTGCTAATGAATTGGTACACATGATTAAGATTTTCCTCAAGGTGAAAGGTGAGATGAGTCTTGAAGGCAGAAATGGCAACAGGGATAATCTGATTGTGTGTGTATAGGGGTACCATAAAGACATTAAGGTTGGTTTTTTTTTGTTTTTTGTTTTTTTCAGATGTGATAAAATTCCCCGCTATCTAAGTAATGTGCGTTTAATGTCAGAAAATTCAGTGGACAAATTTCTGTTGCAGAAATGGGTATTAAAAAGCATTTTACCATCTATAGGATCTACCTATGTCCATTAATTCTTTCCTTTGTGTAGTACCTCCAGATCCTATCAAACTCTTGTGTCAGCTGTTTAGTCTAAAAGACAAAGGAAAACCTAATTTGAACAAAATAAAGTATTTCTGGGTAAGCAAGTAAAGCGACTAGAAGTTTAAATGCTTCATTCACAAGCTTTTTCTAGTATTTATTTCCATCTCTTCTACCACTTTTAGCTTCAGTACATGCATTAAAAGCCTGCTTATATGTGGAAGGAAGACTGTTTGGTCTCCTTTCTTGCATTAAAGCAAATGCAACTTACAGAATTGCATTTGGCGCAAGATACTTCCCTTCTGATGTTTTCTGAGTCCATTCTGATATTAAACAACAGTCCAGAAGAGCTCATAAGGCACTATAACTTGGGGGAAAAAAATCAGAACAAAAACTATATAAAAATTGAAATGGCTGTAATCTTATAGAGTAAACCATGTCCTAAATATGCAAATACTGAACTTTTTATCTTCACTTTGATTTCAGATTGGTACTGTTTGCAGGTTATCAATGGAGATGACCTGCAGAGATGTTAAAATATTGCAGGTTCATTCCAATGGATAGATCAGAGAAGGAGGACAGGTTAAACGGTTGCTTACTAACTTTCCTAGTATAAGCAAAGCTTTAGGAAATTTAAGTTCAGCCACCCACAGTTGCTCTTAGACCATAATCTCAGAAATGAGTGAATTGCCCTTTTAAAATCTTTAAAATGACAGGCTCCTTCAGTGGGTGGATCTTTATAAACACCAGACATCGACCTTTGCTGCTACTAAAGCAAATTCACTGAACATTTATCTCATGCCTCATACATTATATTTCTGGAACGCTGTTGGTTAACGTATTCTGAATGCCCCAAACTGAATAGAATATGTGGGGGCTTGTCTACATAGGGAGTTGAGATGAATTAGCTTAAAAAAAGGTTTTGTTAATGTGCTTGAAATAGTGCATTAAACCGTATGTAGACATTCTCATTCAAAAGTAATGAGCATCCACAAGGGAGTTTAATGCACTTTATCTTGCAAACATTACAGTTTTAATTAATTTTCATTAACTTCCTGTGTAGACAAGCAGAGGGTGTGTAAAGGGAGGAAAGAGCAAATAGAGACTAAAACAAATAAAGCAGTGGCTGAATGCAAATGAAAACATGATCTCCCTGCTGATGTGGTATGCCAGTATGCAAAGATTGGAGTCAGTGATCATATTGCAGTGGTAGCTAAAGATGTGCCCCCATTGTGCTGCATGTGAATGGTTTCTCTTTTCCACTGGTAACTATTCTGTGATTTTAAATTAGAAGGTGGTGGGTAAATTTTGCTATTTATTTGTTATGCTCTAATGCCGTACACTTAAGTCTTTTAAAGCTTTGGATTGGGCAGCCCACCGTGGGCCACCACTTTCCTCTTGGGGCTGCGGGAGAGGAAGAGAGGTTATGTTAAACAGTGCCTGCCATAGGCAATGGTGGAGGGAGAAAATAAGCAGTGCCTTATGTAGGGAGGGGATCAGCTGTATATAGCTTAGGGCAGGGAAGGGGATGCTATGCCAGTTTGAGCTGCTTTTTGCTTATCTGCTGTACCATGGGTTGGGTGATCCAGTCACTCTGGGGGCCGGTTCTGGCCCACAAGCCGTAGGTTGAGCACCACTTTTGTTTTCTTTACCACGCTGGTTTTTACTTTGTCCCTTTTTGATCTGCAGAAGGAATAGGAGCAAACCTTAAGTGATGAGTATAATGTTGTACATCTATGGCATTTTTCTGCTTGCACCCATCCCTGAGACCTGTATTAATTCTTGCCTGCAATCTCATGTTCCCACTGAAGTTATTGCTGTTTGTCTCCTGATACAGACAGTTAGGTCTTCATCGAGTCCAATATAAACTGTGGCTGTACCTATAACTGTTGCAGTCTTAGCATGTTGGGGAGGTGAGCCAAGAAATAACAGAAACAATTACTGACTCATTCCGTCACAGATTACTCATAGCTTGGGTGCAATGAACTGAATTTATTACAAAGTTTTGGGTTTTTTTTAATGTAACACAGTCACAAATATGATGTTTCTGAATTTACATGGCCTAATCCTTCTTTTTCCTTTTTGTTCTTCTCCATCCCATCCTCCCATACTCAACTTCATTCCCTGATCTACCAACTTCATGAGACTGAGCTTTTTAATTATTTATTTATTTATTTTTGGAGGAGGGAATGTCGCTCTGCATATTGAAATCCAGTCTTTTCTTTCCTTTCTAAAGGCACCCTGCTTTGCTGGTAAATGTTACTAATCAAATTTATAGCTAAGAGGCTATGTTTTGGATTGTTTTTGAGCTTTAGGCTTGGGCTGAACACAGGTGTCTGTACCTGCATAAGTGACATGTAGGGGTATGATGTAACTTTTGCTTTTTCCTTAACAAAAAAAAAAAAAGCAGTTATATCCTTAACATGAATATAGTTATAATTTATTTAATGGCAGCTTTAATCCCTGTTTGGTTTTATTCCCTTTTCTTCAGATAAATAATCTGTAAGCACACTTATGCAGTAGAACTGTCCTTACAGTGTGTGTTTAGTTACACTGCAGCATTTAAGGTGGTAGACCTTTCCTATGTAGACTACTAAGCAAAGGAGACTTCAAATACTCCCTAATGCACAATGTTACCTTTTTACTGCACTATCAGTACCTGCCACTCTGGATTAAAATTGATGGCAAGCTGTTCGCTACACCTGAAAAGATAGGGAGTGTATGATTCCTGCCCCCCCCCCCCAATAGATCTACATTCAGAAAAGATATGGAGCAGGGGGTCTTGAGGCTAAAAATGTAGAGAATCGCTGATCTCTTTGGTACCACGTCAGGGCTGTGGGCACAGGACCTCACCCTGTTGTGCCACCCTGGCTTTTCAAGGGCCAGCACAGTGGCTGGAGGATTGGGGGGAGTGGAGAAGGCAACAGTAATGACAACAGCGCTCAGAGGAGCAGCTGCAGGCACTGCAGGGGCGGTTGCAGGTTGTGGACAGGGCAGCATACTGTTTACCTCTTTGCATAGGAGGGTGTTGTGCTGTAGCACTCACTGTGGGAATTGCCGATTTAGAGGGAAAGTTGGGGGCAGCCACAGGCCAGGAAGGAGGGAGGAGGTGATTGTACCTGTACTCATACCTTGCCTGGGCAAGCTATGCTGCATGTGCCTTCTTCCCCCATCCTCAGCTGGCTCCTGGGATCTAGTATGTGGGCAGTCTCCCACACACGTGTATACCCACCCACACACACTTCCCAAAGACCTCCTCCCCACACAATATACAAGAGTAAGACCTTATTTTGAGCTCTTATGCATTTGCCTCTATGTACGCTACTCAACAAAACAGAACATTTTTAAAATAATTAAAATACAATATAGTAGATGTTTTATTTTTAGTGTGAATTTTCTTTATCTATAATTTGTCAAAATGATATCTTCTGAAAGGTATTTGTGTTGGGCCATCGACAGCTCACCAAAACTTGTTATGTGGCCTGCTGGCTGAAATAACTGCCCACCCCTTGTCTAGGGACCTTGAACACATCTTGAAGTGTGGAAAATTGGTCAAAGAAGTGAAAAAAGCAGAGGTGCAGGTGCTTATCTTGTTTTAAAAGGCCCCAAACAAGCCATTTTCAACTTTGAGTAATGACTTTGGAGGTCTCATTTTTAATGGCTCCTTTCTTATAGCTCCCTTTTAACTTTGTTTATATAATTATCAAACCAGATTTGTTCTGTCATACCACAATCTTTTTAAGGGAAAAATTTTATTGATTCAAATACTTCTTGAACTACAGATGTTTAATGACAGTTGGTAGATATTTCAAAATGCATACAGTTTTAAGTATAATTGTACATGTGGGGTATAGGATGCTTTTACTTCCTGATCTAAATGAGAGTAACCCTGGAATCAAGTTTCTGTTGAAGACTTTGGTTTAGAGGTTCAAATTCTTGTTGAGAACTTTGTTAGCTTTAGGAGTGACTGTGTACCTCATGATGTTTAAAGAGAAAATCATTATGTTGGTAAGGAAAATTCATGAGTGTTTTGAGTTAGAATCTCATCTCTGTAAAATGTTGATCCCTCATCTGGTGGACACAAACCTTCACATAAGAATTTAGAGTGTTTTCAGCAGCATCATAATTAGGGACTGCTCATGCATCTTGCATGTCCTCACTTTTTCCTTTTTTTAACTCCTAATGCATGGGGGAAATGGGGTGAGGCATCCCAACAACACAGAGCTTTCTCACTGCTCCTTGGTAGAAAGTCAGAATA
>NW_017728906.1:18116987-18120200 GCF_001723895.1 Crocodylus porosus
TACCTTGCCTGGGCAAGCTATGCTGCATGTGCCTTCTTCCCCCATCCTCAGCTGGCTCCTGGGATCTAGTATGTGGGCAGTCTCCCACACACGTGTATACCCACCCACACACACTTCCCAAAGACCTCCTCCCCACACAATATACAAGAGTAAGACCTTATTTTGAGCTCTTATGCATTTGCCTCTATGTACGCTACTCAACAAAACAGAACATTTTTAAAATAATTAAAATACAATATAGTAGATGTTTTATTTTTAGTGTGAATTTTCTTTATCTATAATTTGTCAAAATGATATCTTCTGAAAGGTATTTGTGTTGGGCCATCGACAGCTCACCAAAACTTGTTATGTGGCCTGCTGGCTGAAATAACTGCCCACCCCTTGTCTAGGGACCTTGAACACATCTTGAAGTGTGGAAAATTGGTCAAAGAAGTGAAAAAAGCAGAGGTGCAGGTGCTTATCTTGTTTTAAAAGGCCCCAAACAAGCCATTTTCAACTTTGAGTAATGACTTTGGAGGTCTCATTTTTAATGGCTCCTTTCTTATAGCTCCCTTTTAACTTTGTTTATATAATTATCAAACCAGATTTGTTCTGTCATACCACAATCTTTTTAAGGGAAAAATTTTATTGATTCAAATACTTCTTGAACTACAGATGTTTAATGACAGTTGGTAGATATTTCAAAATGCATACAGTTTTAAGTATAATTGTACATGTGGGGTATAGGATGCTTTTACTTCCTGATCTAAATGAGAGTAACCCTGGAATCAAGTTTCTGTTGAAGACTTTGGTTTAGAGGTTCAAATTCTTGTTGAGAACTTTGTTAGCTTTAGGAGTGACTGTGTACCTCATGATGTTTAAAGAGAAAATCATTATGTTGGTAAGGAAAATTCATGAGTGTTTTGAGTTAGAATCTCATCTCTGTAAAATGTTGATCCCTCATCTGGTGGACACAAACCTTCACATAAGAATTTAGAGTGTTTTCAGCAGCATCATAATTAGGGACTGCTCATGCATCTTGCATGTCCTCACTTTTTCCTTTTTTTAACTCCTAATGCATGGGGGAAATGGGGTGAGGCATCCCAACAACACAGAGCTTTCTCACTGCTCCTTGGTAGAAAGTCAGAATAGCCTCAGCATCCTTAATGAAATTTAACTTGTCACATAGCTCATACAATATTGATTGCAGTTGTTGTTTTCCAAAGAGTTTTGTTTTAAAGTCACCCCTCTAAAGCTCATTATATAGGAAAGAGAAGTTAAGTTATGTAGAACTTACGTAAAAACCAGTTATAGTGTTTTTAGCTCCATGGCTGAATTTGCTTCAAGAGTTTTAATCTTCTCCATATTGAGGATGGGTAATTCACAGAAAGACTTATGGATGTACCAAGTGTGGAGGTTTTTTATGGGGGGAATGGGGGATGTTTTTGTTTTGTTTTTATATCTTAGGGGGGAGCCATATCATCTCTACAAGTTTGATTTGTATATCTTTTTCTGGTTAAAGAGCATCATGTAGTCCAATTGAAACTTTACCTCCTTGAGAAGACATTGACAGGAATGCCTGGTTCCAAAGAAATTCAGGAGAGAGTTGCTGAATCTGTCCAACCCCCCCCCCCCAAACCTCAAAAACTCCAGCATGTAAAGACAGCACCTAGTAACATCCCCAAAACTTCACCTATTAAATAAATTGGATCAGGACCTCAAGATAGAAGAGAACTCAGATCTGATCCCAGAAATCTAACACTACTGGTAAGCCGCTGCAGAAGCAACCTGTTCTCTTGTTGCCTGTAGAAGAAAAGTGAGCTCCAGTTCCAGGTATACCACTTCTTTTTACCTGAGTAGAAGACTAAAAAACCAGGGCTCAAAAGAGGTAGCAAAGATGACACTTTAAATCTTTGGACTCTGTAATGATGCAGTACTGATGCAAAACAGTATCTAAGGACTAGATATTTATCAACAGCTACTGAAGCTCCAGAACTGGACTTGAACTCTTGGTATTGGCTCGTGCAGTACCAAGCCCATTTCCCTAAAAATATATGGTACCAATTTGGCAAACTTTTCATTTCTCAGCATCTGAGTTGCCTCTGCTACTACAAAGACAAGTGACATGCACTCTCCCGGCACACTTGAGAATTACTTGCCCCTGGAATTCCCTTATTCTAGCAGTGTTCTTTCTAGCAATAAGACAAATATGTTCTCTGGTGAATCCTTATCTACAAGTGATAAAGATTTCCCTCTGTTGTAGCACTCATGAGAAGGAATTAGGGGGCCCTCTTCAGCTCCTAGCTTCTTCTGACATGTTGAAAGATTTCTTCCTTCCTAAATTAGCAGGTATCCAGAAGAAATTCTTTCCTGATTGGTGCAATTTTTACTTTGCTGAATTGCTTGCCTTCAGAAGTCCAACAAGGCACAGAACAAAAGTGTGGGGTTTTTTTGGTTTGTTTTTGGTTTTGTGTTTTGTTTTTGTTTTGTGTTTTAATTTTTGTTTCACAAGACCATGTGTGACAAATGGTATAGTTCCATGGCCAGAAATATTTCATCTACTGAGATGAGATCTGAGAACAGTTCACAGCACGAGAAACTGATCCATTTTGAAAGGCACAGTGTTTTCTCTGAACATTGGAAAAGTGATTGAACAGAAATCTAGTTTTCAGAATGGGGGGGGTGGTATATCATTTTCAGAATATTGTTCCAAAGTAAGCATAGACAATACTAGTTTAAGCATTCAAACCAAGTTGTCAGTGGAAGAAAGGAGCTTGCTACCCTATTCAAACAATCATTGAAGCATGCAATGCTTTATTTCAACCATTTCAACATTTAACAGTTTACACTTACTCTTCTTACTATGTGCATTTATGCAGTAACTTAATTCAGCTCTGAGAATCCTTTGGCACCCTATTTTTAATGTCAGCGTAAATCATATTTTCCAAAACTTGCTTTCTGTTTTGAAAATGAAGATTATACATTTTTTATAAACACTACTACTTTTACTGTATTGGGATAGCAATGTGGTGATGAGAAAATAATTTTAGTTAAAGCTAAGGATGTTTTTGTTAGATATTTGTTCTGCAGTAAATACATTGTGGGGGGAAAAAAAAACATACCCCTAGTGCCAGGTTCACAGTTCATTAACCAGGTTACAATGCTTAAGCTAGCATGCAGTTCACATTTCTGGTTATCAGTTAAGGTACAGCTCAGGTTTATTAAGTCGTATGG
>NW_017728906.1:18120505-18121934 GCF_001723895.1 Crocodylus porosus
CTAAGAATCAAACATCTACTATAACACTTTTGAATTTTATTTAAAAAAATACTTTTGTTCTGATTTACATGTTCTTGCGTAGTATAGTGAAGTGAGTGCATAATAGCTCAAAAATAGTCTTACTCTTGTATATTGTATGTTGGGTTTGTGGGTGGCTATGGCTCTGTGGGGAGGGTGTGGATGTGCTGGGTTTGTGTGTGAGGGGTAAGGGTTAGATTAAGTGTGGGGGCCCCCCTCCCTCACCACATGCTCCCCCTATGGTGCACAGCCCCTGCCACCGGTGGTGGCAGCAGCAACAGGCAGTGGACCCTCAGTTTGCTCATGGCCTGCTCACACAGAGCCCCCCTGCGACACGTGGCCTCAGCCAGTTGCAGGACTTGCATGTGGCAGCAAGAAATGGGGCCAGGCCAGTACACCTCTATCGTGTGCCACTTCTTAGAAATCACATACAGCTCTCAGGACTTGGCCAGAGCCTGTGTGATGAAGCAAGTGGCCTGTCCTCACTCCCTGCCACCACGTGCAGCTCCCAGGACTCCACAGGGAAGCAGGGAGCAGGGCTGAGTGGCCTGGCTCCATCACTTCCCTGCTACTTATAGTGGAGTCCTGGAAGCTGGGAAGGCTGCCAGCTCCATTGCGTGGGGCTCCCTCTGCACTCCCCCTCATGGTGCACAAGATCTGGGAGCTGCATGTGTGCTGCAGCAAGGCCTGTGTGATGGAGCAGAGCTGACCTGGGCTCCATGTTCCTGCTATCAAGTTTCATGTGGGCCCCAGGATCTGTGTCCTCACTGACCCCGTGCTTCCCACACATAGTTGCTTCCCTACCTGCTTCCCAGAGTGCTGCAGCAAAGACACGAGGAGCAGCTGCTGGAGGCTGGGATAGCTGGGCAGGTCCCCTTCATGGAAACAGCAGCAGCTCCGCCTGGAAGCTGTCAGGACCAGGGCCCTTCTGCTTGAGAGTGGAAGCAAAGTGCATGGTGCTGGGCAGGGTACAATTAATTGGTGGGCCCCTGTGGGCTGGATGAAATTGCCTGGTGGGCTGGATCTGGCCTGTAGGCTAGAGTTTGCCCACTTCTTTTGCTGTAGCCTATGCTGTTATGATATAGTTAGTCAGCCTACCCAGCCAAGTCTTCACAGAAGGAGGCTTCTATGAATCTGTGGAGTGACCTTAGGAAACTTAAAAATAGCACATGGTGGGGGAAGCTACAGGAGGTGTCTGAATACTATTCATTGTAATGTTCAGGATATTGAGTAAGTTATGTCCTCATCTAGCATTTTTCTTGGACAAAATAAATCCTGCACACTAAACTACATGTGCAGACTCTTCCCCTCTCATTCCATTGTCTTTATTTTTGTCCAGCTGTCATAAATGGTACAGGATGAGATTCATGCTTCATCTCTCAGAAAGATACTCTGAAGCTTTTATTAATGG
>NW_017728906.1:18122494-18128249 GCF_001723895.1 Crocodylus porosus
GCTAAGAGTAAAATATAGTTCCCTTAGGTTAGACAGTGCCAGCTTTAGATTCCATGGTGAAGTTAGATGTTTCTAATGGGAGAAAATACTTTTGAGAAAGGTTTAATCTATTGAGGCAAATGCACACCTCCCTTGTAGTGAAGAATGATTGCTTGATAATATCAAGCAACCTTTTTTATGAAGCTTGGTGACAATCCTGACTGCTTTCCAGTCAGTGTTGAATTGTGCCTCATTCATCCTGTTAGTTTGGGTTTTTCTCCTTTAATTTCAAGTGTGCACTCTTCTCCCAGTGATGGCTGTCTTAACACAGCTTAAATATTGAGTTTTTCAATAACACTTCATAAAAATCCTTTTCTGTTGAGACAGTCAGAAGCCAAGGTTGTCTTCATCTTCAGTAATAATTTATTGTAACCCGTTCCTCTTCAGCCTCCCTAATACTTATAGTAAAAACAGATGTTGTGTCTGAGTCTGTTCTAATTGATTAGAGCCGAAACCTTGGAGAGGCATAACCCTCTGTACAGGCAGGTTGTCCCTGGAATTAATTTCAATTTGAATTAGTTGCAGTTGTTGTTTTTTGGGAAAAAATGTTATCTTCGCAGGTACTTAAAGCAGGACAGTGGGCTTTGTCCCAGGATGAAAGACTGTCCCAGGAGAAATCTGGTATCACTTTTACCCGTACTTAATCTGGTTTACAGCCACAGACAACAAAGAGCAAACGGAAGAGGCAAACAGACGAGCAGCCAGCTAAGGTGTTTTTAAAACAGTTGAGCTTCTGTTTTAAGTTAGATTGGATATTTGAATTATTTTCTATAAACAGCTTACTTAAAATATCTTTTAATTCGTGACGATGAATTCTGATTTTATTAACGCCATTAAACTTCCATTGCTTCACTGGGACTTGTTTAGGCAGAGAACTGTCTTATTATGAACAGCATGTATCAGTGGGGTCTGAGACCTGTGGGTCCTGCTGCAGTATAGCTTATTAAATAATAAGTGCTGCGTGCAGCTCTTTAGAGGGGACTTCTGTGTGACTTATGGCTGCCATGTAGACCATGCAGTGCACTGTTGTATAGCAAAATATAAATTGATATTTTTTTTTTTCCAAAGGAAGATTCCTTCCACTTTTTCAAGAAGCCCTTCAATAATGGAATAATCTTCCCTCTTACCAAATGTCAGGTGTTTGAACTTCTGAGGCAGTCTCAGCAAGTTGCTCTGTGTTGGCATTTAAACTTTTCCTTAAATTAAAAAAAAAAATCTGTGCTTCTGTTGCTGAGATTAAATGCATGCAAATAAAGTTAAAAAAATAAGACACTGGTGTACTTCTTTCTTGGTGGGTGTGGGGATGGGTGGAAATATGTCTCTGGTGTATTGGGCTACTTTTATAGCCTTATAAAAGGACTTGATTATAAAAGGTTGCTGAAATTATGATGTCGTTTTGAAGCATTACACCCATGAGCGAATTTTACAGAAGTGATGCTGGGGGATGAGTTTACAGGTGTTTTGAATTTCATTTACTATATCCTCAGGCTTTTTTATTTTTATTTTGAGTTGCACAGTTTTCAAGGTGAATGTCAGTTGTAGTAATAAAAGCTTTTGAGAGATTAGCCTTCAGGGAAGTCATAACACTTGCTCTAAAAATTAATATAGGTAATTCTGTTTCAATTGAAATAACCAGTAAATAGGGCCTCTTGAACTCCCCTTTCCCTTCCCCTCCTTTTACAAAAATCTGAAAAAGTCCAATTCCAAATGCATACTTTTAAATAAATCTCATACAGGTGTCCAGATTCTGATTATTTATGTAACATCTGTCCTTAGCCTAGGACAATGTGTTACACCTATCTTAGTTTAAGCAGGCAGAAAGTGCTCTAAAGCTATAATTGAACAAACATTCTGGAGTCTTAGACCACTTTTAAAATGGCGGATTGTGCCAAGGTAACCATCACTGGATGAAGAATTAGATGAAAGCACTTTGTTAGAGCAGTTTATCAAATGTCTTTGCCAGATCCCGTCAAGGATTAACTTAGAGTGTGATCACTGCCATCCCAGCTGGCATTGCTCAGTGACAGCCTCCGATCCCAGCCTGGCACGCAGCCCAGCTGTCCCAGTCCGGTGGTGCGCCACAGCCTGATGTGGGGGGGCTGTGGAAAAAGGCCTCTGGGGTCTCCTCCCCCGCAGCAGCCCCTGCTAGACAGCAGCACACTGTTGCTTGGCTTGTGGGGGGAGAGGGGAATTGGGGACTGGGATAAGGGCTCTGGGTATGCCGCTGCCTGTATGGGGCTGCTGCAAGGGAAGGGCTTCAGTGTCTGTCTTGCCCCAGCTGCTGCTGACAGTCATCAGCTGGTGAGGGGGGTGGGAATGGGGAGACGGGCCATTCTGGCAGCCTCCTGGAAGGCATGCGGGAATGCTCCAGTGGCCATTGTGGGTAGGCTTCAAGCCCGCTCCACCATACATTGAATGAATGCCTGTTTGGTTTGCTTATGCTCTAACTTTTATAGCACTTGGTCAAGTGATGGTTAGCTTCCACCAGGGGCCTTTTGACCATTTGTACTTAGCCCTAGCAGAATATAAAGAAATATCTGAAGTAAATAAAATTGTCTACTAAGAGGTTCACACAAACTAGATCCTGTGTATATGGGAGGATTAGTTACTCAGTGGGTGCATTTACACGTCACCCTATGTTGTTGTAGTGACACGTTATGTGGCCATATGATACGCTACTGCGACATAGCAATCACGTGAGTCTTCACATGATCAGCAACTACTTTGCTATAGTGGCACGCTCGCCAGTTTTAGCATGCCCGCTGTGGCAAAGTAGCACTTAAAGTTTAATCATACACCATGCACATGGCACAGTATGGGTAGATACTGCACCATGCTTTAGTACTTCCAAAAGGAAGTACGTGCACCCACTGGGTTGTTGCTGCCTAAACCAGCTGTCAGCAGTCTTTGCTGCTGATGGCCAGAGCTTGCATCCTGACCTTCTGCAAATTGCTGCCTTCTAGAGTGCCCAAGTCACGTGTGTTTAGTCCTATTGTTGATGCCTAGCTCCTCTGCAGTGAGGGTAAGTGCAGGTATGAGATGGCAGCAAAGAGTGCTGTGGAGAAGACCAGACATAACACAGCTGTGTCATGCCACTTATTGCCTGTACACTCTGGGCTGTTGTTTGATCTGGCCCATGGGCCATAGGTTGCCAACCCCTGATCTAAACAAGTTGAACAGCCAGTCTTTCCTCCATACTTAGTACCTTACCTCTTGAAATTGATGGGTCAATGGAAAGTAGAGGGCAGGATTTTTCTAGTAGTTTTCAATATAATGTTAACTTAGGGCAGGGGAAGTCAGTTCAGTTGGCTCTGTGGGCCAGAGCTGGATCCCAGGCCTTCTTGTGAGCTGCAGAGACCTTGTTGGCGTGGCTGCCAGGGCTGCCTTCCCATGGCTCTAGAACCTGAGGGGTTTGGGGGGTGGGATGCTGCTACTGTCCACCTTTCCACCTGCCGTGTTTTTTTCCTGTCATTTTTTAGCTTGTTAATGGTGACTGAAGGCTCTGTATTCAGCACTAGGCAAGGGGATGGTGGCCAGGCAAACTAGCCCCATAGACTGCAATTTAACCCCAGTTCTACAGCCCTGACAAAGATTTCTTGGCATTTCTAGCTGTATTGGGACTAAGTGGGAGAGCAAGCTGATAAGGTCGGCAGAAACTATTAAAGCAAGTTGCAACTGCCTAGTGTTTTTCTCTGGAAGCTCTCAAATATTTCTGGCATTAAAAATCTATATGCTGAATGTGCTTTTGCTTATGTCTACCACTGTCCCTGGCATGACATCTGGAAAGCAGAGATTAATTATTAAGATCCTACTATATTTACAGTATTTGCTGCAGTAGATATTTTCAAATCTATAGGATTTCTCCCTATAATCCTATTTTTATTGGTTATAGGCCACATGAAGAAAATTGCTAAGCTGTTTAAAGTGTGAAGTTCTCCTTTTATTATTTAATAACCCTATGGCTTCTGGGCTGTCGATCACAAGTTTCAGTGTAGGGGACTAAAGCACAAACTCTTTCTGGAAAGTAAAGGAAATATAGAGGTATGCGAGGCAGGCATTTTTATAACTTTAAACTGAATTGCAGCATTAGCAAGATATGCACGTTATACATGCAAACTTCCCTGGGATTTTGTTTTGCTTGCTTGCCATAAACAAAGGAAAATATGGCTAGGGTGGTATCAAAATGAGCCACCTCACTGAAAATTCACTTGAGCGTGCAGTAAGAAAGGTCCTGTCAGATGTAGGTCTGTCTGACTGATCTGAATAAGATGGTTTGCTAAATCTCTTAAAATCTTTCTTTTAGGTACGCTTTGTTTTATCAACACTTGAAGAACATTGAGGAAAATGAGGGAGGCCTTGATAAGTTTTCAAAAAGTTACAAAACTTTTGGAGTCAACCTGTTTGTGGATGGTGGAATATATTGTAAAGAATGGGCACCAGGGGCAGAAGCAGTGTTTCTCACCGGTGACTTCAGTAAGTATTCTAAAATTGCCTCAGTTTTTTACTTCCCAGAATGCATTTTAAAGGCAGAACAGCTGTCATTGTTATTAAAGTTGCATGACCCAGGTTGCCATTGTGATGGCTGGGTGTTGTCTGACACTTGAGAAATTGAACCAAGGACCCTTGAGCTTGTGCTTACAAACAAATAAAAAAAAGTTGAGGTACCATGGATCCATATAGAGTTGGAGACTGGTAACATTCACTTATCAGTTAATTTATACTGGGGTATCCAATAAAACTTTAAAAAAATATTACTAAGATTTACTTTTATAGTGAAGAAGTGAACACTTTAATACCATTAAAATATATATATAAAAAAAATAAAGCGTGCTTGCATGTTTTTCAAACTTGAAACAAATAAATGTTAATTCCCTGATTTCCTCTCCAAAGCAGTTGCAAATAATAGGCATCTTGGGAGGGCAGTGGTGGAAGAAAACCTTCTCTGATTTTAAAAAGCTAACTACAAATGTCTGTTATTGGTTAGAGTGAAGTCATTTTAAATGTTCCATAATCACGACCAGACCATCAATAGAATATTATATGAAAATTGCATTCCTACTTAAAACTCTATTCCCCAGTCAGAGCTGGATATCATCATAACACACAAAATAGTAGAGGTTTACATGGAATGGCATCATAATCCTTAACCAATACCTTTGCTGCAATACCATGAAGCATTAATAGCCTGATCCTACATAAACCACCAGAACATTTTATATTCCTAACTTGCTATGACGTGACAGGTATTACTTTGGGCTTGGAGGTTTCCTTTTCAAATGCCTGCTAGTCTCATTTAGCTAATGAGGTGACAGTAGCTGTGTTTTACAGTGAAGATAATCTTTTGTCATTGTCTTTGAATGACCCTCTAGCCATGATCTCTCAGAATAAGTTATGATGCAGTTCAAGAATTATAACTGTTTCTTAACCCTATGTGGCAACATGGATATAGTTAAGGAAATAAGAATAGACTAATCGGCATGGAAGATGGCTTTGCTAGCTGCTTTTTTAAAATTACATCTGGTGTGGTGGGTGATGTGCTGCTTTCCTGGTGGAGATGATGTTGGGAAGAGTGTGATTAGGGGCAATGCCCTGAAGGAAAACTTACCTCAAAGGGAAGAGCTCCCGAGCTGGTGGGATGTGGCTGAAAACTGGAAGTCTGGCGGGAGCAAAAGTGCGGCGGCAAAAAATGCCACCGCTGCAAATATTGACGGGGGGG
>NW_017728906.1:18128624-18156432 GCF_001723895.1 Crocodylus porosus
GAACCACCTCCGATGGCAGACTGTTCCAGACCTTGGGGGCTCAGACAGTAAAGAAATTCTTCCTTATGTCCAGCCTGAAACGGTCTTGCAATAGTTTATAACTGTTCGCCTTGGGGTGCTCTGGTGAACAAACATACCCCTAGAGACTGGTGGTCACCCCTGATAAACGTATAGATGGCCATCAGATCACCCCTGAGCCTGTGCTTTTCCAGGCTAAAGAGCCTATTGTCATAAGGTCTGTTTTCCTGACCTCTGATCTTGTGTGTGGCTCTCCGCTGTACTCTCTCAAACTTCTCCATATCCTTTTTGAATTGTGGAACACAAAAGTGGATGCAGTACTCCAGCTGTGGCCTCACCAAGGCCAAGTACAAGGGGAGAATGATGTCCCAGGATTTTGAAGGCTCATGTTCATCTTGTGGTCAACGATGACCCCCAAGTGTCTTTCTTCTGTAGTGCTAGCCAGTGCAGCACTGCTGAGCCCATAAGGATGTTGTAGGTTTTTCCTCCCAAGGTGGAGAACGTTGCATTTTTCAGTGTTTAAACCCCATCAGGTTCACCCATTTGCTGAGCCTGTATAGGTTAGCCTGGATCACCCTCCTGTCTTCTAGTGTGGATGCTTTGCCCCAGAGTTTGGTGTCATTGGCGAACTTGGCTAGTCCGCTCCTGACTCCAGTGTCCCCATAATTAATGAAGATGTTGAACAGTATGGGTCCAAGGACAGAGGCATTAACCTCCATTAATTACCACCCTCTGGGTTCAGCCACAGAACCAATTTCTGAGCCAGCAGATCATGGTTGACCCAAGGCCACAATTGGCCAGTTTTGCCAAGAGGTGATCATGGGATACCAGATTGAAGGCTTTTTTGAAGTCAACATATATGACATCAATCTTTTTTCCCTTGTCCAGGTGATAGGTCACCTGGTTGTAGAAGGAAATGAGATTGGTCAAGCAAGACCTACCTGCAACAAACCCATGCTGGCTATCCCTTAGGATGTTGGTGTTGGCCAGTCCTTTAAGGATGGCCTCTTTATTAAAGTTTTCTAAGACCTTCCCCAGGATAGAAGTCAGGCTGATGGGCCTGTAGTTTGCCAGATTTACTTTCCTCCCTTTCTTGAAGATGGGCACCACACTGGCCTTCTTCCAGTCTTCGGGCACTACACCAGAGTACCAGGAATTCCCAAAGATCCATACCAGGGGCTGAGCTATGATGCCTGCCAGCTCCTTGAGTACCCTGGGGTGTAGATTGTCAGGGCCGGCTGACTTGAAGGTATCCAGGTTCTCAAGGTGTTCCTTCACGAGGTCAGCATTGATGGAGGGCTGATGAAAGACAGATGCAAAGAACCCTTTTAAAAGGTTGGCTTTTCCCTGGGCATCAGTTGTCCCATCTGGTTCAGCAAGGGTCCAATGTTGCCTTTGCTTTTCCTCCGGCTCCCCACATATGTGAAAAAGGACTTTTTATTCCTGGTCACTCCTGGCGGTGCTCAGGGAAACAGTGACTCCCCCAATGCCTGCTGATCCCCCCCGACTAGTTTATAACAGGCCACAAGATGCCCCCCCAGCCTTCTCGTTTGTTCCTTGTAGGACTGGGCCAGTGCAGAATCTTCTTTCTTGGAGGTGAATCCCATCCTCCATCCTTTGTAGGCCTTTTTGTTTAGCCTCAGGAGGTCTGCTAGGTCCCTGGAGATCCAGGGGAGCTGCTGTGACCTCTTGCTGCCTTTCCTCTGAGATGGAATAGAATTAGCTTGTGCATTGAGGATCGCTCCCTTGAGGAGCAGCCACTCTTCATGAACATCCCTCTCCCTGTGCTCATGGTCCCTTAGGGCCTCACTGACAAGCCTCATGAGCTTGTCAAAGTTGGCTTTCCTGAAGTGAAGGCCTCCAGTGTTGCTGACTTACTTGCCAGCTTTACAGTGGATGGTGAAGGTGATCAGCTCGTGGGCACTGTCACTCAGCTTCCCATCAATCACTAGGGAGCTTCAGAGAGGAGTAATGGCTGTCCCAGAAGGGGACACTCAGACAATGGAGAAGCCCTCAAGGGCCAAGGTACGTATCTGAAGAGGAGGTGTGAATCCTAGGCACCTCTGAATGTGATTGGATGGCCAGGGACCCTGAAAAGAGAGCCAGGAGTCTGAACCAAAGTAATCGCATAACAGAAAAGCAAGGATGTCCCTGGCAACAAGGTAACTCAGGAATTGCAAGGATCACAAGCTAGTCTTTGCTATGGCCACGAGCTCAGGCCAAGTGGGGTCTCTACCCTATTTTCCTTTCAGGTCAAAGGACCAAGACACAAAAATTATTACTGTAGCTCACCTTAGAGGCGATCAGAAGGTAACATCTTAAGGTTGGCATAAGGTGGGATGTAAGGGAGGTAAAGCTGCCAGTCGGGAAACTGGACAAGCGTGGTTATGGAGGGTCCCAGGGAAGGTGGGATGTAACAACCTCCTCCCAGTGATAACTTATTTTTCCATCAGACATGGCAGGAAAGAAGCCCCTGAAGGCCTTCCAAGGCAAATACTTTAACACTTAAGTGTCCGGATCCCAATGGAACTAGGGATTTAGGCTAGGCATATGAGCGAATGCCATGGGAACTTACAAAAAGAAACTAAGACAGGAGAGGGGCGATTTATGTAGGGTTTTAAAAGTGAGGACATAGCATTTGACGTGATGTTGCATATGGATGGAACAGTGGAACAATTTTAGTCTCCTCTGCTATCAAGGAGAATCATCTTAATAGTTGATACATGTTCGCATGTCAAATTTTGTTTATTTTTAATTTTTAAAAAGTATACCAACTACCACCAGAGGTTTGAGAACAACAGTTTGAAGACAGTAAAGTGCTCAGTGAAAAATTTAGGTGCGGAGGATATAACCAGATTTAAGAATGGTTTGATTATGAGAGGCAAAGAAGAGGAAAGACTCCAAGGCCTTTTTGTTGAAAGCTGGAGTAAGGAGGAATGATGACAGGTGATTCTACAGGAGCGGGGGTTGTGGGGGCAGTAAAGAAGGGATGAGCAAGCACAATAATTTCTTTTGCAATATTTCTCTAGAGACAGTAGGAAGTTTGGCTAGGCTGAGGAGATATCCTGCTTGGGATGCTGGCTGACATCTAAGGTTGGCGAAGCGGTGAGGGCTACTGGGGGCGGAGAGGAGGTGACTGTGGACTTAGCAGCTGTGCTGGAACCTGATGGAGTTTAACGCAGGTCTTGTTCCTCTGCTTGTGTTCATACCATTACCGATAGCCAAATTTGGGCACAGGGCTAATTTTACTAATCTAAACTAAGGGAAAAGACTAGGTTATTTTTGCCTTTCTCTAACTTCCTCTGTAATCATGATGTGTGGTATTAACCAACAACTTCCCAGTCATGGTGTTGGCAGTGCTCTTGAGGTTCATGTTTTACAGTTGGCATGCTATAGGGTATATTAAATGGTTAAAGACCTAGAGAATTTTGTTATTGACATATGCTAGACAGGAATTTCAGCCATAATCTAAGAATTCTGAGTTTTTTGTCAGTTTGTTTGTACCTATTGAAAACATTTTGGTAATTTTTAGTCTCTGCTTACATGCATGAAAACTCAAATGTCCTTCAGTCATAAAAATAAATAAACAAACTTCAGATTTATGAAGCAGTTGGTATAAATGCTGTTTAATCAACAATTCACCTTTACTTCCATTCAGAGAGAGAGAGAGAGAGAGAGAGAGAGAGATGTATAGATCTAGATCTATATATAACATTTTTTTTTTTCTTTTCTGAGTGCAATATTTTAGTGGCAGATGCATGTTCCAAATAGCATCGTGTGTGGCAGGAAAAAATGACCTTGGCCGTTAATTAAGAGAGTACATTTTAAAAATACCAAGTTAAGGTGCATATTGTACTAGCTTTGTTCTAAAAGTTCATAATTAAGTTCCTTTACACAGTGACTAGTAACATAATGCAATAGGGGAGATATTATATTACTCCTTGATTCTTTTGGACTTTTCAGACTTTTTCTTTTTTAAATTCAAATATATTTCTTGGTAAGGTGTGGAAGAACTTTGATAGCACATTTTATGGCTCCAGGTCAGCATATAACAGTGACAAAAAAATAAAACCACACATCTATACAACTGTAGTTGCACTTCATTTCAGGGGTCAGAATCATGACTCTGCAACCACTTGAAAAACATTAAATAGCTGGACACAGAAAATTTGTTTGATTTCTGTAGATGGGGATTATTGTACAGAGCGAGGGCCCTGTTATACCTTTCACTGTGAGCTGCACAAACTTTGATGAATGTTAATGCTAGCTCAAGTTTGGAGTGGTCACAAATTCAGGTCAGCAGGGGTCTGGAGGACTGAAAGCTAAGAATCTCTCCTCCCATTCTGGTCTCCCCTTTCCCTTGGGGTTTCCCCCTCGCTCCTCCCCTTGCTTGTGGCTGCCTATACTGTCTTTCCCAAGGGAGTAGGTATGGAAGGGTTAGTCTATCTGACCACTGCTGCTGCCAATGCCTGCTGGGCTGCTGCTCTTCTTTTTGGCTGAGCCCATCCAGACAGGAGTGGTGGTGGCCGGGCAGGCAGGTTAACTCTTCTCTGGCTGCTTCCCGCAGGACACAGTGCAGGCAGCCAGAAGCCAGTGGGAGAGGGGGAAAGGAGCAGTGGCTCAATCCATGCCAGTGGGGGATGGGGAGGAAGGTGAGGTGTTTACAGTAAGTTGTAGAGTAGCTACACCTTAGCGTGAAGATGAGCTGGGCAGTGTGGATCAGGGATAATCTTGCCATGGAGTGGGGTAACTTTGAGCTGCCTAATGAGTGCCTTAAAGTAGTTTCAGGTGTTAATGTACGGACAGTCCAGGTGTTAAAAGCTCCAGGAGCTGTCCAACATGACCATGTAACAAGACCCTAAGTTTGCACAAAACCAAAAACATTTCTTAAAGGTTAGGAAAAACCCTTTCCACTTAAAATCATAGATTCCTTGTTTAGATACATGCACTCTTTTACAGTGGGACTGCTATAACTTTATTTTGGAGACCTGCTTTCAAATTAAGTAGTGTTGGGGTTTGATGACTAGAAATACTCTGTGGTGTTGAAGTAATATCGAAAATTCTAGATAGGATTTCAAAATGTTAGCTTTATCACAGAAATACTAAGGCTGGGAAGGAGAATTTGTAAAATTGCTTGTGGGCTACTTCGTAACCAGCAGTATTTTGAGGTTAATAGCTTAATATGTTTTGGAGCTTGCTCACTGTTAATAGCTTGTAACATCTAGAGATGGTAGAGAGGTCAACTGGGAGAGAAGCTCTTCTTGACTTGCTGCTCACAGATAGGGACAGATTGGTTGAAAAGGTGAAGCTGGAAGGTATGTAGTGTGACAGTGACCATGAAATGATAAAGCTCAAGATCTTAAGTGGGGGAAGGAAGGAGAGCAGTGGAATATGGACACTGAACTTCAGAAAAGCAAACTTTATGAAACTCAAGGAGTTGGTGGGCAGGATCACCTGGGAGGCAAATCTGAGGAGAAAGGGAGTTGAGGACAGCTGGCTGTACTTCTGAGGAGGCCCTCTTAAGGCACAGGAGCAAGCTATCCCAGTGCAATGGAAAGATGGGAAGTGCAACGGGACTTAGCCTGGCTAGAGAGCAATCTCTTCAAGCAGCTGAAACTTGAAAAGGAATCCTATAAAAAGTGGAAACTTGGTTGTCATGCTGGGGAAGAATTTAGGAGTCTTGTACACTCAAGTGGGAAGAAAATTACAAAGTCCAAGTCATGCTTTGAAATGCAGCTGACAAGGGATAGAAGGCACTAAAAAAGGATTATATACAGGTGTCGGAACTAAGAGGAAGACCAGAGAAACAATAGGTCTCATACAGAATGTGGAAGGTTATTCAGTTGTGGATGAGGCAGAGAAGGCTGAAATTATTTAATGTCACTTTCATGTCAGCCTTCCTAAACAGGGGTAAGTACCAGATGATGAGTGCAGTTGTTAGAAAGGATAGGGAAAGGGTAAAAGAGCCTAGAGTAACGGCAGAATGGGTTAGGGATTAGCTTGACTTTCACAAGGCTTTTGACATTGTCTACCCCAAAATTTTCATTAACAAGCTTGGGAAATAGACTACGTGAAAATACTGTAAGGTAGATACATAACTTGTTGAATCATCATACTCATCAATGGCTCAGTGTTAGGTTGGGAAGAATTATCAAGGGGAGTTCCCCAGGGGTCTGTCCTGTGTCCAACACTGTTTAAAAGAGCCCTGCCTCATGTTTAAATTAAAGATTGATAGAAACTAGCTATAGAGTTGTTACATATTTTTAAGCACTAACTTTGTAGCTCATTAGCTCTTTTTATACTTGGATGGATACTTTAATAGTAAGCGATAAATAATTGCTTTGATCCTGGCCTCTTTCTTTGCGTGATTAACCAGTGTTAATTGAGTGGTGATTACTTTGCATGGGTAGCCAGTCTAAATTTGTGTAATATGTGTAACGTGTGGCAGGGGCCAAAGCTTCATTAATGATTTGGATGATGCAGTCAAACACATGCTTAGCCAACTTGCAGATAACACCAAGTTGGCAGGTACTGGAGCTGCTTTGGAAAGCATGACTAGGATCTAGAATGGCACGAATAGATTGGAGAAATGGTTTACAATTCATTAGATGAGATTCAGCAAGGTCAGGTACAAAGTCCTGTAGCTGGGATGGAATACTTGCATGCACAAATACAGACTAAAGAAAGAGTAGCTAGCCTGCTGAACTGCCGAGAAGGACCCTGGGGGTTACAGTAAACCATAAACTGAATAGGAGACAACAATGTGTTCTTGTTGCACAAGAAAGCCAACAGCACTTGACTGTATTAAAAGGAGTGTCCCTTGCAAATTAAGGGAAGTGCTTGTTCTCTTCTATTCAGTACTATTAAGGCCTCAGTCTCAGTACTGTACCTACTTTTGGGCCTCACACTTCAAGAAGCATGTGGACAGCTTGGAGAGAGTCCAGCAGCATGACAAGAATGATTAGGCACCTGGGAAGGAACACTTCTGTGGGAAGGCTGAAAAAGCTAGGGTTATTTAGTCTGGAGAAGAAAAGGCCCAGACGGATGATATTCTTCAAATACCTGGAGGGCAAGGATGGAGATGCAGTTTTATCTGTGGCTGTAGGGAACAGGATTAGGAACAATGGCCTCGAGCTGCATCAGGGAAAAATGTAGGTTGATGATTAGGAGGGACTTTGACTATCAGGGTGGTCAAGCATTGAAATAGGCCACCTAGAGAAATTGTGGAGTTTCTCTGTTCTTTGAAGTTTTCAAGAGTATGTTAGACAGAAACCTTACAGGGATTGTTTAGTTAGGGATGATCCTGCCCTGAGCAGGGGGTGGACTGGATGACGTTGTGCAGTCCCTTCTAGCCTTTCTTTCCTATGGTCCTACGATGAATTCCAGTCTTCAAGTTTAACGGAGAAGAATTAATTTTAATCTATAACAACAAAAGAGTGCTGTTTCTATGTCACATTGCATAACGCAGTGAGGGCCAAACTTTTTGGCAAGTAGCCATAACTGAGTATTGCTCTGAGTGCCACTCCAATCCAATTCCACTGCCAGATTTGCTGCTCTGTCTTCTGCTCTCTGCCCTATCTTCTGGTGTTCTGTCTGATCTCTTCCCAAGCTACTGGTTGCCTAGTTTTAAAAACAGAATAGGTAGCTTAACTCTCTTTGCATTCATGGTACTATTTGGTAGGAACGATTTAATGGATGACAAACTACCTTTCATTCGTATACAGCTTGCGTTTCTACCAGAACAGATTGTGATGAAGTAGGGGATAGAGTACTTGAATGTTAATACAGGAATTAAATGTATCACGTCATATTGGAATAATGCCAGTACTCAGTGATGAATTACAAATTTGGCTTACCTTCTAATACATTGTAGTGTTGTCTGACACCAACACTAATTCCAAGACATCCATTCCAGGATATTTTTTTTGTGGGGGGGGCAGTATATAATTTTTTAAAAAATCATTAAAAAAATAATTTAGTTCAACACTTGTTTCCCTAACTTTTAGAACTGATGGATTTAAAGAAGTTTTTTTGGAAGATGGCAGGAATTGCGGGGGGAGGGGAGGGGTACCTTTTAAACCTATATTAAAAAAAAAAAAAAGAAGTCTTGTTATAACAAAGTTAAAGTGAATACTTCTTGGGTGGGAGAGGTTAATAGTTGAAATTTTTAAAGCAAGAAAAATACTTGTGTAATGTAATATGATAGCTAAAAGTTATAGCAGTTTCTCCAAAAACTCTAATTTACTTAAAATATTTCATGTATCACTTTTATCAAATGAAGCGGAAATTTAGGACTAATGTCTTAGAATAGCTGTATCTAGATTTTAATGAAACGCGGCAGTAAGGAGTCTAAAATGAATTTCCTCTTAGTCTTTTAAATGAAAAAGAGCATCGTTTGTCCTATATATCTTACTCATCATCAGTCATAGTAAAGTATTCATTCCCAAGGGAGAGATAATGGATTCAGAAAGCCTAGAGGAATGGAAGATTGGCATTCAATGCAGATGAGCTTTAGTAATATTCTTATGAGAAATTGGGTTGCAAAACCAGAAGATTTTAGAATTAAGTTGCTACAGATATATTTAATTAAAATTAAATCACTTTACCCTTTCTTTAAGTATCACGCAGGTTAAAATCTCAAACTAACTTTATGGCTATTTTGTGTTAAAATTGAATACAAGAAGTGTTTCTAACAAGAAATATTCGTATAACAAAATTCCATAAAGAAAACTTTAGATGAACTACTGGAAAAGAGTTTTTGTATAAAAGTAGAACTTAAGTTACTGTGCCTTTGTTTGAAGCTGAAAAAGGCAGAGTAGGTTAATACTATCGAAAATCTAATTAAGCAGTCCACTATCTTTTAATACGTATTGTGAAAAATTAGGAAAATAGTTCTTTCAGACTGCACTCTTCTGTAGTAAGGGTTTTTTTTTTTTCCTGGGACCTTATAGTCTATTATTCTTCATGAGGAATATTGTTCTTTTTTTGTTTGAATTAGGTGCCAATTGCAGTTGGATCCTAGCTTAAATAAACCAGGTTTATTAACAATAATCCAAATAAGATTAGTATTTTTATGTGAGTAGGTAGGTAACTAAGGGTGCATACAAGTATTATTTCCACCATGGGCTTCTACAGCTAGAACTGCATTTCCATAAGTGTACAAGCATTCAGACAGTTTCTACCAGACTAAAAATGGTAGAAACATTTATCACCTTGGATGAGATGGAAGTGGCTTCTGATTTTTGGTTTTTTTTTTATAAAAATTCTGCAGAATAATGAATGCTCATACACTTTTTCCTCTCACACAGAAGCCTCTACCCTCTAGCATCCTAGTGTGCATGCTCTGCTTGCCTCTCCCCACACTTCCAGAGGGAGTCTGTGATTTTCCTGAACTCTACTACTGTGAGGTCAAGCAGGGAGCAAACCCCTATCCCCATCAGCTTTGGGTCTGGAAAAGTCCAGTTTCTGCATAGTCCTGGGCTTCCCCTCCCTCCCCCAACCCAGAGCAGGCTGAAGGAACTGAGCTGTCAGCACCAGCCCCCTGCACCCCTCTTCCCCTTGGAAGGCTAGTCTGTCAGTAAAAAAAGGGGAAGAGTCTATGTATTTGGTACAGGAGGGGCTAGGGCCATCTGACACAGCCCCCACCTGGAATGAAGCCCACTGACCCTGCCTCTGCCATTCCCAGAGCCTCTTGCCCAGACCTGGGCCCTACCATGGCTCTGTCTTGGAGTCAGGCCTATACTGCCCCTGTCTAGCCCTATATGCTGGGTTTGGGCTTCACAGAACGGAATTATTCATTAGGGCCTGGTGCCAGCCCTATACCCATGTGATGGGATTGGGCCCTGTCTGCCTCATCTAGGCGCAGGACTCAGGGATGGACCATCACACTTTTGTTGACAATCTTTTGAAGCTTCAGGGAGCCCTGTGGACTAGATGACTTGGTGCCAGAGGATAGACCCAGCCCACAGTTTTGGAGTTGGCTTCCCCTGGTCTGGTTGATGATTAAAATAGGCCTACTGCAAACATGGGTGTATTGCGAAGGGTTGTTTTCTAGCCCTATGTAAAGTGGTTAGCATTTGATTCGGATTCTAGTTTGGGGAACAATGATTTGATTCGGTGATTTTGAATCACTGTCCCGAATTGATTTTGGCCAAATCTGGTTCAGAGATTTGGCTGCTGCCAAATCCACCAGATCTCCAAATCAAACAGACCCCATCCCCTGCCCACTCTCCCAGCCCCGTCAATGGCTGCTCTGACTAGTCCTAGCCTCCTGGCACTTAAAAAAACAAAAAAACCAAACCAAAACTAAACAAACAAACAAAAGAAAAGCCTGTTCACTGGCTCCTGCCAGGTGGTGAGGATGGGGGCAATCCCTGGTTCCCCCACTTTGCACTGCCTCTCAGAGGCCCTGACGGCTGCTGCAGCAGCTGGTTAGTACAGTGCTTTTTTTAAATGACTAGGACAATGGGACCAGGTGGGGCAGCCATTGATGGGGCTGGGAGAGCAAGCAGGGGTCGGGAGGCACTGAGGAGAGGGGGGACCTGGGGGAACAGGCAGGGGATGGGGCCCGGTGGGGGTCCCCCCCATAGTCGTTTTCCTCCCTCTTTCGGCCCTCCCCACCCACCACCTATTTACTGGCACAGAGTCCGGGTCCAGCTTGCTGCTGAAATGAGTGGGGACTGCCTGAATCGCCAAATCTCCTGTGAAGCTTTTCTGAATTGATTTGGAGGCTTCAAATTGATTCGGACCTTTTTATTGATCTCCCAGTTGAATTTGGATTTAGAGATTTGGCCGCCAAATAGGGTCAAATCTCCTCCAAATCGAATTGGCACCTGAAGCTTCACACAGCCCTACTGTTTTCTACTAAGGTTCTTTATCTGTGTGTTGGGTCTGGGGCACTTGTCCATCTCATGAAAGGCTGATACAAGATTCACAAAAATTTGTTTTTGAGGGAATGGAGGTAGACAGATTGCATATGGTCCCCAGCTGGGGTGAGAAACTCATCTGGCTCCATGGGCTGGATAAGTGGTGTGGGGCCAGATCAGGACCATGGCTTTCTCCACTCCTCCCCTGAATACTGGATCTAGGACATGTAGTACCTGCTATGGTAGTCTGTCAGCTGCACTGCACACAGTGCTTGCCCAGGACTGACTGAGGTAGGCTCCATGGGCATCATTGGTTCTGGACCAACTAGAGCAGGTATTGTGTGGACATGTCTTGTAGATCAGCCACCCATGGACACTTAGTAAGCTTATAGTGCGGTTCCTGGACTGGCCACGTGGGTGAGGTGATGCACATATGGAGTCTTGCCCACAAGAGGCCTGCTTGGCACACTGTATACAGAGTGTGGATCAACTCTGGGGAATAATTGTAGGCCAGATGATGGGGCTCCACAGGCTGGATTTGGCCTGTAGGTTAGATCTTTGACACCTTTGTCTTAAGCCAAGCTGGCATTTGTTCTTGTATTTCTTTATATGCTTTGTGAAGTATTCTTTACTTGCTGAGAGTAAATCGTGAGATGAGTGTAATGAAGTTTTTGTACATGTGGTATTAAAGATCCTACTGTATGGTGGGGAGCAGAGAGACAGACTATTTGTTCACATTGGAAAATTGCTTAATAACCGTCAGAACGAAGCAGGTTTCTCAGGCATAAGACAAACTGCTTTTCTATAATAGGTGGTTTTCCCTTGCCAAAACTTTCAACCCAAAAGTTCAACCTGTGTTTTCAGTTGGAAAAAGTATGCGTTTTCCAGTGTCCTCCTATTGAAAAAAGACTGAATGATTTTCAACCCATTATTTTAATGAGGATGGGGGAAACATGTTTGGTGTTTAAGCAAGCTGTGTAGTAGTATCTCAGAACAACATAACATCTCACACTGTGCTAACTGTAATAAACATTCTTCATTGTTTTGTAATAGCTCACATAGTTGTGTACATAAATAGCCTCATTTACTTCCCAAAAGGTTGCATTTTATATTATTTTGTGTTTACTTGTATTGCCGCTTGCAGAGTACTGAAGGACTCCTTTTGATGTGCTAAGTCACCTTTTGCCCAGTACATGCAATTATGGAGACATTGTTATGAGTACTAAATTCTGTAGGGACAGAGTAACTCTTTTGTGTGGTCATTTTTAGTATTGTGCTTTTTTGAGATAGTTAGTTGATATCTACTTAGTGATGTGTGACACTTTTTTTGGTGGACGGGGGAAGGGGATCCCTAAATTACCAAAATGCTTACTTTTTCCCACTTGATTAAAAACAAATTTTATCCTTTTAAGAAGTTCCCTGTTCCCCGCTCCCGCCTCTAAAAAAAAATAAAAAAAAAAAATGTGGAAATAAGTTGTTGCATTTCTGGTTATTCTGGTATGATGATCTGAAAAGATACCTAAACTATTAAATGAATTGAAAAAAAAAACACTAAAATTTCTCAATTAGTAGTTTTAGCAGCTTAGTAAATCAAGTGTATGATGCAATTAGTCAGCTGAAATTCTGATACTACAGGCAATATCAACATTATAGCTTCCTTTAAAAGCTCTTTGTAATAATACTGAATATTTTAGTTGCATATTGTATTGCTAAGTAACTAAGTGATTACTGGCAGCGTATCTTCTTAGGAACCACCATTTCAAAATAAAGGCCCATTTCACTCGGATGTAGTCAAAGTATAAGGTTTGCGTGTAATAAATAGAGTTGAATAATGGGGATTTAGAGTACTCAGATAAGAGTATTTGGCCTTAAACTGGCTGCATAGATTGCTTGCAATTTTAAATGTAAAAAAATAGAAAACTAGAGGTTAATTTAGTGCCCAAACAATATGCTTTTTGCACGATGTAATGGCTAAAGCTGCATTCCTGTTTAACTCTAACTCTATATTTATTTATTCATATCATTTAATAAATAAAATTAGGCCTAAGACTTCCATCACTTTAGAATCTTCATTTCTTTGGGCTCTGTCTGGAGCCAAATGTTTATGCTTTAATGTAATCTAAATCTCTGACAAGTCTGGCATGGTACACCCTGGAGTTGAGAAGGCTTTCCCTATTCTGTTTTCGTAACTTAAATAGCTTGAGTTAAAACTTAAATCCTCCAACAGAAGCCAAATCATTTAGGAAGTAAGGAATACAGGGGGTAGCGGGGAAAGCTCTGGATTTTGGGATCTAAGCCTTCATACCATTCATGCCAGTAAAGAGTGGCTACTGGCAGTATAACTTAGAATCTACCATTAAGTAAAATGCAAAGGGAAAAATAATATTGTTGAATGCTTGAAAAAAGGAGTACTGCTTAGGCTGCAGATACACATTCAAGCAATCTGGGAGAATTTTCCCACGTTTATTTTCTTAATAGGAAAAACTTACCCAGAGCTGCGTGAACAGACATTTGAATGTTGAGACCTTGAATAGTGGAGAGTTGGCATTGGTGATGCTGCAGTTGGAAGGGTGGGGGTGGGGTCCATTATGCACACATCTTTGTGTGCTCTACAGGCTCCCTTAGTCTGCCTAGTGACAGATGGCAGCAGTGCATAGGGTTTCCCTGATTGGCTGACCCAGTCCGCCCATTGTCAACCTATGTTTCCCTGCACCACAATATCAGGATTGTGAAAGGGGTGTATTCTGCTCTCTACTGGAGCAGTAAAGTTTCACAAGTATCACGGTCTTCCAGGGTGGGAAGAGGGGGGGATGCTCTCTTCTGAGAGAAATCACACCATGTACAGATATATGCTGTCCAAGAAGTTACTCCTGGGGGTAATTTAACCTTGGTCATTCTCTCTCTTTTTTTTTTCTTTCCTGAAGCAGCTAATTCTACTCCAGAGAAAAAGCTTGAACATCTGTGGTTTCTGTTGGGAGAGCAGTCACTCTCCCAGGAGAAAATAAATGTCTGCATGAGGCCTAGTTTTAAGTCTTGTACCATGTTTTGTTTTGCATTAGTTGTGTTGCTTCTGGGTATACTTAAGGTATTGAAGATCATTGAATTGGTTTGTCTTTAGACTTGATTTTCACTTTTTTATTTCAGTGAGATCTAGAATGTTAAGGAGTTGCATTTTCTCTCTCTGTCTCGGAAAAGTAACATCCTAGATTTCATGATTACAAAGAAATTTGATGTCATATTTGCATCTGCAGACGGCCAAAACAGTAGTCTAAGGTGTGAATTGCTGCAGTTTCCCCAATGAGGTTTCAACTCTGAATAGTAATGAAGCCTGTTTTAAATGTCAGTGTTTAAATCTTTTCCTGTATTGTCACTTAGTGTGTGCATTTAGATAATCTGCTTAGTCACTGTCATTGGAAATAACACAAGATGGAAGAGAAAAAGACCTATTTAATCGTTACATCCAAGCCATGGAGTGAATAAGACAGTGCTATAGCATTCATCTCTACATTTAAATTGTCTGCACTTGCACCCAGTTTTAATGTACTATGCAATTGGATTTCCGTCTAGCATGTGGGACAGAATTGAAGGGGAATAACTTGCAAGTCAGAAACTTACTGTGACGCCTCTTTTGACATCCTAACCAATTTTCTTTTTAACCCTATCTTTTCCAAGAGCTAAGATCACAGAATAAGATGTGCTTGACCAGCTCAGAGCTGGAGTTGTCAGATTATTGAACTGAAATGGGTTGGGAAAGATTGAAATATACCCTCCTTCTCCCTCACCCCCACAAGCACTAAAGGCAGTAGTCTAACCTATATATTGAAATAGTACTTACTGACTTCTATGTGAATTATTTGTAGTGTTGAACTCTCTGTAATTCAAACATCTGTAGATAATGGAACCCTTTCTCCAGTCTCTGAACAAATGTTTTGTGGAGAATTATAGATTCCATCCTGTGGCACTAAACAATACAAATGATAACTACCAGAGAGGGGGTGAGGCTTGGATAAATAATTATAATGCTGAATCAGAATAATGGTCAATCTTAACCAGTCTTCTGTTCAGAACTGCAATACAGTTCTCGTCCCTGCAACTAAATGAATACTTCCCTGTGTCAGTTCCTTCAGTGTGTTCAAATTTGTTGATTAGTTGCTCAGTCCATATTGAAGCTAGCTTTTTGCCAGGGTTCAGTGAGGGCAGGAGTTTGAGGCTTTCAGTCTAATGAGTTATGCTGGTGGGTATGGCCACTTAAGGCTGAAAAGTCGAAGTGGGAAGACCAGAGAAAGCCTTTGGGGTTCTGAAGACTTTGGGCTTGGGCATGACATTGGCAATTTCATTGCTCAAAGACCATGCTCTTGGAAAAAGAGAAAAGGTCTCTCCAGTCTGCTCTTGTCAACCCCCACAGACTGGCTCAGGCTGGTCCTCCTATCCCCCCACCTTGCCTGTGGCTGAGAGTGGCCAGGTGTGGGCACTGCTTAGGGCAGGCATGGAGGGATCGGCTTGGACTTTGGTGGCAAGGTCCTTCCCAGTTGGCTGTGGCTCTATGCCAGCCTGGCCTGGCCAGGGTATAGGAAGCCAGGAGCAATTCTGGGTGCACGGCTCCCGTGGCTTCAGCCCAAGCCGCATGCATCCCCTCTTGCATGGTTGCAGTTGAACTGCAGATACAAATCCACAGAAGTATACAAGTATTTTTATGAACAGTCAGCTAGCTAAAAGTCTTGTGGTAGAACATGCAGCTTACTTGTGTAGTTTCATTGGCTGAGCTTGTGAGGCCCAAGACTTAGCCTGATGGCCTTTTCTTTGTTTATTTGTAAGTTGTACCTGATCAATTTATAAACCTTTAGGGACTGTTCAAGACAATATCAGGAACTGTTCGATTTTGGTGAAGATCTGAAACCTTGAAGGGAAAATGGGTGTTGCATGGAGTTGCTTCGTTCCATTTAGAAGAACCACAGCTTCCAGCATCTGTCCAAAGAACATACAAACCTCCATAATACATTCCAGCATCCTTATTTCATTTTCTAGGGAGCATGGGAAAATGTGAAGTCCTCTTTTGCATATGCAGTTAGTTCAGCCTATGGAATCTGCAACATGCTTACTTGCATCCGATAATTTTATACGGGTTTTAAGTTCTCAGTTTTATGAGAATATGCCTGCTAGTTAAAACTGTACTAAAGGTATATACATTTTAAGAAGTTCCATATCTGTTGAGTCACTAATTTCACCCTCAGTATTAATAGGCCTCATTTCCTAGAGTTCCCTTGGTGTTGGCAAAATTCCTTATTTCCTTTCATCCCCTTGACAAGTGTTAACTTGCAGAGATTGTGTTTGCTTTCATCACTTCTTTGAAGCCTTTGCATGGGTGTTTGCTGCTTTTCTGGTTGCTTATTTTGGTTCAGTTGCTTAAATTTGGGTATTTGAGCAGTTGATAGGGAACAAATATTGAATTATGTCTTCACAATGAAGTAGTTTTAAACTACAATTCTTACAGTCTTGATGTTGGATACTTATCAGACAGCTGTACTGATCACAGATTGAGGGTCTCAGGTTCACTTGGCTTTCTCAGTGCTGGATGAGATTTAGGCACTATCTTTGACATTAGCCCCCTTGATATGTGCTAGTTTCAAGGACAGCCCACATTTAACATCCTTCTGGGCAGTAGAAAACCTCTGTGACCCCTGTTATGTAGACCCACTAGTGCCAGTTCTTCCAAGCCTCTCCTGTAATTGCTGCAATCTCCCAGAGTTCCACCAGCATAACCCTCTGGTTTATTGTGTTCGTCTTTGGGCAACTGTATGAATAAGCATCAGTCAAACTCTCCAAAGACTTTATAAGCGCGCACACTTTCTTTGCTGAGAGAGAGAATAAGATTCATGCAAATATTAAAGATACTACCACAAAATTTGTTTCTGTTTCATGTGTCCCCACCATGCTGAAAGTTTTCTGGATTTTTCCAAATCTTTTTAGGTCTATTCTTTCCTGTTTCCTTCCTCTTGGCCATCTTCCCTTTTTAGATTGGTAAGGAGGGGATCTTGTCCATTATTTTGCATTCCCCGCCATAATATGAGTCTGCCAGCTTTGCTACAGTTTCACCTCTGTGAATAACATGTCTGTGAGCCAAACGGGTAGAAGCCCTCTTCTGTTGGCATGAATACATTCAGCATGGAGGTTATTCCTCTTTGTGCTATACCTCGTCTAAGCTGTGTAAAATGTGCATTTCTGCTGGGAGGGATATCTTTCAATAGAAAAATGCCCTTGGAGATGGATTGTACAGATATTCCTCCAGTTCCGCTGCTGGAGAATTTCTCCAGCCAGGGGCAAGTACCACCACCCTTTGAGGAGGCCTTAAAGGAGACAGCAGGCTGTCAATTATTTTTTCCTGGGGAGGGGCCAGGCTGTAAAATGGCAGTTGTTCATAGGCAGCTGTGGGACGGTTTAGCTGATTTGCAGTGCGGTGGGGGTAGTTCTCCTGCCTATTTCCTTGTACTTCTCTGGGCCGATCTAGAGGAGTTAAGGGAAGGGGTGGTGTTTTGACGGGGGAGGGTGGGAATACTTGGCCCTAGTGCTGACCCTCCAGGAGCCTTGCAGCAGAGGCATGGCAGCCTGGTTCACCCCATGCTGCTCCAAGCTGACCTAGAGTGGTGTGGGGGTGAGGTGGGGGCATCTTGCTGCAGTGACACGGCATCCTGCTTGCCCCACTCCTACAATTCAGCTGGGCATTAGGCTAGGCTCCCTGCCCCGTGGCTTCAAAATCACTGTCCATGTCACTTAGCTGAGCAGCATGGGGGGGGGGGGAGAGTTGTGGGGGAACCAGAGAGAGCAAGGGGAAGCTAAAGGGGCTAGGAACCAGGCTTAGGAGGCTTTTCCAAGTCTGGCTTCTGGCCCCTCTGGCTTTTAAATTACCTTCCCTACTATTCAGCTGAGTCTATGAAGCAGTCAGGGGACAGCCCTCCCTGTACTCAGCTACTAGTGGCCTGGAGCCAAGAAGAGGGAATGGTGTAGCAAAGCCCCTGCCCACTTCTTACAGCGGGAACTCTTGCAGAAGAAGCAAGAGGGGAGCAGATGGGGCTTTTCCTCCCCTCCTGTCTTCATGGTGGGGGAGTAGCTGCCTTTTATGCCTTCTCCAGACAAATGGCCCACATCTCTGGGTGGTGTGGAAGCCTTTCTACTGGGAAAAGCTGGGGTAAAACTTGAAGACATTCAGTTTCTTGGGGAAGCTTGTTTCTACCAGGAGAACAGAGATGGATATCAATATGTATTTGTGTTGTATAAAGAGAAAAATACTTGGTAATATCTATTCTATGTGTGTATATGTATATAAATGGCATGGTGTTTATCTCAAGATGACAATGGATCTTTGGTTTATATAAAGAGATTCTCCTTCCTACATAACTAAAGCTTAAAACTAATCTTAAAACAGTTGTGGTTAAAAAAAATAAAAATAAAAATCCACCCTGATTTTGCAGTGATGGTGGTTTCTTTCCTTAGAAGGGTGTGTTACCATCCATTTTGTGTACAGTCGGCTTAAAACCATTGAATAAAATATGGACAACATTGACAATATCAATATGTAATGGTGTCTTTTAGAACTTAATGGAATTGTAATTGTTGAAGGCTTTTCAAAATATTAGCTGAATTTAAGTTGATATATTCTGTGTGTACACTGATTAGAGAGTCCCTCTGGATCATGCCACTACATGAATAAATTTTTACTTCTGTTTAAAATGCCGCCTTTAGTTATACCTAGCTCAAGACAACTACATTTGGCTTCTTTAAGGGTGAGGTGTTGGAGGTGTAGTAGAAATAAAACTGATAACAAAAACTTCTTAAATATGGCTATTCTGATTTTATGAGTTAATCTAATAGTTTTACTTGATAATTTTATGTATGTTGCATGATGCTGAATACAGTGCAATCCACAGCTATTGTAACTTTAGGGAGGAGCTAGTAACAAGTAAAGTATTCACACTAATGTCTACTTATTTGCCTATATTTAAGAAGGTGGAAAATCTTCTTGCAAGCAAAGCATATTGCATATACTAAATGTTACACTTAAACTTTTGCAAGCTGTCAGATAATCAAAATGAAAAAATGAAGTACTCTTCAGCCTGTTGTTCAGTTCAGGATTACATATTTGAATAATCTTCCTGCTCCTTCTGTGCCATGGTATGTGTGGCTTATGGAAAAATTGAGGGTGGAGAAATAACGCAAATGTGGCCAAATTTTCTTATGAAAGATGCCAGTGAGATTTAGCTGCTGGGCATCTTCTAGTAACTATTTTTTATATCTGTACAGGTTTCTCTCACTTTACGCTGTACATGCATTCCTAGAAAATGGTGCATTAACTCAAATTCACATAAAGAGAACCAACCCATTTTGCAAAGTAACAAGTAAAGATGCATTCCAAGACCTCAACTGTACTGACCCCCAGACCCATGTCTACCACTTGTACAAGGCAATTTTGGTACTCCCTTAGAGCACACAATTTTGATATTCACCTAGAGCACACCTAGAGCTTGTGTGTACATTTTGGTACACACAAGCACAGGGTGGTGGTGAATGTTTAATTGGTGTGAAGAGAGGGTGGTGACAGGTCTTTTTAGTGTCAGACTCCACATCACTGGTAGGAGATACAGGCAGGGTAACAACCATACGAGATAAGCCAGCGGGATGCTCGGAATCCATAATGGAGATGGCAACCAAAGAAACGTGTCACAGATGATGAGTGAGGAGCACAGATCCACATGAGACTATTTTGGTGAGTGTCACTCCCACAACGCCCTGCACAAAGCAGCTGACTGTGGGCTTCCACCACACTGATCGTATAAGAATGAATTTATCTTGCGTATAATTTTTGGTATAAAAAGAGTCATAAGAGTGAATTTGCACATACAAAACCTGCATAAAGTGAGGGAAACTTGTAGTGCCCTTCTGTTCAAAGGGATATAAAGAGCATTAAACTGGAGGTCCTATAGAGATTTATTTGACTAGACTACATCTTAAAACAGAGTTTGCCTCTTTAGGATGACATAGCTGTTGCATGAACGTACCTGTTGCAGTCCTCTATGGGATGCTGTATGCTAGATATGTTACATCACCTAACTCTTCTTGTGCCTGTACAGCCTCTCCTATCAAGTTTCTGTCTGCTACTTGCTCTTTCCCTTTTTATATATGCACTTAATGAATGCTTCTATTAATTGCACACAAGTTCACAATAGTAAAAGTGATGAGCAGAGAGACTCTTTACTTTAAACTATGTTTCTGTAAATCTGAAAATTGTAACCTGACTGAAGACAGATTGACTAGTTCAAGTTCAAGTTATTTACACAGTTATATTGTGTCCTGATACGATTGAGTCTTTTTTTTTTCTTTCCTAATTAGGAATTCATGGTTTCCTCCAGCATACTGTGACTGGAACACTTATAGGTGTTTTCATCCAATCTGAATGTTCATTTTCTCTTAAATCCAATTAATCCACAGTGGGCACATCTACATGAGATGCTAAATCTATTGCATGTTAGTGCATCATGGCAAAAGCTGTGCTAATGCACTGTATAATTTAGTCTACGGTGCATAAACATCACTAAAAAGGCATGCACCAGTGCTACTGGGCATAGCACTGGTTACTGCACATTGAGTTAGTACCTGTTATTACAGGTAATAAAGTTAATGTGCAGTAACTATGGTGCATTAATGAATGTGTAGATGTGCCCAGTGAATTTTTAATTCTCAGCAACCTGATTTGTAATAGAGAAAAATGTCCTTGTGAGCATTTATTTTGCACACACCTTTTATAAATCTTTAGATGTGGGTTTTCCTGAATAGTGTGATCTGATTTTAGCATGTTTATTTGACTTATGTTTAGAAAACAAATTATGTCCCACTAGCCACAAGTATTTGAACTGAAATATTTAATTCAGAAATAAATTAAATACAGCACACTTAACTTTTTAATGTGATTTAAATGTTATATTCAAACAAATTCACAGCTTTATGTGGAAAGACATTTTTTTTGGAATATATGTAAAAATGTAAAGACAATACACAATAACATGTACTTTCTTTACATAGTCTGTTTGACTTTAAGACGAAGGCACTAAAAACGATTGACACACTAATTTTAGCACCCCCAAAGAACTGAGACAAAGGCAGTTTCTATTTTTGGCATGTTCTATACTTGTCAAAAGTGGACAGGGCCAAGGCATTTGCATAGGTGTAGCTGCAGTGGGTGGAATGTGTGATATAGAGATGTTAAAAACTTGGGTGTTAGCACTGGTCCTTGTGCTACCTCATTATGCAGATGCTTGTATCAGCTTTTATCTCCTACTGGTGGAGGGGATGAAGAATCTGTTTGATATTGCATTAGTGATTAAAAACCACCATTGTCCTATCTGGGATCATCTTGAGTAGTTTGTACTGTAATCCTTTGAGCCAGATGGTATCATATACAGTTGTTAGATCTACCAGCACACTACCTGCTTTTTCCCTCTTTTAAAAAGCATCTTCAATGTCTTGAGTAAGCCTTCTTACCTGGTCAGTGGTGCATCTATTTTTGTGGAACCCTGCCTGTTCTGGTGGTAACTGTGGATCAATGATGTCAGTTATCCTATTTAGGATCAGTCTTTCCAGCGGTCTGTAGACAATCGATAGCAAAGATATTGGTCTGTAACTAGCAGGGTTTGTTAGTGTTCTTGCTGGTTTGGATAGTATCTCCAGATTTGGGGTATTTTGTTTCTTCACATGCATGATGACAGGAACTCCATCAGCCAGTCAATACAGGCAGGGCCCTAAATTCATCAGGAATTCTGGGTAGGTATTATCTAGGCCTGCAGCTTTATAGAGTTAGAGAGAGGCGATCTATAGCAGTTTTCTTTCCAAGTTCTGTGAATTAATCAGTAAAATGCAGATCCACAGTGGGCTAGCATTTCACTGCAGTTGTTTGGTGCAGTTGATCTCTCTGGAGAAGTTTTTATCGGGATTTGTCAATCTGCTGTTCTGGATAAGCTGCGTAGCTACTGAGTCTGCTTTCATAAGTCATTGCTGTTTGGGCTTGCTTTCTCCAGTGAGATTTTTTTGATAGTGTTCCAGCATTTCCTGCTGGAGTGTGTGAAGTTAAAATTTTCTACTGTTTCCATCCAATGTTTCCTTTTCATGGTGTTAATATGGTCTTGGAGTCTTTCAACCTACCTACCTACCTACTTCACCACTGAGTTTCATCTTTATTTCTCATTTCCAAGGATTTGTTTCTTTACCAGCCTTAAATGCTTGACAAACATCACAAAATGGAGCCCCAAATAGTTCATCCAGAATCCCTCTTCTCCCCGCCGCCCAGCCTATTGCATATGGTTATCATGGCCCCACTAATCATGAAGAACCTCATTTGCATGTATATTTTGGAGGATCCTAGGTTTTGATAAGAACACCCAGTTTCAGGTGCGAGTGCAGGCTAATTAGCGTGTGGATCCTTTGTGACATGTCTAGAGTACAGATACATACTGAGCATTTCTGAGCTATGGAGTTACCTTGGCTTGAAATGCTGTTGACTCTGGTGGTGTCCAGACCAATGAACTATATGTATAAATCCTGAGCCTTTGACTTTGGACTAATATTATGCAATATTTACACAGTAGTTAGTACCATATATAAGCAGATGCCAAAATACTGCTCAAAAGTGTGTTCATGGAGTACCTGTGCTAAAACTTGCAGTTGTTTCAAAAAAGGATATATTTTTAGCATATGATACAGAGATCACAAAACAAGAAAAAACACATTCACAATTTTATGTTCAAATTTTGTAGCCAGCTGATTACGTATAGGCAGCCGCAAGTTATTTCTTGTTTTAGTTCATAATTTAGTTAAGGCATTTTTTCTTTTTATGGGGGAAGAGAGATATGTTTACTAAGAACAGGGAGCCATTGGAGAGGGGTGCATCAGATGACACCACAGTTCCTGTGATGATTTATATTGTTCGTTTGTTTTGTTTGTTTGTATGAATTGTATGTAGCAGTGGGAGAGGGAATTCATAATTAGATTCTATACCTAAAAAATTATAACAAATTAAAAAATTTTCCATACCGAAAATCTAAGTATTGGTGGAGGAGGTCATCTTATAATCAGAATTGTTTTGTATTTGAGTAAATATGGTAAATTGAAGTTCCCAGATGGCATCAACAATATGGTTCATTTATCATGACAGAAACTTTTAAATCAGCTTTTCAGGATATCAGCCCATATACAGGAGCCAGCTTTGGAAATGACTGCAATGTACGTGTGACAAGGGTAGCAAAGGAAAAAGAAGGAAGGGAGGAGGGGGAGGTGAGGAAAAAGAGGAGAGAGAGTAGATTCTCAGCCCCAAAAGACATCAAGAAAACTGGTAACAAAAGGCTAACAGAGAGATTGCACCAACAACTTTGAAATTTGAAATTGAGTTAAAATAGGTTTCGGATGCTATAGGGCTTGGATCCATCAAATAGTCAACATTGGCATATTTTGTAAGAATTATTAGTTGATTTCTAGTAGTTGCAGTATCAGCTTATTCACAGCCAAAAGAATATAACATTGACAGTAGATTTATAGAATACTAAAATGCGATGGTTTTCAGGGCTGTGCAAAATTTTGCTGGCTGTCTTGTTTTGACACTGTTTCAGCTCATTTCAGGCTTCAAAACAGCCTTGAAATGAAACAAAGGAAGTTGAAACATTTGGAAGTTTCAAAACATTTTGAGTTTCGAAGCAGTCCTGCTGAGTTCCTCTCCCCAGTGCTGCTATTGCGCTGCGGAGGGGAACCCGATTTGTAGCACTGAAGAGGGGAACACCATACAGCTGAGTTCCCTTCTCCACCCTGATCAAAATGTCGAAGTAGCGTAGAAACAGCAAAACTGTTTTGATGAATTGGAACAAAACAGTATTTTCAAATTGAAACAAACTCTAAATGAAACACTGTTCCGTCAAAATGGAACGCTGCTGTTTCACATAGCCCTAATGGTCATTGATAAAAACATGCAATAAAATTACATGTTGTGCCAATTTTAACAAAATTTAAAGAGAACATTTCAAAAACAGGTAAAATAAAGCAATATAAAGTAGTAGAGTAATAATATTAAAAGCATGGAATTCTGTTTGATCTTGGCCCTTATAACTTGTGCAAGTAAGGCTGTACGTAGCCAGATTGCTTTTTCTTCATTAGCCCAATATTAAAAAATTTCCAATGAAAGATCAATTTTTCTTCCTACTTCAAAGAATCAACAACCATGACTAGTGATTTAAGTAATTTATCTTATTCTCTTTGCAAAAACAAACAATCTAACTGAAGGCTAGAGAAGGCAGGATAGATAGTAACTGTGTGAGAGAGAGGAAACAAGCCACTATTAAAGCATTATCTCCTCTACCACCCACAGAAAGGAAGGAGGGGGAGACATCAGCAAAATACCTATGTAAAATAAGACCTAGCATAAAAAAGGAACAAAAATTATATCCCTAAAGAGTATGAAGTGACTGCTCTAAGAAACAGTAATAAAACACTTTGCCAAGAAAGAAAGTATCTAATTGGCAACTCTACAGAAGCCAGGATGAAAGTTAAGCATAAAACCTGGAAAAATATAACAGTGTTTCTCAGATTTTTGATACCTGTGACCATGTCCATTTGCTTCTTTTTTTAATCCAGGAAAAAATGGTGGTATGCTTTACTCTCATACCCAAACAGATGTATCTAGTTTTCAAAACAAATAATATAATAAATTCCATTTCATTGCCAGAAAAAAAATTATACCGGTGCTGAAATGTTTTGTTAAAAAAAATGACACAAGGTACATCTTTCTTTAAGCAGAGGATTAGCCTCTATACTATTTGTTTTCAATTTTTTTAGCACCTGTCCATGATTCCTCTGAAGTTCTGTGGCACCCTAGTTGAAAAATTATTCAAGATAGATATAAATATAGAAAACATGTAGAAGAGGACCTTGATGCTGAAAGAGTTGAGAATCATTAACCCTGCTGGTGTTCCTCAGAGCACCAGAGGCCAGGACCTCACCCTGCTATGCCCTCTTCTTTCTACTGTCTGCTCCCTGCCAATTTCTGGTCCGTGCCTCGGAGGACAAATGCAGTGCCCACTGCTGAGGCTGCTTCTGCAGGATCTTGCAGACTGGTGTCTACCCTTGCTGCCTCCCCTGTCATCCCTGGGAGCATGGGGAGAAGTAGAGGAGATGAGGTGGGCTGCAAAGCACAATGCTGTCTTTGTCCATCCACATGCCCGCTTGTCAGGAGAGCATGCTGCTGGAGCATAGGGGTTTGGCACAGTGGGTTCCTGGGAGTGGGTAAGGGCAGCAACAGCAGTGATAAGCTCCCAGAAGAGTAGATGCAAACATTAGTGGAGTTGATAGAGCAGGCATAGAGTGCCAGGTGGGGAAGGAAAGCATTTACCTCCTCATGCAGGGGGATCTCATGGCACATTTCTGGTGTTCCCATGGAACACCATTTGGGACTCACTGTTTTGCATCACATTTCTTTGTATACATGCTGCTTCTTTCAAGACTTTTTCTGAGGCCTCAGTCAAGCTTGTCTCATCGGATCTTATTTCTTAAGGTACCAACTTTTTGGTTCTGCTCCGTTGTTGTCAAAATGGGACACCACTGGAAACTGCCCAAAATGCTAGTCAGGGTGGTGGGATGCACACTAGCATCATCTCAAAATTGAAAAGGAGTGGTCTTCAGAGGGCAAGAAATGACCTATAGTCCAATGTAACTACTATGGCTGTGCAAAGCTTCGGTCGCTAATTTGATTTGGAGGAGATTCGGCCCAATTCGGGGGCCAAATATCCGAACTGAATCAGGAGATCCATTAATCTCTGAATTGAATCGGAAGCCTCCAACTTGATTTGGAAAGATTTGATGATTCGGACATAGACACAGCTTTGTGGGAGATCCCTCCTGCCCCCTGACTCAGCGACTGGTGCATTCGGGGTCTGGGGGGGGGCACCTGGGGTCCCCCCTGCAGCTGATTGCTGAGCCGGGGAGGCGTGGGCAGGAGGGTCCCCCATGAGCTTGGCAGCAGACCCCAAAGCGGATTAGAACTACTTTTGGGTCTGCTGCCGAGCACATGGTGGGGGGGGGGAGTGGGGTAAGGTGCAAACAGATGTCACCCTTGTGCTGCCATAATTTTTTTTGTAATTTTAAGTTGCAAGTGAGCAGACATGCTAGTCTTTTGTTTTACTCATAAAGTGCCCCCCCAAAATTCTTCAACCAAAAGTAATGACAATTTATGATGCCTTATATGGGGATGTCTGTTTGCTTATTGTGTGCCACAAGAATTCCTCTCTGGGGAATCCCTCTGCATGCATATTGGGCTGCTGTGCCACAACTCAGGTAGCTATCTCCACGTGGGGAAACCCACTTGGATTCCACACTTGCAGATGTGTACTGCAAGGATCTATTGCAGGGCATACCTGTGGTTCTTGTATCTCATGGACACACCCCAACTTGGGGCAGCCAGCAGATGTGTACCCCAAATCAGGGTGTGGCAGCAAGATGCGTGCACCACAGGGATCCCCCACAGGGCATGTTCTGACACAGCTGATTTTGCTCCAAAGATGCTGTCTCTTGATAGCCTTACATAAGCTACAGGCCAAAGGGCGAACCAGTATTATAGGAACCTACAGAGAAATAGCCTGCATTAGCAGGGTGACTGGTTGTTTAATCCCATGAATTAAACAGATGGAAGCACTCATTTTTAAGTGGTTGTCCTTAGTACTGTATGATTATCTTCCTCTCTGATTTTTACTTTATTGTCCTTCATTTCTAAATCTGTACACCAGCCAAACACATAGATGTTTCGTTTTGGTAAAGAACAATTGAAGGAAATTCTACTTCTAGACCTGTGGTTCCCAGACTCCTTTTCCCCAGTGGTAATCCAATTACTTGTCCCAGTTCAACCATTCTAATTGAGTTTGAGGCTTATGATCCCACTTGTTAAGTACTGGGAGCTATTACTTTAGACCTAAATACATTGTCCTATTTTTAATCTGAGTTCTTATTAAATCTGAATCATTTTTACTTGATTTGGGAGAGGTGGAAAAGCAATAAAAGTAATCTGATGAGAAAGTAAAAAAGTGATTGACCAGGGTCTGGTGACATGGAGAGTAATTAACATTTCTTTATTTCCTAGGGGATTGTTTTTTTTATTGGCAGTTGTTACATGGGACCTCTGGTTGTACACAATTGTCTAGCAGGATGGAGCCCTTATCTAGATTAAAGCCTTTGGGTTATCATTATGCTGATTTAATAACTACATCAGAATGAAGTTCTCTATCAAAAAATGAAATACAAATATACCTTCCATCTAAAGATTCAGTCACACGGGGTTTATCTACTTGTGTGCTTTACTGTGAAGTTGACTTAACTCCACAGCAAAGCATCACTGTCTACATGAGTGGTGCTATCAAGCCAGAGTTAGCTAATTGATATTGCTATAGGATAGTACTGCCTGACAAGTACTATCCTACAGTGGAGTTATTTACTCTGTTGCAACACACATGTAGACGGTGACCAGGGCTGGCTGGCAGACAAGGGTGCTACAATGCAGGTGTTGCCTGCCAGCCAGCACCACACTGTAGCACCCTCATGCCCCAGCCAGCCCCACTGCAGCATGCTAAGCTGGGGTGGAGTGGCTGTAGGTTGGAAGCCTGATCCGCACCCCACCCCCCATCCCGCCCAGGTACCATGCCAGCTAGGTCTGTGCTGTCCTGGCTCCATGTGCTGAGGTCCTGGGCACACTTGTAAAGGCTGTGCTCAGGAGCAGTATACTCCTGCATGAACTGCACAAGAGTTTATTTGGGCACACCAATGGTGCATGTAGATGTACCCACAGTAAGTCAGAGCTGGCATTAAAATTCAAGAGTTCTTGCTTCCCAGCCTTATGCTCTGATCCATTAGAT
>NW_017728906.1:18164511-18165589 GCF_001723895.1 Crocodylus porosus
CGTTTGGGCGGGGGGCTGGACTCGATCTCCCAAGGTCCCTTCCAGCCCTAATGTCTATGAAATCTATGTTTTATTTGACCTATAGGCTGAGAAATAGATGCAATGTGCTGTCTGATGTTACAATATGAAAATAAATTTTTCCTGTACACTGTTCTATTGGAATGAAATGTAAGAATGAGAAACAATAAATATTTATATTTTCTTATTTCTGTTTGGGAGAATTCCCTTAACTTTTAAGATTTCCTTGGAATCTGTGTCCTTTTTTTTTCCTTCAGGGAGGTGTTTGTGAGGCTATAATACCACTAGAGAACTAGTCTTATCATTTTAGTTCTATCATCTGGGAAGTAAAATACTATGGAAGACTCAGCTTATACATTACTTTCTGCCACATACATGGTTCCATGAGGCATAAGACTATGAAAGATGTTCAGCCATATTATAAAACTACAATACATGAATATTGTAGTACTAGAATTTGAATCTACCTTACCAAATGTACTTAAAATGCATCTAAGGCCTGACCTATTGCCACCTATAGAAAAGGGGCCTACAGGCAGGAGCAATATAAGTATAGAAGGAACAGTGATACATTTTGTAGGTTATTTGACCTCTCAAGTAATATAATTGTGCAAAAAAAATATTTTATAATGCCACAAATGCAGCTGGACTGTACAAACAGATCATTTTTTGCAAGTACTAAACAGGCTATTAAAATAAATTAAAATAGCAGAGGAGTAGCACTGAAAAATAGACTGAGATACAAGAAGCAGGTTAAAAAATAATAATTTTACAGCAGATTAAACAAGTGATTAAATGAAGAAAGAATGAAGAAGTCATGTGGGAAGAATGGAATTAACAGTTATTAAAGAGCAACATTTAAAACACTTCTTATATGTCGTCTCTCATACATGGAGATTGAGAGGATAGGAAAAAATGGATTATATAGGGCTTGGGATGTTGGAGAAACAATAGTGACTTTCTGATAGTGGTATAGGAGAATGCTGAGAAGGATTCAGAGAATGGTGTTTCAAAGGCAGTTAGGTTAGACAGAAATGCAGAACATACAGTTTCTGAGGTA
>NW_017728906.1:18166104-18176661 GCF_001723895.1 Crocodylus porosus
GGCTCCGTGCAGCTATACAGCTCTGCAGAAAGTCCTGAAGGGAGCCTGGCAGCAACCTGGGAAGACTGTCTCCTCTCAAGAAAAGCAGCAAGCCTGATTATCCTCCCCTCCCCTGGAGCCTGCCTGCCTGCCTGACCTGCACAGGGGCCTGGTGCTTTCCTTCATGCCTGCAGTGTCCCCCAGGACCACTTGAGCCTGGTGCCTGTGCGTGGGTGCCACCTGGGGGGGACCGCATCTGCCATGGAGGGAAGCACCAGCTGTGCCTCCAGCCCAGGGACTGCTCCGCCTGCTGGCAGCTCGCCCTTTCCTCCCCACTGCTGGAGAGGCGAGTAAGTGTGGGGTGTATGCATGACACAGTGGTTTACTTTTCCTTAAATCCAAGCAGTGGGTTTTTAAACCTACCATTTTAATTTAGGGCCCCCGTTTCATCTACACACATCCTTAGGCCCTAAAAAAAGACAAAGGTAAATGTGTGCTGTGGTTTTGAAATAAAATTAAGCAAAGTTAAAAGAATGTTTTAAGTAGTTATCCAAGTAAAATATGTATATATCTGTGCATATTACTTGCCATAACTACTTACAAAGTTGTTTTAACTTGTTCTTAATTTTATTTCAAATCCACAAAGCACATTTGTTTGTTTTGCCATTTTAGGGCCTAATTCTAATTTTATCTTCTATAGATACCAATACTATGGCTGCTTACAGATATTACAGTTACTGGAAGAAACAGCATGGTACTTCAGCCCAGCTCTGCAGTGTCTGTAAGGACTGGGTGCTTTTATCTAATAGCTGATTGAATACGGTATTAGATAAGTGCCAAAAATGCCCCACTAAAGCTTCCAATCTGTACAGATCGTGGTTGGGTTCAACTAATGAGATGCCTCTTCTGGGTATGCGCTGGGCTTGGTGCATGAACATGCTAAGTTTAAAGTAAAATGCCATTTTTGGGGGTTTTTTTGCGGGAGGTTGTTTGTTTAAACATCTGTAAGCATCCTGTAAATGGCAATATTTAGAGCATGTCAGTATGTGTTCATATGTATAAAACATGTTTTTAAAAACATGGAATAGTTAAGTTCTTCTTATGTGTTTCTTTTATAAACAATTTGGGTAGTTATAGGAAGGAAAGTAATTTGTTACGTCTTGGAACATGCATTCTGAGAGACAAAAAAATCTTACCCTACTTTTATATGGCACACAGGATAATGGAGCCCAATTTTTCTGGTGAAGCTTTGGCAGCAGGGAGAATGGACATAAGTGTGATAAGCTCAGAGCACTTAGGGATACAACAGTACAGCTAGGCTAGGGACAGACATTATACGCAAACTGATTTAAGTGATCAGAAATTGGTTTAAACCTGTAACAGAACAGACATTCAGTGCACACAAACCAGTCTGAAAATGGCCAAAATGGATTTCATAGATTTAATAAACATTAGGACTGGAAGGGACCTCGGAAGATCACGGAGTCCAGCCCCCTGCCCCAGGGGCAGGAAGTCAGCTGGGGTCATGGAATCCCAGCAAATTAAGCATCCAATTTTCTATTGAAGGCATTCAAAGTAGGTGCTTGAACCACCTCTGATGGCAGGCTATTTCAGACCTTGGGGGCTCGGCCAGTAAAGAAATTTTTCCTTATGTCCAGTCTGAAACGGTCTTGCAGTAGTTTATGAACATTCGACCGTGAGATAAACCTGGTTTAATGTCGTATCAGACTTAACTGATTTGGCTCAAATTGGTTTGTGCAGTGTCTAATTCCAGACCCTTTCGTGATTTAACTTAAACAAGAGTCCTCCAGCATCCTGGCATGTTCTTTGGGCTGGGCTTGCTTCACCCTCTGCTCCCCAGTTGGAGCAGGGACAGGCAGGGGTAGGGGTCTGGCTAGAGAAGGGTTTGATTCTCCCCTCCTGTCCCACCAGCAGGGACCTGAGCTGGGTTTGCTGGGCACTCCTCCCTCACTGCTGCAGCGGTGTGCTACCATAGCCTCTGAGGCAGAGGGGACGGGGTAGGGGGTTATTCCCTCTAGTACTCCTGGCGGATTGAAGCTGGTCAGAACTGGTCACAGCTAGTGTTCGGCAGAGGGGGCTTATTCTGCTGCTTGCCCAGGCATGGAGCTAGTGGTGGCAGCAGCAGCTGGGGTGGGCAGACCCTGCTGCAGTGCCCCAAGAGGAGAGGGGGGGATAACTCTGCTCCCTACCCCCTGCCTAAAGGGCCCTACCACCACCCCTGCCCAGCTACTGGAGCAGCAATGGGGGAGCGACCGTTACAGGGGAAGTAGCCCCTGTCATGGTTTCTCCAAGTGCAAGGCTCTTTCTGATAGGGGGCCCTGCTGTGGGGCTTGGAAAACTGCTGTGGACAGCGGTGTCAGCAGCAGCGGCATGGAGGGCTTTGCTCCTCTTCAGGCCCTGGTACTGCTGTGCACAGTCTGTTGGCCCAGCAGCGGGGACCCTGCTGAGAAGAGGCTCATGCTCCCAGACACCATGGGGCTGCTGCCCCCATCAAGGGCCTTGCTTCCTCTCCACTGCAGTAGCTGGGTGGGGGTGTAGCCGGGTGGGGGTGTAGCCAGATGCTGACTTGCAGGGCCTCTTAGGTGGGGGGCAGGGATCTCCCTCAGGCATCTGGCAGAGGGGACAGAAGGGAATTTATTCCACTGCTTGTATAACAATCTCCCCAGTTTGTGTATGTGTATGTGTATATTCTCTTCCTTTCCCCAACTATTTCTGACTTTTTTTCTTTCCCTCTCTATTCCCTAGAGATAATTATAAGTAAGCTAAGATATAGGATAAGCTTTAACATTTTATTTTAGGTAGTAAGTTTTATTTTTTCTCCCTTCTTTGCAAGTAAGTGGCCTGCTATTTTGATGTAGATATCCACTGTTTTATAAGTGATAATAATTATTATGTTTGTACTGCTTTTATATTGTGTGATTACCGTTTTAGGCCTATATAGGTAAGTTGGCATAAGCCATGTCAAATTTCTGTCTTGTAATGTCAAGCCTCCCTCTTATCCCCATGCCTGGTTGTGCAACCTATGACTTGCATTACCCCTCCTATGTAACTTGGTTCCTGAATGAATGCTTGAGAGACAAAGGCAGTAGGTCTAATAATAGCTCCTTCTGAATGACCGAACCATCAACACCAATACCTGGACCAAGGACCCAGCCCTTGGAACCACGCTCAGCATTCAAGAAACAAAAGATGAGGGAACCCACCATTGTGCCAAGGCTGCACATGCTCAGTAAGAACACCTGGAGCCCTCTGGAATAGGACTGACCTTGCCTGGACAGGCCCTCCCCATAGGAGATCAGAGGTAGTCTGCCCCATAAACATAGGTAGTGAAGACTGACTCCTTGGGAGCGTCATTTCCATCTGGACCAGACCAGCCCACATCACACTGTCTAGCCATCCAGAGGCCCTGTTGGTGACCCCCTCTGGACAACACTGAGCTGAAGGAGACCCTGACTGACCATTTGAGGACCCACTTTCAGCCTGGGATAGGTAGATATCACCTGCATATTTCCTCCTCATGGACTTCAGCCCCTGCATCAAGCCTCTTTAACTCCTGCTGCCATTGTCTGTGTGTTTGTGTGTGTGTGCGCAAAGGAACCAATAAAATATCTCACCATTTCCCCTGTTCAATAAAACCACTATCATTTGTAACCCTGAGTTGCGTTGTGTTTTACTGAGCCCCGGTCCCTTCCCTATCTTAAATTCACGTCTCTCTCAGCTCCAGTCCCCCTCCTTCTCCCTCCCCCCCCATTTTCCTGATCTCTCAATTCTGTCTCCCCTTTTCTGCCACCTCTCAGCCCTGTTGCTGTCTGTGTAAGCTCTTAGCTCTGTTGCTTTCTGCAATCTTTCATCCCTACTCCCAGTTTTCCTCTCCCCATGTACCTCTTGGCTCCCCTGTAGTCTCCTTGCTCCGGCTTTAGCCTCCAGGCTTCTCCCCAGCATTGCTCCTTTGCTCTGCCAGCTTTCTGCTTTCAATTAACACCAGTTAACTTTGTTAACCCAACTTCCCTTTAGTCTGTTGGTTGTAACCCCAGCACTTGCAACTTTCATCTTAAGTCTCCACCAGCAGTAACCTGAAGTAACCCCTGTGTGCGTGCAGAGTGTGTGCATGCACCTAGTGGGTGTATGCATACCTAATTGATTTTTGAATGTGTGCATGTGCAATTGTATAGCATACCCTCTTGTCTAACAGTGCAATATTGAGATCCTGAGGGTTGGCCTGACCCCATGGGGCAACACTTGCACAAGTAAGGAGCAAGCAGCGGTGGCAGCAGTCAAGACAGGCAGACCTGGCCGTGGTCCCCCAAGGGGCAGTAGGGGAAGAAGGGGGGATAATACGTCTCCCTGCCCCCTGTGCCTCAGGGGCCCTGCTTGTCTGCTGCTGTAGCAGAGAGGGGAAAGCACCCAGGTACACCCAGCTCGGGTCCCTGCCAGTGGGACAGGGTGGGAGGGAATTTAAACCCCAGTAGTTCAGCCTGGACTGGCCACCTTCCCCCCAGCACAGATTCCCTGCAGCCAAGGGCATGCTCTAGTGTCCCCTGGCACCTGGCCTGAGCAACTGCAGGCATGTGCCCACATTTCTTCAGTTCAGAAGGAATGTCTGTGATGTTACAAACTGGTTCAACCTAGGCAGGTTAAACTAGCCTACAAAGATTTAATCAATTCAGGCTGTGGCTTTTTTCATGGCTGTCCATAGCCCTAGTTGGTTGGCGACTTCCTGTGGCTCATGAGGCGTTAATAGGCAGCCTGCATGCTTGGGCCCGGCTGCCACTCTATCCATGACTCTTGGCCTGGCTCTTTGGGTTCTCCCTCCCTCCTCAGGTTTCTGGTTTCTGCCTTTCCTCCTCTCCCCCTTTGGGTGTGGGGTGAGGTGGGGCAGTGCAGCAGCAAAGTTTCCAGTTCTGCAAGCACAGCAGGGGAGTGTGCCTGTGAAGAGAGAGCCAGGCTTGTGCTGCCTGCGGAAGGTGGGCTGCACGTACAGTGAGCGTTGCCAGAAAGGGAATGGGGATGCTGCGCACATAGCACAGGAGAGTTGGGTTGCCAACGTGGCATGTTGAGGGGAGGACTGTGTATGTGGTTGTTGGAACTGTGTGCAATGGCCTGGGGGGGCGTGGTGCTCAGGAGGGTGGCTTCTGAGTCTGCTGCCTGTGCTGCAGAAGGCCCTCAAATGCCAAGAAGTTAGACAGTCCGGTGAATTTTTTCTTGCATAATGAAACTCAGTTTTGTTCTCTTTCGGCATCCTGGCCCTTGATTGAATTTTATTTCTATACGCTGACCAAAGAGGATGTCTGCAGTTCTCTGCGACTTGGGCAGTGCAATGGCTTTGCAAAGGCCATAAAATGGGACAGTTGTTATTCTCCTGAGACTTGATTTGTTCCTGAGAGCATCTATTCTTCTCTCTGCTTCTGCTTCTACAGCATTTGACTTCTGCTTTCCAGTTTTCTATCCATACCACAAAAAGGCTATTTCTAACTGTATAAAGTAGTTTTTGTCAATACACTTTTAAAATCACTGTCCTAAGGACACTGTGAAGTAGGTCAGTAGCTTGTTTTCTGTCATGTTGTTTAAAAACTCGGTAGTGGATAGTGCACTATTGTTAGCTTGGGTCATCAATGCCTGCCACCATCAGTGCACCAACAAATGGTTGCTTTTAAAATAACAAGATCAATCAAGTTTTTTTTTTTTTTTTTAAGCTTAAGCCAGGATGAGATGTGGATGGAGTATAGGTGGTGACACTAATTTAGAATAGGTCACAGTATATTTTCATAGGAAAATAAATGAGGAACAAAGGTCACAAACATGTGGCTGTTTTTAATAGTAGTAGGCTGTCTGCTTAAAGTTCTTCAGGCTGATTTCTCATTATTAAACATAGCTGTTTAAGAAAGTGGGTAATTAGAAATTTTGTTATAGATAGTGTGATATATTTTTGTCCCGAGGGGATTAACCTTTATAATACAGTTGAGGCTAGTTTCCCCATGCTCTCCTCTTCCCTCCCCACCCTTGTGAATTTTGATATCCATTCACAAAATGAAACCACCTGCTGAAAAGGAGGACATTTTAGCTTTTCATCAAAAAAGCATACATTAAACTCAGTGAATACCTTAAAACGAGTCTTTTGGTAAACAGCAAGAACTTGAAGCAGACATTATGCCGGAAGTGGGGATGTATATATCGTTTAAAAATTTAGTTGTTTAAACTCTCTTCTAATTATAGCAATTAACCATTTAATCGATAACCCATGCCCAGTGTGAGAGAGAGTGGGTGTGCATTCAGAAGGGTGAGTTGCAGGCACCTTCACCCACAATTTCAGTGCACACAGGTTTGGGGTAGCTCCACAGGAGGTGGACAAGTCCTGCCCTGCAGTGCCCCAGTGGGGCTGGACTCATAGCTGGCACCTTCCTGCTTCTGCGCCTGCCATGGCAAGACCAAGGCACCAGCTGGCCCTGATTCCTGCTATCTTCCTCCACAGCCCAGCCCCTTTGCTGCCTGCTGTACTGCTCCAGACAGAGTTAAGTCACAAAGCTAGGCCAGCTGGGAATCGCCCCAGCTCCTGTGGCCTGGGTAAGGCAGCGCGGAGCTGAAATGCTGTGGCAGGCAGTGCAGTGCCTGCCCAGATGACAAGGCTGTGGAGCCTTGCTGCTGCTACTGCTGCGTCCCTGCTTCCCCCCCACCCCCCCCAATCTTTCATTAGCTTGAGACAGGTGTGGCCACTTCTCTGACCAAAGCAACCTCACCCCCCCCCCCCAACATGATCACTTGGGACTGAGGGGGCCCAAACATCCTTGACCCTTAAGTAGTCCTCAGAGGGCCAAGGGTGTACTGATAAAGATTTTTGTTTGTTTGTTTGTTTTGGACTGATGGCCAATTATTAACCAGCCATATCAGATGATACTGATCCAATAGTTGATATGCAGCCAGGTAGCTTGGAGAGTAGCATCTGGCTGGTAAGTCTGTCAGGGGGTGGGGGAGAGAAAGGGGTGTGGAGAAAAAAGGGGCATGGCAGCAGCAGATTGAGGCCCCATAGCGAAGAAGGGATTGGGGCTGGGGCAGGTGCTGCCCATTTGGGGTGGGGTGTGGGATGGAGCCATGGGCAGCTCATCTGAGGGAGGTGGCTCCTACCACTGTGTGCAAACCCTGGGGAGACATGGGTGGCATGTGTCCCCCAGATTTGTGCATGGTGCAAGGGTGGCTTGCCTGCTAGGAGCTCTGCTGGCCCTTGCTTGGTGGGGCGGCTGGGCTGGGCTGGGGCTGTGCTCGAGGCAGGTGACAGCAGCACTGGAATGGGATCACAGGGAATTTTGGGGTGCTTGTAGCCCACCCAGTAGCTGCCGCCCACCCTGCCCCAAGCACAGCTTCATCCTAGCCCCTGCGCTGGGAAAAGGCTAGTGTAGCCCCTGCTTGCAGCAGGCAGCTCATCCTCACCTCATGCACAAATCTTGGCAGCACATGCCCCCCATGTTTCCCCAGGGGGTGCATGCAGTGGCAGGAGCTGCTCCCTCCCGATGCTCCCCAAATGACTTTCCCATGGCTCTGTTCCCAACTGGACAGCCCCTGCCTTTGCCCCTGCTGCAGCCCCATTCCCTCCCTCACTGTGGGTCCCTCTATCTGCCCTCCTTCACATCCCTGCACTCCTCTCCCACAGACTTACTGACAGGATGCTGCTCTCTAAGTTGCCAGGCTGCATTCCTGCCTGCCTGCATGCTGTGGCTGCGTGCATGTACACGGCACTTATCGGTGACATTAATTGTTACAGCAGCCAAACAAACGGATTGCTGAAAATGTCCATTTTCCTTTTATCAGTACCAATACAATATGGACCAATATATCGGTGTACCTCTAGTTTCCACATCTAACAGTGCTAATATTGCATTACACCCTTAAAAGGATCTCATGGCACCTGCCCCAAATACCCTGGTTGAGCTTCATTTTTGTCTATACTTTTTATAGTGCGATTTGAAAGATTTGAAGTGTATAGGATTCCTTGCCAAATCTAATTCCATGATTTATTTTAAGCATGCAATAATTAAAGCGTTACTATGCTTCCTGTATCTTACAACTTTTTTTTTAAGGTTTTCATTGAGAAGATACCAATTAAAACTTTTACTTTTCAAATTATGTATTTCTATCGTAATTCCTAAGATCATGAACTTGTAATAGATTATCTCTGGTGTGAAAATTAACCTGCACAGTTTCTATTGCAGAATTCAAGACCATGCTAATAAGAATAGAAATCTTGCTATTTATATGCAAGGAATTTACGGAAAGAATATTGTATATACTTCCTTTTAATGAGGCAAAAGAACTTCTTTGACCCATTGAAGGACGTGCACATAATAGACATTTATAATTATCGTTGGGTATAAATAAATCATTTCTGATTTTAAGACAGATGGGGAGTTGTGAAAACTTTAGGTAAAATACTTGATAGTTGGATCAATTCTCTTAACTGGAACTCAGAGATTCTAAACTGTCTACTGTCCTGAAACGCTGTATGGAAAATAAAATCTATCAGGAGACTGAACAGCTGAAACACTGAGTTTACTCCTGTGGATTAAAAATGGTGAAGTAGAGAAATAGCAATTGTTCAGCTTTCTAGTAATGACACTAGATTTTTCTCAAATGACTTGACAGAGCATGAGTTTTATGTTTTAATAATAAATTTATTTGACATTGTGTGGATAATGGTGCTAGATCTGTGCATGAAATAGTTATATACAGTATTTTAAATCCTACCTGTATATTCTGTAAATCTGCTTTAACATGAATGATTCTGGGTAGTGATTTTCTTTTTTTGAGTCATGATGGAAGGAGTCAGGATGGATGACAAGTCTATGTAATGTAGCTTTTAGCAAAACCTGCAGAGTTTAGGAGGTTGTCAGTAAACTATCAGTGGTGGTTTAGGGATTTGTTTTTTGAAGATGTCATGAATTAACTACTAATGGGTAGTGTTCTTTGATAGCTCGTTTATAATTGAGTGCACACAGATGAAAATCAAACACAAAGGAAACTCAGTTTTATCATTAATTTCGACTTCGTTTAACATACGACTTTTAGATGCCACAGCACCCTTACTAATTTGTCTGTGTATGAAAGAACTAATCATATACAGCTCAAGGAACAAATAGCATAAGCTTGCTTTTCTTTTTCTTCCTGAAAAGGTCACCTTTAGAGTAGTGCTTGGAGAAAAAAAAAAACAAAAAAATCCTTTAATTTTTACCGTTTTCACTGCTTCGTCACTTATTAACCCTTCTCCCCCAAGGAGGAAAATAAAAACTCTGAAAGCTCAGTATTGCTGTTAGGGTACTTTATCTCAGCACTGTCAGCCTTTGTAACACCACCCAGGTTTGACATTTAATACATGTAAGGTAATTAGATTTGTTCATTGATATAATTATTGTAAAACTTTGCACAACATGAATAGTTTTTAAGGAGCTCCACAAACCCAAACAATACCATTTATGTTGTAGGAATAGGAGTCTGTACCAGTTCTATGTGCCAAGTGATCTCAGTGACTAAGAAATAGAGATGCACATTATATATGGTTGCTACACTTCAGGTTTGGGTACACTTCAGGATCGAGGGGGCAGGAGCAGTTAACTGCAGGGAATATTACCAAAACTTAATGTTTCCAATTTCTACCAGTTATAGGGCCCTTTCATAATAGGTCTGCATGTCTGCCCATCTCCTGTTCACTCTGGCTAGCACTATATAATTCAGTCAGAAACTGGCAGGAAGCCAACTGTAGTAAACTGGCTTAATTTTCGTCACTGAAATCCAGATTCTTCAGGTTTTGCCACCTGCTGATTGGGAGACAGAGTAGTTCCACGTTGGATCTGAAAAGCCTAGGTTTATATTAGGCATGAAGTCCTTCAAAGTGTTTAAAGCTAAAAGGGAACATCAGATGATCTAGTCTGACCTTCTAATCCTGGAAGAGATGGCATTCTCAAATCCTTGAAGATACAAAGTGGTCTTGTGGAGAAGAGAGCTAGTCCTTATCACTTGTATCCAGGAGGTCTCGTGGCACTCTGAGAAAGTGGAGGTGATGGCCTGCCTATATTTCAACTACATTTTTTGTTGTAAACTGAGGCAATGTGCCTCATTCTCTGACCTGCACTAACATAGGGCTCTTGTCCACGTTACACCCTTCCTGTTATGATGCTACACTTTTCCTGTGTCCACATGACAAAAATGGTCATTAAGCTAGCTAAATTGCATCTGTGTATCCAGCTGATATTATTGTTTTAGGGTTTTTTTCTTTGTGGTAATTTAAAATACCTCTGACATGTTTTATTTTTAGCTCCTAAATTTCTTCCATGAGGGTTATTTTCATAGATTTCATAGACATTAGCGCTGGAAGGGACCTCGGGAGATCGAGTCCAGCGCCCTGCTCAAAGGGCAGGAAGTCAGCTGGGGTCATAGGATCCCAGCAAGATAAGCATCCAATTTACTCTTGAAGGTGTTCCATGTAGGTGCTTGAACCTCCTCCGCTGGCAGACTGTTCCAGACCTTGGGGGCTCGGACAGTAAAGAAATTCTTCCTTATGTCCAGCCTGAAACG
>NW_017728906.1:18176672-18190108 GCF_001723895.1 Crocodylus porosus
AGTGCTGCTATCCCCCACCCACCTCCTCTGTGCTGCCTGCCGTTTATCACTGTGAGCCAGTCATTCTTAAATTATTTTAACAGTTCTGCCACTTCAAGAATTACCACTGACAGCCTACTATTTCTCACCCAACCATCTTCTTAAGGTTGTATCCAAAAGTACAAGTACAAGCACAGAATGTACCCTGCTTCCCGGTGTGCATGGTGAAACAAGATCTACGCCCCCCACACCCAGCCATATGCATACCCCACACCAAAAATCAGCTAGCTCTGCAGGTGGCTGTGGCAGCCAGCCCCATCTCCAGAGGCCTAGCTGCCACCCTGCTTCAGCGGGTGAGAGCCTGGAGCTCCACTCCTCCTGAAAGTGGCTACAATCCTGTGGGTACATGCAAAGTGCCGGATTGCAGCATCTGCCACAGGGAGTGACACTGTATTCTCCATTTGCCCCCCCACCAGGAATTTTATACGAGTGTAAAACTGAAAATCCAGAACACTACTAATACCAGTACTGTTACTTACAAGTCACCCTTTGCGAGGACAGTTGAGTCTCTGTCTCGGGACTCTGCCATTGCCTCCCTGACACAGTACTCCATTTAGAACCTGATGAGTCCTGCGACACAATGGTGACTGAGTCGGAGTTCTCTTCCACATCATAAACAGGAGTTATTTCTTCTGAGCATCTGTTGAACTTCCTGGGTGTCTCGTACCAAAACACATGGTTTCACTAGAGTAGAGGACGAGCTTATTTCTGGCTGTTTGCCGAAGAGGTCTATTGAACAGTCCGAAGCAAGGTTGTTGGGCTGGGGCCAGTTCTGTTCTTGAGGAGGCGGGTGATTGCGTGGAACTTGCCATGCCATGGCTACTTTGCAAGTACTTTGGTGCGGGGGAGTTTCTGGTTCCTCATGATGCATACCTCTTATTGCAAACTCAGTCACGGAAGCCTCTGAAGCATCTCTTTTAAGGATGATAGCTTGTCATAAAATGGAATCATTCTATGCGAGGCTGAGAGTGATTGTCCTTTACTCAATGGAAGGCACGCTTTAAGGCCTTCATCTTACTGCAAGATGTTTCCCAGTCACATTTGATGCCAAGTTGCTCTAATTGTTCAGAAAAAGAGGCGTAAACAAGTTTATTCCTGTGGCTTCCCGGTTGTTATGATGCTCCCTTCTCTTCAAATGTCAATCAGTGCCTCAACTTCTGCATAAGTCCAGTTTGGTCCCTGTCCTTGTGAAGGATCCATTCCATCTTCTAAAATTTGACTTTGCTCTGCTTTACATTTTATTGGTCATGAAGGGGATGAAGAAGATGATAGACACCTACAGCCTGCGCCTGCTGTTAGGACCTGTTCTGGGATGTGTGAACCTTTTATCAAGAGAGGCATAAAAGAAGTGTGATTTTTCCAATCTTCAGACATTTGAAGCAATTCTTCACTTTTGATCGTCTGACCTATGTCATTCAGAAGCATGCTCACACTACTATTGTGCTGGAAATTTTTGAAAATGTTGGGTGATCACTTCAGCCAGGAAACTATGAAACTGTTTGAATGGCTCAATGGCACTCATTTCCTTTAGATGCGCAGACCAAAACAAATCCTTTCTGAGCACTTTCCACAAGGGTGATCAGAGCTCACTCTTACTGTGTGTGTGGGGGGGGTGGAGGTCCAAAAGTACTCTCTCATGTATGGGACGTGTATGGTTTGTTCAGGCACACAGGCTACCATTTTTGGTATGTGGTAACTTCTCAGCTGTTTTCAAGAAATACAGGCAACCTTCAGTTGCAGGGAGCATATGATTTCAGTAGCTATTGACATGTAAATGACAGGAGTCATTTCATGGTAATCCAGGAGAGTGACTTTTTGCAGACATTTGAGACAGAGGTCACTCCACAGGCCAAAATCTTGCTAAAGACAATGTCTTCCTTGAATCCTGCGGGACTAAGGAGAAAGCAGAGGTTAATTTTGAAGGAAGTCGAACATTCACATCACAGGCGTATGGTTCTACTGATGGGATTCAGCAACTCGATGTACCTCTGGTCTGGTATTTTAAAACTCATGAAGAGCCAACTTCATAGGTTTGCCGTGAGGAGGATGCTGTTATTTGAAGTGGGGAAGGTGCTTTCATGTTGCAGCGAACAGAAAGCATGTTTGTCAAAGACTGTAGTTGCTTCCTGGCCATACGTTCAGGGCAAGCCTTGTGAGATATGGGCACACAAAAGCAACTTGGACTGGTGAGAGAATAGTCATGTCAATGTGGAAGGATGCCCAGTGGCTGGAAACCTTCAGAATGAGGAAAGAGATGTTCTTCCACATCATTAGCTTGCTGAAGCCATGCATACAGCATCGGAGGACTGTCATGCCCATCAGCTCAGAGAAGTGTGTTGGTATGGCCATCATGAAACTGGCCACTCCAACAAGCCTGTACCACGTTGTGAATCAGTTCAGTGTGGCTCCCTGCAATGTGGGGAGGCCCATCAGTGAGGTTTTGCTAACTGCTACAGCACCTGGCAGCAAACAAAGTCAGATGCCTAAGTAACCCCCGTGAGGTGATGGAAGGATACCACACAATAGGCTTCCCTGTGTGGGAGCACTTGACAGCACGCACATTCCCATCCTAAAACAGGCTCAGGACAGCCATTCATTCATAAACAGAAAGGGGTTTTCCTTCTATTATTCTGCAAGCTGTTGTGGGCAACAGAGGCAGATTTATAAACATTTACACGGGATGGACAGGAAGCGTGCACCATGCTTGTGTGTTTCAAAATTCACCACTGCCTGAAATGATGGACAAGGGCCAATATGCCTCAGGACTGGAGAAGGCTGTCATCCAAGGTGTTTCAGTGCCCCCCCCCCCCAATACTAGCTGACGTGGCCTAGCTGTTCCTGCCCTAACTTATGAAGCCATATGTAGGGCAAGTGAGTGACCCACAGAGATTCCTGTTCAACAAGCGACTAAGTTGCGTGAAGAAAGAAAAAAACTGCCGAGGTGCAATGGACTTCCCCCCCTGTCCCCCACCAATGACACAGTGGCCAGAATTAAGAGGCTGCACTGCAGGGGGAATGGGGTGGTGGTTACCAGGTTATTGTCAAATCAATTAATCTATTTGCGTGCAAATCCTATTACCGTTTGCAGTCATGTCCCCAAACCAGTTTTAGACCTGCTTATCTCCTCATGTTGTCTGGTACCACAAACCCATCCCCCCTGCTACCCACCCAATGCACCTCCTCCCCTCTATCGTTCATCCTACACAGAGACCTCCATGAGACCCTGTTATGAATTCATTATACATGATAATTTTTTACAAGACGCACTTTATTCAATGAGAAATGAATAATGGAATGGAACATTAATGATAAAAAGGATCAATTCACACAATTACAAGAGCGCATCCCCCCACAGTGGCACCTGTGTGTGCCGCCAGACAATTTCTGAACACAGCACCCATCCCACTATTTGCCTGTTTCTCTAGCCCCCATGCTCAACTGCTTATCTGCTAGTGAAGGTTGCAGCTTGTGTCAGTTTTCTTAACTGATCTCTCTAAGCGTCATTGAAGACCTCGCCCCTGGTTTCACAGATATTATGCAGGACGCATGCTGCCACTACGTAAGGGGTAATGTTATCAGTATCAACTTCTACCCTGTAGTTGAATGATCACCAACGGGGTTTCAAGTGCCCAAATGCACACTCTACACTCATGTAGTGCTTGCTTAGTTGCTTGTTGAACAGCAGTCTCTGGGGGTCACTCACTTGCCCTGCATATGGCTTCATGAGTCAGGGCAGGAACAGCTAGGCCACGTCAGCTAGTATCAAGGGGGGCACTGAAACACCTTGGATAACAGCCTCCTCCAGTCCTGAGGCATATTGGCCCTTGTCCATCACTTCAGGCAGTGGTGAATTTTGAAACACATGAGCATGGTGCACGCTTTCTGCCCATCCCATGTAAATGTTTGTAAATCTGCCTCTGTGGTCCACAATGGCTTGCAGAATCACAGAAGGAAACTCCTTTCTGTTTATGAATGAACAGTTGTCCTGAGACTGTTTTAGGATGGGAATGTGTGTGCTGTCAAGTGCTCCCAAGCAGGGAAGCCTATTGTGTGGTATCCTTCCACCACCTCATGGGGGTTACTTAGGCATCTGAATTTGTTTGCTGCCAGGTGCTGTAGCAATTGGCAAACCTCACTGATGGGCCTCTCCGCAGTGGAGGTGTTAGGTCATGCTGGCCATTTGTTTTGATCTCAGAGGGGAGGAGGAGTTGAAGTAGGCTGATCAGCTGTCCTGGCCAAGGGGGATCCCCGCTGACCAAGGAATCTTGATGGTCCTTGATAACAACCACTGTCCAACCACTGCAAAAATTTCATACAGTTCGATACAATACAAATGAGAAAATGCAGGATTCTTTCTGTTTCACATACAAATTTTATGTAGTACTGTTTCTATTGAGGCTTTCAATAAGCCACGAGTTACATTTTTACATTTACATTTTTGCATTACATTTTTAAAAGTCCAAGCATTGACAGTTATGCTTTTTACATACATGGGGGAAGCAGCAGGGGGAAGAGGCTAGGAGGGCCTGTCCAGGGAGGGGAGGGCATGTACGTGAGCACCAACCAGGGGTACTGGGGGGGGAAGCAGCTGTTGGTATTCAAGTGAAGCTGGCTGAAAAACTTTTTTTATTTGTGAGGAGAATAATATTATATCACAAAGCTGTTATATTATATCACAAAAACCACAAAGGAGGGGTTTTTTGCCCTAGACAGAGTCCCAGCCAGGAGGCAAGAGGCAGGGAGAGAGCTTGCCAACCGCTCTCAGGAATATACACTATGATCTGGAGAAATTGAGTCAGAACAAACTACCCAGCTTGAACTCCTACACCAGCAAGACTGGCTGAGTGCATGTGGGGGGGGGGGTGCTTGGTTGCATTGGAAGGCCTACGATGGAGTGGGGAAGCTGGTATGCTCTTGGTAGTGAAAAACTGTCTGAAAACCTTTCTTTTTCACAACCTCCCCCCCCCCCAAAAAAAACAAACAAAAAAAACCAACCCCAGAACAAAACATTATATCACAAAGTTTACTTTCAACCAACACTGTTCAAATCTGCATGTAGTCTTGGTCTTGATTTTTAGGGAAAACCCTTTAAAAAAATAATTACCCGAGAAAACAAAAAGAAAGGTGCTCTCTGCAGTGAAAGACCTGAGCATTATTAGCATCCATATTTTTTTTGCCAGCACAAAGTGGGGTAGTGTGTGTGTCTGTCTTCAGCTGGAGGAAGAGTGCATGAGAAGTGAGGCCCTTTCCTGGCAGAGATTTACCAGGTTTCAGACCTGAGGAAAGCATTTCTTGCAGTGCAAGAAAGCGTGTGTGTGTGTGTGTGTGTGTGTCTGTACACGCAAGTTGGGATGCTGTTGTTCTAAGTGGTGAAGCATAGGTGGGAGGGAAGGAGTTGTTGGAAAAACTGCACTATAGCAGTAATGAGGAGAGGGCACATAGGCCAACACCAACCAGGAGTCCTGAGAGGGAGCCCCCTGCCATAGGGAAAGTACCTGGTGGGACTGATATTTCAGTTCAGGACTGTTGCTATTGTAAAGAGAGAGAGAGAGAGCACAAGCTGGGATGCTGTGGGTCTACAATTGGTGAAGCATAGGCAAGAGGGAGGGAGGGAGGTAGTACATGTAGCTCACAAGTTGACCTTCCTTGTGGAGTAGAGTCAAGTCAGGCATAGGCCTAGAGTGACAATCTGGGCAGGGGACCTTTTTAAAACAATGATAATAGCATGTATGTGTATATGTGTATGTATGTATGTGTCAGTGTATGTGTTGGAATAAATAAATACCTAGTAGTCGAGTGGTTAGGGGGCTTGGAGTGACGGTGCAAGTCATTTTCCGAGTTGTTAGAAAAACTGCACTGTAGTAGTAGTGAGAGGAGAGGGCACATCAGCCAGCACCAGCCAGGAGTGCTGGGAGGGAGCCCCCAGCCATAGGGAAAGCACCCAGGGGAACAGGCTAGAAAGGGGATTCTTAAAGAAGCTGCACTATAGCAAGAGTGAGGGGAGACATGTAGGCCAGCATCAACCAGGAGTGCTGAGAGGGAGCCAGCAGCCATGGGAAAAGCATAATTACTTGGGATAATTACCTGGGCTACATGAAAAGACAAGCAAAAAAAAAAAAAAGGAACATTACATGCATGATCCTTGCAATGAGCTACTGAAGCATATTTCAGTAAGTAGCTGCTTGTTATAGCTTGACCATTTTTAAGTTTTTAGCATTTTTAAATCTTGCACACTGCACTGCAGACTGGGACACAGAATCAGGAGGAGGAGCAGGAGGAAGGAGGGAAGGCGGGAAGCAGGACAAAAAAGGGACAAAAAAAGATATTCATTGGTAAATACTGGCATATTCATATATGAAATAAAAATATTACTTTTTAAATTATGAAGGGATTATTTAAAATGCAAGCTTAGTTGCTTATGTATTCACATAATACAAGGACTTGTCTACAGTGAGGCAGAGAGAGGCTAATGGTGACTTCCCATAGGCTTTTTTGGAGTCTAAAAGGACATTAAGAGTATCGAATAGGCACTCGGCAGTGACATTGCCATCCTTTTTTCTGGAGACGGAAGCGGTGTCAGGTGACTTTCCCAGGCTTAAGTTCTTCTCTTCTGCCTGGTGTGCCTGATGGTAGTAGCAATAATATAAAGGATAGCATTCAGAAACTAGAAAAAGGAGGGAGGGAGAAATTAAGAGCATAAGAATTTGTATTGGAAAACTACCATGCAGTCATTCCAGCCCTGAAATGGAAGTAGCCCTCCTGTACACGATTGGGGGGGACAGGGGCAGGTGGAGAAAGACAGACAGCTGAGGGGCAAGGGAGGGTAGTGAGGAGGTCCCCCCTCTCGAAAATTGTCCTGCTACTACAGGACGCGGTCAGATGCCTAGCAACTTAATTCACAGCAGTTAAATCCCATTTAAATGAAAGATAAAGTAAACAGTGCAAGCCACCCTCCCTCAGGGCATAGCCAAGTGTTTGTTCTCACTTACCTAAGTGTAAATGTCCCATTTGGTTGTGAAATAGGTTGGGGTGTCCTCTTTCAAGTGTCTCAAAAAGCTGCTTCATCTTGCACTGAAAGGCAATGCTGCACCCGATATGAACAGCAAGCAGCAGGCTGCACTCTTATGGAAAATGTGCTGTTCCACCTAGGAGCAAGTGTCCCGCAGGGCTGACTCCGTGTGCCACTGGTATGTTGTCATCTCTCATCCACCTCAAAAGGCTACAGTGTACACATTCTAGTCAGTCACCGCTCCATGAATTTATAGGCTTGCAAGGTGCCAGACACCCCCTGCCCCCTCACCTGCCTTTTTATGGTGTAAAAGAAAACCAGATAGTCTGGTGCTGGCCTGGTACGTGCATGAAAATTTTGCACCAAAACATGCGTGGCTTTTCATGGAAAGGTTTGGAGTCAAAAAGGTCCTGAGTGCCCATGCAACTTGCATCCAGGGAAGGGAAAGGGCACCGAGCTAGGGCAGGAGCTGATGCCCTTTGGGACCCTGGAGCCAGAAGAGAGGCAATGCTTTGAGCACGCTTCACCCAGCGCCGTTTGGAAACAGTGTGCCACCTGAAGGGCCTGCTCCCCCCCTCCCCCCCCCTTCACCCAGCCTTGGGAGATGCTTGTGTACACAGAGCCCTGCGGAGCTCTGCATGGAAAGGTTTGGCGGCCAAAAAAGAAGCGCCCGAGTGCCCCATGCTTGGGGGTTAACTTTGCATGGAAAGATTTTGTGCCTCAGCCCCCTGAGCGCCCTGTGCAACTTGCACCCAGGAACAGAGAGTGGCAGAAGTGCTGCAACTGGGAGTTTCTTGTCCTAAAGCTCCTCCTGGCAGTAAGATAGGACTAAAAGGGAATGAGGGTAAAGTTGTTCTGACATGCCCTCTAGTGCTTTTTACTAGTCACAGCATAATGAGCCCTTATGTGGTAAATCATGTTCATGTTACTTATTTAGCCATCTTAAACTAAGAAAAAAATAAACCAGGAACATTTTTAGCGACTAAGTGCCAAGTACATGTACAAGGGCCCATACAGTACATAGTTCAAGTGTTGTGTACCAGTCCACAAGTGTGGAAGAAAGTGATTCCTGTATTATGTAATGATTGCAACATAGACAGAATTAGGAATAAATGTCCTCTAGTTTGCCCTTTCTCTAGTCTGGGGAGGAAAGGGATAAGAGCAGAGGCTTTGTTCTCAAAATAATTACTTTTGTTTAACCCTATCTTGTAAATAAAAGTGGCCATTTGAAAAAGGAATGAGTAGTAACCTGGAACAAAAATAAGTAATCAGAAATAGCAGAAGTAAAGAGGAGTTGAAATAAATTTATCTAAATTTGCTTAAAGAATAAGATCCTTTAAAATGGGAGAGAGCCATATTACCTGCAGAGCAGAGGGGTTACCAGAGAGAACAGGTAAATTTGTAATTAGCAATAAAAATGTGTTAAGTCTGTGATTTTTAGTATTCAGTATGCATTTTTATATACACCTGTCTTCTGTTTTGGGGTTCCCCCCCTCTTTCTGGCAAGTGTTGTTTTTTTGTAATTATGCTAAGGCAACCTATATATAGGATTCTTTAATGGCTTACCCAATACAATCATGATCAGACAATTTAACTATGAAAGAAACTAGACTTTATGGCACATGAGCTCCGTATTTGATACAGTGGCAACTAAAAGGCTGTTTAGATTACTTTTCAACTTTCCAAGATATGCATATTTACAGTAATGTTTGCTGTGCTGGAACAAATGGTTATCAAGAAAAAACAAAAAGTTTCTGAAACAAAGTTGTATTTTAAGTATTGCTTGGGTTAGTGGGGGCGAAGTCTTAAAATGGGACCTGAGCCCTGGGAATCCATACTTACAAAGTGATTTTAAAAGGGAATACCACTCCTTTGTTAAAGGAACTAATACTTTTGGCACTGTGACCCTCCTGATCATTGTTCTAGTTCATGGAATTTTAAAGTTCTAATTTAATCCAAATGGTCTATTCCAAAGTGTTTTCTGATATTGGCCAGACAGGAAACGATGGGCCAGAATAGAGCTTGAGGTACCAATGAGTCTCCCCTCATTGGGTATGCTAGAGTTTGGATCCAAACCTGTCTTCCCACACTTTCAGGAATGTGTGGATTGTGTAGAACAGTGGCGCTAAAGCTTTTGGCCTCATGGGCCAGATGAGCGCCATGAGGCCAGTCCATGGGCTGGATCAAGCTTTATGTGCCAAGATCAGGCTATGGGGCCACCTCATGGCCTCCAACATTGGGTTTGGGTTCTGGGACTTGGCATCACCCTTGTTCAGGCACCTGAAACCAGCATGCAGGACTGATCTCAGGGCTTGTAACTCTCCACAAGAATGGATAATAGGAAGTGAGGCAGATGATACAGCACTGTGGGCTGGATCTGGCTTGTGGACCAGTAGTAGAGCACCTCTGGCTTAGAAAAAATATAAAAGGAGGGACACAGCATGCTTACTTGATGGTAGTTTATTGGCAACGCACTTAAATTTAAATATGCATGTAGACTATTTCTCAGAGGCACCGTGTTGGGGCATATACCCCATGCTTGTTCATTATTTCCTTCGATACAAAAACTGATCTACGTAGTTCAGGGGTGGGCAAAATGGCAGATCCATATGGACTGGGCCTGTGGCTGCACTCCATTTCCAAGCCGCCCCTACCTCATGTCCTTGTGGCTGGCTTCCTTGAAGACCCCAGTAGCTGTGGTACCATGACAGCAGGGGGCCAGGGTTTCCATGGAGACCAGCCTCAATAATGCTGGCAGGGCTTATGACTGGTCAGGGAGCTGCTCTGGGGTCAGGGCTGGGATCTTGCAGTGGTGACACTGGTTTGGAGCTGGGGCAGATCCATGATCCTCTGTCTTCACACCCTTCCTTGGGTCATTTGGGCAGTGGATCACAGCCCTGTCCCTGCTCTGGATCACATTGTCACTGTTGCAAGATCCCAGCCTTGGAGCAGCTCTTAGCCCACCTATGTGCCCTTCCAATACTGCTGGGGCCGGTTTCTATGGAAACCCTGGTTCTGTGCTGTCCTGGCACCACTGCCACTAGGGTCTCCATGGAAACTGTGGCTGCTGGGAAATGGAGTTTGGCATGGGCCTGATTGGGCCTGCAGGCTGGTCTTTGCCCACCCCTAACCTTGTTACATATACAGGGACAGAGGTGGTCAGTTCTACTTAAAGATGAGTTGCAGATGGGTAGGTCTTGATGAAATGGAGATGGAGGCAAGAAGTCTATGTGGGAGAGTAAATTTATAGGATCTTCTCTTGAGAGGGGGACATTGGGAAAAGGCTTTGAAGATGCAGAAGTTAAGTCAGCTCCTGTAGGGGAAAACATTTTCAAGGCCTGGCATGTGTCCTGTGAAAATTACCTTGGAGGAAAAGTAGGAAATAGTTCAAGGATGCATCAGAGAGTGGTGCAATAGATCTTAGTAGCTTGCTTCGTAGTCTCTGAAGTACAGAGTTTCTAGATTCCTGTAACTGCTACTAAGAAAGGTAAAAAAACCCTGATCTACTAAGAAAATACTATTGAAAGCTTTGAGCAAAAGGAGGTAAAGGAGCAGTGGGCCTGTAATCCTGAGTTAAATGTCTGGTGCAAGGTTACTGGGTTATCATTTGTGGGAGTAGGCGACCCCAGAAAGAAGAAGAATTGAACATGGCTCTGACTGGGGTGTTGAATTGCAAGAAGGGACAAACCACTTCAAGGCTTGAAGTACTGTTGGTAGGTGTATTGGAACTAGACTGCATGAGCCATAAGATGGCATTAACATGTAAATGCACTTCTTCATGGCCAGGTACAGACATTACACTTTTACTGGTATAAGTTATCAGTTATAACCCAGTTTATAACCATAACAGAACAGAAGTTTAGCAGGTCTAGATTGATTTAATGTAATTTAATGGCAGAATGTAGTCTTAAAATTTGCCCTCCTCCCCCAAGGGTGAATGCATGTTCTGTTCACTACCGATCTAAACGATGCCACATACAGAAAACAGTGTAACTTGGATCAATTCCATCTTGGGCTTTATGAATGTCAGTACCTAAACCACAAGTTCCTTTTCCTTCTCAAGTGGCTTAAAACAAAGTGGTTAAGTCTAACCTATGTGGTCTTGTATCCTATCTGAGGGGCTACTTTTTCAAAAAAGAAAAACATCTTTATATTGGCTATATAAACAAAAATTTGTTTATAATGCATATAAAGCAATTTTCTTGCCCTAGAACCTCAACACTATTTTGTAGATTATGCTGATGGTTCAGAAGAAAGGAGCTGTTGGAAGCTTGTTCTCTAGCATAAATCTGACGGTTTAAGAAAAATTTATGGGTTTTTTTTTCCCTCATTCAGTAACTGCTAGTAAGCATCATTATGTGTAGCTACTGCTGTTTGTATAGCTTACCTTTTTAGCTCGCAGGGTGTGGTGTACCAAACTGCTGGATTTCTGGAGTAAAGCTAAATACAAAATATTAAATGGAACTATCTTTTGGACCCAGATAGGGTCTGTCAGCCCTCTTACTGAAAGAGGGATTGCTGTTATTGCTAAAAGTGCAAGTTATGCTGTAGTTTCAGATCCAGATGTCGTTTCTTGAATCCCTATAGTGTTGATATACAGTACTTCAGGTCTGCATAAATGATGTTTTACTGTAAGTGTCTCCATCTGAGTTAATATAGCATGGGTTCTGAGGAGTTTCTCACTGTGGTTTTTGTGAATCGAATGGTGAAACTGCATGAGTGAACTTAATAATTCAAAAGTGAAAAAAGAAAAAAGAAGATTTTTACCATAATCTACTAAATTACAACAATGTGTTTTTAGGTACCACGTTGCAAAAAAGTTACATTTGACTTACAAATGGAGTTATATCTCCCTCTTTTGGAAAATTAAGGCATGGCCTGCTTTCGGAATAGATTTTTTGTTCCTTTCATACCTTATTTTGATAAAAGTACATGGGTATTAAAATCTTCCTTAAAGATATTAACAGATTCACCATTGGAACATAGGCTAATGGCTGAAAAAGTATATCTTTTATAGCACACAATTTATCAGGTAGAAAGACAGAAGACAACAATTTGAACACTATAAAATGTCCATTATTTAAGAAAAAATGCCTGTATAAGAGAAATCCCTCTTGTATATCCAGTAACTATTATCTATAAAGCTAAACTGGTATCCTTTATCACATTATTATTACTATTAATATTAGTATTTATACTAGTATTATTCTTATTTACAAGAAATATGTTCATATTAGGCTTAAGGTGGCAAGTTTCAACTCAAGATTTAATTTGGCTATTTTGTATCTTTTGATTAAACTCTGCCTAGACAGATTAGACAAGGTAATTTCAGTAAATTTGGTTTAGATTTGTGCAAATGTGTCAGCCCCCCCCTTTTTTTTTTTAGCCTGAATTTCAAATTACACAAGTGCAGGCTGACGAGCTGAGCTGTGTTGCATTATAAATAAATAAACAAAAGGATTATTTTAAGAGTTAAACCTGTTAACTTTTTAAATAGCACCTGATGGATTTCATATGCAGCTTCTGGCTAAAATGCCAACCTCCCTCATAGAGCTAAATCTTTAGGAAGTGGCAAGGGATGGATGCTCACTGGGCAGTCTTAGCAATAGGTGTTCTTTTTTTCATCCCTCCTTCCTTCCAAAAGAATAAGATCTCTATATGGGAAGTTGCTTTGTATCAGTAGAGTGTTTTATGATATAGCCAATACAGCCTTGCTGCTGGCTGACTGGTTATTTTTCTCTCTGGGTAGCTAAATGTGTTCAGTAAGAGCTTGTTGACTTGACCTAAAATTTAAGTGTTTTAAACCGAAAAAGTTTTCCTGGGCCTTGGCAGGAAGGGTTGATGTATTACCTAAGTATGGCAACAGAAGGGTAAAGTAGTAAGAAATGTATTTAACATAAGATGCCCGATTCATGCCAGGGCTAGGTGTTGGTCTCCCATGAACTGGCTTGAGACATGGATTCCTGATCTTGGATCTTAACAGATCCAGATATATTTTCAATCCTGATGTTTTTGCTTCTGTTCTGCTTAATAGGATATAAAGCTGTGATACCCATACTTTTGTGATAATGGCTGAATACTTCATGTTTTGAAAGATTGTTTGTTTCCTTCAGTGGGTGCAGAGAGAACATTCCTGCTCCAGCCTTATTTGTAGGATACTGTGAGGTTAGATGCTATGGGTTTGAACCCAACTTTCCCACTTCCTGGGTAAATACTATAACTATTTTGCTGTTTTACAAAAGGCAGTCAGAACCAGTACCACCACCAGCATCTCCTCTTCCTCCTACTCTGGCTGAGCTTTTCATAGACATTAGGGCTGGAAGGGACCTCGGGAGATCATCGAGTCCAGCCCCCTGCCCAAAGGGCAGGAAGTCAGCCGGGGTCATAG
>NW_017728906.1:18191148-18203244 GCF_001723895.1 Crocodylus porosus
CAGCTTACTTGTGGCTGTATGCACTGTCTGTCCTGGTCGAGCAGGCAGGGAAGGCTTAACCTGCCTGTCAAGCTGCTGCTACTGCTGCTCTCTGGCCAGGCTTAACCCTGAGAAGAGCAGCAGCTCAGCAATGACACCTGGGCAGGCAGACAGCTGGGAAGCTAGAAGTAGGTGGGGAGCACAGGGGGAGCCCCAGGGTGGGAGGGAAGCAAGGGAGCCTTTGAGGAGGCAGGTAGCAGGGGAAGTCAGAATGGGACAGGGGAGGGATTTCCGTTCTCCAGGCCCCTGCTGGCCTAAAGTGTGATGGCTTCAAACTTGAGTTAGCGCTAACACCAGTGTAAGGTGTAATAAGGCCCTGTGTTCCTAGATTAACTTACTTGGTGAAGCTTAGGAGCCTCAGAGGTTGTAGGCAGCAAAACAGTAAGGTACTTGGTGTGTCTTTGCACAAAGTTGACTTTTACCTAACTGTGTCAGTTTCTTCAACATAAAAATGATCCATTGTGCTATACCTTTATAATACCAGGATATCATGAAGAACATTTTTTTCAAAAGAAAACTTAGCTGTTCTCTCTTTCTTCATTAATATAATCTGTGAAATGGAAGAGGGGAGGAAGAATATTGTGATGTTTGTTTAATTCTCTGCAAACTTGGTATGTGGTGATACTGAAAAAAGGAGAGGGAGAGCAAGAGTGAAAAAGAAAATCCTTTTTGCTTGTTGTTGTATCTAACAGACTTCCAAAAAAAACTCTGTTCCTATCAGTAGCCAAAAACATGGATTGTCTTTAAGTCTAACTGTGCTTATTGTCAGTTCCCTTCATTGGTGATATATGCTTGCTAAGAATGAAACCCAAAGTGCTCTGGCTTTTGTATTCGTATAATCTTGTCTCATAAATGCACAAAAGTAAAACTAATGAAATACTATAAATTTTAGAATATAGAGATAATAGCGTCTTATTTACTGCCCTTGTAAATAAGTCATTGACATTTGCATATTTATATTAAAGCTGGGTCCACTCTATCATTATGCTAAATATTGTTAGTTTGTGATAGCCAATTTGTTTTAGTCACTGGCTAAAAAACCACATTTAGCAACAATCATTTCAAGTGATTTCAAGCTATAAAAGTAATGAAATAATAATACACAGTGTTTCAGAACATTTAATTTATTGTCTTTTTTTCTTTTTTTCAAATCTCCAAGTCAGTTGTCTGCTTCCTGCCTCCCTCACTTGTTATTAAAAAACATAGTACAATATGCAACAGATTTGCTGAATTGTACACATACAAGTCTAAAATCCTGAAATTTGTAAAGTGTGTGTGTGTATGTAGGTATGTATGTATATATGTATGGGTATGTACGTATATACGTATGTGTATGTATATATCCTGAATGTAAGACAATCCTTCAATAATTAGATTCCATATATGGAAGTGTATACATTTGTTATAGTTTTCCAGGTATAGAATGTAATTATTGGAAGTTTACCTTGAATTTGTCCCTCTCCAACTGCTGCAGCAGGAAAAATAAATCTGTGGGGGTAGGTCAGGTGGCACCCTTGTTCTCCCCCTTGTAGCTTTTCCCCCATAAAGTCCCTCTCTCTCTCTTTACTATCAGAACCTGCTGTCCCTGAGCACACTGACGTGAGGAGTAAATTTGTAAATTGGCTTTGAAATAAACATGCCTATAATCATTTGGTTCATTCAGAATTGATACATTTCATTTTTGAAATGCCTGTAAACTTTAGCAGCCATACTCCATAAACGCACACTTTTGAGCAACACTTATGGACCTACCTGTATATAGCACAAACTATGCATGATATTAGTCCAAAGCCAAAAGTCATGATTTACCTTATAGTTCATTGGGCTGGGCCCCAGAAGTCAGCAGCATTTCAAGCCATAGTGATCCCACAGCTTGGGGGGGGAGAGAGACAGAGACAGACAGACAGACAGACAGAGAGAGAGAAGCATCCACAGGCTAGTTAACTCCCCACTCGTAACTCAAACTGGGTGTTCTTGTCTTGAGGCCTGCAAAAATGCATATGCAGATCCAATGCAGGGAAGTCTGATCTGGCTCCACTTCATGGAAGGCAGGGTCATACTAATTGTATGCAACAGGCTATGAGTGGGAGTGACAGAGGGATTCTAGGTCAATGTTTGGGGCCCTGATTGGTGATGTTTGCCAGACATTTAAGGTTGCAAAGGATCAGGAATGATTGGAAATGGGACAGAAAAGCTGAGCATAGCTGTGGGAGTGAGTAGGAAGTTAAAGTGTATTCAGTGTATTGACTCACCATGACTTGAAGAAGAGTCCATGCTGAAGGCGACTGAACAAAGTAGGTATCCCATGCATCTTATTCAGATAGGTTTCACTAGTCTATTTTTGACCTGGTGAGGCATTGCGATGAAAGAGGCTCTCTTATATTTTCAGGGAGCCTCTCCTTGGCCTGCTGATATGTTTTCCACAGGAGGTTTAGGTTGAGCAGATTCTTTTTGGTATTGGTTGGTGGAACCAGAGCGTGCTCTGTCCACTCTATGCATTGACCTGGTATTGCAGTGCTTCCAGGACCAGTGCAAAAAAAAAAAAAAAAAAAAAGGTTCACCAGTATGGGCCATGTGCTTTAATTATGCTCAGCGTTGGCTTCATTTAATCAACTTCATAGTTGGTTTTCGTTACTGAGCACGTGCTGCTTTTGGCAGCAGCTTTATGATAGACTGTGTATATAACAAGGTTTTCATGTATGTGAATGTAAAATGAGGAGCTTTTATGCCCATGCTGATGGAGGGGGCGGGGGAAACCTTGTATAGTATTCAAGTAGATTCAGTAACATCTTATAGACTTGTCCTCCATGAATCTACCTAATCTCTTTGAACTTGGTTCATATGTTATCTGCTTCAACAGCTTTTTGAGGGAACAAAAAAGAAAGTGTACCAGTAGGGCCAAAGTTCAAAGGGAAGGAGATCCCTACAGAGAGATGAGATGCCTATGAGCATATGTTGGGTGGGCCAGGGGGAAAACATCGGAGGCACCTTCGTATTTCAGGAGAACAGAGGAATTTTGTGAAATCTGGGTGAGAGTAAATTCTCTAAAGGGCATGCTATCAAAATTATTTATTGTTTTTAAAGCGGTGTTGATAGTATCTTCAATTATTTGTAGGCAGTGAAGCATTTGTAATCTATAATATTTTTTTTCATTGATGCACAAATTTAATCCTTGTCATAATAGTAATAGCATAATTGTGCTGAGTTCTAATACTGGTAGGCACACATTCTATGAGGTAATTTATATTTATTAAGGACTTCAATCACAAATTAGGTGGATTAGCAGAACCTTCAAACTTCAAGTGCTTATAGACTGTCCAGTAAAATAGATGGCCTCATATTTTAATGAAACATGTAATGCAGCAACAACTGTTAGGTGTTCCCAGCTGGTTAATCCTTTTTTTTGTAGAATATTCTTCGGACCTGCAGTCTCTTGGGAGATTGAGGAGTAGTTACCATGTTCCAGTCCTACTCTACTGTGTGTTTTCTTTCTGATACGTGCTAAAATACCACATTTGTAGGATCCCAGTGTTGCAAAATCTTACCATTTTGTTTGCAATTTTTTTTTGCCCCAAGATATGCCGCTGCGATTCAATAAGGCATATATCTTTCTTATCTTGCTACTTACTCCATTGTTGTCAGTTCAAAGTTTAAAGACTTCCAGACCTCTGTACAAGTAGCTTGGTAGGTTGTATGTCATCAAGTCCTTGAAGTACTTTCTTGAGTAGCACTTCCTTTTCCCATGCTCTAATAATCTATATAGAACCTCTTGGACATTCATGCATCATGTATTCAAGCCACATGTCTGGCCCACTGTAGCTTGGCCTTCATTATTAATGGCTCAGTGGAAATGCAGTCAGCACCCTGCAGTAGTTCTTCATCAGTCAGCCTTCCTTCATTGATCAGGAGGTAAATAAAAACCTGGTATAACTCATATTTTTTAATGCTTAAGGCTGCCAATATGTGGTACAGCTGGACCAGGTTTTTATTAATTTGGTCTACCACTGCTGGTCTCTCCATGTTAACTACTCTCATGTTCAGAGCCTAACTTAATTTTACAACTTTAATCATACCCTGATGTACAAATTCCTGATCTATTTTGTCAGCAACTTTTCAGATTGATCTCAGATTCTGTTTTTTAGCCAGCTTTTAAGAAGCTGGCTAAAATTCATGGCTGTTTGCCAATCTCTGTAGACTGACAGCTGACACTTCTCTTGGTACAGAACATTTGGTTCAGTGGCCTACCAGTCTGCTCTCACCTCTTTTTGACAGTAGTGCTAAAGCAAAATCACGAGTCAGACCCCAAGTATTCTGTAGTCAGAAATTTAAAATATTTTAAAAAGAGTACATACTGTATTTGGATTCATCATCTGATTTTGATAGTGGACAATGGAATACAAAACTCTGCGCTACAGGGATTATATCCTACTTGCAAGTGTATAACAAGTCAGTTCCAGTATTTACACCAGGAGCTTCAGCTGAAGGAGTTGAATGAGACTTGTGTTCCCTTGCTCAAGCATCATGGGACAGACTCGATGCTAAAGGGGTTTATATTCTGAGGCAAAGTATAGTAGTGAGGTGATTTAAATTAGAGCTGGGTTTAAGAATAAATAAACACGGTCTCATTCATGTAACCTGGGAACAACTTTTATTCCCTGCTGATTTGCACAGGATTGAGACTGGTAATTTGCAGATGAAAAGCTCTGCAGTTTATTAGCAATGCCCTCAGGCATGCAGTCCCCCTTAAGCATTAATGTCACACCTTTTGAGAACATAGCTTGCTTTCTGGAAAGCTAAGGTGATGAAATGAAATTCTGACCTTTTTTAGAACTTAGAGGCAGGGTTTTTTCACAAGTAAAATCTCTAATACGTCGTCTGTATTGAATACACTGTTGCGGCCTATTCTTAATGGAACAGCTCTCATTATCCACTTAAAAAATCAAATAACACCTTCAAATTCATTTCTAAGTACAATTTTGCAATATAAAATCACATGCATGCTCATGAATGTTCATACTAACTGGTGGGTGTGTGTATGCTCCTGTGCATGCACATGTGTGGGGAGAGGGGGATATAGAATTTTGCTCATACTATAAAGTCTGTGTAGTTTGAGTCAACAGTCTTGATCTACTGCACCTTTTTTACTATGTAGCTGGGGGCATTTTGGGAGTTCCCACACCCACTTTGCATGTGTACACTCCCAAAACACAGGTTCCACCATTTCATTTTTCCCTGCATCTCTCTCTTGGGCAGTTTAATAAGCTTGTGGAGCACTTGTTTCACCAGCAAGATATTTTTACAGCCATCCATGCTAGGTCAGCATGTTTCCCTTTTAGTTGTTTACCTGCCACCACTCCCCACATCTTGTTCACTTGTCTTTCTGTGAAGTTTCCTACTGGCATTATACTGTCTCTTTCCCTTACCACTTTCATCAATTTCTTATGATCCTTCAGGACTTTCAGCCCTACTTTCCCTATCTTATATCTTTGCATGAAACCTTCCATTCTTGTATAATGAATCAGTGTTTGCCACACCCATGGATTCTTTGAAGAGGTTTGGTATACACCCCGTTTCCTAAAAAATGCAGCTGTGTGAAATCAGATGATATGCGCTGCTTTCCTTGCTCCCTCCTTTACTGCCTTGCACACCATGCTTGCATATTTCACATAGATGAACAATCCCAAGTCCAGCAGTCTGCATCCTCCCATCTCTCTTTGTACCGTAGAGCTTTAGCCAGCCTTTTTTTTTGGCATTCCAGAAGACGCACACATTTCCCTCTGTACTTTTCCTATCCGCTGCCATGTCCGTGGGAATAATTCATAGATTGTTAGTGGCTGGGAGGGACCTCACAAGATTATTGGGCCCAGCCCCTCTGCACTAGGCAGGGAAGACGATTAAGAATACAATTCTCATATATAGAATAACTGACTTTAACCACCACCACTTTTCTGGCAAAGGACAGTGTCTTTCTGGACTGTAACCAAACTATTTTTTGAATCCTTGCCCTCACCTTTTCCTATGTTGTATTGTTTTCCCTTAACATGCCTCAGGATCCCTAGTTCTCTGATTTCTCTCTGTTTTTATTTGAAGGTCCAGCTTCTCAAAGTCCCTCTAGTTCCCCACTTCTGTTATGGCGCTTTTCAGTTTTAGTTTAGTCTCCATAAATTCTCCATATTCTGATTTGATGTATGTTTTTAGCACCCTTTCTGATGAAAGTCTATCTGTTACTGCTACATTTATATCATCCATGTATAATATGCATGTAACTTCTCCTGCTATCTTTACTTTGCTTATGACCTTGTTTTTTCTTATTCTTTGTGCTAACAGTTACAAACTGCACACAAATAGTAGTGGTGATGGGGTACCCTTGTCTCACCCCTGTATAGATTTTAAAAGCCCTGCTTAGATTCCCATAAATTTGGACTTTCTGCTTCTCTGTACAATAACCTTACCCAACATGAATTTCTCTGGGAACTCCTTTTTCACTAGCATTCGGAATGTGTAATCATGATCCACTCTGTCGTATGCTTTTTTAAAATCTAGGTTTGCTATAATTGTGTGTGTGTGTTCCTCTCTTGGATGTGGGACAGTGCATCTCTGATGACTGATCACTTCAGAGATCCTTCTGTCTGGTACTGTGCATACTTAATCTTCATGTATTTAACTTCTTAAACCAGTATTTTGAGAAGAAGTTTTGTTTTCTTAATCCTTAAAGTCTGTGTCCTGGCCATTAATTTATAGTCCATATTAAGAAATGTAATTGGCCTCCAATTTTGCATGAGTTCCTTCTCCCCTTTCTTTATGAGTATGATCATAACACCTTTTGTAAAATTTTTCCTTGCCTTTCCTGCTTCCGCTGTTTCCTCAAACTTCCACTATGTCCCTCCCTACCCATGGCCAAAATTTTTCATAAAATTCCATAGGCAGTCAGTCTGTTCCTTATGATAATTTCATTTCAATCTAAGATGATGATAAATGAAATTCTGACCTTTTTTAGAACTTAGAGGCAAGGTTTTTTAATCTCTGGGCATACAAGCAAAATCCCTAATATGTGGTCTGTATTGAATACACTGTTGCAGCCTATTCTTAATGGAACAGCTCTTTCCTCCTCCCACATTCCTTGATAAGTTTCTTCCAAAAATTTTCATAACCTTCACTCTTCCAGTATGTAAACTCCTAAGACTTTCTGTTTTGGAAGACAGGCTGGTGAGATGTTCTGCCTACACCTTCAATATCTCAGTATCTCAAACAGTTCCTTTTCTGTGAACTTATATCTATTCATCATCAATCTTGTCTGCATTCCATCACCAGTTGATATTGCTTTTATCTGCAGTCTCTGATCCTCCCTGACATCTCTCAGTGTATCTTCTGTTTCTTCCTGCCATGATGGGGAGGGTAGAAGTTGAGGGGCAAGGGGGCTGCCTGACGCCCCCAGATTTATTTTGCTGATGTAGCAATGGGAGGGGGACAATTCAAGGTAAACCTCAATAATTAGATTCTGTACCTGGAAAATTTAAAGGAATTTATAAATATTCTATATATGGAATCTAATTACTGGGGAGTAGTCTTGTATGCAGGGTCCACATATTTGAGTAAATAGAGTTCTGATTGTATATAGATAAATAGAAATAAATATAAGTTTCTTGTGTGGTGAAAAGGGCAGGGCAGAATATCAGACAGGGGCAAAATGCTGCCTTGGTAGACTGTCCAACTTTATATTAGGATTTACTATAAGCACATATTTTGAGATCACTGATGTTATTCCGATATCACAATAGTGGATTGTCCTTCTTATTCTCTCCCTAGTCAACCCTCCCTTTCAAAAGAACTTTAGGGCCTCTAGACAAATATGGCTACGACTTGGATACCCGAGGGCTAAGTACAGACATTTGGGGGCATTTGTGGAGGTTAAATTGATTCAAAGTGGCTGCCTGATATCAGGTAAGTCAGGATGGGGGGACTAATGGGGAGATTGGAGGCCTGGAGGATGGGTGAGGCATGACCCGTGAGGGGGAGAGGCAGGTGAGACTTATGGGTGGGATGGGATGCCTCCCCAGCAAGCCTACATCTCCATCCTTCCCCCCGCTTCCCCCTCACTGGGGCTTACTTGCTTGGCTCTGGCAGTGGTGAACACTAATAAAAGTGGCTGAACCTGGAGCAGGTTCTGCGATAGGGGTTGAAACTGCTGGTTGTGGGGAGAGAAGCAAGGGGCCAGAGGGGTAAAAAATAGATTAGTGCGAGGGAAGGGGGATCTGAAAAGAGCAGCCCCAGGGCTGTAGCCAGTGACTGGGTTTTCCCAGCCCCAGGGCTGCCCTGAGGAAGTGGACAGAAGTTCCGTGCACCAGTTTGCCTTAAATCAAGTGAGTCTGATACTACATCAGTCCAAGTTTACCTTAAACTTGGTTCTGCAATTTTTAGACAGTTTCTATGCATACAACTTCTGTATAGTCACAGGTGTAGATAGATTGCTGGTCACTGAGACTGGGATCTGTAAGTGTAAGGTCAGGACCAGCGCAAGCTAAGTTTAAGTTTAAATCAGGTGGCCCTATTAAAGCCTCTCAAATGTTAGCTTAGAAGTCTCTAAGGCTAGAAATATATTTTAGGGATATTTAGAAATGGATACATCTAGAAATATATTTTAAATATATTGCATTTTATACAGTAATATTCATTGGAACTATTTTTGTCATCAGTGGATTACTAGAGATTTTTAGAAGATCATTAGTGGTTTTCTGCATAGCACTCTGTCAGCAGTCTTCCAGCAGTCTTTTTGATCTCTTGCATCTCTGAATAGAAGGGTCAGTTGAGATTTATTTTTGAACTCGCAGACCAAAGGTAAAAATTGAATGCATTTTTTTTAATGTAACGCTAAGCATCTGGGAATGAAAAATGTTTTGTAAATTTTTCTGTTTACTCATAATTTATGGCCTGTAAGCCGGACAAACTACTCTTCCTCCTCCCCCACCCTCTGCTGTGATTTGTTTTATAATTTTTTTTTGTATGATGTTGAACTGTTTTTATCCATCATAGATGGCTGAGTTGAAATGGTATGAAGATGAATGTTGTGTGCATGTAGTTTTTGATTGAATTAAAAAAAAATCTGGTATAAGACATGTTGTATATACTATAAATACATTAATTCTGTGTAATCACATTTGTTTTGATTACCTATAAGTTATTATGCGTACTTAGTATAATTGTAGATTAGACCTATGATTTAATTATTAAATAATTTTCTAGGAAACTGAAATCATTGTCTTTTAAAAGCATATTTTTTATTGAAGTTTGTGCAATAAACATGTACGAGTAGATTATATTGGTAACACCCACAACCTACTAGGCACTTCATTGATCTTTTCTTAACCTAATTGCGATCTAATTGGCAAACTGTGGGCGACAGGTAGTCTGTGAGGTGCCTAATTTGTGGTCCCTGGGTTCCCACCTAGCCACCACTCTGGACCCATCACTTTGGCTGCAGAAGCAGCCAGGGGCTCTGGTTTCCTTTTCATGCCCCCATTGCAGCACAAGGCGACAGAGCTGAAGGTGAAGTCAGCATGAAGTGCAGTGTGTTGGGGGTGAGTGCATTCAGTGTTGCAGCCTACGTCTAAGTTAAGATAGCCAAAAAGGCTGAGGCTGAATCAATTCAGTCTTTGCAGGTTAGTCTAAGCTGCATAGATTGAACCAATAAGCAAGTGAACAGATATTCATTTTTTATTCTGGAAATGTAGTCACATGCCTGTAGTGGCCCAGGCCAAGCTGGGGGGAGAGGGAGGGGGGGGCACTAGAGCATGCCTCCCTGCTCAGTTGGAGCTGACAGCTTGGGCCAAGGCTAGCCTGGCCACCCTGCAAGGGGGTTTTGTGGGGGAGGTGCAAAGCATTCTGGAGGCTGTGGGACTGAGTTAACTTGAGTCTGAAGGGGATCTGGGACAGAAGTTCCATAATCCAATTGAACTTAAATCAGTTAAATCTGGCACTATAGCCATCCAGGTTTGTTATACCAGTTTCAGCCATTTTGAAAGTGATTTATGTGCATGGTATCCAGGTTGTAGCCCTATTTGTCTGGAGGAAAAGGCAATCAGGACCCATAGTAGAGAGGATATCTTTTATTAGGCCAAGATTTTTGCAAAAAAGTTCTTTAATTGCAAGCTTTCAGGCACAAATACCTTTCATCAGGCATTGGAGAAAAGATCATAAAAGTTCTTGTGCCCAAAAGCTTGCAATTAAAGAAATTTTTTTGCAAAAATCTTGTTGGTCTAATAAAAGATATCCTCTCTACTATGGGTCCTGATTGCATTCATGTGCATTGAACTTCAGTTATGTTACAGATTTGAACTCATTTCTGATCATTTGTACCAGTTCGTGTAATTTCTGTCCCTAGTTTAGGAAGTCTGTGCCTTGTGCTGGTGTGGCATCCAATCACTGTGAATTTGACAGCTATTCCTTCACACTTTAAAGCATTTTGTGGGTTATTATTTGTATTGAAAAAGTTTAAAATGTATATGTAGCTGAAGAACTGAATAGGTGTTGCAATATTTTGTTTTGTACCATAGGACACATTTCATTTTTAGGTTGTTTTTTTTTTCTGGAATATTTAATTTGTCATGTTTGAAAATTAGTCATTTGTGTCCTGCCCTCATTTTCTTTTTATAAGCTCACATGTTTTAGGCATGCACTTGTCATTGAGTAACGTATGGTATGGGGAAGCTGAGAATGAGGGTAGGAATGAGCTGAGTTTTTATGGATTAGTTTCAGAAATGAAAAAGGTGAGTGGAGTGAACATTCAATATGGTTTAGAGTGAAGATTTCTACTTAAACCTGGATGCATTTCTGGGAGTGCATATATAGAGACAGATGTCTTTTTGAACTATTTATTTCAATAATTAATTAAAAGCTAGGAACATGTGCCTGTTTAAATAGGGGCTTATATTTTTGCTTTTAAAAATATTTTTGTTACTGAATATGCATTATTTTAATTTCCTACATCTTAAAATAGGATTTAATATAGTCTCCGTTTAAAAGTAACCTAGCATAAAAGCATGCCAATAGCTGTATTAATGGTGGATGAGAATCTTAGTTTATGAAGGTCTTTGGATACTACCCACTTCAAACTCAAAATTCATTCACCTGTTTCAGAGTTCATAGATGTGGAAGGGAATTAATAGTATGTTAGTGGCTCTAGCCAGAGATCTGCACAACACCTATGAGAAATTAACTCCTGAATCTAGCCTTCTATTATGCTGGATTGGGCAAAATCTGCCCTGAGTCTACAACTCTGGGTTCTTGTGGATTGATTTTACCAAAATATACTGTAGAGGGAGGTACTGTAATATACTTTCCTTAAGGGATAAGCTTTCCTTTGTACAGGGTTCCTGAGTAAATGAGTGGGTGGATGAGTTGAATCCACTTCTACTCATCTTGAAGAACATTGGATTCTTATACCGAATTTTTTTTTGGAAGGAAGAATAAAGGAAAAAAGATCTTTCTTTGCAACACTCTGCCAGGGGAAGAGGATGGGTAGTAAAAGAGAAAGTGTCCACAAGTAGCAGCTAGGAAGCCCTTTAGAACAGAATGGGAACATATAGTTAATGTTTTTTCCCCAGGTGTATTACTTTGCACTTGTCAACAATGAAGTCCATCTACCATTTCTAGCCCTCTCTCTGAGTTTGAAATCTTTCTGTAGCTTAGGACTTGACTTCCTGGAATCATTTAGTACTGTCTGTGGACTTGGAGATTTTACCGTGCACCCCCACATGCTGCATGTGAGCATTAGTTTTTCACCTGGCAGAGGCCTGGAAGTATTGTTTCTTTCTTCAATTTGAATGTGCATTCCAACTTCCAGCAGCTTAAATTTTGAGGGGAAAGGTGGGTGTTGTATGCAAGAAAATATGGTAGGAAGGTGTGACAACAAAATCTTGTATTGATGCTGCCAATGCAGAAAGGACGAGGGAGAGACTAGCATGTGCAGAACAGCTCCTGAATGGAAAATTCCACAGCATGCCCAGCATGTGCCCTCTGGGCGACCTCAGGAGCTGTCAGTCAGCAATGACCTACTTTCCC
>NW_017728906.1:18203255-18243552 GCF_001723895.1 Crocodylus porosus
TTAGAGGCAGGGTTTTTTCACAAGTAAAATCTCTAATACGTCGTCTGTATTGAATACACTGTTGCGGCCTATTCTTAATGGAACAGCTCTCATTATCCACTTAAAAAATCAAATAACACCTTCAAATTCATTTCTAAGTACAATTTTGCAATATAAAATCACATGCATGCTCATGAATGTTCATACTAACTGGTGGGTGTGTGTATGCTCCTGTGCATGCACATGTGTGGGGAGAGGGGGATATAGAATTTTGCTCATACTATAAAGTCTGTGTAGTTTGAGTCAACAGTCTTGATCTACTGCACCTTTTTTACTATGTAGCTGGGGGCATTTTGGGAGTTCCCACACCCACTTTGCATGTGTACACTCCCAAAACACAGGTTCCACCATTTCATTTTTCCCTGCATCTCTCTCTTGGGCAGTTTAATAAGCTTGTGGAGCACTTGTTTCACCAGCAAGATATTTTTACAGCCATCCATGCTAGGTCAGCATGTTTCCCTTTTAGTTGTTTACCTGCCACCACTCCCCACATCTTGTTCACTTGTCTTTCTGTGAAGTTTCCTACTGGCATTATACTGTCTCTTTCCCTTACCACTTTCATCAATTTCTTATGATCCTTCAGGACTTTCAGCCCTACTTTCCCTATCTTATATCTTTGCATGAAACCTTCCATTCTTGTATAATGAATCAGTGTTTGCCACACCCATGGATTCTTTGAAGAGGTTTGGTATACACCCCGTTTCCTAAAAAATGCAGCTGTGTGAAATCAGATGATATGCGCTGCTTTCCTTGCTCCCTCCTTTACTGCCTTGCACACCATGCTTGCATATTTCACATAGATGAACAATCCCAAGTCCAGCAGTCTGCATCCTCCCATCTCTCTTTGTACCGTAGAGCTTTAGCCAGCCTTTTTTTTTGGCATTCCAGAAGACGCACACATTTCCCTCTGTACTTTTCCTATCCGCTGCCATGTCCGTGGGAATAATTCATAGATTGTTAGTGGCTGGGAGGGACCTCACAAGATTATTGGGCCCAGCCCCTCTGCACTAGGCAGGGAAGACGATTAAGAATACAATTCTCATATATAGAATAACTGACTTTAACCACCACCACTTTTCTGGCAAAGGACAGTGTCTTTCTGGACTGTAACCAAACTATTTTTTGAATCCTTGCCCTCACCTTTTCCTATGTTGTATTGTTTTCCCTTAACATGCCTCAGGATCCCTAGTTCTCTGATTTCTCTCTGTTTTTATTTGAAGGTCCAGCTTCTCAAAGTCCCTCTAGTTCCCCACTTCTGTTATGGCGCTTTTCAGTTTTAGTTTAGTCTCCATAAATTCTCCATATTCTGATTTGATGTATGTTTTTAGCACCCTTTCTGATGAAAGTCTATCTGTTACTGCTACATTTATATCATCCATGTATAATATGCATGTAACTTCTCCTGCTATCTTTACTTTGCTTATGACCTTGTTTTTTCTTATTCTTTGTGCTAACAGTTACAAACTGCACACAAATAGTAGTGGTGATGGGGTACCCTTGTCTCACCCCTGTATAGATTTTAAAAGCCCTGCTTAGATTCCCATAAATTTGGACTTTCTGCTTCTCTGTACAATAACCTTACCCAACATGAATTTCTCTGGGAACTCCTTTTTCACTAGCATTCGGAATGTGTAATCATGATCCACTCTGTCGTATGCTTTTTTAAAATCTAGGTTTGCTATAATTGTGTGTGTGTGTTCCTCTCTTGGATGTGGGACAGTGCATCTCTGATGACTGATCACTTCAGAGATCCTTCTGTCTGGTACTGTGCATACTTAATCTTCATGTATTTAACTTCTTAAACCAGTATTTTGAGAAGAAGTTTTGTTTTCTTAATCCTTAAAGTCTGTGTCCTGGCCATTAATTTATAGTCCATATTAAGAAATGTAATTGGCCTCCAATTTTGCATGAGTTCCTTCTCCCCTTTCTTTATGAGTATGATCATAACACCTTTTGTAAAATTTTTCCTTGCCTTTCCTGCTTCCGCTGTTTCCTCAAACTTCCACTATGTCCCTCCCTACCCATGGCCAAAATTTTTCATAAAATTCCATAGGCAGTCAGTCTGTTCCTTATGATAATTTCATTTCAATCTAAGATGATGATAAATGAAATTCTGACCTTTTTTAGAACTTAGAGGCAAGGTTTTTTAATCTCTGGGCATACAAGCAAAATCCCTAATATGTGGTCTGTATTGAATACACTGTTGCAGCCTATTCTTAATGGAACAGCTCTTTCCTCCTCCCACATTCCTTGATAAGTTTCTTCCAAAAATTTTCATAACCTTCACTCTTCCAGTATGTAAACTCCTAAGACTTTCTGTTTTGGAAGACAGGCTGGTGAGATGTTCTGCCTACACCTTCAATATCTCAGTATCTCAAACAGTTCCTTTTCTGTGAACTTATATCTATTCATCATCAATCTTGTCTGCATTCCATCACCAGTTGATATTGCTTTTATCTGCAGTCTCTGATCCTCCCTGACATCTCTCAGTGTATCTTCTGTTTCTTCCTGCCATGATGGGGAGGGTAGAAGTTGAGGGGCAAGGGGGCTGCCTGACGCCCCCAGATTTATTTTGCTGATGTAGCAATGGGAGGGGGACAATTCAAGGTAAACCTCAATAATTAGATTCTGTACCTGGAAAATTTAAAGGAATTTATAAATATTCTATATATGGAATCTAATTACTGGGGAGTAGTCTTGTATGCAGGGTCCACATATTTGAGTAAATAGAGTTCTGATTGTATATAGATAAATAGAAATAAATATAAGTTTCTTGTGTGGTGAAAAGGGCAGGGCAGAATATCAGACAGGGGCAAAATGCTGCCTTGGTAGACTGTCCAACTTTATATTAGGATTTACTATAAGCACATATTTTGAGATCACTGATGTTATTCCGATATCACAATAGTGGATTGTCCTTCTTATTCTCTCCCTAGTCAACCCTCCCTTTCAAAAGAACTTTAGGGCCTCTAGACAAATATGGCTACGACTTGGATACCCGAGGGCTAAGTACAGACATTTGGGGGCATTTGTGGAGGTTAAATTGATTCAAAGTGGCTGCCTGATATCAGGTAAGTCAGGATGGGGGGACTAATGGGGAGATTGGAGGCCTGGAGGATGGGTGAGGCATGACCCGTGAGGGGGAGAGGCAGGTGAGACTTATGGGTGGGATGGGATGCCTCCCCAGCAAGCCTACATCTCCATCCTTCCCCCCGCTTCCCCCTCACTGGGGCTTACTTGCTTGGCTCTGGCAGTGGTGAACACTAATAAAAGTGGCTGAACCTGGAGCAGGTTCTGCGATAGGGGTTGAAACTGCTGGTTGTGGGGAGAGAAGCAAGGGGCCAGAGGGGTAAAAAATAGATTAGTGCGAGGGAAGGGGGATCTGAAAAGAGCAGCCCCAGGGCTGTAGCCAGTGACTGGGTTTTCCCAGCCCCAGGGCTGCCCTGAGGAAGTGGACAGAAGTTCCGTGCACCAGTTTGCCTTAAATCAAGTGAGTCTGATACTACATCAGTCCAAGTTTACCTTAAACTTGGTTCTGCAATTTTTAGACAGTTTCTATGCATACAACTTCTGTATAGTCACAGGTGTAGATAGATTGCTGGTCACTGAGACTGGGATCTGTAAGTGTAAGGTCAGGACCAGCGCAAGCTAAGTTTAAGTTTAAATCAGGTGGCCCTATTAAAGCCTCTCAAATGTTAGCTTAGAAGTCTCTAAGGCTAGAAATATATTTTAGGGATATTTAGAAATGGATACATCTAGAAATATATTTTAAATATATTGCATTTTATACAGTAATATTCATTGGAACTATTTTTGTCATCAGTGGATTACTAGAGATTTTTAGAAGATCATTAGTGGTTTTCTGCATAGCACTCTGTCAGCAGTCTTCCAGCAGTCTTTTTGATCTCTTGCATCTCTGAATAGAAGGGTCAGTTGAGATTTATTTTTGAACTCGCAGACCAAAGGTAAAAATTGAATGCATTTTTTTTAATGTAACGCTAAGCATCTGGGAATGAAAAATGTTTTGTAAATTTTTCTGTTTACTCATAATTTATGGCCTGTAAGCCGGACAAACTACTCTTCCTCCTCCCCCACCCTCTGCTGTGATTTGTTTTATAATTTTTTTTTGTATGATGTTGAACTGTTTTTATCCATCATAGATGGCTGAGTTGAAATGGTATGAAGATGAATGTTGTGTGCATGTAGTTTTTGATTGAATTAAAAAAAAATCTGGTATAAGACATGTTGTATATACTATAAATACATTAATTCTGTGTAATCACATTTGTTTTGATTACCTATAAGTTATTATGCGTACTTAGTATAATTGTAGATTAGACCTATGATTTAATTATTAAATAATTTTCTAGGAAACTGAAATCATTGTCTTTTAAAAGCATATTTTTTATTGAAGTTTGTGCAATAAACATGTACGAGTAGATTATATTGGTAACACCCACAACCTACTAGGCACTTCATTGATCTTTTCTTAACCTAATTGCGATCTAATTGGCAAACTGTGGGCGACAGGTAGTCTGTGAGGTGCCTAATTTGTGGTCCCTGGGTTCCCACCTAGCCACCACTCTGGACCCATCACTTTGGCTGCAGAAGCAGCCAGGGGCTCTGGTTTCCTTTTCATGCCCCCATTGCAGCACAAGGCGACAGAGCTGAAGGTGAAGTCAGCATGAAGTGCAGTGTGTTGGGGGTGAGTGCATTCAGTGTTGCAGCCTACGTCTAAGTTAAGATAGCCAAAAAGGCTGAGGCTGAATCAATTCAGTCTTTGCAGGTTAGTCTAAGCTGCATAGATTGAACCAATAAGCAAGTGAACAGATATTCATTTTTTATTCTGGAAATGTAGTCACATGCCTGTAGTGGCCCAGGCCAAGCTGGGGGGAGAGGGAGGGGGGGGCACTAGAGCATGCCTCCCTGCTCAGTTGGAGCTGACAGCTTGGGCCAAGGCTAGCCTGGCCACCCTGCAAGGGGGTTTTGTGGGGGAGGTGCAAAGCATTCTGGAGGCTGTGGGACTGAGTTAACTTGAGTCTGAAGGGGATCTGGGACAGAAGTTCCATAATCCAATTGAACTTAAATCAGTTAAATCTGGCACTATAGCCATCCAGGTTTGTTATACCAGTTTCAGCCATTTTGAAAGTGATTTATGTGCATGGTATCCAGGTTGTAGCCCTATTTGTCTGGAGGAAAAGGCAATCAGGACCCATAGTAGAGAGGATATCTTTTATTAGGCCAAGATTTTTGCAAAAAAGTTCTTTAATTGCAAGCTTTCAGGCACAAATACCTTTCATCAGGCATTGGAGAAAAGATCATAAAAGTTCTTGTGCCCAAAAGCTTGCAATTAAAGAAATTTTTTTGCAAAAATCTTGTTGGTCTAATAAAAGATATCCTCTCTACTATGGGTCCTGATTGCATTCATGTGCATTGAACTTCAGTTATGTTACAGATTTGAACTCATTTCTGATCATTTGTACCAGTTCGTGTAATTTCTGTCCCTAGTTTAGGAAGTCTGTGCCTTGTGCTGGTGTGGCATCCAATCACTGTGAATTTGACAGCTATTCCTTCACACTTTAAAGCATTTTGTGGGTTATTATTTGTATTGAAAAAGTTTAAAATGTATATGTAGCTGAAGAACTGAATAGGTGTTGCAATATTTTGTTTTGTACCATAGGACACATTTCATTTTTAGGTTGTTTTTTTTTTCTGGAATATTTAATTTGTCATGTTTGAAAATTAGTCATTTGTGTCCTGCCCTCATTTTCTTTTTATAAGCTCACATGTTTTAGGCATGCACTTGTCATTGAGTAACGTATGGTATGGGGAAGCTGAGAATGAGGGTAGGAATGAGCTGAGTTTTTATGGATTAGTTTCAGAAATGAAAAAGGTGAGTGGAGTGAACATTCAATATGGTTTAGAGTGAAGATTTCTACTTAAACCTGGATGCATTTCTGGGAGTGCATATATAGAGACAGATGTCTTTTTGAACTATTTATTTCAATAATTAATTAAAAGCTAGGAACATGTGCCTGTTTAAATAGGGGCTTATATTTTTGCTTTTAAAAATATTTTTGTTACTGAATATGCATTATTTTAATTTCCTACATCTTAAAATAGGATTTAATATAGTCTCCGTTTAAAAGTAACCTAGCATAAAAGCATGCCAATAGCTGTATTAATGGTGGATGAGAATCTTAGTTTATGAAGGTCTTTGGATACTACCCACTTCAAACTCAAAATTCATTCACCTGTTTCAGAGTTCATAGATGTGGAAGGGAATTAATAGTATGTTAGTGGCTCTAGCCAGAGATCTGCACAACACCTATGAGAAATTAACTCCTGAATCTAGCCTTCTATTATGCTGGATTGGGCAAAATCTGCCCTGAGTCTACAACTCTGGGTTCTTGTGGATTGATTTTACCAAAATATACTGTAGAGGGAGGTACTGTAATATACTTTCCTTAAGGGATAAGCTTTCCTTTGTACAGGGTTCCTGAGTAAATGAGTGGGTGGATGAGTTGAATCCACTTCTACTCATCTTGAAGAACATTGGATTCTTATACCGAATTTTTTTTTGGAAGGAAGAATAAAGGAAAAAAGATCTTTCTTTGCAACACTCTGCCAGGGGAAGAGGATGGGTAGTAAAAGAGAAAGTGTCCACAAGTAGCAGCTAGGAAGCCCTTTAGAACAGAATGGGAACATATAGTTAATGTTTTTTCCCCAGGTGTATTACTTTGCACTTGTCAACAATGAAGTCCATCTACCATTTCTAGCCCTCTCTCTGAGTTTGAAATCTTTCTGTAGCTTAGGACTTGACTTCCTGGAATCATTTAGTACTGTCTGTGGACTTGGAGATTTTACCGTGCACCCCCACATGCTGCATGTGAGCATTAGTTTTTCACCTGGCAGAGGCCTGGAAGTATTGTTTCTTTCTTCAATTTGAATGTGCATTCCAACTTCCAGCAGCTTAAATTTTGAGGGGAAAGGTGGGTGTTGTATGCAAGAAAATATGGTAGGAAGGTGTGACAACAAAATCTTGTATTGATGCTGCCAATGCAGAAAGGACGAGGGAGAGACTAGCATGTGCAGAACAGCTCCTGAATGGAAAATTCCACAGCATGCCCAGCATGTGCCCTCTGGGCGACCTCAGGAGCTGTCAGTCAGCAATGACCTACTTTCCCCACAGGCGCATGCTCAGACTGTGTCAGCTTCTGACTGAGAGCATGCTCAGTCAGAACCTGACATGAGGTAATCAGGCTAGAAGTTTCTTTGCGGAGAGCGTTCTGATTGGCCACCAAATTCTCATAAAAGTTTAGCGAGCCCCTCCCTCGGGGGGGAGACCCGCGTAGCTGGAGACAGAGGCTGATCTCTTTCAGGGACTGTCCTCCAGTTAAGCTCTTGGGCCTATCGGTCTCCTCCCTCATCTGGTGTTCTGCATTATTCACTCGGTTACTGTATTGATCTGCTGGCTTACCTACCTTTGCTTTGACCTTCGACCACAATTCCGGATCACCCCTTTGGACTCTGGCTATGACCTCAGCTCGACTTACCTGGCTTCAGACCTTGGCAATCGCCCTGGCTACCCGACCATTCCGTGGACCGGTGAACCTCAATGAGTTACAGTTGTGTTTCGTTATTTGTTCCTCCGCTAATAAACTGTTGACCATCCCTGGGACTTATCCGACAGGGAGCCGCACCTATTTCCGGGCTTCGGCACCGGGAGTAGAAAGCAAGGGCTTGTCGGTGAATCCCGTGGGACAACAGGTCCCTCTGTTGCGCATTGACATTGCTACTGTAACTGAAGAAGCTCTGTACCTGCGCTCTTCCAAGCGTAAGTCAATAAACCCATTTTGTTAAAAGAACCCCCAGCTTCCGTGTCTCTCAGAACTCCACCGCCGCTAATCCCACCTGTTCTGTGTCCAATTGCCACCACCCGGCCGCACCACCGTGACCAAGACCGTGAGCTCCGGACCCTTGACAGAAGGAAGCATTGTATTCTATTCCAAGTCTATTTTATGGATACTTCCAAAATTCAATTCTATGTGGAATTAATTTGATCTTGAGGTGACTTTTGTGGTTAACAGTTATCAGCTGCTTCTGAGAAAGGTCTACTGTTTTCCAGTTTGAAATTTCCAGTTTGAAAATTTGTGTTTGTGACTAATTTAATTCTATAGATTGAACTTGTTTAAAAAAAGAAAAGAAAAAGCTATGTTCCAGTGGAACAGACAGCAGACATTTCCTCACTTGAAGTGTTACAATCATCCTTATTCATTGTGTTCTCCAGTACACCACATCTCTTGTCAAGAACATGCTTCAACTCTAATTCACTCTCTGTCTTATATGGGGCTCTCTATCACTGCAACATCTTATTTATTTAAGCAATTTTATAATTTTGGTTTGAATCCAAAAAGGATTTTTCCATTAGCTGCAGCACTGTAATGTGTATATGCTTGAAATTAGAGGACCTACATATACCTTTCCTGGATAGTCCTAAAATTTAAGTTAGCTGGGTCCTGTATCTTGTGTTGAGAATGTATAAGAACTATATAGCTATGCTCTTCGGAGAATAAAAATTGTATGTATTCTACATTCAACTGTCATTCATATCTTAGGGAATAAGTCTCCTATTCAAAAGCATAGGAACATTAACCACAGTGTTTAAGTCAGTAGGAACAACTTGTAGTTTTATACTAAACTGTCAAGAAAACAGTGTATGTATTAGGGTGCCTGTGCACAAGTGCAGCAGCTGCTCTGATGCAGTGTATTTATAGCATGATGGAGCAGTTTCAATTAATAGTCAGCTGGAGCATGGTAATTACCACATTCCAGCAGCCTCCTGCATCTCTTGTATCAGCATCCCTACACTTCAAAATGGCAGTGGGGGTGCTTGAACTAAAGCTTGTTGAATGACACAGGTCACAGGGTAGACACAGCAGTGACATTTGAAAGTCTAAATTTCTCATCCTTCATTGCCAGAAGAGGCTTTGGCTCAGAGAGCTGTAAACATCTAAATACGAGATTTGCTTCCTCTAGTGAGAATGAGGCAACTAAAAAATACCACCGTTGCCTTGGCGTTTCTTGAGGATGGTATCCTTTTTGTTAAATGTTGAACTCTTAATTAAGCAAAGGAGGGCATTATTTCTGTGAGAATTCAGCCCAGGGAAAGGATTTTCAAGGTGGCGGGCAACTCCTAGTAGAATGCTTACTGGCAGCCCAGCACTACCCCACTGCTAGAGCATTCTGATTAGAACGTGGAATCAATTGAGTCTGCTCTGACATGTTCTAATTAGAATCCATTGGAGCACATGTATAGGCATCCAAAATTGTAACTTACATACATACGCATACGCAGAGCTTAGCTGTTACACTAGGGGTGGGCAATTATTTTGGGTGGAGGACTGCTTACCGAGTTTTGGTGAACTGTCAAGGGCTGTATAGGTAGTCCTGCCCCTTGACAGTTGCCCTGCATCTGGTCACCATATTGGGCTGGAAATCCTGCTCCGAACTCCTTATCTTTGTCACCAGAAGTCCTTCCCCTTGCCCCAGAAGTACTCCTTTTGGGAGGGAGGGTGCTTCCATCTTGAAACCAGAAAAAAAAACCCCAAATCAGATTTTAAAAAAAAATCTATTATAATTTATTTTAAACTTATTTTAAAATATTTTGTACTGATTTGTATGTTTAAAAGCGTATCTAAAGCTGATTGTGTAATAGCTTAAAATACAGTCCTACTATATATTGTGTGTGGGCAGTTAAGTGGTGTGGTATGGTGGGTGGGTGTGGAGGGGTGTGGCATGTGGGAGGGTGTGTGGCTGTGGTGGATGGGGTGGGAGAGAGAAAGATGGGGCCAGGCTGCTGGCTCTATCATGTGCAGCGGTCGCAGACCGCATGCAAGCCTCATGTGATGTAGCCAGGCAATCACTACAACCAGGCTCTATAGTACTGCTGCTACATCATGGGGTTCCCAGCTGCTGGGCAGTTTGTAGCTGTTTCCCTCCCTCCCTCTGCCCAACCTTTTCTTATTTTCCACTCAGATGGAGGGTGTGTGGGGAACAGTTTCAGGGTCATGAGGTGAGAAGCTTCAGAGGCTTTCAGTTGGTGGGGGTATGGCACTGGGGGCAGGGTGGAGCCAGGCAGGCCTTGCTGCTCAGCCACTGGGTCCTTCCACTGGTTCCCTCTGGGTCTTACTGCCACTGGCTGGTCTTACTGCCATGGCCTGGTGGGCCGGATCCAGTCTGCGGGCCCTATTTTGCCTGCCCCTGTGTTACGTGCTCTCAGGCCCTGTGCTTTCAGTGAGAACTATGGGTTCCCCATTTCTCTGGGAGATTTTCTCCTCTCCAGGGTACTCCTCCTTTCATCGAGGTAATGGGTGATACTTTACTATATGAGTGTTGACCAACGAGCACCGATCCTAGTCTGTGGCTGAATCCCAAAGTGATTGTTGGGGAGCCTTGTTCCACCCAGGATACACACATGACTCCAAGCATTCCCCAGACACTAAACAATCACAAAACACCCTTAATCTCTCACTGTCTTAAACTCACTAGACTCGCACCTCACACACAAGAACTCTCGCACACTAACACACCAGTCTCACAGAAGCAGATGCACCCACCACACACACACAAACCCCAAAGCAAAAACTCACGCCTCTTTTATATCCTCAAATCACACCATGTTCTCAGTCCTGTCATATCTCTAGGACACATGTCACTCAATTGCTCATCCAACTGGTGCATCTGTCAATCAGCACATTGAAACAAACTTATCAGTCTTCACACTTCAGACCAATCAACATTCACTTTGCCTCAAGAGGTAGTGATCACCTTTTTGGTGCCAAAATTCTTGTTAGGATGTTTTCATTGTGCATGCTTAATATATGCAACTAGGTCAGTACTTGCTCAGAGGTGGAAAGTTCACTGGTTCTCGATCCTTCAGTACCGTGATCTACTGCACATGTGCAGGACTCAAACTTCTTACCATTACATAACTTAGGATAGGCCAGGGCATGTAGCACCATGTTCTCTGCATTTTTTTTTTAATGTAAAGAATGGGTTGTACTAATAAATGCCAAGGAGATGCAGAAATTAAATGCAATGGATAGTATTGGACAGGGTTTTTTGGTTTTTTGGTTTTTGTTTTTTTTTACAAGAGCTGTTACGTTTGGCACAGAATCATTATTAGACCATTTTACAGGATGCCCTGTAAAAGCACTGCTCCTTCTGTTATGTTAGTGCTGCCACATTACGTTTTTTATTAAGACTAATGCTAAAGGTGTGTTTATCCCAAAGGATCACTTGGAGCATTATACACACCTACCTACTGGGAATTGATTTAATCACTACTAAATGGTACTGTCAATGAGATGGAATGCAGCAGATGTTTAGAGAATACTACACAGCTATTCAGGAAATTTTCAAAAAAGAACTATGTCCAGCTAAAATTAATAAAGGACCTGAGAGACTTGCCAGGGCCTCTCTTTCCCTGGATCTTTTCCTGAATCTCAGAGGAAGTTGTTTTCTGTGTACTAGGGTAACCAAATTAAGAGTTTTCCTTCAGTTACTAACATAAATTCAGTGCCAGCAGTGTTAGTAGCATCTATAGCCCATATGTAGATTGGTTGCTGTGGTGTTAAAAATGCCATTAACCAACAATGGATATATGTTGCCCCAGTCAAAATGGTAGTATTAAGAATCAACATTGCTGTTGATTTAACTGTGTTCAGTGGATACCCCATAACTGCTTAAATATTTAGGTTTTCATTGTTGATGATAATGGTACAGGAGATGCATCAAAAGTTGAAATTATTTAGAAAGGGTCTCTAGTTTAGAGAGGATCCTAGCAAAGAAAATTGTTTTAGTGAGTGAAGCCAGAACTACACTTTCTCATTAGTTGTTAATGTAATTGCTCCCCCCCTCCCTTTGTCTCCTTTTTAGGAGCTTTTTCTGGCATTTGCAAAGTTAACTAAGTTGTGTCTTGTACTCTTGGATAAATTTGCCCTTTTCTCTAGAGCATAGAGGTCCTTTGTATCTTTGCATAATCATATTGGAAGTTAAATTGTCCTAGAATAAAAGCGTAGCCCAAAAATAAATTAAATTTATTAATCTGTTCTGTTTTTAGCTTCATAAAAGTGCATAAAACACAAACGTTGAAGAATGGTGCATTAGCACAACTGGTCTGATTTTATACATTAATATAATAGATTAATATAATAGATTGCAAGAAACAAATCCATGCCTCTACAAATAAACAGCAGTTATTTAGCTGATGAAGTTAGAAGTTATTTAGCTGTGAATCAAAAGATATGCAACTCTTAGCTAACCTAAACTTGATCCAGTAAATTTTTTTCAAATAAATGTTGAGTTGAGACTGTAATGAAATAACCTCTGGAAAAGAGATCTTTCTCTCTTTCTAGATAGATATCTATATATAGATGTACACCTAGATATAGATATATATATAGAGAGAAATAAAATCCTATTAGCCAAATGCATGGTTCTAGTCACTGTTTGTACAGCTGGAATTGGGAGTGAGGGGACAGTGAATTTTGAAGTTTGCGTAGTACTGATATGGGGGGAAAAAACAGTAATGATTTCAAATGTGTAAAATATGCTGTCATGTTTTATCTGTGTACTTGTATGAATGTGACAAAATGTGGAACTATAGCTAATACCATGTGCATGAAGAAGCTCGATTCATTTGAAGCATGTCTCTAATCTTTCTTTGAATGTTTTACGTTATTTAATGTTGATTAGATTAGATATCATACTAGATGAGTTAGAGTATAATGTTGGTCAAGCACATGTATTTCACTTCAAAGCTGATTTTTTTTTTTTTAATGTTTACGTTCTGTTTTTTAGAGCATACGTTCTGTTTTTTTAGAGTACTTGTGAAGATGTTTGAAAACTATGTGATAAGTACAAAATAAGTAGCATCCTCAAAATACACTGAGTTTGCAACTTTAACTATCTGGCACTTCTGTACACAGTTTTAATCCTGAAAAGCCAGTATTTTCTGCCCTTGACTAACTTAATTTGAGTAGTATTTCATAGTAATACGTATTATTTCATTAGTTTTCTATGCTCTATGCTATTTTTTTGTCTTGCATAATAGGCTGAGAAGAATGTGTGTGCCTTTTGATAGGTAAAGTTAAGGGATTACTACTTGCACTTAAAGTTGGGGTGCCAGTTTTCCAAAGAATTTCAGTAAATGGCCTTCAAGTCTGTGTAGTACTTGTTCTCTGCATTCTTTCCTAGCATAAACCCCATATGAACACTTAAGCGCCTACATGTGTGTATGGAGGCTGCTCTGATGCACTGGAATTCTAGCGCGTTGGAGGAGACTCAATTTAATTGAGTCTGCTGGAGTGTAGCGATTACTGCACTCCAGCACCCTCCTGTGTCTCATGTATCAGTGTCCCCAAATGTAAAAATGGCAGTGGGGCACTTGAGCTAAAGCTCGTCAACCAAGCTTTAGTTCAAGCGCCCCCACTGCCTTTTTTAAACATGGGGACTCTGATACAGGAGATGCAGCAGTGCTTTAATTAGAGCGGCTCTAATTAAAGTGCTGCCCCCCTCCCCCCACAGAGCACCTGTAAAAGTGCTCTTAGATTTTATTTGACAGTGTCCCTTATGCCAAATACATCTATAGTTAAAGACAGATGTTCATTTTTTAAAATAAATTAACTAATTCATTAATTCCTCTTCCATGAAGTTGAAAATAATCTTGTTTAACAATCTGTAATGGAGATATACCCTTAGAAGGCAGGGTAGGGGGACATCTTAGGTAGCTTGCAGACATTAACCTCCCCTTGCCCCAAGCTCCTTAAAAAACAAAAACCATGCTTTACTGGAAGAAACAGCACATTAATTTGACCCAGTTCTGCAGCATTTGTATAGATCTGGCACTTCAGCAGGGCTTGTTTGTGTGTTTGTCTAATAGCAAATTCAATCGGCTATTAGATAAAAGTGCCAAAAAAGCCTCACTAAAGTGCCTAATCTATAGGGTCCAACTAATGCACTGCTTCTTCTGGGTATGCACTGGGCTTAATGCAGGAACCCCCTGAATTTGAAATAGAGCACCATTTTGGGTTGTTGTTGTTGTTTGTTTGTTTGTTTGTTTGTTTGTTTTTTTAATGTCTGCAAGCCTTACAGACTAAACATTAACATAAGAAGTGCTATGATGGGTCAAACCAATGGTCCATCTAGCTTAGCATCCTGTCTGTGACAATGGCACAAGTGGATGCTAGAGGGAGAGTAGGTAGATCTAGAGCAGTGGTTTTCAACCTTTTTTTCATTTGTAGAAACCTAGAAAATTTTGAATGCAGATCCCTTTGGAAATTTCAAATGGAGGTGTGGACCCCTTTGAATTGTAAGTGTGGGTATTGACATACTTTTGATCATAGTAGTCTTTTGCGGATTCCTTAGACAATCTCTAGACCCCCAGAGGTCTGTGGACCACAGGTTGAAAACCATTGATCTAGATTGTTCTATGACCTATATATTATCCTCCATGGCATCTACCATTTTTGGTTTAGAAATGACAAAGGAAATATCTCCAACTGTTCTGTTTAATGACTAATTATAGGTGTATTATTATTAATTTGTCTCGTCATTTTTTAAACCTGACTCTGTTACCTTCCGTTGCAGTGATTTCCACTAGTGAACTATGCATTGTATAAAAATACTTTCTCTTGTTAGGTTTAAACCCATCTGCCAATACTTTTAATGGCTGCCTACCAGTTCTAGTATTCTGCGACAATGAAACTTGTAAATTTTAGCTGCAAACCCATACAGACATTTTAATGTGATTTTCTTCCAGCAAGGTGGAATGAACAGATTTCCAATGTTACTGTAGGCTGCTGAGTATTTCATCTTCTGTTTTTTCCCCTAAGATATGGTTGGGGGGGTGGGGTTTCTAACATTCCACATGCATCGGTGTAAGGACACAACTGGGTTCCTGGTGCACAAGGGCAGTGGGGACTTCAGGTTGCTGCTATGATTGCAACTACAATTTATGCAGGTGCTAGCAGCAGCCCCTTTTAACTGGGTTTCCTGCCCTCCCTCCTCCCTCACCTGCCTCCCCCCATCACTCCCCTCTGGCCCCTCCCCATAACACTATAAAAGTGCCTGATGCCAGTGCACTGCCAGCAGAACTGGAAGGTAACAACATTAGCACTAATAAGTTTTTTTTGTTTGTTTTTTTTTTGGTCTTTGTTTTTTACATTAAGCTTTGTTAAGGTGTGAATTTCATTGCCATATTCCTGGGACGTATAAGTATTTTTTTCTTAGAATTCTAATAGGGCTAACAACATCTAGAGATAACATAGAATAAGGTCTATGCCTAAAAGGCATATATGAATGGGTAATGGGAGATGCAATGGGCAGGCCTCAATTTTGGTGTACCTGGAAGATTGCTGTGACATCCCTGTCCTAACCAGATCAGCACAGTGCTTTTGATGGTACTTTATCCAGTCATGCAAATCCATTGCAGCCACGTCTCTCCTTCGCTGCTAAGAGGCAGGTCTGTAAAGCAACTTGTTGCTTTTCTTTCTCCTTTTCAACCTGGTAATTTGCTGAGCTCCAGGGCTGCTTGGGCCCTCAGCAGCAGTGCAGACAGCACTAGTTATAGGTGTTCACTCTGAAAAAAGACTAAAACCAGACAATCAACCTTTGTTAAACTGGTATGACTTGATAACAAATATATTTGCTCCTGTTTTGAAGAACTTTTTTTTACATTTGGTCTTGAAAGATGAAGTATGCATGCTCTGAGGCCTTGGGATAGAGGGTTCCTGTTTCTCTGTCAAGTACTTGCAGTGCCTTTTGTCGGACCTGAGGTTCCTCTCATTTGGACTGCCATGGGACTTAGCACAGATTTTTTTTTTGGTGTGGAAAATGGTAGGAAGCCACACTTGGCCCCCAAACCACACTGCTCTCAGTGAACTCCCATTTTGCTGGGGAGTGACTCTCCACCTTCAGTTCATGCTTTCCTACCAGTGGAGGAGATGGTGCTGTCTGAGGATCTTGCCAGCTGGAAGATCAACATGACTTAACCTGCTCTGGAGAAAAGGGTCGTGTAACATCAGACAAGGTTGCATGGGTGTGCCTTGATAGTTTCAAGTGCCATGCCTCTGGAAAATAGATGACTTATGCAATGGTAAGCTTATCTGCATCTGTGTTGAGGGTATCTTTCAACCTTGTTGAAATCGCTGCTCATCAGCCACCTTCTCCTGAAGGTCTCACAGGCACACTGATAAGTCTGTCTGCTGAAGCTGACTTCCCTTTCCTTTCCTGTCAGTCAAATTCCAGGAGTCCTTCTGGAGGGAAGCAGGAATCTGGAAAGATGCCGGGGAAGCTTTGTTTTCAGTTGTATGAGACCAAAATGAAAAATTATTCCTGTAACACTTTTCTTGTGAAATATCTTTCCTGCCTCCTATGCTGTTTCCATTTAGTATCTCTAACGGTGTCTAGACTATAAAATTTGCTAGGCTTGGCTCGATGTGTGTGTTGGCCCAAACCATTAATATAGCTGTGTCTCCACATAGCTGAGGCTAGTATATGCGGCTTCTCTGTTTTCTGACCTGGAAAATAATAAGCAGAGAAATAGGCAACATGTTTAGTGGTGCTTCCCTCAAACATTTTAAATTTGCAGTTTAGACCATGAGTTCAGCTCTCGCAGTCACACATCCATTGGCCCTTGTCTGAGCTGATTACCTGCACTTTTGTTTTTCTGTTAAATCATGTGTAATGATTTCTGGTGCAGTTTGCCTGACAAAAGTTGTATAACATTAAACTCATGTGTGTTTGTGCGTGTGTGTGTTTGATTTCTTTTAAGTCTCTTTATTTTGTTTTGCAGTTGGTGATCCGTAATAGGAGTGGAGAGATCCTTTACCGCATTTCACCTTGGGCAAAATATGTAATTCGTGAGGAGGGCAAAGTGAATTATGACTGGATGCACTGGGAACCACCATTACCATATCTTGTAAGCTTGTGTCCCTTTAAAAAAAAAAAAAAAAAAAAAGTTTCATATTGTATTCCTTTTGTTTGCTGTGAAATACAAGTTATCCAGCATACAGCTTGGGACCTAGTTATCTGCATGCTATTTACCTGGGTAACTGTTTTGCTTACGATAGAGAAGAAAAATTAAAAACCTTTCAGTAATCAGAGGATTCCCCTGCATTTTTAGAGTTTCATTCTGCAGGGTATTTAAAACTGCATGCTGTATTTAACTGGTGTTAAAAGGATTTTTTAAATCATTAGAGTGGGTAGATATGACTTTGAATACATACAAAAGCTGGAGTGCTGAAAGAGGAATTGACCTTTTTTAAGTCACTTTTTTCAAACAAAGTCGGCACTTAGACAGCCAAGTGAACCACACAAATATTAATATGTCTCTAAGGGTGTCAAGTCAAGGGTACTCAGTTTCTCATGCAAGAGTGAGACGGGAAATATTCAATCTCAACATTGAAAGTACTTTTTCGCCTGTGCGGTATTTAACAGCAAGATTCTGAAGGATATTGTATTGTTATAATTGTAGTGTTATTTGATTATTTTTTTTAAGTTTAATGTTAGCTCTTTCCTCCTAACTGTATATTTTTAAATTTTTTATAGCCAACAAAATATGCTTCTCAGCTGTTGTGCCCTAATGATGACCATTTTCTGTTTCATAGAGTAGACATCCTTCCCCTGAGAAACCGAAAAGCCTAAGAATCTACGAGTCTCATGTGGGAATTGCTTCCCCTGAAGGGAAAATAGCTTCTTATAAAAACTTTACTTACAATGTACTACCTAGAATAAAGGATCTCGGTAAGTAATAACAGAGATTTTTGCAGAGATAAATTTTTTATGAGTCTGTTCTTATTAGAAAAGATAAATGGGGGGGATGGGGAAGGAGGAGTGGGAGGAGAGAGAGAGAGACTTTTTTGTTTTTTTTTTTTACTTTAAAAAATCTTTATTATACAGATATTAAACAAATGGTGAAAGTACAAAGGGATGTAGCCCTCCCAGGGGCCTAGCAAAAAATACTTGTTAGTAACAAAAAACCACCATGTTGCTTAAGGGTGAAAGACACCTCCCCCCATGTCTCTTATGATGTTACATAGGTAGTACCAGGTGTCCATCTCCCACCTTACAGAGCCTATGCCTAATGTGATACAAGCTGATTGATATTTTTGTGTAAGATGAAGTGTCCAAATTCAAGTGTGGCACGTGCCTAGTCCAGGAAGTAAAAGAGTTGGAAGGAGTCATCAGAGCTGGCCCCTGCAAGCTGGTTTCTGCAGCTTTTCAGAGTCACAATTTTGGCCTGGTCCAGCTGGAAATTGGCCAGGCAGATCACACTCCCTTTTGCTGCTCAGTACAAGATAGAGAAGATGTACACAGTCTCAGAGAAGTCCAAGTTCTGCATGCCAGAGAGGTGCTGAAGGCAGTAAAAAGTGGCTGCAGCCAGGGATCAGTCCAGGAAGGCATGGAAGAGAGTGTCTTTCACCACCTCCTCACAGAAAGTACAGATCACCCATATAGACAGGGTCCCATACAACCACTGGAGGTCACCAGTTCTCTTGGCAATGGGTAGGTGGTATAGGAAGCACCAGCCCAGCCAGGCTTGCTTTGGTGGAGTTACTGCTAACTGCTGTCTCCAAGTTGCATCAGGGCAGGCAGTGAGGACATGAGCATGTTGCTCTTTGACTGTTTGTGTGTACAGTGCCTCCTCAGACAGGATCTCAAGGCACATCCCACCTCAGTTCTTGTTAAAGAGAGGGACTCTAGGGTCCTGGGCCTGACACACTGGTTGTTGTCCTCAGCCAGGGAAATGGGCAGTAGTAGAGGGGGTTTATTTAGTGAGTTGCTATTGGGAAGGGCTTGTCCAGCATACAGAGGCAACCATCAGGGCTGCCCTATCTCAGGAATACTTTAAACATAGAATTGCTGCTCCATTTGTTGCAGCCATGCCTGATGAGCCCAGCCCTGCTATCAGCTGCAGCTCCAGCTGCAGACCCTCCAGTTAAGGAGACATCACGTGCCAATGACATGACTTTTTGGCTAAGTACCAACAGTCAAAAAGCATGAAGCTCAGTTGATTCAATCTTTGCAGGTTAGTTTAAGGTGCATAGATTAAACCAATAAGTAAGTGAACAGACATTCACTTTTGATTGTATGCCTGCTGTGGCTAAGACCAGAAGCTGGGGGAGGGGGTTGCTAGAGCCCACCTCCTAGCTCTGTTGGAGCAGATAGCTTGAATCTGGAGGGGATCTAGGACGGAAGTTCAATAATCAGTTTAACCTAAATGAGTTAAGTCTGATAATACATCCATCCAGGTTTATCCTAAGTTGGTTTTGACCATTTTGAAAGCAGTTTGTGTACTGAATTTCTGCTGTGTTGCAGTTTTGAACTGGTTTCCAATCATACAGGTTTATGTGTAATTTCTGTCCTTGGCCTTTGTGAACACTGAAAGTGAAGTCCAGCCCTTTGATTTAGTGTCAACAGGTCTACAAGTGTGCCTCCTCAGCTTGTATTACCTGGATCAAAACTGGCACATTTCTACTGGGTGTCTGGGCTGATATCCCCCCCCACCCCCAACCTACCTGGAAGCCTGTCTAGGTGCCACAAAGGCTTTGAAGCCCTGGATATTTTCTTAGATTCACCCGTCTATCTCTATTGGTTCTGGCCATCAACAACCTGGCAGCCAGTACTCGGCATCACAGGTGGACCATGCCATTGGCATACACTGTCACCTTAACTGGAAAGTCTGTGGCTGATGGCAGGGCTAGGCCTGTCAGGTGGTGGATGGAACATCAACTCAATGTGTAAAACATATGGTAGTCCAGAGGGCGGTTAGCCCTGTTGGATGTTTCTGCATGCTGGCAAGGGGCACATAGCTCTCCATTCACTTTCAGGAGGCTAGAGATATCCTCATATAGGGGCTGGATGGAATGTAGAGGAGTGAAAGGGGAGAGAGGAACAATTTAATGTGCTTTAAAAAGGTATTTTAAGTCAGTAAAAATTGTATTAATGAAACAGTTAAGTCCATAGTCATGTATGTGGATCAAAAATATTCCGTTTGACATTTTTAAGTACAATGTTATTCCAAAGGCATAGATAAATATTGCAGGGCAATTTGTGTTTAGAGTGAAAGAAACTCTTTTATGCATGACAGTCATTGGGTGATAATCTATTTGCAATTATTATTTCTACTAATGTACGTCTAGCTAAAAGGAAACAATTATTGTTTCTGTTGGTTCAGTTTACTGACTGAAATGTGTTAAATTGTATCATTTTAAAACTGTGTTTTCTAGTATTGCAAAGCAATTGTTAACATAAGCAATTTTATTTTAGAAAAGAGCTGTAATATATTATTATCAAGGCTAGGTATGTAGATGAAGCTGTTGCTGTGATTTCCTCAGAAAACTGGACAAGCTGTTAGTCTATGTGGTTTCTGGGGCTTTTTTTATATAGCTATTTTTGTGTCCTGGGTGCTGTTCTATATCATGTAACATTCTCTTGCTAGCTCTTTTTGGTGAGCGATGGTGAGACATGACTTTCTGTGATTAGAAAGGAAAACAACTTTTGCCATGATATCTGGTATTTCTGGCAAATCCTAGTTTATTCATAGAAGAAGGAGGATAAATCAGCACTTTAAAGACTAACTCGTATTCAGAAAGGCATGAATGAAAATCTACAGTATCAGATGCTGTGAATTAACTTGCAGAGAGCAGGGATACTAGATAGGAAGCAAGCCCAGGGTGGTGGTGTTGCCATTGCAATTTCACAGTGGTGTTCCAGAAATGAACAGGTAAGGTGCAGTATTCAGGAGTCAGTCTGGTGGAGAGGTGGAAGTTTTTAAAGTCCTGGTGGAATTTCTCTATGGACTACTTCCCATGTATCCACATGCTGAAGATGGAGGAAAGACCACATCCAGTGGAGGCGGATTTCAAAAGCCTTGGATAGGCCTTCTAGAGTCCAGGAGCTGGAGCACTTGGACCAGCTCCCTAGCCAGGGGCACTAAAGCCATTTCTGGGTCATCCCTGCCCTTGGAGGGGAGGGAGCCAGTTCATTTGACAGCCTGTTCTGTCAATAGAATGATTGGTGGTGGGGAGGGGGAAGAAGGAATTGTTCCCCACAGGACTCCCTCTAAACTTGCTTCCGGGCAGTGAGCCAGGGAACCTTGAAGGCAGAGAGGGAGAGCAGAAGACTGGGATATTAGCTGTCCTCAACACCTGCGAGAAGTGTACACCCATTCAAGTTAGTATGGGAAGCGGGAGACCTTCTTAGAAGGAATCAGTCTTGCTTGCAGAAGAGCTAGTTCCGATGCACAAGAAATCGCTTGAATAGCTTTAAACTTTTTTTGTGCTGAGGAAAAAGGCTTTTCTTCCAGGACAAACATAATACGGACCTCTCTATGGCTATGTTTTCATAGTCTGTCATAAAAATATTGCTTTGTTGGGGGATGTGTCTGCTGATGGCACTGCTGTCCATTTGTAGGCATAGGGAATCTTTGAGTCTGAATTGTGAGGATAAAGCAGGAGAGTGTGGTGGAAACAAGCAATTGAAAAGTAGATTACAAGCAGATATGAAGCCAGATGGTAGCTATATTACTTCCATCCACATATTATTTAAACCAGTCCTAAATGTTACTTAAAGGGTTCCTGTACATGAGCAACAAGGCTCTGCTGACATGATATGGTTGTAGCACGTTGGAGCAGAATCTAGTGTCCTGTGTATCGGCATCCCCATGCTTAATAATGGCTGTGGGGGCACTTTAACTAAAGCTCAAATGATACATGAGACGTTCTGGGCGCTTTAATTCGAGTGGCTCTCGCAGATGTATACATGCCCAAAGTAATTTAAAAAAATACTACATTCACCTGTTGCTGAAGTCCAGTTGGCAGGACATAAACAGTTTTGCATGTTGATGACCCTCAACTTCAAATATACTTGAAACATAGATTTATGGTTTTTAATATTGTGGTTTTCTGTTCATAATAAGCAAATCTTCTTTCCAGAATGTGTGTGTATGTTTATATAAATGCAAATAAAAAAGTATGGAATGGCAAACGGAAGTTTAAAAAAATATTATAAACTTTAAATCAAGCATACAAGGAATGAATGATTATGTTCCTACAAGTTTAATTATTTGTCGTCTAGCCTACTTAAGTTGTTGCTTTTTTTTTTAAAAATTGCTTCAGGGGCACTTATTTTTTGCACAGTTCTGAAATGTATTCAGTGCTAATTTATTCCTAATTCTAAATGAATATTTAAGAATGATAAAATATTAATGATTTGTAGAAGTATGTGCAACATAAATAGCAAGGTAAACAGCAAGCAAATAGAATGAGAATAATCCAATGCAGTTTGTACTGTTTATATACAAAAGTACTGTAAGTAACAATAAATGGATTGAACCTGAATTGTAAAATGGCTACAGACTTCAGACATTGCTGAGTTGATGCCAGTTATCTCTGTAACAGTAACTCTTACTTTTGACCCTCACAATCAAATAAAAGTGATGTAACAGCTAAATTAAACAATCAGGATAGAGTTATGCTGAAGAATAGGCTTAAACATGCTGAAGATTTTTTTACATTAAAAATAGAGAAACTGTATTCTCAACAGACTTCAGCAAACCTGAAGGTTATTCTTTGCTGATAGTCTTCATTTGCTGACATTAAAGTTAGCTTAGTAAAGATTTATGTAAAGTGCTGTGATTTAATCATCAAAATGTTATTTTTCATTTAGATTTTTTTCATTTAATATCACAGTAAAACATTTTGGGTAGGATGAGGAACGGCGTTTTTTCTTGGTTCTCAGCTGTTTCAATAAGCTCAGTGCAGAATACCACTGCTTTAATGTTCTTTTTTTAAAAGATCCCTTTAGGGAGATGAATCTGGATTTTTTTTAAAAAGGTAATGATTTAAAATGGAGTAAAAAATGTGTCTAAAATATTAAGAAAAGTCTTGTAAAGCACAAGGTATAGCACACATAATCAGTCACTCTTGTTTTGCTTTCCTGATCACACTGTAAATATCAAAAGTGCAACTGAAGTTCAGGACATGCAGATTGGCATAGTTAATATTCTGAAGTCAAATTAAGATTATATTTGCATATCATTTATTGCTTGTTAAAAACCGAGGGATTCAATATATCTAGTCATATGTAGATCACTTGAGAAATTGCCCTTCGCATTTTTGATAGGAAGGGCACGCAAGTATATAGTGTTAACGTGACTACTTTTTAAGAGTGACTGCACAGTTGGTTAATTATTAAATTTACATTAGAAATTTAGAACTAGTTAAGAAAGAAAGGTACTTCAGAAATAGATATAGTATGAGAGGTAAGTACTTTTATCAAAGAATTATGCAAGTTTGTAGGAATATAATTTCTTATGTGTTTTTTGTTTGTTTTGTTTTACTTTTACTTTTATAAACAGGATACAATTGCATTCAGTTGATGGCTATTATGGAGCATGCCTACTATGCCAGTTTTGGTTACCAGATAACAAGTTTTTTTGCAGCATCAAGGTATGCTTAAAATGCCTATCTCCCCCACCTTGTTGGTATTGAAGCAGTGTTTAAATTTAGATAAATACGTCTAATGTACAGCAAGTATTTTGGTATCTTGCCCAAATATCCTTTTCTTTTCTTTTTCTTTCTTTTTTTAAACAGAATTTCTTCTCTTAATAAATCTGTGACTAGATTTGTATAATTATCAGCTATTCTGTAGATAGGTTTAATATAATATGCAAGATTAATGAAAAGATCATGAGTAACTTTAATTGACAAAGCTCTTTCCCTCTTATAGGGCTTTAGCTATGTGCTTTTTTAAAAAAATGCTTCTATGGTCCCTATGTTGTTCAATAATTGACAGAGAAAAACATGTGCATTTTTTGTGGTTAAAAAAATATCTTTAGGGCATTTGTTCATGACAGTATTTTCTAATCATTTTACTTTTCAAAAAAGTGCCGTACTGTAACGAAATGCCTCTGTATGTTTATTAGGAAATAAATTAATTACATGCTCATAACATATTGTGTTGAGAAAGATTTCAGGCCCACCAGTTTGTGGAAATGGGCAAAGGATGAAGATGAATTGTTCATGAAAGCAATAGGAAACCTGAAGATTATCTTCTTGATGAATCTTCAAGTGACACTATAAAATGTAGTCCATCAGGAAGCTTTAATTGCTTTAATTAGTTGAACAAACTATACGTTGTAATATTAAGATAGATCTTACTGAAAAGTTTGAAATAAATGGTATTATGATGCAAAACAAGTCAGTGTATGACATCAGCTTACAGCATGCAGGAAACAGAGTATTTATTGGGGTTTTTTTTAACTGTATTATACTTTTTTACCTCGTACCAAGTTCCATGTTTATGTATTGTTTAATTCCATCTATGTAGGAACTACTTTTAGATGGTCTAAAATGTAAGGAATTAAAAACTGAACACTTTGATAAATCAGTTGTATCAAGGTAACCCTTTATTTTTCCTTCTGAGTCATGAAAATAACCAAGTTTTGCCCAATCATTTTTTGAAAGACTTTAGCATACCTTAATGGTAGTTTATAACTAATTTTTCCCAGTATTTTGTAATTAACTTACATCTGGTTGTCTTTTAATTTAATATTTTATTACGCTTTACTGTACAATTGTTATTCCATTGTGTAGAGTAGGAGGCACAGCAGTTATCTCATGTGATTTTAGGTATTCTACAGTTTAAAATTTGCTGCAATGTGTACCATATTCAGCTCTTGTTTTAAAATTATATTTACATATGTCCTAATATGTTGTATTGTCATTCTTGTAGTCGTTATGGGACCCCCGATGACCTGAAGGAACTGATTGATGTTGCCCACTCAATGGGAATTACTGTACTATTGGATGTTGTGCACAGTCATGCATCAAAGAACTCGGAGGATGGTTTGAACAAATTTGATGGCACAGACTCCTGTTTTTTTCATTCTGGACCTAAAGGAATGCATCGTCTTTGGGACAGCAGACTTTTTGATTATTCAAAGTATGTATAAAACAATTTAATAGCGTTTTCTTAGTCAGGCTTTACTGTAAATGAAACAAGGTATGAACAATCAGCAGGGGAATATTTAGAATGACCTCAAAATGCAAAGGTAGAGCTACTGCTGTGAACCACGTAGCACATGTTATGCTGCAGCTGTTACATGTTCGTGAGCCTGTAGCAATGCATGTGTAGCAAAAACACTCTGACTTTTTCATCTAGGTGAAAGTTAGTAATTTAATTCACTTACATTGCTATGGGAACATGCACGTGTAACCATTATAACCTAACATGTGCTTCACACTCTTGAGGGGTAACTTTGTCTTCCCATTTGAAGCTGCTCTAAGAGTATGTTTGTCCATACCCAGATACAGTATTTCTTAGAATGTAGCTGCATTAACCTCAGGGAATGCTAATGGTTGTATGTTTAATAATGTGTTTACACGTTTATACCATCATCCCCATGGGATCTGTTTGCAAAACAAAGCATTAACGTTGCACAGAGCTTCACATTTGATGCAGGTATGTGTGCAGGTTTTTTGAGTTTTGTTTGTTTTTGTGATTCCTGATGCACTTATCTTTTGAAAGAATCTACTATAGTGCACTGGCTGCATGAGGGACTCAGTTATAGGGAACAAATTTTATAAGCAAGTTTTTGTACTGTTTTTGTGAAAATCATGTGATTTGTGGTTGTCTACCCCATTTGGAACAGAGTTCCATAGCCTCAGATCAGCTGCCAACATGGCTCTTCGTCCTGCTCACATGGGCTTGACTGAGAGGTCCATGTATTTATAGATGAGATTGTAACTGTTCAGGGAGGTCACCATCTCAGAGGCAGTCTGTTAGGCAACTTAAGCCAGTTTAATGGAGCATCTGGCAGACTGTGACTGAGGATTTGAATTTCATTTGATATTCTCTGAGCAGCCAGTATAGAGAGCGTCTGTGAAGCTGTTTCTAACTTACCTGTTGTTTATAATAGCCTTTTTTTTTTTTTAACAACACCAGCCCAATTAAAGCAGTCAGTTAATCCATGATGATAAAAGGTTTTTTTGTTATTACTGCTTATCAAACTGCTTTTGGAATGGGTGGCGTCTGGCTGCTCTCTAAAAACATCTTCTGATAAACTAAGTTGTAGGTTTCTGTGACCCACTTTAATTTCAACAATATCCAAACACAGGCATAATTTGCTCTTTAGGTACTCATTAAACGAGAATGTTACCTCTTTTTCAACTCAGGCAAATCTGGGAAGGTATGGGTCATTCCCAGTAGGAAGATAAATTAGTAATGGAGTCAGTTATTTGTTGAAGCCCCAAGTTATATCAAGTCCTATTTCTGAAAGCAGCAGGAATCAAATAATTAGGGTGAATAACAACTGCCTTTTTGTTCATGGTTTCAGTCTAAAATAGGCGCACAACCTTTTTTTGGATGGTATTCCCAATCTTTATTCCGTTTGTGTCCTCAGCTCTTTCTCTCCCTGCAGCTGATCCTGTCTAGCCTTTTTTCACCTCTTTCACTGATGTAAACCTGCACAAAGCTATATCCAGCAAAATCGTTATTTTTCAAAGAGTCATGTGGCTGTGTTTTTGGTAAAACCTGCTGCTGTTTCAGCTACCTGATTTTCATTTAATCTTAAATAAAAGGCAGCGGTTGTTATCCATGAACAGCTATGCCTTTTAGAATAAGAGGAACAGAGGAAAAATAGGGATGAAGGGACACAGGAGGTCATCTAGTTAACCCCCCTTACTCCTCCCCCCGTTTATCCCTTTGCCACTTAAGGTAGGATTATTCCTGCCTGAACTATTCAAGACAAATATGTGTCTAACCTGTACTTTTCTAATGATGGATATTCCACAACTTCTCTATATAATCTGTTCCAGCACTCTAACCATTTTTTGAAGAAAAATGCTACACTATGGAATTTATATGAAAAAATCAAGTCAGCACTTAGGATTAATGTGTAGACAAAATAATGAACACTGAGTAGGACAAGCCATTATTTCTTAAATTTACTTTGAGGTGCAGAATATTTGGTACTTGATAGTTTTATTGTACTTTGAGTCTTTTAGAAATTGTTGTAGGTTTAGTTTCCACAATAAGTTAATTTTCATATGCCTCTCCACAGCATGAGATGCACATTTTGTATGTACTTGGGATGAATTTTCAAAACTTGCAAATGATTATTGTTGAAGCCACAAGTGGAGGACAAAGGATGTGGATTCCATAGAAACTATGGTCTGATGTTTGAGGTGCAGTTGTCTTTACTGCTCTGTAAAGAAAAAAATAGTTAGCTAATTGCTGGGGAGGGTGTTAATTCAGTGAAATGCACTCTGAAATTCTGCTAATCTTTGTGTGAAGAGATGGTGCTTCTCAGATATATTTTTCAAGGCATGCTTTTGGAGACCCAAAAGCTTGGCTGTAAATGAAGTGTTTTGATACGGGCAGAATCTTCTCTAGCAGAGATGCTAATATGCTCCTCTGCCCTGTTTGAAATACAGAACTGCAAGGAAATGGTTAAATGTTTCCTTAAATGGAAACGTTCTTTGATTAGACTAGGACAGAAGTTCTAAATCTTTTTGGATTCAAGGCATCCCTCCAAAACTTATGTGAATCGGCAGCACTCAATTTCACAAACTAATTTGTTATTACACCGCTTATCTCCCTGTAGAAGGGCCTGAGCAATGAGGGGTTAGGGGATTGGCCAGGCAGGGACAAGACTGGCACCTTGGTTGAGAATCACAGGACTAGAATAATGCCATGACAGTTATTTCAGGCTTTGATTAATTGTAGTTACATTTATTTCCATGTTGGTAAATGAATGGAGCTAGCATTTAAAGAAAACTTATATAAGGACTGTTGAGATCATGATTTAATTGCTTAAGACTTATAAAAAAGGCAGGGGTTGGGGATACTGCAGTATTATCTAGCTGGTTTCTCTCTTTACTGTTGTGTTTTATGAACTTTTCTACTATACAGTACTTGTGCCAAAATCTTTCTCTTTTTTTAGAAAAGAGCTATTAAATCTTAGCTACTTAAACTTTTAATGAAAAGAATGCTAAATTTATTTCAAAATCCAGAGAAATGAATGTTCTTGCAATGAATATTAAGGAACAGTTTCATTATCAGTACGATCTGTTGATTTCAGTATGAAAGCCAGGATCTAAAGAAATATAATTTGTCTTGCAAGGTTTTCAAGATTATTCACTCAGCTAGACAGGTGACTGTGAATATTAAATACAATAGAAAGTGGCAAGGATCCATAGACATTTTCATATAAAGCAAAAAAGAGAATCTCAGTGAAAAAGGAAATAGTTTGAAATCAGGAAGACAGACAGAAAAGTAGGGGAGGGGAGAAAAGGTGGGGGAAAAGATGAATGTAAGAGTTCAGGCTAGGCAGGTACCTGGTGAATCAGATGTCAGGCAGGATGTAATGTGTCATAAATCCAATGTCTATATTAAGTCTGTGATTATGTATCAAGTAGATTTATGAAATGACGTTCTGAGAATCGTCTACAAAAGGAGTTTTGTAAGTTCCCTTTGAGGATTAGAACTGAGAGATTGGAGAGGGAGTGACTGTATTGTGAGAAGTGGGCCCTACAGATAGCTGGGTATTCTTGTCTTGATAGATTTTCGGTGTACGTTCATTCTGGTGCACAATTGTTTGTTTTTTCCAAAATATTTTCTATTGGGGCATTTGGTGCACTGGATGAGATATCTATATCTATATAACATTTCTGGAAGAGCAGGTGTAAGATCCAAGAATGGTGATGGTTCTGTTATGGAGTGTAGCTGTAGTGGGGGTGGTGGAGATGTGTTGGCAGGTTTTGAATTTCTTGTTCTGGCATGGCTTGGATCCCTTGGGTGTGGTTTGGGTCATAAGGAGTTTACTTCTGGTGATGAGGTTAGTGAGGTCTGGTGCTTGTATAAATGCTAGGATGGGTGGTTCTGTAAAGATCTCTTTAAAAATGGCATTGTCTTGTAGTATAGGTTTCAATCTTTTGAGGATTTTATGTGTAAATTCCAGGGAAGGTTGATATGTTATAACTAGTGGTATGCGATTGGTGGGGATTTTCTTTTTGTACTGCAGCAAATCTTCATGTGTTATCCAGTTGGCTCTTTCAGAAGTGTGTCTCTCTGGATGGGTGTCCTTCTTGGCTGGAGGCCCTTTTGAGATTTGAGATGGTGATCATGGGTATTTTCCTTGCTGCAAATCCAGTGGTATCAGAGAGCTTGGAACTAAATTAATTTCTTGGGATGTTTAGGGTGATTGCTGGTTCTGTGTAGATAGGTATGTTGGTCTGTGGGTTTCTTATATATGGTGGTTTGAATTTTACCAGCTTGGATGTTGATCGTGGTGTCCAAAAAAGAAATGTCAGTATTAGAGTATTCAAGCAATAGTCTGATGAAGGGGTGATGATTGTTGAATTTTTGATGAAAATAGATTAGAGACTGCAGGGTTTCAGTCCAAATGATGAAGATATCCTCTGTGTATCTCAGGTATAGCTTGGCTTTGATGGTGCTGTTATTAAGGAAGTCTTCTTCTAGGTGGGCCATAAAAAGTTTGGCATAGTGTGGGGCTATTTTGGTGCCCATAGTCTGGAGGAAGTGTTGGTGGTTGAAATTGAAGTTACTGTGTTATAAGGATGAAGTATATGAGCTTAATGATATCCTGAGGTGTGTTCTTGTAAATATGTGAGGCAGACTTGAATGCCATCCTTTTGTGGGATGTTCGTGTATAAGATAGTGACATCCATGATGGATAGGAGGGTATTTCGGGGAAGGTGGTCCATGTTTTTGAGTTTTTGCAGGAAGTCAGTTGTGTCTTGGATGAAACTTGGTCTTTGGGGGATGAGCAGTTTTGAGATGCATTCGATGAAACCTGATATTTCTTCTGTTATGGTTCCATGGTTTGAAATGATTGGTCTGACGAGGTATCTTTGTTTCTGGATTTTAGGGGGCAGGTAAAAAGCCCCTGGACTGGGTAGTAAAGGGATCAGGGCCTGAAGTTTTTCATGTAGTTCCATTGGGAATGATGTGATGTGGTTTTGAGGAGAAAAGGGGAGTAGGATTTTCCGCTAGTTTTTTTTTATAGAAGGTAGTGTCAGAGAGTTGTCTGTTGGCTTCTTTTATGTAAGGATAATTCTTCTTTTATGGTTAAGGATAATTATAGCTACTCCTTTATCTGCTGCTTTTATTACTATTTAGTGGTTAGATCTTAGAGATTCTATGGCTGTTCTTTCTGAGAGGGAAGAGATTGATATCGTCATGTTTGTTGAGTATTTCATTGTTCATTCTTTCTCTGAAGCAGTCAATGTAGCAATCGAGGTTTGAATTTTGTCCACTGTTAGGTATCCATTCTCAGTTTTTGGGGGGATTTTTTTGCTAAGAACTTTTTTCTGACTACTCCATTGGTCTAATAAAAGATATCACATCTACTCAGAGAACCATGCCTGCCAGTAATTTTCATGAAATTAGTGGAGTTAGTGATGTAAAATTGCTGAGAGAACAACCTCATCATTTTGTTTTAGTTATCCTAGACCATAATGCAGTGTGAGTACTTAAGGGAATGCCTTTTATCTCAGACTTTTTTATGTAGACATTAGTCACGTAGTATCCCTTCAGTCTCTGGTTTCCTTAACTATGTCAAGAAGATCATTTGCAATCTCTTAATTACAGTAGAACAGAAAATGATTTTTTTGTATCTGCTTTTAACATTTGGAAAACACTTCCTGTCCAGTTAGGACAAAGGGGGGAGGGGGGGCGCGGGGAGGAATGATTTTTGTGATCTGAAAATTTGCATTGGAGGTGTCACTTTAATATGCGTGCTTTTGTTTCTTTTTGTATCACATTTATTTTCTCCTATACGTAGCTTTTTATCATTAAAAGTGTTTGAAGACATAACACTGAAACATCAAAAAGGGGATGTTTTGATAATTTCAAACTTTTGTTTGAAGTTGTTTTCAACCAAAACTTATGAAGATGATCTTTAATAAATTCATTGATTAAAAAATAAATTCTCTGATTTAAAAAAAAATAGTCCCCTATTTTCAGGTTAAAAAATAACCCCAAATCCACATTTTAAACACTACTATATAGCTAGATATAAATGTGGTTATAGCTGTCTGTCTGTCTATCTAGCTGTCTGTCTGTTTGTCTGTCTGTCTATCTTAAGCTTATCTTGTGCTTATTCTCATGACCAGGGATCCTGGTTTTCTCTGATTAAAAAACAAACAAACAAACAAAACGATTTTCAGGTTAAAAAACCTATATATATGAGGTCATGCAAACGTGGATATTTTGGGTTACTTTTTTTTTTAACGTGAAAACTGGGGATTTTTTTTTTAAATCAGAGAAAACCAGGATCACTGGTCATGAGAACAAGCGCAAGGTAAATGCGTAAACAGTTCCTACATTTTGTGCAACTTAGAAAGCTGAGGAAAGTTTGACAGAACCTGAGCTTTACTTTAACTTACAAGCTCACGTGAAAACTAGGAACTAGCAATTTTTCAGCCTTGTATTCACTATTAATAAAAGTATGCTTTAGCTTATGAATAACTAATATAAATTAGCTTTTCTAAGGAAATTGGATGCTATCAGCAATACACCTCTACCCATGAGATTAAGGGAGGTTGGCCCTCCCTTAATTTATTATTTATTGATAATAAATAATAAATTATTGATTTATTCTTTTGTGTTACTGTGGTAGCGGTCATTGTAGTTGTTACAGAAATGCCTTGTTTTCATGGGTGGTTTAATTAGTAAAACTCATTCAGATTACCTAACCTAACACTTAGACTAAAAACATAATAAGGACTTTTGGTACCCTGTGCAAGGAAGTTGATTATTGAGCACAGGAGCTACTTCAGCTTCTGTGCCACAAGTTCTCCAGACGCTAAGGATACCATTCTGGTGCCCCCTTTAAATTGGTGTACAGGGAAGATGGCCAAATAGAGAAGCCAGTGGAGACCAAGGAGAACCTGGTTTGTGCAGGAAAGTAGAGCTGAGAGCTGGTCATGTCTTGGCTCTCATCTGTTGAGGTGAATAACAGGTTTGAAACCATGCAGTTACAAAGCCTTGGCACTGGAAAAAAAAGGGGCCAACCCCTTCTCTATGCACCCTGCCAGCTGGGATTCCTGGAAGATTTAAAGAATGTATGAGAGAATGAATGTAGAGAATGGAGTGGAGTGTATGTTTAGCAATCCACAGATGACACCAAATTGGATGGATTTACAAACCTTTAGAAGATAAGATTAGCATTCAGAATGTCCTGGACAGATTGGCAAATACAGTCCAAAATTAATCGAACCACATGTTAGGGGGAAAAAAAAGTCCTGCCCTTAGGACAGAACAATTTTGTGCACAAATACAGACTGGGGAATGACTGGCTAAGCAATAGCAATGTGGAAAAAAAAGACTTGAAGGATATAGAGGACATGATTATAGGCTAATAGTATGTTCTTGTTACACATTTAAAAAAACAGAAAAAAACCTGGTTTGCATTTACAGAAGCATCATTTGCCAGTCAAGGGGAATAATTTCTATTCTTTAGCATTGGTAGAGCTTCACCTGGAATACTGGTGTCCTATTTCATGCACTGCACTTCAAGACAGACGTGGCCAAATTTAGAGTCCAGTGGAAAGTAACAATTATGAATTGGATGTCTAGGAAACATGACATGCTAGAAAAAGGGGAGAGTGGAAGATTTGAGCCATGGTTTTCATAAGTCTTGGAATACCTCAAGGATGTGGTAATAGACTACTTTCTTTGGTTGAAGGGAACTAGACAAGGAGTAATGGTCTTAAATTACAACAAGGGGAAAAATAGTCCAAAATTAATTTAATTTAAGTTGGATCTCAAGATAAACTCCTATAATTCTGAGGGTGGTCAAGCACTGGAACAGGTTACCTAGAGAGTCTGTGGAATCTCCCATCCTTGAACATTTTTCAGATGAGGCGCTTGTCTGGAATGGTTTAGTGATGGATCTGCTTCGAGGCACGTTGACTGGACTAGGTGACCTCCTGAGACCCCTTCCAGCCCTGATTTTCAACAATACTATGATCTTTCTAAATAGTGAAGACTACTTCTGTATTAAGGTTTTACCTTTAGGTAATTACCATTTGCTAGTAAACAAGTTATGAACGTACCTTATTCCTGAAGTCTCACTTTCTGAACATCCATCCAGGTATAGGGGTCAACAACAGTAAGGTTGCAGTACGTGGAGAATATTGGAGCCATGTCTAGACTGGAGGGAAGACTTTAATTGGGTATTTCAAATTCAGTTTGCCCCAATATAGGCAGATTCACATTGTTAAATTATTAATTGGCAAATATATATTTTAAAATGTTAAAATCTGTCTGTGCTTGGTAATGCCATGGTTTTTTAACAGGAGATAATTACATTTTGTTGGCCAGTTCCCTTTTTCTTAATTCTGTGGGCATCCAAGCATGTGATTTAAATTGTATTTTTCTGTATGTTAATTATGTCTTTTAGGGCTTGTTTATGTTTGAAAATTTAAACTTACACTTCCACTTTAAAATCAGACAATCACTATTTCAAAACAACTCAAAACTAGTAAATATAAAAGAGAGAGAAAGTGAGACCCTGTGTTTCATTCTTTGCATCTAATCATGTTCTAACATTCTTTGATTCCTGTAAATGTTGTTGTTCCTTTTGACAAACTATTAGCCAAAAACTTGGTGTGATGCTGCGTTAGTTTTTAGTTTAGAAAGGGAAGATTAGTAGTAGAATCAGGTGGTGAATGCAATTCATTTGTCTAGTGTCTCTTTTACTCACCTTTGGCCTTTTCCCCCTGCTCCCCCCCCCCCTTTACCTTTTTGTTTTTCTAATTTATACCTATTTACATTCTCACTGACATCCTGCCACACTTTTACCTTCTCTCATTCCTTGGAGTCTCAGAACAGCAGAGGCTCCCTATGCCTGAAGAAGGGTGATTGCACCCAAAAGCTGCTAAGAATGTTTTTCCAACTACTCAGTTGGTCTAATAAAAGATATCACATGTACTCAAAGAGCCGTGCATCCCTTTGGCTAAGCACAGACATTTCAGAGTGGTAGGCAACGGTTAAATAGATTTTAAATGGCTGCCCAATAGCAGGTAAGTCAAAATGGTGGGGGGTTAGCCAGGGGTTGGTGGTCTTACAGGCTGGAGATGATCAGTGATCTGCCAGGGGGCAGGTGCAACCTATGGGGTGCAGTAAGAGAGCAGGCATGACTCATGAGGGGTGGGGGAAGCAGGTGCAACCTTCAAAAAATAAACCAGTACAGGAGAAGCAGGTTGTGAAAAAAGGAGCCCTGGGGCTGGGGCCTGTGGCTGTGTTTTCCCAGCTCCGGGGCTGCTCGCTGGAAGTGGACAGAAGTTCTGTGCCCCAGTTTGCTCTAAATCGAATGAGTCTGGTACTTCATAGACCCAGGTTTATCTCAAAGCTTTTTGTACATGGGACTTTTGTTCAGTCACAGGTTTAGACTGGTTGCTGGTCACTGAGACCAGGTCTGTAAGTGTAAGGTTGGCACTCGGAAGAGCTAAGTTTAAATTGGGGCACCATTTTGAACCCAATTTAATCTCCTGAATGTCTGTACTTAGCCTTTGACTTCAAGTCCTGACTTAGCCCCATTTCCCTAAATGCAGCACTGCAAACAGTAAAAGATGCATGGATACGTTGCTCATGGTCTGAAACCTCGTTCAGCTATCAGTTTATGTCATAAAGCTCTCTTTCTCTCTAGGCTTTGCTCCCAATTTCTCCAGAATATACAAGGCGTTTGCTTGCCACTAGCTCCCTCAGTTTCTCTATTTTTATGGCTTCTTTTACACAGTCATAACAATCTGTACAAAATGATACTCGGTGATAAACCCTCCCTCCACAAACTATACAAACCTTTTTGGGGGGCAGTGATGTGCCTGTGTTTAGGGTACTGCATATGACTGTTTCCTAAAAGCCCTTAACTATATTTCTGTGGCTTCTGAAATATGAATTTACTCAACCTGGGGGATTAAGCCATATTAAGCTTGCTTGCTTGCTTTATTTATTTATGTATTGGCACTTGAAACACCATGTCCTAAACACAGGTTTTTTTCTGAATATTCTGTGCTGTAGTTAGTAACCTCCCTGCCTTAAAACATCTATACTGACAATCTGTATCACCAGACTGTAATTATTGCTTCCCAGCTCCTCATATGAATTATAGGAGGTAGATGTAGCAAACAAGACTCCTTGTCCAGCTGTTTGGAATTTCATAATGTCTTAGTGGTAGTAAAACCTTGCTGCATGCTATTAGAGGACTGCTGGAGCTTAAACAGCCGTCATCTACTGCAACAAAAGATGCATATTTATTTTAAAGGAATGTCACTTACCATCATACATTTTACTTTAAATGTGTACCTTTTTTGTTTAGGCATTTTTATTACTTCTGTGTTCTTTAGTATGTCTGCAGTATCCTTCTTAATGCACCTGTGAGGATGACAAGATGCCAGTATAACTCGAATCATGTGTAATATGCCTACCTAACATTTTCAGAACTTAGTCCATGTTTTGCAATATTCTTTTTCTGAACTTTTTAGTGAAACTTTACAGTTAATATTCTTCCAAGTGCATTTATGCAGTAGCAATGACATCCAGTGGCAGGTCAGGTTTATCACAGGTGTGTGTTCCTTGGGGATATCTTGGACATACCACTGATTTGACTGAAGGCCATCTGAAATAGCTATCACTAGTTCATTTATCATTGAATTAGTACTTCTGCTGAATTTGTGGCTTTGGTACAATGTTGATTCTAGAACCTGTGTACTATGGAAGGACATATAATTTGTGTTTTGTGAGATGCAACATAATGCTAAAAGTGTGTGAGAGGGGTATGTGGTGTTTTCTCTCTCTCTCTCTTTGAAAACAAATTGAAAGGTCTATTTTTTATGCTCTAGTATGTGGTTTTGGAATTCAAATTTGGACAAGTAATGGTTGTTCTATGATGACTAAAAAGCTGAAAAGATGCATTGTTTGTCCTGTATATTAAGAATTATTCCAAATTACCATATTATGCTTACCCTGATTTCAAAGTAGTTACTTAAAGCTACAGTCTGCTTATGGATTTCCACAGTAAGAATGGGCAAAAAATATATATATTTGTGCTTTGAGCTCCTGATGTAAGAAGAGATTAAAATAATAAAGATATAGACTAATAATAATAAAGAATAATAAGGCTATAAAATAATAAAGATAAACTAATAGAGGCTATATATAAAGTTTTAAATAGTCTGTTTTGAATACTTAATGACATTATGTAAATTGTCAAGCAATTTTTTGTAGATGCATATTTACAAAAACAGCAAATAATAGGATAGTTGTCCTTACAAGGAGGAATAAGGGTTTTTTAAGCCACCAACAGAAAGAATGGTGCACTGCAGCTTTAAATTTCTATATTATGCTAACATTTAAAATAATAGTGTGCAAAAAGGTCCAGCCCTAACCATATGGGTTATAATATATGCAACTACAAATATTACAGAAGAATTGCTTTAATAAAAAATTTTTTGTAGAAGTTTTTTTTGTTTGTTTTAAGTTTAGAGCGATATGACAGAATAGGAGACTTTAAAACCACAGATGCTCCAAAACTTAGTCTTTTGAGAACACACATTTTCTTTTGAAGTATCCAGTTTTCTTTATTAACTTCCAGCTTAGCAAACACAGCTGTGTGAAAAGTCTCTAAAACATAGCTGCACAAACAATGATTGTATGGTAATTAAGCAGTGTACTGCTATATTATAAGAAAGGGCTGTGAAAGATTGCAGCCAATTTTCCTTTTCCTTCCTCCCTTCCCCTTGTAATAGTATATTTTAAAATGCAGTATAGTGGTCCCTACTTTTGACCAGTTAATTAATTTTAAATTCAGCTGCAGTACCATCTTAAGCACATACAGTCAGGCTAAATCAGGTGAGTACGTGTTGCACTGGAATGAAGTCGAGACCAATCTCGGATCTACACACTGTAAAGATCTGTTCCTTACTGTCTAATCAGTGGAATACTGATTGTTCAGCACAAGCCTGCCAGTGTCATAGCATGCCTGTGTTTAGTGCAGCAGATTAGACAAACAATTAGAAGGTGCCATGAGCCCATTTTGAATAATAATATTTATGGAGGAAAAGAGTAAGAACAATGACATATAAATGGTAAGGTGATTTGGAGACTATAAAAAGACTACTCACAGCTGGGAAAAAGCAGAGAACCCCAATTTTCTTTTCAATATATCAATCGTTACAGAAGAATCCTCTTTTAAAGAACAATTAAGCAAAGAGTCTCTTCTAGCAGAGATAGGGGAGAAGAGTGTAAAGATAATTGACCTGATATTCTGGTTGCTGAGGACCGACTGATTTCTAAATCATCAGGCAGGTGAAGGTCTACTCTGTTTTAAAAATGTGAAGTCCTCCGTCTGTGGATGTTATTCCTGTTAGCCCTGTCCCACTTCTCCCTGCGTGCCAAGATGCTGACAACTGTGTAGTTTGCAGGCACTTTTGAATCCCCTTTGACACGCTTACTCATTGCAGAGAAGAAAATCTGCATGAATGACAGCTAGGGGGAAAAGGATTTTAAAACTGCTTAAGTTCAGGGAAGTTGAAACAATCACAAACATAAAAAGAGTTTGAGAGACTGTATAAAGCAGTTTCACTACATGGAATGTGTACTCATTGTTTACTATGTTATCTGAAACAAATATGGAAATAGCTGTCCAGGTTATATATGAGTGGCGCAGAGATGCAGGAAAGAAACTCTTTAATGGATATAATAATAATAATTTATTATCATTAATACATTTATTTATTTATTTTTGGAAATAAAACCAATAATGTATGTTGTTCTTTAAAGACTCTCATTGCTCTTAAAGGATCTTAAAGGAACCTATCCTTATCAAAATGAAGTGCATAAGTATCAGGGCCCTTAGCAGGGCCAACGTGGATTAATCGCCAGTGCAGCCACACCTCCCTCAAGTCTCTGGTTGTCAAGCTCCAGTTGGCTAGCCAGTTATTCCCACCTGTGACAGGAGCATCCAGGCCAGACAGCTGTTCTGACCCCAGTCTGTTTTGGCAAACCTCCTGGTCCGTTCTCTCCGGCTTTCCTGATTCCTGACCCTGGTTTTTGCCCTATTCCTAGACTCCAGTTTAGGATTCCCCCATGAATCCATGTCTTGTTTTTCTCACCCTGTGTGGCTTTGTTCTTGAACTTTGACCTGCAGATTATCCCTTGGAATTGGTAACTTGGATTCTAATTCCCAGACCCGTACCCTGGCCTGTGTTGTGCATTTCCCTCTGGATTTGGCAGTTTGGCTCCTGAACTCTGTCCTGGCCCCTGCCTTTCCTCAGTGGCATAACCCCTGGTCTAAACCGCCTACAACCCAGCCCCTTACAGCAGGTTGCAGTGGGATCCATGTGAAAGTGCTGCCACAACTGATAGCTGTGCGGGTTCAGCCAGGATGTAGATGGCCTTTCCTGCAGGTATGCACTGAAAGGCAACCAGAAAGTCAGCTGGGTAGGGATACAGATGACTGGGGCATCTGATCAGAGTCTGGATCAGCAGAGCAGAGCGTGTGAGACCAGGTCCCAGGATGGCAGAGAGGAAGATCAGACATTAGTGCAGGGTCCAAGTCGAGATCAGAAACCAAGAGGATTGGAGAACCAGGTGCCGAGTTCCAGGGACGATCCAAAAGCAAGGTCAGGGGAAGCTGAAGCCAAGTCAAGAGCCAGTAGAGAGCAGTGAACACAAGGCTTGCCAGAGCAGACTGAGACTTTTGTCAAAGCATGCCTACAGCCTGAGGCTACAGATGTGCTTAAAAGGGCTGACTGATTATCTCAGCAGCTAGTCCAGTTACAGAGGACTGGGGCAGTTGAATTAGCCTGGGATCAAGTTCACGTGTCCCTACTGGATGATCAGGTGCCCCCACTCAAGAACTTGTCCCTGCCTGGACTGACTAGCCAGATACCCTGACAACACCTGTCTATTCTAGCCAACTGCAGCCTGAGAATAGCTTCTTTTCAAGGATCAGATCCAGGGGTAGCTGCCCTGGCCATTCTATTCAAGAATGGGGGAGACTGCAGCATTTTGTGCATTTGTGTGCTATTTAAGCACTTGCACAGTTTCACCTGAACTCTGAAACCAGCACTGTGCCAAGTTAGGAGAGAATGGTGGAAACAAGAGTACATCTGTTCAGGGTTATTGATAAAAGGGAGCAAAATGATACAGAAGTGTCATTAGCTATACTTGTTGGTGCTACTACAATACTATTAATAATGAAAAGTTCAATAATGACTCTGTTAAACTTTCTTCTAGATTCTTTTCTGATCAATATAATTTCATTGCCATGAAATTGTAGAAGGAATTTCTGTTGAAAAATTCTATTTCTTGGATTGCGAAATTGCAGTGGAAGAAACCTGTTTTAGATCGTTTTCAGTGTTAACATGAAATCCATATGCAAGATGCTTGTGCAAAAATGCATTTGCTTCTTTAATGATTGCAAGACTGATGTTATATTGGATGTACAAATGGGTAGTCAGCAGTATCCCCTCATCTCCCAGGGTGGGAATGTAGCCTGTAGTTAAAGAACAGGACTGGGAATAAAGAGGTGACCTTGTTACCTCCCTTAACAACTTGAAAACTTGGTAAATGGAAATATTGCACTTGATTGGAAAGTAATTTGAGATCATGTGAAAAGTCAAAAGGGGGACTGGCTCCCAAGTAGTATGATACTTGTCTTCACCATATATTTTTATTTCCGCTTTGGTTTTTGTTACCTCCAGTAGGTCCCTTACCACTTCCTTTAATTGTATTCTCTCTTCCATTGTTATAACTCTTAAGAAAAGAGATGATGACTTTAGGTCAGTTTTTAATGACAATGTGCCCTAATACAAATAATGATATCCCTTTGTTCAGCCTGCTGCCCCGCTTGCTGTGTATGTGTGCTGCAATTAATTTGCAAAGAAGTGGATTCATGTCAGGAATCACTAAGTTAGACCGGATGGCCATTTTTTACCCAATCTAACCCACCAAACTTCTAAGTGTAACATCTGTACATACCCAAATAATTGTATAGGCCAAGGCATTTCTTCAGCAAGGTGCATGTTATTCCATTGGCTCTTTCCCTCCTCCAACAAGTTTCCTTCCTCCTTGGTTATGCAAGTACTAAATTAAATGCACAGTAACCAGTGCATTAATGAATGTGTAGATGTGCCCGCTGTAAAGTACTGCAGTGATGCTG
>NW_017728906.1:18243652-18246220 GCF_001723895.1 Crocodylus porosus
TAACTTTTATGTGCTTAAAATGTATATTTTGACAACTCAGTAAGTGGTCTGATTTTTAAAAAGGTGGGGGGGGCAGGAGGGTGATCTCTCTTATGGTTAGCTGTTTGCCCTCTCCCTGGCAATTAGATAATTTCTTCTAAGCAGTCGGAGCAGAAGAGATTTATTTGAACCCAGCCCAAGTTCATCAGTTACTGTAAGTTGCAGAAGGAAGCAATAAATTCCTTCCTATCTCCTCCTGAGCAACTTGACTTTCATTATTCTACCCTAGTTACCTTGGTGCACAATCCTCTCAGACAACTTGCATTGGTGGGTTGTCTGAGCATTCCTACATGAGTATCCACAGTTCCCCTCAAAACCATTTAATATGCATCACTTTCCCCTACTAATATTTAATATTGTGTATTTTCTTTATTAGTACTGTAGCAGTTATTCAGTTAGGGCTTCCGTTCTCAACCCCCCACCCCCACATCTTTTAACATCATCACAACATAATATATTAAACTTTTTGCAAAAAGTAAACATGTAAGAGAGAAATTAATGTCTTTGAGGTATGACTGCATTAAGTATTAAACCACAACAGGAGGTAGAATTATGAGATAATTATCCCTGTGAGAACAATACAGTTGAAGTATTTGTTTTTGTATGGTTACAAAATCTCTGGGTATACTAATGTAGGCAGGTGGAAGTACTGCAGAGAAAATTAACTTTTTTATTAAGATAACATGTCTGGATGATAAAGACCAACTACTCCTACTTCTTATAGTTTCATAGTTGGTAGGGTCAGAAGGGACCTGAGCAGATCATCAAGTCCAACCCCCTGCCATGGGCAGGAAAGAATGCTGGGGTCAAACGGCCCTGACTAGGTGTCTGTCTAGCCTCCTTTTGAAGACTCCCAGGGTAGAAGTGAGCACTGCTTGCTTCCCTTGGAAGTTGGTTCTAGATCCCAGATGCCCTGACTGAAGTAGTGCCTCCTGATATCTAGTCTGAATCTACTCTCCATCAACTTATGGCCGTTATTCCTCATTACTCCCAGTAGTGTTCGGGGGAGCAGGGACTCTCCCATAGCCTGTTGGTCCCCCTTGGTCAGTTTGTAGATGGCCACCAGATCCCCTCTGAGCCTTCTCTTCTAGAGGCTGAACAGGTTCAGGTCCCATAGCCTCTCCTCGTAGGGCCTGTCTTCCTGCCCCCCGATCGTGCAAGAGGCCCTCCTTTGAACCTTCTTGATGCTGTCTATATCCCTCTTGAAATGCGGCGCCCAGAACTGGATGCAGTACTCCAACTGCGGCCTGACCAATGTTGCATAGAGGGGGAGGTTCACCTCCTTGGACCTGCTTGTGATGCATCTATGGATGTGTAACAAGGTGCGGTTAACCTTCCTGACCACGTCCTCACATTGTCGGCCCATACTCATCTTGGAGTCAATAATGACTCTAGGTTTACTTCTGCTAAAGGACTTGTGTTTCAAGAATACTTGATTCTCCTATGGGTCTGATAGCTATGAAAAAAAGCAGTGGTCACCTAAACTAGTGAAATAACTACTCCAGGGGCATATCATTTGGCACTGAGTTGTATCTAAAGCCCAAACTGGAGTGGTCCTTGGTCATTTTTTCCCCCTGAACAGTTGGTTTTCACTGTAAAGTACTGCAGTGACATTGCCCTTTTTAATTATTTAACAAATATCCACTAGGTCATGGTTTTTATGTGCTTAAAATGCATGTTTTGGCCATACAAAGTAGCTTGATTAAAAAAAAATGCTAATGTCCAGTAAATCGGTCAGGGGTAGGGGTAACAAAGTTGGAGTCATCTGAATATAGATCACCTGCTGTAGTAGAAGGACAAGGATAAGGAATAGGAAAGCTTTGTTAAGGCAAAAATGAGGATGCTTCAGGTAGAATAACGATGCAAGAAAGGAAAAATGATGTGGGAGGCCTGATTGGCTGAAATATCAGTCCTGTTCAATGTCATTTGTTTTTTACCCTGGTTTCTGGTTTTTGAGTCTGTAGGATGGAATTGCTTCACGCTTTCAGACTTTCTTTCAAACTCACAAAAACAGAGGTTGTCTTGTTAACTGGGTGTCTCAAGAAAACAGGGCTTTCAGAAAAGCACTGAGTATCCAAAGAATAGGCTACATTACAAGTCTCTTACTTAGCCCAGAAAGCTTTAATCTAGCCATGATGAGCTGGTCAGTTTGCTTTAAATGCTTATTTCTGCAAAAATATCAAGTGTTGTTCACTTTCATGTAAATTTTGGAGCATTTTGGAGTTTGTAGTCAAGCCATTGTAGATAGGAAAAAGTGCTGAAATTAACAATGTATAGGTTTTAACTTAAAATGAAGAAAAGAAGTGCTGGACTTGGAAATTTTGGTGACTCTGCAATAGTACAGGGTTGTTGAGCTTTTTTTACCCTATTTCTGAACTTCCTATAAAATGCAGGTATCTTGGATATCTATACAGGATATGTAATCTGATTGGGGCTGGTTCTTTGTTGCAGGTGCAAGAAGATAAAAATCTGACTTGAAGGATGCAACAGGCTACAATCAGACCTCGACAGGTTACAAGGGTGGGCGGA
>NW_017728906.1:18254147-18274008 GCF_001723895.1 Crocodylus porosus
TGTCTATATAGATTGGATACTTTAGTGAAGCTTTTTTGGTGCTTTTATCTAATCGCTGGTTAGCTATTAGATAAAAATGCTAGAAAGCCTCCCTGAAGCACCCAATCTATACAGACGCTAAGTCGAACTAAACTGCTGCTGCTTCCAATAAAGCATTGTTTGTTTGTTTGTTTGTTTGTTTGTTTTTAATGTTTATAAGTAACCTTTATTTTTAGGTAATTTAAGTTCAGATGCTAATGCTATAGAAAAATGAAATACAGAACTAAATAGCTTTTCTAATCATGGGTTATTATGGGACATACTGGGTAAATGGGCACTAGGCATTCTATCACTCCATGATAGAAGTTTTGTATTTTGATACAGCAACATCTTAAATCAAATTCCCAAGGAAGGTTTTCAGTAATGTATCACTAATCAGCTTTTGTGGTATAGCTTAATAAAATAAAAGAGCCAGGGTATTAAGAAAAAAACAACCCAAAACAGTTCTTGAAAGTTTAATAATCACTTCATATATTTGAGATTATGTAATGAATGGCTGTGTTTCAGTTAACTTTGTGATTGCTAAAACTTGTATGCACAAATATTCATATGCATAACAGAACTGGTTTTAGTGTTTAATTTAAAATGTTTAATGTACCAGCCATCAGGTATGAAAGCAGTGATATCTCTCATGACTGCTTAGTTCTGCACAGGGCAAATCCATAGGAGTATAGGGAACTGTTCTCCCAACTTCTTGTAATAAGTATTGAAGAAAGAGGTTCTGACATCATTCTTAATCCATGTGTAGAAAAAAAAGGAGGACTGCTACTGTCAAACTTCCAGCTCCAGCCGTAGAATGAACGGCCTTTGCTTGAGGAACCGAAGTCCTCCAAACAAAGTACATTGTCCATAAAAAAGTATTTTAATTTTCTTTTAACTGCCTGAAGAAACTCAGCTTCATCAGTTCTTATTTTGTCTCTGCTTCATTTAAATAAATAAACAAAAAATAGACAATGGAAAAGGTCTAGTATTTTTAATTTACTTCAATCTTTTCTCTACGTTAAAAATTAAGCTTAGTTGCTGTTTTTTAATAAAATTGGATATATGGATGGATGGGAGGTACTGCTGTTAAATTTTCAGGTTGTCCACCTACCCACATACTGCTCTCACATCAAATTCTGAGGGTTTTGAGGAACACAAACTATGCACCATAGTAGCATAGTTTAAAGTGTTGAACACAGCTGTGTCTGTAAATATTTTCTCTTATGAAATTTTCATCAGTAACAGGAAAGTATATGCCCTAATAATAGTGACTACACTTCAAGAACTGATAAAGATCCTCTTATCAAAGCATGTTCTCAAAGGCCATTAATCTGTGACTATTGAGGAGGAGGACAGGAAAGGGGAAACCAGCATTAATTTGAATTATATGCTAGTTGAAACAAAAATTACTTGTCTGTCCTGCCAACATTTGGAATATATAGTCTTGTCTTCATTTAAAAAAAGTGTCTGTTTATCCTTTTATATTGGGCTCCAAATTAAGTCAAGTAACTACGTATTTGCAAAATCTTCCTGTCTTCACGGCATGACCACTTAATTGTATTGAGATGGTTCTCAGTGGGGGAACTTGGTGAACTTGAAAGGGCACTTATTTGGGGAGGCAGGAAGGGAGGGAGAAAAGTTTCAAATGCTGGAAAACCAATAGTTATAGAGGCTAAGATTGTTTAGGCTGCTTATCTGTTGTTTATAGGTGGACCAGACTGGATGCAGACTGATTAAGCAAACTTGTCAGAGGAAAGGAGGTATTCGGGGATCTAGCTTGAATCAGTTTCTAATCCATTCAAGAAGTCAATATTAGATGCGTGTTTCTGATCAGGATCTGTTCCAATGGCCATTGCAGCTGTCCAGTGAGAATGGTTTGTAGTGTTGTTATAGTAGTGCTTGAAGCTTAATGTTCTAGTAGGTTGTTTGCAACGGAAACAAATAATGCAGGATACCCTTCCCCAAATAGTAAGCAGAAACGAGCGTTAAAATTTCATTGTCAGATGTTTTAAAACAAGGATTCTCAACCACATCTGAGGTGCCTTGAGATACTTTCAGTACTTCCGATAGCCCTGTTAAGTGTGCAAATGTGACTCACAGGCAAAACCAGGCAGGTGATTTCATATAGGATCTGTGGTCACTGTAATAGAAATATTGCTCTTATTTTTCTGTTGTCAAAAAAGAAAGTGAAAATGAAGAGCTAACATTTTCAGAGGCATGCTTTGACTCCAGGAAGGTCAAGAATCACTGTTTTAAAACACAGGTTGTTTATGTGTGCAAACAACTGTTTGCAGGACCTGGTTTAGGTTTAGGCAGCTTGTTTTTAATCTGCTTAAAGTGGGAGCAAAATGTGAAGGCATTTGCTGGTTGCCAGGAGTGGAGCAGGGAGCCTGGGGAAGGGCTGGCAGGTCCAGTGGGGAGTTGGTGGATCTGTTGTGGGGAGGAGGGGAGAAGGAGTTGCTTTGTTGGTAAGGAGGTAGTCAGAGGGGCTAAAAATAGTTGGAGGAGGATAGGAACAGCATAGGTGTGGGGCTCTGGTGAGTGACTGGGCTTTCCCCAGATGTTCATTAGACTGGATTAACCCATTTTAGATCAGGTTAACCCAGGCCAATCCAAAGTCAGTTCACCTACTGAAGTGAACTAACTTTAGATTGAGTGCAATATTATACAGCAGTTTAAGCCCTGTGAAGGCCAGCATGTCTAGTCATTTAAATCAAGCTACCTGGGTGAGTTCTATCTAAATGTAAAATGTATATGTACCTTATATCACTGCATGTAAGAAAACAAGCAGAAATTGTTGCTTTCAAAATGAGGACCTGTCTGTGTTGGAGTTAAGACTGCAGATTCCCAAAGAATAACAAAAAACAGGTATTTTCAGGATTATTTTTCACTTATTCCTAAAAATAAGGACTAATGGGTAAATGAGAATTGTAAGCATGATTGAATCAACTATGAATAAATAACATATTTTAAAATTAATAGTTTTCTATATCAGAATGCAGAGTATTCAAGCCTCTGCATTCTGAAATCAGTTTAGTTTCATGTTGCAAAATAAGTACTTGATACTTTTATTTGAAAAGGAGGAAAAGTAAGTTGCCATTTTTTTCAGCTAATTAGTTTTAGTGAGTGCTGTGGCATTAGTGTTTCTTTAATTAAGAGCTTTTCTGCACGTTTTGTGCTATAACATTTGTCACGTTTTTTGTCTTTTGAAAGCTGTACACATATTGGCCAACTTCTCTTTTGATGATATGCTGGCATTATTCAGTATTATACAACAAACACAGAATTACAGCGCTTACTGGAAGTGTCTAATGAATTCTATGAAAGATGCTTAGTATATATTTTTGTAGATTATCCAGAATTTGAGTTATTTTGGAAATAGAAATGGCATTGTTAAACTCCAACAGTATATTTTATTAATATATAACTAATGAATTGTGTTACTCTTCCTTAGCTATTGATACTAGTACTTTCTAATGATTATTGTGGTTTAGCTTGCAGAGAAATGTAGGTTATTTCTTGTTCACATTCTTAAAATTGCAATGCTTACTATATAGCTTTTATTTAACTTGTATGCAATAAGTGCATGACAGAAGGCCCTGAGAAGTTAAAACAGCTAATGTTTAATGAATATATGTAACTTCTCAATGTGTCTCAGCAGCTCATTGTGGTATAGACATTTTAAAAGTAGTAATGTCATCATGTTTAACCTTTCATAATACTATGCAAGTATCATCTGATCTAAAACTTCAGGAAATATTGCCTGAAAGTGCAGTCAGACCAAGAGTTAAAAGTACTATTTACCTTTGTTTTGTAACTGCTATTTGCAATGATGTATTGATTATGTCTGTTCCATGAAGTGCTCTTCATCTCTTTGATCCAGAGGTTTTTCTGTGGCCACTTGTACACACAATCAGTGTTTAGTCCCCTAACTTAAAATTAGAGATGCACCGATACATCCGTCCGATATCGGATCAGTACCAAAATAAGGAAAATTGGCTGCATCAGAAATCAGCCTGATACAGCAGATTAATTTGACTGATAAATGCCATATGTGTGTGCAGATCAACCCTCACTCTGCAGTGAGGGAGGGGGCCAGGGCAAGCGCTGCCCAGCCAGGGCGGGGTGAGGTGTGGGATGGAGCCATGACTTATCGGGGATGGGTGGCTCCCACCACTGCTTACACCCTGGCTGGACACGGGGGCATGTGCCCCCAAATCTGTGTGGAGCAGGGTAGGCTGCAGCTGGAGATGGGGCTGTGGCAGGCTCTTCTCGGTGGGGGCTGGGCTCAGAGCAGGGGCTATGGAGGGGGCTGCAGCCACCCCTAGTTTTGCCGTAGCTCCCTCCTGGCACAGCCTTAGCTCTTCCCGGCATGTGGGAGGAGGTGGGGGTTGAGCTAGGAAGAGCTGGGGCTGCACTGGTTGGCCAGTGGCAGCGGCACTAGGAGATAGCTATGGCAAAATCTGGGGTGGCTGCAGCCCCCTCTGTAAACCCTGCCCCAAGCCCAGCCCCCAGTGAGAAGAGCCGGGTGCAGCCCCAGATCCAGCCCACAGCTTCAGCCTGCCTGCCCCATGCAGATTTGGGGGTGCACACCCCCCACACCCTCCCAGAGTGTAAGCAGCAGTGGGAGCTGCCCCCCAACAAGTCATGACTCCATCCCACGCCACCTTGGCTGGGCAGCACCTGCTCCTGGCACCTCCCTTGCTGTGGGAGGGATTGATCTGCTCTCCCACACCCCTTCCCTCCCACCTTCCCTTCCACTACAACTGACTTACCAGGTGGAGGCAGCTCTCTGCATTGTATTGGAAATTGGCTCGCTATTGGCTGATATGCCTCCTTAAAAATCGGATATCAATATTGGCCCCCAAACCTGTATCAGTGTAACCCTAATTAAAATAATGGGTTTTTAATTGTGATGATTAAAAATCCACCATTTCAATTTAGGGCTTCCGTCACCGTTACGGTGAGGGCCCAATCCTTCCTTTTTCTTTTCTTCCTTCTCCTGTGAAGCCTGCCCACCTCTGCAGTGGCCAGCAGGCTGAGCAGTCCCTGAGCTGCAGGTGGTGGCATAGGGGGCGGTGCTTCCCTTTGTGGTGCTGGCACCACCTGGGAGCTGTCAGTGTGAGCTGCTAGGAGGCAGATGCTGCCTGGTGGGTGCTGCTGGTGTAGGGTAATGTCTGGGTCCCCCTGCTATTAAGATCCACAGAAAGCTCACCCCCCAGCCATGGAGAGGCAGACAGGCTCCACAGGGGGAAGAAGAAGAAGGATCAGGCCCCACACTGCTTGTGGGCTCAGGGAAGAGTTAGATCCGGCAGATGCTTCCTGACAGCTGGGGCAGCACCTGCACAGCTAACAGCCCTCCCAGGTGGCCCTGGGAGATGCTGCCACTAGGGACGGAAGTACCACCCCCCTCCCCACCCCACTGCCCATAGCTCAGGGGCTGTACAGCCCAGCAGCAGCTTGCACAGGCTAGGTCCACTGAGTGCGGGGGGGGAAATGGCAAGGGGCCTGATCTTCCCCTCCCCCCAAGCCTACCTGCCTTTCCTGTGGCCAGCAGGCCCAGAGCTTCACTCCACAGTGTTGACACTCTCTGGAGCCACCTGGGCAGGCAACTAGCAGGTGGGTGCTGCCCCAGCAAGCAAGCAGCACCCAGCCCAATCCAAATGTTCCTTGAGCCCAAGCTGGAGCAGGAGTCTCACCGGGTGGCACCAGTGGGCATCGACACTGTGGAAGAAAGTACTGGGGCCGTCCAGCACCTTGCCCCTCAGCCATGGGAGATGCAGGCAGGCTCTGCGTGGGGGGTGGGGAAAGGATCGGGCCCCTTACTGCTTCTGCCTTCAGCCTCCCTCTCCCACAGCAGCACTGCAAGCTGTCAAAGGCTGCAACGTTACAAATAGCTATGCTGCAAACTAAACTACATGTGGATGTGGTTGGGTTTGGAATGTAGCTGTAACTGGTTTAAATTGTAAAAAAATAAAAAGAAAGAAGAAAATCCACGCATGTACAGTATGATGCAATTAAACCACTAAAACGGCGACTTTGTCACGTGTACAAGTGCCCCATGATCCTAGTGCAAGATAACACTGGTCAAAGCAGTTCTGCCTATCTAGAAAGTTGGTTGGAGACATGAGTTGTATGCTTAAGAAAGCTGGATGTGCATGAACCTATTGTGAAACATGTGTGTACCACCACATCTAGTAACTGATTTTTCTCCCTTTCTGTTATTTATCCTTTCTAGCTTACTCATGAGGGATAATGACTCTTTCTTAAATTTAGTTTTGCTGGTCTGTACAAACGTATTTTAAACTCATGTCAGAAGACAGGCTCTTTATTTTCCCCTAATCATCCTGGTAACTGTTCTCTGCACCTGTTAAGGTTTGAAATAATCTTTCTTGTGCATGAGTGACCAGAATGTTTTTACAGAATTTCAGATAAAGCTCTCTGCAGTGTTTTGCATAAGGCCAAACTTGATTCCACAGATGTTTCATGCACCCAAGTAACTCTCTGATGCTGAGCATTCTTTTTATAGTCAGTAGGACTCCTGATGTGTAAAGCATTTTACATGTGTCAGTGTTGTAGGATGGTTATTAACACAGAAGGTGGAGCTGTCGCACATGACGTACTTGTGTTGCGCTGCATTAAGGTGATGTTTTTATTAAAGCTCTAAAAGGTAACATAAATAAAGTATTAACCCAAATAACAAAGGTCATAGAAGCTTACATGTCTTGTGTTTGATGCTATATCCTCATACAATTCAAAGAGGAAAAATTAGTCTGAGTCTGATACATTGTGAATGCTACTCGGATAGCCACATGAATGGAATATAATCAAGCATAGGAAAAAGGATCATGAAAAGATCTAAGCCTGAAAAAGGCAGAGTAAAGATGAAGTAATAGCAAATGATTGATCATGAAGAATAGGAGTGGAAAGGAACCATGGAATAGGGATAATGGTACACTTGATCATTAACGGAGTTCTATATAGAGAAACTTGTTTTTGTATTACTGTAGAATTTAGGGCATGTTCAAGATGGGACACATGCATCCCTTGACTGTTGTGTCATGGCTGCCACATACACAGATGCTGATTTATAACAGGCACAAAAAGATACAGGGAAGATGAAGGGAAGGGAGAACCAAATCTACACTGCTATTGTAGAAGTCTGTAACCTTCTATATTTAAAATAAAATAGGTACAATATATTCCCTATTATTGCCAGCCTTGTAAAGGACAGTATCCATTGTCAGATATTCAGCAAGTTGAACTGGAGTCATATTAAAAACATTGTCTTTGGGAGTACACAGTATTATTGCTATTGATGTATTCCCTATACTTGCAAGGAAGGAATACAGAGATAATCATCCGCGGTTTGAAAAAAAAATTATAATTGGGATTTCAGTGGCAATGTTAATAGGGTCTATATAAAGGAGGTATAGATCTATGCATCCTTTATATATAGATCTATACAAAGGATGTATAGATATGTGTATAGAGGTATATATCTGTGTTTATAGATGTGTGTAGCTGTATAGAATGGAGGACAAAAAAGATAGATATGTATATAGGTGTGTGTGTGTGTGCATAAATCTTTTTTGCCTCCATGCTTTGTGCTAAATTTTAACTTTTTAGAATTTTTTTTAATACCAACAAGTGTACAACGCAGAGTAGAAATATTGTAACATTTAAAAAGTTATTAAAAGTCTTCCTGGGGGAACGCTGTTATTACTTTCACAAAATCAACTCTCTTAACTAGTGCAGAGCCCCAGATTGGTTTGCGTAGTGGAATTCATATTGTTACCCTCTCCACTCTTTCCTCATACATTATTGCTTTCATTGCAAAGCTTAGGTTTTCAATCCTTTATCCTACCAACAGCTCTGTGTTTGGGGCCAGTGGCAGTGCCCTTAATTCATATATAACCGTGGACTCTTGTCCGGATTGATCTCCAAGCCTGCTTTCATTGTAGCACAAGTAGAGCTACCTTTGAAAATAGTGCTCAGCAGCATCTAGGTGATAAGAATTTCCTAGGATGAGCTTTTTGTAGAAACTGTCCACACTCCAAGGTAAGCTCACCATCCCATTGTAGATTGTCTGAAGAAGTGGAGAGTTGAAGCAGGTCCTCAAAACACCTATTGTGAAGCACCTGCAGAGAAACAAAGTTAACAGGAACAGGCAGCATGGATTCACCAAGAGCAAGACATGCCTGACCAACCTGAGATCCTTCTTTTAGGAGGTGATAAGCTTTGTGTATGGGGGACAGCAGCGGATGTTTTTATACCTTCACTTTAGCAAAGCTTTTGACACTGTCTTCCATGCCATTCTTATTAACAGGCTAGATGAAAGTACTGTAAAGTGGATGCATAGCTCATTGGATCAACATATTTGATGAGTAGTCATCAATGTTTCAATATCTAGTTGGAAAGAGTATCAAGTGGGGTTCCACAAAGGTCTGTCTTGACTCTAGTATTGTTCAATATCATCACTAATCATTTGGATGATGGAATTCAGTGGATGATTTATAGATGGCACCAAGTTGCAATTTGGGTGGAGTTGCAGTAAACTGGAGGGTAGGGCTAGGATCCAGAATGACCTGGATAGACTGGAAAACAGATTTGCAAACAATTAGATGAGACAAAAGAGTGACAAGTGCAAAGTCCTGCACTTGGGACAAAATAACTGTATGTACAAATACAGATTGTGCAATGACTGGCTAGGGTGCAGTGCTGCAGAGAAGGACCTGGGGGGTTACAGTAGACCAGAGTTCAGCAACACTTTTGGCCAGAGTGCCAGAAAACCCCAGCCTTGACCCACTCCTCAACTTTGGGTGCCAAAGTCAGATTGACAGGGGAGCCTTGAAGGGCCCAATCAGTATTGCTGGTGGTGGGTGCATGTGTGGCTACCCACTACCTGCTTCAGTTGCCGAGCACCTGGGATAGCTGTGACAGGAGGACAGGAGGCTTCAGACAAGTGCACCAGTTTCCAAAGCCTCAGCACCAGCTCCATTGCAGCAGCTGCTGTACATAAGGAATGAAGAGGGATATGATAAGTCTTCAAATACATGAAGGATGTTTATAGAGAGGATAGAGATGGGCTTGTTTCTGTGGGTGTAGGAGACAGGACTAGGAATAATGGCCACAAGCTTTAGTAGGGGCAATTTAGGTTGTAGAGTCAGAGGAATGTTCTTACTAAGATGATACCCACGCCTTGGAACAGGCCACCTAGAGAAATTGTGCAGTCTCTACCCTTGGAAGTTTTCAAGAGAAGGTTACACAGGCTAGGATGGTTTCATCTAAGATGATACTGCTTTGAGCAGGGGGCTGGACCAAATAACCTCATGAGATCCCTTGTTAGCCCTACTTATTTTATGTTCTTATGATCGTGAAACTTTTAAGAAGAATAATATGTTACACCTACCATAAAAACTATTTAATTTTAAGGGCCTGCTGCAATTGGATATTATTCTATATGAAAATTGCATTGGTTTAGTTATAACTGTGTTTCTCTACAAAAAGAAAAAACAAAACCCCACAAAACAATACCCTCCCTCTGCCACAGAACGTAGTATGTTCAATGACCCTCAGTTGCAATATAGGGCTTCATTCTTCTGATGATAGCATTATCTGACCAGGAAAATTAATTACCATGTTTACTTGAATAGAAGATGACCATGATAATAAGATGAGCTCTCGATAATTAGATTCTATCTATGAAAAATGGATAAATTTGTTATAATTTTGCAGGTATAGGATCTAATTTTTGGAAGTTTGACTTGAATTTGTCTCCGTCCTACTGCTACAGCAGGGAAAATAAATTTGCGTAGTCAGGTAGTCCCTTTGCTCTCTGCTTTCCTCCTTTTTTTTCCATGGAAGCCCCTTCTCCCTCTTCTTACTGTCAGACCCTGCTCTCCTGATCACAGAAGCAAGCAGCAAATTTCAGAATATCTAACCTTGAAATTAAACATGGCTGTAGCAACTTGCATATAGTGCCCATACACTTAGTTCATCCAAAATTGATGCATATTACCTTTTTTTTAAAAAACTCCTGCAAGTTTTAGCACATGTAATCCATAAACATGCTTTTAAGTATTATATTGGCATCTGCTTTTATGTAGTACAAACTATACACGCATTAGTCCAAAAACAAAAGGCTCAAGATTTACTGTATGGGCCAGAGTAGCTGGGCTAGTCAGCAGCATTTCAAGCTGTGGTGACCCCACAGCGCAGCACTGCTCAGCATGTGTGTACCCTCCAGATGCCCATCACAAATGATCCGTGTGCAAATTAACCCCCACTCATAATTGGAACTGGGTGTTCTTGTTATGAGTCCTGAGATCCTCCAAAACTGAGATGCATTTAAGGTGCAAGGCAACCTGGCCTAGCTCCGTCTTGCGGAGGGTGGGGCCATAGTAATCATATGGGATACAGTGAGAAAGGGGGTGACAGAGGGATTCTGGTGGACTATTTGGGGCCCCGTTTGGTGATGTTTGCCAGGCATTTAAGGTTGATAAAGAAACAGATTAGAAATGGGAAAGAAAGCTCTGCTGTGGGAGTGAAGAGGAAGTAAAAATATATTCAATGCAGTGTCTCACCATGATTTGAAAAAGTCAGTGATGAGGGGGACTGTGCTTAAGGTACTATCATAAATCTTATTAAGATTCCTAAACTATCCTTACGGTAGGTTCCTATCCACAGATTTTCCCATTGTGGACCACGGGCTTTTATCCATGCTCTGTGTTAGCTACATTTAATCAACTTCATAGTTGGTTTCTACTACTAAGCACAAGCTGATTTTGGCAGCAATTTAATTATGGACAGTGTATTTAGTGAGGCTTCCTTTTATGTGATTTCCAATATGAGGGGTGTTTTTCCCCATGCCAGTTGCTCAAAAATCTACCACCATTACTGAGGCAGTTGGGATCCTCAATTCAGGAGCTAGGAGCAGGAAAGTAGGACCTCTATTTTCCAATGTAATTATTCAATAAGAATTTTTTTACTGTACTAGATGTTTTAACCACTTGTTTTCTTAGGGCCATCTCTTGCTTTTTCATATCTGGTTCAGCTACTGATTTTCTGTATTTATTTATAGCCCACTACTCTTAAATTTGAAAAAGTCTTGCCATCCTCTACTAGTTTGGAAGTTATATCTTTGGCTTCTTCCTTCTGCTTTCTCTGTGGCAGATTAGGTTGCTCTTAGTGTTTTGGGATGTTGTGCCTAGTAGTTGTGTAAGAGAGTTGTTCTTGCAATTTTTAAGAATAGGTTAAATGTACACTTGTCTTGGATGATTTAGATAGGGTCAATACTACCTTGATGACAAGATGTACCTCAGGACATCTAATCCAGGACATTCTAACTTTTTTTCCTTTGCTTCTGTAAATAATTTTCTTTTATGAGCCTGTAGGAGATCTCAAAAGGTGAAACATTATTATGCTATGGTTCTTGCTATGTTTTAAATATAATTTTGTAGCTGCTGTCCATTTCAAAGCACTATCTCTTGCATTTAAAATAATTAAAAATATTCTTTACTGAAAGCAGTAATCCATCACCAGCTGCGTGCAAAGTAAAGTTTCATTATTGTTACTCTTTTGTTTAGTCTTTCACAAAAAGGGAACCATTAAGAAATTACACAGCATGTTTTGTCTTAACCATTTATATTAACTGAGTAAACCAGTGCTACAGACACAGCTTCCCTCTTCCAAATATGGGGCATTTTTGCTTGCCTGGTTAATGTTCTTTGGATAGAGAATGTCGTTTAAAGGCACAGTTGACTATATGAGGGAGCAAGGTAATGTTTGGTACTTAGACAAGACTAAGCCTTACAAAAAGCGAGTACAATGTTGTTCAGATTTCACAAAAGAATGTATACTGAAAAATAGGGGTGCACCAATAGGGAATTTTTGGGCTGATACTGATGGCTGATTTTTAACGAGCCACATCAACTGATGAAATCCAATTGCTGATTTATGCAACTGGGCAGCATGGAGAGCAGCACCGTACTGGTAAGTCTGTTGTGGAGGAAGAGGTGAGGGGGGAGGGAAGGGGCATTGAGGTGCAGATTGAAGCCCCCGTGGTGAGGGAGGGAGTGGGGCTGGGGCAGGGGCAGCTGCTGCACAGCAGGATGAGTGAAGCATCCAGGAGCATGGGGGGATGGATCCCACTATTGCACACACCCTGAGAGGGTATGTGGGGGGTGCCCTCTGGAGCTGTGCATGGGGCAAGGGCAGGCTGCCTTTGTGAGCTGGGGCTTGGAGTGGCACTGGCCTCTTCCTGGTGTGGGCTGGGCTGCGCTCAGGGTGGGCAGCAGTGGTGCTGGGAGGGGGCTATGGGGGGGAGCTGCAGCCATCTCAAAATTCATCATGGCCCTAATAGTGCTGCTGGCTCTCACACCCCAACCCCACCACCCATGGAGAGGAGCCCAGCACTGACCCCAGCCCAAGCCCACGCTGGCAGCCTGCCTGCATCCCACACATAGATCCAAGGACATATGCCCCCCATATCCTCCCAGGGTGCATGCAGTGGCAGGAGCTGCACCCCCCCCCTCAACATTCCTTGATGACAGGCTCGTGGCTCTGTCCCATGTCCTGACCCAGCTGTGCAGCCAATGCCTCTGCCCCCCCACACACCTTCCCTCGCAACAGACTTGACAGCCAGACCCAGCTGCTCTCCACGCTGCCAGGCTGCACTCCTGTTCACCTGCATGTTGTGTTGCATCTGTGCGCATTCATGTTGGCATTATGGCCCACATCAGCCAAAAAATGCTAACTGCTGATGCAGTCAATTTTCCTTATATCATTGCCAATCTAATATGGGACGAATGTATTGGTGCACCTGTACTAAAAACCTATTTCATTGGATTTCAAGCATATTTAGTAAGGTAAAAATACATTTTATATATATATATATATATAGTAAGGTATTAATATATATATATATTAATCATTTTAAATGGAGGTTCACATTGGATTAGTCATCTCAAAATATTTTAAGCCTAATTTGTTCCATCTTCAAATGACTAAAGGAATGTTCCGTTACAATATATAAAAATGAAACTTTCTATACAAAGTCAGTAACAAATGTTGTTAAAAATATTGATTCAGTAGTCTACTTGAAATAGAATACAGCTCTTTTACTAGATAGAGTATGCATTGCAACCAGAAACTTGCCCTGTGCTCATAACCTAACTGTCATTTTAGCTGGGAAGTTTTGAGGTTCCTTCTCTCCAACTTGAGATCATGGATAGAAGAGTATAGCTTTGATGGCTTCCGTTTTGATGGTGTTACATCTATGATATACCACAATCATGGAATTGGTAAGTAAACTTACTAAGCACGTGTGTGTATAAATATACATCTCTGTCTTTTTGTCTTGCAATCATACTATTGTGGAAAAAGTAAAATACCGAAAAATATCAATGAGTAGTTCAGAACTATATATTGTAACATTTTAAAATTGTCAATTTGCTCACTCCTTGATATATTGTGATAAAATGTATTACTGAAAATGCAAAATAATATTGCTGGTAGTGCTGTGAAATAGCATATATCAAAACTACTTGTAAGTAAAATTTTCTGAATTTGGTACCTTTAAACTTCTTATCTTATTAGGCGAATCTTTCAGTGGTGATTACCACGAATATTTTGGTCTACATGTAGATGAAGATGCTCTGGTTTATCTAATGTTGGCCAACCACATGATCAAGTTTTTGCAACCCAGATGTCTAACCATAGCTGAGGTAATATTGGAACTTTTCCTAATACTTAAGAACTTTAGTTACTTAGTCTGTGCATGTTTGCTTATAATATCAGTGAATAAGTAGTAATAAACTTTATTCTTAATTGCCACTTCATATCCTTCAACATTAATAAGGTATGTTTGGAATTCATAAAATCATAGAATGTTAGGGTTGGAAGGGTCCTCAGGAGGTCATCTAGTCCAATCCACTGCTCAAAGCAGGACTGTCCCCAACTAGATCATCTCAGCCAAGGCTTTGTTTAGTCAGGTCTTAAAAACTTCCAAGGATGAAGATTTCACAGCCTCTCTGGGTAGCCTGTTCCAGTGCTTTACTACTGTCCTAGAATTCATGCTCCCTGCTAATTATTAGTCATATTTCAGTTATTGAACAAAATGTGTAAGTAAATAAATACTTGTTAGTAGACAGGCTTCTCCTTTATGAAAACATCTTCAGGAAAAAATAAAACATTCATGATGTGTTTAATTTACATAAGCTTTGGGTTGTCATTTAGCTTTTATGAAGTTTGTTTGTTTGGGTGTATCTTGATTGTCTGTTTGCGCTGTGTTGGACAAATGTCACTACTGTTTGGTATTGAAGGTTCATGATGTAACAGCTTCCAAGGAATTATGAGCCAATGTAATTAAATATATGCATACTTGACAATCCCTCTGTGTAATAAATCTTATATATTATGAGCTTTGTTAAATGTTTATGCTAATATAAAGGCACCTTTTTTTTTCCTGAGGCCTGTAAGTAGGTTTTATTATTGAAATTGGCTGAAGCCAGTGCAAATTGGTTTTGGGTACAAAGGATTATTGTTGGCATGTGGGATTAATAATAGTAATATCAAATCCAAAGTAGTAAGCTTTTGTGAATAGACTGTTGGGGTGTTTCATAGAACTGTTGTGTATATAAAAAGAAAATCCTACACAGTATTTTTCTTAAGATTTCTTGGTGAATGCATTATATTATTAAATGATGCATAAGTGACCTAATTCATTTTATTTTAAAAATGCCACGTAGTTGATAAATAACTGGGGAATGTGCAGGTCATTTTTTTAAATAATCCAAAATAACATCTAATGTTGAAATGTTGGCCTTCAGAAGACAAATAATGCTAATTTCATCTGTTGTATATGGCAAATTAATAGGCAACAGCTACATGTGCCAAAGTGCTCTTAAGAGCTTAATGATATCAGGTATTAAAAATAGCAACTGATGAGGAGAAGCATATACTTGATGCATAAAACTTATGGTTATATTGATCTTCAAGTTCATTTAAAATAAAATTGGTTTATCATCTAGGGAGCTATAGTCTGATTATCATTATTCCTACCGATGAAACTTTAAATTCAGCCTGCTTGTATTACCTAGTTTAAGACTCTTTTTTAACAAGATGTGTCTTCAATTTATCCTGCTTAAATTGAAAACTATTTCAATTTCAATACATCATTTTTCTGTCTAGGGGGAACCTCTTTACAAAATGTGGAATTGATCCACATGCCTCATGGTGAAATAAATTTAGGAGAGAGGAACTATTGATATAATTTAAAACTACAAATGGCTAGCATGATTTTGTGCTTCCCATAATGACACAGAATGAGTCCCACATGAGAAAAGGTTTTGTCTAGACTGTGACAGATGGTAGGATAATCATTAAAAAATTGTCTGATTATTTAAAGTAACAGATCTTAGTGTTCTGCGTAGGCGTGTTTTAGTAATTTCTAGGCTCAATATATTGTTAAGTCTTGAGATTCCCAATAAATTTGTGGCCCTGGCCTGATACATTAGATTGCCCTCTGTTCTTTGTTCCATACTGTTTGGAAAGACATAAGCATTACTTTTGACTTTACATATAAAGCAAGGATAAAATGTTTTGTGTAGTCATGAGAATACATGCCAATAACCAAAACTGCATCATGTATTTAAGGTAAACATTTGGTTTTCTGCCATCACTTTTTCTCCCAAAAGCTGAAGGAAAATGTATTTAGTTGTTTTTAAGTGGGGAAGGATATCTCCATACCATTTTAAGCTTTGTCATAGAAGGTCAAACTGTACATATAAAATACATTTGTGTATATAAAATTAAAATAACAAATTCCTCTCACCATAGGAAGTTCATGCAAGACTTTCTACACTACTACATCCCATTAGACTCTTGCTAGTAGGGCCTAAATTGTAGTGGAGGCTTGGTTTGAGTTCTGCATTTGGTTCAGTTGTATGTAGAGGTGGTCAAATTCAGTGGAGAAGCACCTGTGATCTTTTATGCAAGTAAAATACATTGCTAGCTTTAGTTTTCTTAAAAAATATTTGCAGAAACTGGTTTTGTTTTAGTTTTTTTACATTAAAAATCTTGTGCACGTCTTAGGTACAAATATTTCTTGACATTAGTATTCTTAGGAAATTTAGTGGGGATGTTCTTCATCATTTTCACAGGTAAACAAAAATTTCTGCTGGCATATAGAGACTCCTAGTATGATGTTAGAGCACCTTTGGATTAAGTCAGTCGCATTGGAGCGTTTGCTGCAAACAACATTTGTATGGGAAAGTTTTTGTACTACGGAAAATGTCCAGGAACTTTTGCTGCCGCCAATCAAATAATGTTCTCCTCCATTTTTTTTCAAGGAAGTTTCTGGAATGCCAGCTCTTTGCTGTCCCGTTGCAGAGGGAGGAGGTGGATTTGATTATCGAATGGCCATGGCAATTCCAGATAAATGGATACAGGTGAAAAAAACAATCTGCCTCTTTCAGAGGCTTGGGACTCTTGGAATAAGAATGAGAATGATGGGTAGTCTGTGTTCTGCTTGATTTGGGTTTTTCCTATTTTTTTTTGTCAATTATGGGCTTCTAGATTTTGGTTGGATTCATCCTGAATCATATTTTTAGAATCTGTAGTACAACAATTTAATGTTATCGTTGTACAGTGAAATAAATAAATAAATAAAGTATGTAAGGGGAGGGATTGGCATGTGTGAATATGATCTGGTAAAAATGAATCCTCTAAATTGAATGTAGTATATATATATTTTATCAAACATTATAGCTTAAAGTAAAAAAAAAGCTACTTAATCTATGGGCCACACACCAGCCATCACTAGGATGTAGTTTATAAAAAGAAAAATAAAAGCTGTAAGTGGTTCTCAAGAGTAATAATGTACTAAATAAACACCAACTCTTATAAGATAGGGATTTAAATCAACCTCTCTTTAATACAATGAATTGCAAGAAAAGGAATAAAACAATAAGCGATCTCAAAAGGCTGTCAGAGACATTTCAGAGAATGTCTTTCAATTAGACATAAGATTACAAGCAAATCCCCAATGATATCATGATAATCTGAAAGCAATAAAGGTAATAAATATTTCATTGGAACATTAATGTCCTCAATAACAGCAGAGAGTAGCTTAAAGGAAAATAAAATGGGAATTACATTATCCTTAGTTTCTTCACTCTCAAAAGATGGGCAAGTCCTGAAGTACACAAACAATTTCAAACCTGTTGGTTCCTCCCATCCTTTCACGTTGAAAATGAATTAACCAGTGATCCCAAAATGATATTGTGAAGTTTTGGAAGTATGGAGGAGATCTTCAGCTAAATTGAAGTACCTAACTCCCTTGCCAGATGCCTGCATAGCCTTGAGAATACCTACATATCCTTGCAGTGGGAAGTAAGAGCTGGAGCTAGCAAGGACTGTTTAAGGCTTTCTTTCTCTTGTCTCCTATTGACTCAAGAAAGTTAAGTAGGAGGGAAAAGTAAGAACCAAGGCTATTCTTTGAAAATAGAGAGTCTGTTAAAATGTTCAGTAAGGTACTTTGGGGGTCCAAATAGTGATGAATATGAATGTTGATTGCATGCATTTTACAAATGCTGCTAATAGTTGAATTGGTGATACATCCCTTCTGTTTGATATTTTTATTTGCATTCCAAACTGTACTTGAAGATTATCCACATTATTTTTATCATACATCATCTCCCTCCCCCCCCATCAATAAGTGGAAGGTGTTAGGGATCATATGACACATGCTACTTTTAAGCCTAGTCTGCCCTATTCCATGTTGTGACTTTTCTGCTAATGACTTCCAAGTTAGGGTTGCTCATATAATGGTGTGCTGTGAATACATGGAATGGAAGTATGGGGAGTGGTAGAGGCAAAACTACAGTTTATGAATGACTGTAACGCAGGTATGGATTTGAAACCTGTAGTATACAAAACCTATAGAAACCCTCTTATTCAGAAGAAGCAAGGATTGATGTGCAAATTGTACAACCAGTTTTGTTCCTTCCACACAAATGTTTAAGCCTTCTTAAGATGCCTAACTTGGATGTTGAGCATAGTATCATGGTATTCCATGAACTAGAGCTAAAGGTCACCAGCCTAAAAAATTGCTGAAGTATTTATGCTAACTTATTGCCAGCACTTTCTAGGGTTCATGAGAGGCAGTTGCTAAAATGTTTAACTTCATGGTGTCATGTTAAACTCCCCAGTTGTATTAGTGCTATTCTTTTTTAATTTAATTCTTCAGAAATAGGTTTTTCTTCCGAGGTTAAATTTAAACACAAATAATCAAAGGAGGCTTATAAAGCATTATGAAACAAAAGAGAGGTTTTTAACACTGAAGTCGTTATGCTTAGTGAACCATTGAAATGGTGCCTAGTATCCCTTGATGTTCTTATAAAGCAGAAAAGATCAATTTAAATAACATTGACATACCACAGTTATTAATCAAAAGTTGGCAGCTGATATGGAAGAGAATTATAAAGTACAGGTTTAGAGATTTTAAAGTATAATACAGAATTTGGGGAGCAAAATCCCATTTGAGATATCAAATAGAGGAACTGCATCACTTCAAAGAAAATTAAAAAGCCTAAGAATTATAATGAAAATTTTATAATTTAGGGGGAATTTTAAATCCCCAAATGCCATGAGAACATATGTAATATGGTTCAGTTAAAACTAATGTTTGAATGACCTTTTGATTCTTTTTTTTTTTTTTATGTTTCATTTTTTACAGATAATTAAAGAGTTGAAAGATGAAGATTGGAATATGGGCAATATAGTATATACACTGACCAACAGGAGGCACGAAGAGAAATATATTGCATATGCAGAGAGTCATGACCAGGTATTGAAAATATCTCTTTAATAAGAAAAGAGAAATTACTATACTTTGTCGGTTGGTGCTAACACTGATTATTGTCAAGATTTTTTTTGAATTCCTAGGATGGAAAACTTATTATTAACCTGTAAAGGAACCATGCTGAACAGCTTTGAAAACCCAGGCTTCTGTGAAATAAGTGAAATGGAGTGCCAAAACTGATGGCTTTGACTTCTACAAATGTGATTGACTGATTTAAGGCAGTCTTAAACATGTTGGCTAGAATGTTTCCGTTATTAAGGTTATCAAGGAAGAACTGTGGGAAAAAAAAAATAGAGAAGTAATCCAGAAACTTCTTTTAGCAGATAAAATGCTTCTTAGGGGGCCTTAATTTTCTGAGTACCCAGAAGAAAAAATTAAGAAAAAAGTCCACCTTCATTGGAAGATGACAAAGGTAGTAAAAAAAAAAAAAAAAAAGGGGGCCCTACATTAGGCTAAAAGTTTTTACTCCTCTTTATTTTGCAATTATCTTGTCACTTATAGTCTCTTCTAGCTGCTATCATACCACAGTATTTTTATTTTGAATGCAATTGGAAACACAATTTCATGGGAGCCTTAAAAAAACAAACAAACAAGATCCTTCTTTTCTCAACATCAAGAAAAGTTTTTGCTCATCTGTTCTTACCTTAAGACTTTATTGAAAAGATATTAGTTTACCTTTCAACTTGGCATATTTATTACTTAATGTATAAAAGAAAATGAATACTCAAAATTAGAGTGTAAGTGAGAAACTGATTGATACAATTAAAGCTATTTCATAGTTTCTAGGGTCAGAAGGGACCTGAGCAGATCATCGAGTTCGACCCCCTGCCATGGCAGGAAAGGGTACTGGGCTCAAACGACCCCAGCAAGGTGTACATCTAGCCTCCTCTTAAAGACCCCCAGGGTAAGAGCCAGCACCACTTCTCTTGGAAGTTGGTTCCAGATCCTAGCCACCCTGACTGTAAAGTACCGCCT
>NW_017728906.1:18278793-18282198 GCF_001723895.1 Crocodylus porosus
ACCTTCTTTTTGCCCCCTATGTATTTAAAAAAAGGACTTCTTGTAGTCCTTGATCCGGGAAGCTAGTCCCAGTTCCATCTCTGCATTGGTCTCACTGACTGCCCCCCTGCATCCCCGAGGAACTGCAGTATAGTCCTCCCTGGTGATGGCCCCTCCCTTCCATTAGGTGTACGCCTCCCCTTTAGCTAGGAGACATTCCCCGATGCTTTTGGTGAGCCATGGGGGCTTATGTGCCCTCCTGCTCCCTTTGATCTGTGTTGGGATTACCTCCCTTTGGGCTTGGAGGATCGTCTCCTTAAGAAGTGACCGCTCTTCTTGGACACCTGGCTCCCTTCCCCTCCGGGACCACAGTGCTTCCCCGACTGTTCTCCTTAGCTCATTGAAGTCTGAGCTCCTGAAATCTAGGGTTGCTGCCTTGCAGCAGGCCTTTGCCACCTTGTGCTGGATGATGAATTCCAGCAGGCGATGATCACTGTCACCCAGGTGGTCGAGCACCCCCAGCTCCCTCACCAAATCGTCACCCACGGCCAGCACCAGGTCCAACAAGGTGTCTCCCCTGGTGGAGCTGTGCATCTCCTGGATTAGATGGAGGTCCTGCATTCTGGCTAGGAACTTACATGAGCGGTCAGACCTGGCTGACTGCTCTTCCCGGAAGATGTCTGGAAAGTTCAGATCACCCATGACCACCACATCCTTTGACTTAACTACCTCCATGAGCTGACTTAATAATTCCTGGTCTAGCTGTTCCCCTTGGTTGGGAGGTCTGTAGTAGACCCCACCGTTAAGTCTCTTTCCCCTCGACTGTCTTGTATTCTAACCCAAAGCACTTCAGAGTGCCCCTCCCCTGATTCTTTGATAATTGACAAGGATGTGCATTTCTCCTTAGTATAGAGTGCCACTCCACCACCTTTCCTTCCTATCCTGTCCCTCCTGTACAGCCTATAGCCGTTGACATTCACATGCCCGGTCTTGCGTTGGATCCCACCACGTTTCAGTGATCCCCACTATGTCTGGGTTGGTGTCAGCTAGCAGGAGGGTAAGTTCCTCCTGCTTGTTTCCCATACTACGAGCGTTTGTGTAGAGGCATTTGAGGCCTCCTGTGGATATGTGCACTGGTCCCCTACTTTCAGCATTACTCTGGCCCCTGTTGCTTACCTGTGTATATGTTCCACTTGTTGGCCTAGGCTGGGCTGTACTTGTGGGTGCTGCTTGGTCTGGCAGTCCAATGTTTCCTCCGCCCTCGTCTTTCCCTTCCCCCAATAAGCCTAGTTTAAAGCCTGCTGGAGGAGATCCACCAACCTAGAAGAGAACACATGCTTACCTTTAGGGGAAAGGTGGAACCCATCCCATCCGAGCATGTCTCTTGTTGTGATGTGCCGGTCATTGTCGAGGAAGCCAAAGCCTGCCTCGAGACACTGTTCCTGAAGCCGCCAGTTGGTCTCCACGATGCATGTTGTATGCCGTCTTCCACATCCGTTCACTGGTAGGATAGAAGAGAAAACCAACTCTGCCCCTATCTCCTTTAGCATGCACCCCAAAGCGTGGTAGTCTGCTATCAGGTGATCAGCATGGTAGTCCGCCATGAGGCGATGCTTATTTGTAAGTATACAAACAATATTTGTAAAAGTACTTGGAGGTGTGTTTCAAAGCTTTCTGAAAAAATAAAGCCGGGTAGATAGCATTTACTGTTCACTACAGGTTATAAACACTAGCACAGTGTGCCTGTGCAGAAATTGAGCAGTCTTTTCTTTAACAGATTAATAGAAAGTCTTATTCCAGTTAAGCTTTCCTGCAGAATAACCTCTTTTATGGAATAAGGCTTTGTTCTTGATGAAAAGGAAACCCTATTTTCTTTCCTGGGCATAAAGATCCAGCATACAAGTGGCAAATGCTGGAGTCAGGTTTTGAAGCGTTCAGAATGTCATCATTTAATATATAGCATCAGAGTTCCCTACAAATCCAGCTGTTTTCTGTGGCCGGTAAAATAGATATTTGGTTTACTGGACATAGCATGAGAGTTCTGACTCTGCCATCAAGCTGCCGTGCAAGAAATGTTGGTTATTTGAAGTCACTGGCAGAACTTTGTTTTTTTATGAAGCCAGAGTTTTACCACTTGAGATCTGGGTCAAATTGCTTAATTTCTGTACTAGTTAATTTTTATATCTCTAAAATGGAAGTAATGCTCTGCTTAACAGGCAGATGAAGTGGTCTTATAAAGGTTCAGAAGTGTTTCCACTGCACTTACTATTGTATGGTTTTCAGCAGCTTTTTTAAAGTATTTTGCCATTATTATGACTTCTCCTTTACTGTACTATGCAACCTGAAAACGATTATTTTTCAATTAAGGAAAGCCCTCTCCAAATTTAAGACAGAGAGGGTGCGTCCACACATGCAAACATGTGCGCTTGCAGCAGCTCAGATAGAAGCAGTGTAAATTTGAGTCGGGGCTTTTTGCCTCAGCCCACGTGCTTGGAAATGCGCTTTGTTGTGGAGCCAATTGCGCCACTCAGGGCAAAATAACCCTGCCTGGTTCCTCTCAGATCTGCAGCCAGGGGGAGCGAGAGCCTGGGGCCAGCACCTGTGCTATCCCCAACAGTATAAAAAGCCACCCTGGCAAGCAGCTCAGGACTACTAGCTCTCAGAAACTTCTGGGGCTCAGCAAATTGGCATCTGGGGACACTACCTTTTGTGCCAGCTGGACTGCTGAAGCAGCCCTGAGAATTCCCTTCACCCACTACCCACTGTAGGGGTCTGGCAGTGCTGGTAGATGGGGGCTGCATAGCCAGTAGAGGCATCTGCCCCTCTGGGCCAGCTGCCAGTTGGCTGTGGTTGCAGGGTTGCCTTCTGTGCAGAATTACTGCCACATGTGCCCCTGCCCATATGGGCAGCTATTGCCCGGAAGATGTTCCCAGCGTGGTGGCCTACTTTGAACTGTCAAAGCCTGTCCAGCTGGCCAGGAGGTCACCCATAGCTAGCTGGGTACAAGGTGCCAGCTCTGAGCAGGCAGGGTGCTAGTAGGAATTCTGGTGCTCTCTATTGCACAACTGAAAAATTCCTGATTAAAAAAAAAATCCCAAAGTCACTCAGTAGAGTACCCCCAAATCCATGTTCCTCCACAAGTAAAACAAAAGACCACTATAAAGAGAGAGAGGGTGAGAGACAGCGATCAGTTGTACAATGTTTTATTCATATAACTAGTGTTAAAGCGTGTCTTTTATCATAATAATAGTGAACTCTAAATACATGTTTCATGAATACATGGATATATATTTTGCTGCCCTCCCACAGGGATTACGGCTCCCCAACAGGAGGTCGGCCTCCATGCAAGAGCTAAAGCACAACAGGGGTCAAATGGCCCCTGCAGGGGCTACCACCCCCCACCCTGCAAAGGCCTACGTGCCTCAC
>NW_017728906.1:18282714-18343128 GCF_001723895.1 Crocodylus porosus
GGGGGGCTAGCAGGGGGGAGGGGCTGGACAGGGAAGTGATTGCGGGGCTGGCAAGGGGAAGGGCAGGGTTTGGGGGGTTGGCAGGGGGTGAGGGAAGTGATAGGGGGTGTCAGGCGGGCCAGTGGGGGTCTTCCCATGGTCCCCTCTCCATTTTTCCAGCACCCCCCGATCCCTTACCAGCACCAGGGCAAGGGGCCGACCACAGAGACGCTCTGGCAGCCAGAGTGTCTCCCTGAAGGACCCAGCCTCTGGTTGCCTCAGGGCACAATCTAGAATCATGTCCTGCCCCACTTTATTTTTAGCCTCAGTTTTTTTAGACCCCTAGATAACAAGGGGTCTAATTTTCTTTCTGTGCGGCAAGTTTGCAGCATGGGGAACATTTTTTTCGTTCCCTCACATGCCTTTTGCCCCATCTCAAAGGGGGTTTGAGATGGTGCAAAAAGCATGTGCATGCTTGTCTGGATGCGCCCAAGGAGCTTACTTTGCCAGACCCTGGAATTAAGAGCGAGTATGTCTGTCTCTTCTCAACAGTTCAGTATTAAAGAGTTAACAAGTTTAACTAGCATTCAGATCAGTAAATGAGAACAAAAACTCTTGTGCCCCAGGATCTTTGAGTTCTTGCCGTGTGTTCAATTCTTCAGGTCCTTCGTTCCCCTAATGCTCCATAGGTTCCCAATCACCGATAAACAGTCAGTAATGACAACTTTGATTGAGCATATATTAATGAAATGGGTTGGTCTTGAAGACCACTTTCCCTCCCCCCTGCCCCCCACTAAGTTAAGAATTTGATACATTTCACATTCATTGATTAACAAGTTTTTAACTAGCATGGTTTTTAGAGGTTATCAGTTACTTTTGACTGTTGACACTGATTGTTATTCCTTATGTTAACAAATACCAGTTACTCTGAGTTACTGTTGTTAAACTCTTTGTGTTTTCCTGTTTATATTGGCAAAAACATGACATCTGACCCTGCAAGACTGTTTTAGACCAGATTAAATGCGTGTTTTTATTATTGCAGTTACACATTTATAGCAAAAACATGTTGTTCCTATCTTTGTATATTGGAAGATGTATACAAGTGGAGACACTTATGCCAAGGCCTCTATTCTTTTCCTTGCAACCAGAAGATTTCCATCATGGTTTTGGTGCATCTCAGGGAAAATAATCTCTTTATTTTTGCCTTCAGCCATAGTGTTGATAAAACGTTAACCACTGTATCTTTGTCACAAAACACCAGGTTGTTTTGAAGAGTAGTTGGTTTTCCTTACAACCAAATATAGTATATAGAAAAAAAGGAACACAAAATATTATGTCTGTAAATATTTATTTGTACCTGACCTGAAATGTTATTCTTCACTTAAATCAAATACTTGAACAGTTCCTTTTGACTTAGTTTTTATTCTAGTATAGGTTACTTGCTTGTATAAATATTAAGTAAATGCTGCAGTAGATTTAACTTCTTGTTTGGGCGACAGGATTTCCTTTCCATATGCTACAAAAATGGATAAAATATTTACAGTGTTATAACTAAAACTTTACACAAAGTATCTGTACTTAAAAAAAAATCATTTTGGTTTTATAAATGAGAATTGTTTTTGAAACAGATCAGATTTCCATTTTTGACAATATTTTCAACACCCAATTAAGTTTTTATAAAAGGCTTACAAATTCAAATGGCCAGTCAATGAATAAATCACATGACACTTACAACTACTCAGAAAATCTTGCTGGAATGGTCTCCAAAATAAATCTAATAGAAAACTTCAGCTGAAACAGGCAAAACATGTCTAGTGTTGAACACCATATATAATGAGGAAACTTAATTAGACTAATTGAATAAAAGTAATACCTTTATACAACTGCTGATTTTGAACAGAATTCTAAGCCCTTTTTTCCAGGTAAAATGCTGAAAACCATCATATTTTAGCTGTATACAAACAAAATACATTTTCACTGGAAAATCAATATATTAGAAACCTTGTTAATTTCTTGTAAGCATGGTTCCAGATGCTTTACATAGAAATCTTTATTTCATCACACTTTCTATGAATTTTGTAAAAGATGGCTTGATTTATAGTGCATTATAGTTAGTTCAATACAATTTATACTTGATCTAGAACATTTTCTTATAATTGTAAATCAGAAGCATTTTTTACATTTGAAGGATTTTTTTTTTCTTTGTGCAGGCCCTTGTTGGTGATAAGACATTGGCATTCCGTCTGATGGATGCAGAGATGTATACAAATATGAGTGTGCTTTCCCCTCTTACTCCAGTTATTGATCGTGGAATACAGCTTCATAAAATGATTCGCCTTATTACTCATGCACTTGGAGGAGAGGGCTATCTCAACTTCATGGGTAAGTAATCATAGAAACAAGTCTTTTGTACAACATGCTTTGTGATGAAATAAAATGATCTGGAAATGTCCTGAATTTGAGCATCGACGTTTGCAGCTTAAATAGTTTAGATGCCTTGTTTCATTCAAAAGTTTTGTATGTTGTTTCAGTATCTTTAAGTTACAAGGTAATGTAGGATAGGAAAATGAAATGCAGAGTAATTCCAGGTCTTCAATAATTTTGTGTGTGTGCTGGAACCAATAGCATTAACTAAATTAACCAGTTAAAAAAAATTAGACATATACAAGTCAGCAGGACTGTATGATCTTCATCCAAGAATGCTGAAGGAGCTGGCAAAAGTCATTGCAGAACCCCTGGTGAAACTCTTCCACAATCTGTGACACTTTGGAGATGTCCCTGAGGACTGGAACGGGGCCAGTGTTGTTCCCTTCCACAAGAAGGGCAGGAGGGAGGACCTGGGTAACTATAGGCCAATCAGCCTAACTTTCATCCTAGAGAGAATCCTAGACAAGTTTGTCAAGGAGTCTATCTGCAGTAATCTTGCAGAAGGTAAAATTCTGAATGACAGCCAGCATGGCTTCATTGGAGTCAGGTCTTGCCTTAACAACCTCATCTCCTTCTGTGACCAGGTAACTTCACCACCTGAACATGAAAGAGTAGGTTGACATTGTATACCTAAACTTCCAAAAGGCCTTTGATGTAGTATCCCATGATGTCCTCACAAGAAAATTGGATGATTGTGGGCTTAACTCTGAGACAGCCAGGTGGGTGAGAAACTGGCTGCAGATTAGGACCCAGAGAGTTCTAGTGAATGGATCTGTCATCCTGGCAAGAAGTAGGCAGCAATGTCCCACAGGGGTTGGTGCTTGGTCCAGTACTTTTTAGCATCTTTATTAATGGTGTTGGGTGAAGAGCTCACTGGCCAAGTTCATGGGCAACACCAAGTTATGGGGAAGCGTGGTCATGCTTGACAATAAGCTACAGATACAGGCAGACCTAGACAGGCTAGCATGTTGGGTGGATCGGAATCTGATAAAGTTCAACGTCAAGAAATGTAAAATGCTCCACCTCAGGACGCGCAACCCCCAACATACCTACAGGCTTGGCAGCACTAAACTGACTAGCACCACTAATGAAAGGGACCTGGGAGTAATAGTAGAGCACAGTATGAATATGAGCCGCAGTGTGATGTTATAGCTATCAGCCATGCAGTATGGCAAATAATACTCTGGCATGCATCAATCGATGCATCTCCAGCAAAATCAAGGAGGTGATTCTTCTGCTTTACTCTGCACTGGTGAGACTGAAGCTGGAGTACTGCATCCAGTTCTGGGCACCACAGTTTAACAAGGACATGCTTGAGAGAGTCTGGAGAAGAGCCACCTGTATGATCAGAGCCTTACATGGGAAGCCATAAAACTGAGGGATTTGGGACTCTTCAGCCTGAAGAAAAGAAGGCCAAGGGGGGACCTAGTAGCAGCTTACCATTACACTAGGAGAGTACATGAAGGGCTCAGTGAGCAGCTGTTCACAGAGGCACCCTTGGGGAAAACCAGGAGTAATGGCAACAAACTACTGGAAGACTGATTCAGACTCAACATTAGGAAAAAAACTTCTTCACAGTCAGGATATCCAGACTGTGGAATAAGCTCCCTCCAGAGGTGGTGCAAACTCACCTACCCTGGAAATCTTCAAGAAGAACATAGACCGTCACCTTGCTGGGGTCACCTGACCCCCAGTTACCTTTCTGCTGGACCTGATGATCTCCTGAGGTTCCTTCCAGCCTTACAGTCTATGAAGTAAAAATACTGTTTTGCATAATCATTCTGGTTTGGCTGTTTTATGGTGGTTAAATGCGAGTATGTCATATACTAAGCTCTATCTTGAAATAGTAGGCTCACTTGCATTCTCTTTTACTCTGCTCTCGGGACTTTGAATATCTCCTAGTATACTAACTGATGGCATGTGCAATGGTTATTTTTTAGTCGCTCAATAATTGGAAAAAAGGAATGGTTTTAAATCATGAAACTTCTGTGTTTTCTTTATTCCCTACCTATTATTACATAGAATATGTGTAGTGCCAGAAACACTGGTGGGAAGAAAGCAAAGGTAGCAATTCAGGCATAGTTCTGTGTGGTAGGTAAGGGAAATAGGGTGGGCATTGGACTTGTTTTATACCAGGCTGCCCTGTTTTTAAACCCTTTGTCCCCTGTCTGTTTCTAAATGAAGAAGAGCCTGCAAAAAGTGTTGTTTTCGAGTTCATTGGTGGAAATACAAGTCAGTCATTTGTCCCTGTGATTCTATTGGCTGTTCATAGAGGTAGGCCAGTGCACAGCCAGGAGGAGCAGGGTTCCGAGCCAGGGAAGAAGGGAGGGAGGTGGCCTTTTCTGGTGGCCCTGCTCCTTGCTGCTGATTGGCCGAGGAGGCAGTGCCCCCACTGGTTGGTTGGTTGAGGGGGCCCACCCTCACCAATGAGATGTCCTGTGTTTTGGGAATATGTCAGTGGCTACCTTAGAAACAGTAGTAGACTACAGAAGCAGGCTTACTTAGCTGTTAGTTTAAGAACTTTTTAGATGAAAATATTTCAATACCCCAAGAGGAAAAAAAAAATAGTATTGGAGCATCCTGGCATGTTACTTAGCCAGCTGTGTAACAGTAAAGATAAGCTTTCAAAAATAATTGCAATTTTTCTTTTTTTTCTGATTGATAACTATGGAATAGCATTATGCTGACATTTCCTTCTTATTTCCTCTTGCATAATGTTGCTATGAAATAGTCTTCTTTTTTAGACCGCTTCAGCCTGTTGCGGTATATAATTTGATGAGCCAAGTTTTGTCTAATGATTTTGTGTTGCTTTGTATAGGAAAATAGGATTGAAAACTTTTTCTAAGTTAACATCTTGTTTAATTGTAATAATGGTAAATAAAAATTGAGTAGAATAAAAGTTTTAGAGCTTAATTCTATATTTGCTGTACCTTTTTAATAATCTTTTCTCAAAAGCATTGTTGGATGTATTTTGCCTGTTTTTGACCCATGATAGAATGGCTTAAATTCTGATTACTACGTCATCAGTGACTCTAAGGATTGATCCAGAACAAATTCTATATTTATATATAGTGTAATGGCATGCATGACAGAAATGCTCAAGGTGGATTAATTTTTGTCGTTCTTTTCTTTCATAAAACGATGTACTCTTTTAATATATCATGGAGCATGAGAAGGAATGTTTTGTATGCTTAATTAAGTTCTATATAGCTTGGAAAATCTTTTTTATGTTCTTGCAGTACTGCTGACTTGTTGCTGTGACACATAAGTGATAGTATACTATTAAAACAGTATTATTTACTATACAGTTCAGGAAGATTTTCTTACTAGAGCGCAGAGGAATGAAGGAAGTAAATATTAATGCAATGTGTAAACCATGACCAAAATATAAGGAAGTGATCTGTTAGTTGATTCTAAACAATATTAGCTAAGGGGGCTTATCAATGTACCTGCTAAATTACAGATATCATTGCCACAATTGGAATCGTAGAGTTAGAAAAACCACCAGTAACTCAATTTGGCGTGTTAAATTCGGTGTGTCAGTGCAAGCTGATGGAAAGCTTAAGACTGCACTTTCTTGAGTAGTATGAAGGAGATGTGTCTGTAAATATGATGTTCTGTATAGTTTATGTAAAGGGAGGAAGGATCCTAATAAATGATGGGAGGTATAAGGTACAAATGCAAAATGTTTAGTATCTAGGACACCTAAAATGCACTTTTGTGTCATTCCATCTAGACAAGCAAATAGAAAGACCAACTGAATGAACTACGTTGAGGAAAGGAGAGAGGTTGTTCTTTTTGTATATTTTGGTTTTTGTTTTATAATCCTGCTGTACCGACTCGGGAGAATAGTCTTAGAGTGTTGAGGAGAATGAGAAGTGGACACCAACTTCAGACCACAAATGCAAAATGTCTTGAAGTAGCCCACTTTGTGCTTCTTTCTTCTAAGTATAAAACCTTGACACACATGTAACTGTCGTGCAGGACTTCTATACTTTGTGCCCCTAAATCCCATGACTTTTCATATTTTCTTGCATATTATATGCTTCCAAATAGAACATGCACCTTGTTTAGGGAAGAGAATGAAGAAGAAAATATTTTTCCTATATTTGACTGTTGACTACAGGAGCAGAGTAAACTGAGTGCACTCTTCTGCCTGTCTGCTCTGCCAAATCTACAGTTTTAACTCTTAGCTTTTGGCTGTAGCAGCAGCTTTATCACCAATTTGGCAGCAGCTGTGAAGGGGTTAAAACTAACTTTGCTTCTAAAAATTTCCCCTCGTCCACAACTGGAACAGAAGCAGAGCCCCCAGCAGCCATTACCATTATGTTACATCTCCATGCTTTCATTATGAAACAGAAATCATCTTCTTTTTTTAAGACTTGTGCCCTATTTGCAGGCTGATTATGTAGTGGGGGAGGAAGGGGACTGTGTGTGTGGTATGCAAGTAAATGCAGTATATTGACTCCACATTCCCATTTCCATGAGTCTAATCTCAATTAAATGCCAGTAGCAGAAGCTGCCTACAGAAGATCTATCTATGCCATCCTGTTTTTCATAGGTTCTGAACCTTAGAGCAGCATACAAAGCAGACCAGTAAAGTGCTTGAGAGAGGGGGTCCTGTGAGATCTATTTGGAAGCAGTGGGAATTATATTAATCTTGCACTCTCCCCCAAAAAGGGTGAAAATCATCATAGCTTTCTCCAAGAGCCCTTCTTTGGATTTTCATATTTTCTCTGCATTGTAGACATAAATGAACAATTAGTGTTTCTGTAAATGAATAGCAGTCCTTCAAAGAAATATGGATATCTGGTCCTTGCTGACTTCTGTTTTCCTCTCACTTTTCCCCCTATCACATATTACAGTAGTTTCACTCATTGATGCATGAAAACTTGAATGCAAATAGGATGATTTTGTCATTTTAGAAAATTGGTCTCCTTGTAATACAAAAGATTGGGAGCATTCCTTCCTTCTGTCTCTTGTATTTCAGCTCTGTCTACAACTTTGCAATAATCTCTAGGGTTTTAGATGCCCATCTGGCTGTGAAGGCTTGGTTTAAGAAGAGAAAAATGCATATGCTTATCTGAAAATGAGTCTGACAACCCAATAATATTCTGCATTGATGTACATATGCTCCCTGAAAAGCCAGTTTACAGATGAGGCAGGGATTCTTTTATATGTGTTATGTAGCATGTGATGTGCAGACACTGCTATATGAAGTACTGGCCAGTTTTTAGTTACCAGTATTTCATTTTTTCCCTCACACCAGGCCAAAATGCTGTTCAGATACTGTGATGGGGTGAATGGATTTGACTTGCATGCTTAAAGTCTTTAGGGGCACAACCTTACTTGTAATGTTCTTCTGTTGGTCGTCAGGTTAGTAGCATAACAACGCACAAACCTGACATCTGTATCTTTCCATGTTACACAACTACTCAAAAGTGTAAAGATATTGACCAAATGTGATTTTGCAGTTTGCTCTTAATAACAAAAAAAAAGAAAAGAAAATGAAAGGCAGAAGAGGATACCCAAAACGTCTGTAATAATTATTCGTGTTTGTGGATACAAGCATTTTTAGCTTTGGATTTTTTATTTATTTTTTATATCCAGAGGTGTGTATTCCTGTACATAATTGTAACATAACTAGAGTACTTTATGAATAGAATTATAAGATAATTCAGAACAAAATAGATGAAAAGGAGTGGGTGGGGGAAGAAATTAAACTTAGGCTTGTGTGTACAATTGCTTTTGAAAGGTATATTAGCTCACACACTATTTCAATCTTACTGGAGTTTTGAAACTAGATATTATAAACTAAATATATAGATATTTGATTTCTTTTTGTGTATTGAGATGTTTCAAAGAACCTGATATTCCTAGCATACAAAATCTAGGTTAGCATACTCAAAATGTTCAGTGAATATCTGTCATTTTGTTTTCTACTCATGTACCACCAAGGGACCTCAGTAGCAATCAAGGCTCTGTTACGTTATATGCTATGCAAACAAGTAAACAGGAATTCCTGCTGCAGAGCATTCACAGACTTGGATTTAGACAGTATGCAACATGTCAATGAGCAGACCAGAGGTGGAGACAGGTTTAATTGCATCAGATGGTTGCAAGGGATTCCCGGCGTAACCAGTAAGAGAATAAATCAGTGTTTTTAACAACAACTGTTCCTCCATCTTTGTGCATGGTCTTAGATTCATTCCATTTTATAAAAAATAGCCTCAAGAAAGAAACTGCAAATGTTTAAAAGAAATTAAATATAGGTAGCTCCTAGATAGGTTAATTGGTATAAGACCTTGTTTTGAAAACATTGGGGTGAATTCTTATATTATACTGAAGATCTCTTTAAAGATGAAGTCCAGTCATTCAGTTCCTGATACCCAAATAGTTATCAGCAATTGATATATTATAGTCAGAGGTATGCATTGATTTGTGATAGCTGAATACATGCAGTAAAAAAGTACCAGACAACGCACAATAGCTTTTTAATATAAAAATTCTATTATTTTGGACAGAAGGTAGAGACTTTAATTACTGAGAATCTTCACTAAGAGTTGATGTTAGGTTTTTCAGTGATCAGCAACTGTCATGATTGTTTAACAAATTGACAGCAAGCTGCAAAAATAATAACGGTCAATGACATTATGGTCATGTGTCCACAATGTACATACACAAGCATTATGGGTGTGTCCCACACTGGGACTGGGTCTCATTGGGCTGAATTTTGTACAAATCCAAACAAGATAGTTACTCCCTTGGGAGTTTAAAATGGAAATATGCAAACAGATGAAGTTCAGGGTAGAGAGCGAACTTTTATGAGCAACTAAATGTGGAAAAGAACTGGTATAGCTTTGTCCCCTGGTTTATTGATTATTCTATTTAATTGTGGGTACAAGTAGAGAGTAAGGGATTAGGAAAATATAGAAGGGAAACAGTCACAGCTGTCCAGCCATGATGTGCTTTGAAGAAAATCTGCAGTGAAACCTTTAAAGAAACAAAGAAAATTAAAGCAAGCTGTAATGTCCCTATGATCTGTACCTACAACTCTTACTTTCATGGAATGCAAACAGATATAAAGTTCTTTAAAAGTTAGGAAATAGCAGTGCCTGATGAGCAGGAGAATGAATTACTTTACTTTCACAGCAAAGTCAGAAGTCCCACAGCACTCTGACAATCTTACAGGATTATACTTCAACTGCTGTGAATCCTTGCTTAGCATTTTTAGGAATCAGTGTGGCAAAGCTTGCATTTTAAACTCTGTTCTGAGCTGGTATTGATGTATTTACACTCTTGAAATGTAGGGGATTTTTTCCATGTTTGTTTTATGTCCTAAGATATAGATGAAATAAACATCTGTGGCCCTAGAATAAAGCAGTATCAGTATAACCACAGAATTGTCCTCTCTGGCAATCAAGTTGTGCAGTTTTTGTGTCCAGAATAAAAATGGCATGACCGCATTTTTAATGAAATAGAAATTTTACTTTAAAGCAAACAGGGTATTTTTAATTATTAAAAGCTGGATTCTATCTTCTACTAGTATGTGTTACTGTTAGCTGTATTCCCATACCCTTGATCTCTCTAACCATTCACTAAAAAAACACTCTATTGAATTTTACAATTCTATAAAGATAAGAAGTATTATAAATCCTAAATATTTTAAACTTTTAATTTCAGCCATTACCAGAAAAATAAGGAGAGCGTTCTTACGTAGTTGATCTTTGCTTTTTCATTCCCTTCTTTTCAATGACACCAAAAAAAAAAGTATTTAAATTGTTTCCAACGGTTTTGATGAGATGGTTAGTATCGCTCAGCACTTTGTGCAATTAATATATAATGTAATAGATTGGGAGGAGACAGATTTTAAAAGGTTCTTCTAATCAGGTTCAGGATTGTTAGGCAGAATTACTAATAAGTAACAATTTTTAGCTGAAGTATTAAAGGCGTGAGTGTTTGTGAAACTTTGAGATGCATTCTGGGTTTTGAAAACTATCGAGAAGACTGGATAGGCACCTGGCTGGGGTCTTATGACCCCTCCCACCCCCAGTGCTCCTTCCTGCCCATGGCAGGGGGTCGGACTAGATGATCTGTCTAGGTCCCTTCTGACTCATTGAGTCTATGATTCTATGTGGCACACATACATTCAAAATAATCTGTTCAGAACCAGTTGAGCATATGACTGGTTCATTACCCTATTAAAAAGCAACTATTCTGAATATCTTGTTCTATTAGAGAATGTACAAACGTTACATTTCTACTGATGGAATTGTGGTGAGCAAACGTTCAAGCATATTCTGCTGGACCAAAAATGGTTAGTCTGGAAGGAACTTCTATTGTGTATCACAAAAGATGCTTCTGGTAGCGCTTCTACTGGCTGAATGAATACTTATACAGTTACCTGATCACCATGCTGTCCTCTGGCATCCCAGTGAGGAGCACTCCTCCATCCTCTCCAGAGATAGTCTCTCCTCTGGGTGAGTTAGAGAAAATCCCTGATCCTTTCAGCATTGGGCCTGGGAAACCCAGCTTCTCTTCACAGACCTCCAGCTGACAATGCCCCCAACTGGCCCCTGGGCTTGAAATGCGTCTCCCTAAGAGCCCAGAGGCCAGGAACCAGAGTGGGAAAGCTGTCCCTGTCCAGACCAGAGCCTCCTGTGTGTTCCAGTTCTCTGCCCTCCCCCACCATTCCATCCTGTCCCTTCCATCCTTCCACTCTTGGGCGGGGCACAGATGCAGATGCTTGCTTTTATGTGCTCCACAGAGGAGATGCTCCCTCAGCCCCAAGTGGCACTATAGAGCTCTGGGACTGCGTGTGGACTGAAATGCCACAGGAGGGTAGAAGGTCCCCTCCTCCAAGACTTGAGAGCCCCCAGCTCTGGCCATGGCCATAGGGCTTACTGCTGCCAGAACCCCAGGAGCACTGTGGCTAAGTACAGATAGTCCAAAAGCCCAAGGCTCAATCAATTCAATCTCTGCAAGTTTCTCTAAACTGCATAGATGAAATTGATAAGCAGATGAACTGATGTTCACTTTTCAAACGGGAAAAGCAGCCAGACCCCTGCAGTGGCCCATATCAGTAGTTGAGGGGTGCTAGAGCATGCCTTCCAGCCTGCTGGCCACTGCAGAGAGCTGGAGCTGCCTGATTCCCCCAGCAATGCCCCCCATCAGCCTCTCAGCTGGCTGAGCAAGGGCTGCAGGGAGAAACCCACCCCTTCAGCTTGGCACCGCATCCCAAGCCAGGAGCAGCCCAATGCATAGGGAGCCAAAGCAGGACTGAACTCTCCTAGCCATTCCCCATTCTCAGCCTCAGGTTTGGCTGAGGGACGGAGTTGTGGGGAGAAGCCCTCAGCAGGGCTTGGCTCTGCCCCCAGAGCTGGGAGCCTTGTCATGTTCTCAGTCAGCCGGGAGGCTTGAGAAGGGGGTATGGCTACAGGATTCCAGACCTACTTCTGACTTTGTGGGGTGGAACCAAGCCCTGATGCAGGCTTCTCTTCCCCCCACCCCTCAGCCAGCCCAGAGACTGAGGAAGGGGTGTAGCTCATAACTCCTGGCTCTGGGGGAGGAGCCAACCCCCAGTGCCAGCTTCCTCCCATCCCCGCTGCCCCCACCTCAGCCAGTCCAGAGGCTGAAAAGGGGATAGCTAGGGGACTCCAGCCTCACTCCCAGCTCTGGGGGACAGAGCCAAGACCCCTTGCTGCAGGCTTCCCCCCCACCCCTTTAGCCAGCCCAGAGGTTGAGGAGGGGGCATGGCTCTTGGTTCTGGGGGTGGAGCCAAGCCATGGTGTAGGCTTCTCTCCCTTTCCTCCCAAGACGGAGGAGGCGGCATGGTTCCCCAGCGCGGGTTTCATCCCCCCCTCCCACTTCAGCCAGCCAGGCAGCTGAGAATGAGGTGTAGCTAGATGACTCCAGCCGGGCTCCGAGCTTTGGGAGGTGAAGCCATGCCCCCCCCCCCCCACCTTGCCTCTGCCAACCCAGAGCCTGACTCCCAGCTCTAGTGGCTGGAGTCAAGCCCCTGCTGTAGGCTCCCTCCCCCCTCCCCAGGCCAGTAGCACACAGCTGGAGCTCTGGTTTCCCCACACCCCTTCCCTGGCAGCACCTGGCAGCAGGGTCCAGTGCCAGACCGGGCAGCGGGGTTTACTCCCACCCCCTTCTCAGCCACCTGGAGGAGTAATATTGCTTTGGTTAGAGAGCAACAGGGTGGTGCTGACTTCTTTTCTTTTTTTTCCCCTGTGATGTTATATTAACAACCATAGGCATTCAAAAATTACAAACAAGGCCACAAAAATATAAGAATGGCTTAAAACAATGGGGGATAGAGATTAGATCTTTTCCAATTTGGGTGATTCTCAGCCTTTAGAGTGCTATATGCTTCCAAGTTTCTTTGATACTATGGTATGGTAGTATATGAGAAATTTTTCTTTCTTTCTTTGTTTTCTTTTAAATAAAAATTCAGATTATTTTTGTGGCCTCTTAATTACACCATCAGTGGCTTTAGTCAAAACACCAGATGTCATGAGACTCCCAAGAGTTGGTATATACTAGTTTTATCCAAACTGTTTTTCAGTTCAAATATTGCACAGTTCGCTTGTTGTAGGAACTGTTATGTTTTTTAATAATTTTCGCAGCCTGGACATTAAAAATCAATTGTATTTCACTTTTATTTTGTCATCTTCACTTTCAGGCTCTCACTCCTTCCTTAGTTTGCAGACACTGCAGGAAAATACTTTGTTTTAAAGTTAGGTTTGGAACTTTCAAAAGATAGTATTAAAGGTCCTCAAGGTTTAGAAAAGTTTACTTAAAAACTAATTTAAGCCCATATTTGAGGAGTCTTTTTTTGTCTGTCAGTTAACATAGAAGTACAGTATAGATCATTCTTCATCACTTCAACATATTCTTTTATTGCTAGCAGTTACTGTTATTAAAATGAAAAAAATGAACCAGGATTGTTTCTTTGCTCAGTGAGCCATTAAGTATATAACAAAGTAGAATAATAAGTACATACTTACTGTACTGTAGTTAATGCGTCAAAATATCAGTTTATCTGTAATAATAAAATGCTTTAAAAGGTTTTATTTTATAAATAGATTTTTCTGAAACACTGTGTAAGAAAAAAATTACTGTGAAAGATGCATTTTTGTTATACACAAGACTTTTGTTGACACTCCAGTGAGTCTTTTTATAACAAGTATATAAAATGGCTTTGTAGACCTACTAATTTTACTTGTAATAGCTCCTTAGAGAAAAAGCCGTTCAGTTTGTTCCTTTATTTTAAGTGGGTATATAACAATCTCCTGGGAAAGTTTTCATCCAAGACTTTGGCATATTGCTGCTTTTTTCAGGGTTGTGTATTTGTTATATTTAAGATGCCTAACTTAGAGGTTTCTACAAGTAATATTACTACAGGTACTCTAGGATCCTTGGATAAAAGGTGTTTTGTAATCCAAAAAATAAAGTAGACTAGCACCAGATGCCACCCAGTTGCACAGGAAATCTGTGGCAGAGACAAGAATGGAAATTTTTACCCTTTACAGGCATTTCTGAGGCTAAAACAAAAAAAAACAATCTTCATTCCCATTCAGTCCACTTCGTTGTCAGACATGCATGTTTCAGAGAACACTCTTTTAGCTTGTTCATTCTTTCTGGCCATGGAATACATTTTTTTAATGTAGTAACGTATTCCTCTTCTTCTCCCATACTTTTATGATGAAGCTTGAAATTAAGTTGATTTTGCTGATTCATTACCTTATTCATGAGAATCACAAATGGCATTCCACAAATCAGAAATAACAAAGATGCCATCACTGGAAACAGTTTACCTGTTGCCGAACTGGTAGAATAAAAAACCTGACATACTTTTTTCTGTACTACAATTCTCTCATGTGTAGGGTCCATATTATTAAAAAAAGACGAAAAAAAAAGCTGTAGAATAACATGCACAATAAGATCAGTCAGGATTTTTGTGGGTGGTATCTTTTACTGGAGCAAGTGCATGACTTGAATGAACCAACCAGTGCTGTTGAACTTCAGTGACTGGGGCCACACGTTGTTGGGTCACAATGTGGAGAGCTGCACACTATACAGGCAATGGTAGTTCAAGCCAAGGTCTCTCTCTTCAGTCCCCATTGTACATAGACAGCTTCCCTTTTGCCCTCCCCACTGCTCCACCACATAGGCAACCACCACTGCTCACTGCTGCATGACACATGAGCACCTCCCAACCCCATCATGCACACACAGCTCCTCCACTCTTGACTGCTCCAGAATGTGCATAGGCAGCTCCCCCACTGGACTATGCTGCAACCTCCAAGAAGCCAAGCTGTCCTGCCCTCTGGGCAGGCATAAGAAGTGGGCAAACCCTGCAAATTAACACCTTGTTGGTCAAAAATTGGACACTCCTGGAATAGACTGAGATACGAACTGGTGCATCTTACCCTTTTCAAACTAACTGCACCCCTTGTTAGACTTGAGACACCTCTTGGAAAATGCCAGCTCTTAGTTTTCACTCTTCTTTTGAGTGTGGAAAAATAATAAAGAAATTCTTCGGGCCCCCTACATATGCTACATATATGCTGCAACTACTGTGGTAATTGTAAAAATGACACCAAGTTAAGGCACCATAAAATGGCAAATGGGCCGTAAAGTAACTCTACATACAATGTAGAACAATTCAGCTGATTTGTATGGCAATTTAAATTGAACATGTGGCTGGGCTGATAATCAGCTGATTGTCAGCTTAGGCCAGGGACCACACTGGGGCTCATAGTCTCTGCTTCCCCCTGCATGGTGGGGGTGGTGATTTGAGATTTGATTCCCAGTCCCAAAATCAGGCCTCCTGCCATGCACATTTGGCACAGAAGGAGCCACAGTTGTTGCGATCAGATATCAGAACCCAAGGCATATTTAAAGGAAGTTGTCCAGAGGCCTCTGTTTCAAAGACCTCATAAAGAGTACAGCAGGTCAGAACATTTCTAATGCTATGGATTCCTAGCTGAAATCTCTGAGTTTATGTTGTGAACCATATTTGCACACCTAACAGTGTTAACATTGTGTGACACCATGTAGTATCCTTGAAAATATCTCAAGGTACTGAGAAGCATTGGGGTAGACTATCGCAGTGATGCAGTTGGTCTAATAAGAGATACCTCCCACAAAAGTTCTTACCTTTTATATATTTCCTGCACCATCATGGCTACAATATCACACCAATACAAACTGCAAGTTTTGGCAGTAACTGATCTTTGTAATCCAAAAAAATAAGAATCACAAGTGATGATCTGGTATTTCCAGGACTGGATGTTCCTCCAAAGCTTGGCCTGCTGAAAGGAGGAGACTGCTCAGATGTTCTCCTTGCCTTTCCCTCCTCATCACTACTTCCTTACCCATTGGAACTCTGATAGTATCAAGGGCTGGTGATTGTTGATATTTGATCAGGTAAAACAACTGAATTGCTGAGATCCTAAAAGTTGACAGCAAATAATAGGCGTCTGTCTCCACCTGCATCTCCTGTTTCTCATTACTATCAATTCACACATCTGATAATCACCAGTAGGCCAGAATGGTCTTGATAAATCCTGGCTAAGACTTTCTAACAAAGAACAAATGGTTCCACCTTGCTGATTTCTCTGCAGTTTGCCAAAACCCTGGCCCTTTCAAGGCTAAAAGATAAATTAAGTTTCCCAGTTAGCCTCAAACAAAACTCAAGTTAGTTGCTAAAACAAAAGGGCAGAAACAAATTGGATCAGGGGAAATTTAGGGCTAAATGAAATTAACCCCCACTTATTTCCTGAAGAATTATGATCTTGAGCCATGGTGGAACAGCTGACTTTTTATGCAAGTTTCTATGCAAGTTTCACTAAATAGTAGATTCATGTGTGCTAAAATGGATGGACTTATAGGATTAATTCATGGACTTTTAGGAATTTAAAGTTTAGTTCACCTTAGTAGTCTGGTTTAAAAATGGAAAGACCATCTAGAAATGTTCACTGTGGTGCCACTGGAATCTAAAGAGATAGCTTTACTATTTCCAACATTACTTATTTCCACAGGCCTTCCTAGCTGAACATCTGTACTTTGTCCTCTGTCTTAATCTTCCAAGGTCATCAGTCTGACAACTTTCTCAGCCTCATGAATCGAATAGCATATGAAGTTAAACAACTCCGCAGTTAGGCTTGCATTGGAATCTCTACTTCAAGCAGGAATAAAATTCTTCTGTCTTGCACTTTAATAGTTTAATTCAGTCCACAGGTTTTGCTCAATAGCTCTTCAAGGGAAAACATATTTTCTGTACATTTTTAAAAGAATTGATAACTTTTTCCAGAGAAAACACTTTACAATGCACTTTTTAACTGTTGGCTTGTCTTCTTGCATTTGTTTGGGATTCTTTAACTTGAAACACAAATGTTAAACAGACTTAAAATTTTGTTCAGTAACTTATCTTTACAATTGCTCAGTCATGGGCTAGATATTGCGACTCGAAATAAATTATTGCTATAATTTGTCACAGCTCAATTGAGTTTTGGAAAAAAAGAAAAACTAGAAGCACATTTATCAGAGCAACACTTTTCTGTATGTCAAGAGACTTAATGGAAAAAGTATTTTTACAGAACAGTCTGGGAGAACTATCTGTTCTATGATTGATACATGGGAAAGGGGCCAGGTGAGCAAAACCGAGAAAAGTCAGACATGTTTAGGAAGAGGAATTGGGAGGTGTTGCTTGGTATGATTGAAGTAATAGGCCTTGTACATGCTTACCTTGTCCTGCCGGTAAAAGATGGCAGCCTCTGCAGCACATGCACACCCAGGTGCTTTTAGCATTTCCACAGGACTTCTACAAGGCTCCATCTAGCAGCTGTGCTGCCAAAGCCTGAAATTCACTGTGCAAAGCGTGAAGGGACTGTAGCAGCTGGCGGAAAATGTTCCTTTTGAATGCTGCCAGGTGGCAGTAGCTATCATAACTCAAGCTGAAAGGAGGTTTCTGCTGCCACAGAGAAGCTTTGGATTACAACCTCAGCTTCTTTAAATGTGAAAACTATGTATCGCCTTCACTAGAATTGTCCTTTCTCTTTAATGAACTAGAGGCATTTCCCCCTTCCACCCATATTGTGGACTCACCCCAACTCTTGGTATGTGTATGGTTTTTTTAAAAAAAAGGAATTGATTTGGCTCACAATTTTCCTCATTTCTAATTTTATATGATTTAATGATTGGGTTTGTTTGTTTGGTTTCTTCTGTAACAGGAAGTTTGCTCCTCTTCTGAATGTCTGTTGACTTCTTAGAAAATGCAGGTGGCAACCAAAAGGGAGAAAACTGCAATAAGTCTACGCTTTCAGCTAGACTGAAATAGCCAGGATCCCCACTAATAGATCCAACATCCATCAGAACATTCATTTTCTAGTACTGTCCAGCTTTTCCTAGATTTTCTTCCACTATACTGCTTTCTCAATATTTTTTGCTTACCTCAGACATGACTCAGACATCAAGAGGATGCAGTTTTTTGTTGTTGGTTAGTTGGTTGGTTTGCTGATTGGACTCAGTAAAATTAGGATAAACAGGTAAATAAACAATTACTACCTGGGAAAAAAATGAAGATTCAAAGTTACCAATAAAAAGGTGTGTAGGGGTAGGAGGGATATGCTAGATATGGCCACTGTCTTATCCCTACCACTATTCCCATTTTCCAATTGTAGCTTATTGTTCTCTTTGTAAATTCATACAGTTTGCTTAGGAATAATATATAGCAATATTTAGCTAGTACATCATTAATTGAAGCAGACTCAGCTCAGTCTAGAATCTAAGTTCTCATTTATCAAGGATGTTTCACCAATAACTGCAAACGTGGTTGTGGAAGATGGAGGGTGGGGGACAGGGAGTAAGTTTTCAATCTAACTACCAGCAAAACATTGCTGATTTAAAAGGATTTTATGTAGAAGTCATTTTAATTATGTTGTGACAAAAAGATTTGATACATTATTTTAGTATTTCCATTCTGAGAAAATAAGTTAATGAATAAAAAATTACATTAATGTGGGAGAATTAAAATGAGAAATATGAATTAGTAAAACAATTCCTAAATTAAACTTCAGGTATTTAAAAATATGAATTTTTCAGTTCTTAATCAAATACTTAATTTTTTTAATTGTTAAGATATATAAAGAAATGTACCTTTTTCTCTGAAATAGTTATTTACTCAGAGTAAAGCTTCATGAGTGAACTTGTTTAAATAGTGGCTTCCTATTTTTTAGTAGTTGTCTGTTATATTTTAACACCATTTAGAACATTTAAATATGTTTGATTAAATTAATAGACGCATTTTATCCTAAGTACAGCTCTAATCTTAGTTTATTTTCAAAGGTTTCATTTACTTGGAGAAGGGAATTCTGTTTCTTTTTATCCCCAAAAGCAACTGTTTTCTCTAGACTTCGTGCAGTGGAATTGGTACCTTAAACTTTGTGCTTATATTACTCCCCCCCCACACACACAGTTTGACCCCATCATAATTGATTTCTACAAGTGACAACTGCTCAAAATATAAAGTCAGTCTGTACAAATTAAATACAAACTATGCTAAAATTAATTTGGCTATTATACTTATGTGTTTATCAATCTAAGAATTTTGAATGATAACCATTTTTTAAATTTATTTTTTAAAGGGCTTCAGCATATTTCTTTTAAAGATTTTTTTTCTAGAATTTTAGATCGTCTTAATGGATTTCAGACTATTTCTCTCTGAGCCAATAATGAATCTCTAGGAACAGTCAAAAAATAAAACAGCCATCAAGTTATTTCCAGTGTTTTGGGAAATAGTTCTTGGGTAATCAGATAACTGGTGATCACATTAAGAGAGGCAGGAGACTAAGCAAAAATGTAAAATACAGTGTCCTGATTGTCAGCAATGAATTATTGAGGTAACTGGGCAGTATCAATTAAAAATCTGTTGTATCTTTCTTTTCATTTAAACTTTGCATTTGCAGTCTGGGCCATTCACTACTCTAAAAGCTGGAAGCCAAAAGAAGAAATATAAATTTGGCACATTTTGGCTGATGAAACTCTAAGGAGTCCTTATAGCCTCATCATCAAAAGGCATGATATTGGGAGACAAATGGCCAGGATCTGTCTCAAGACATCCTACCTATGGTAAAAGTGTTTGCTTGAAAGACAGAGAATGGACTAATGTCACTTAAAAGACAGTACATCTCGCAAATCTTCAGAGGCATTTAAAGCTATTTCCTCAAAGTGTTTTCAAGTCAAGGAAATAAATGGGGCAGGAGGTGGGGAGTGGGGGGAAGATAAAACATTTGGCATCATGCAAAAAGTTGTTTTTCAGACATAGAATATGATAACACTTGGTTAGTCCATACATAAAATAGTTAAGATAAAGCATTTCAACTTACTAGTTGATCAGCAGAAAAATCACCTGTATATTTCCTCGTCTCCTTCTACACCTATTTTTTTTCTCTATCCCTTCCCCTGCTTTAAACTGGCTACCTGATTTTAAATTCCTTCCCACTAAAATGTATATTCTTCCCATGCTCCCCAAGCACCCATTCAAAATGTAAGGCAGGCTCCACAGCAGAATTGTTCTCTAATCTTACCATTTTAGTAAGTATTGTATAAATCACTTTGCTACAAATAAAATAAAGAAAGAAAAAAGATACTGATAGGACCATTTTTTCTATACTTTGGAGCTTCTTTTATCTGCGGGAGCTAAGTTTCACTTTAGTTTCCAAAGCTATTGCCTGGCTATTGATGGGCTTTCTGTAGACCTGTTAAATTGCCTTTTTCTTTTTTGTACCTTCTTTCTACTCTCATCCATTTTTTTCTCAGTTGTGCAAACACTGATTAAATGTACACATTAATCAAGACTATCTTTAAATTACACTTGTAAATCTAGCTTATCTGTTTATCTTGGTACTTATAATAGTCCCCATGTCTTCAATATTCTCATGTAATTGCATACCGCATCTTTCTAATACATGGTGTTAACATTATGAGAGATAGTAACATTCTAGCTGCATTATCTTCAGGTACTGAAACAAAGGTAATGCTGTCTGAAGGACTATATGCTATTAAAAAAACTGTTTCTTTTCTGAAAGTCTAATGACTACATATTTTACTATTTAAAGTTTATTTTTCTGTGATGATGCTCATGTTCAGCATAATCAATTAAATGAATGGTTTACTATTAATGTTAAAAGCGAAACTTATATTGAGGCTGATTTCTCCTTTACCTGAAGACCTCTTTTTATGCTGCCCTGCTAATGTAAAGGTCCATTAAACTAGATATATATGGTAAATTTACTGCATACACTTTCACTTTTGACTGGTTTTTTTCCCCTGTTTCTATCTCCGCCCCCCCCCCCACGCACACACACACTTAGAGGTATAAAGAAGATATAATGTCCAGTCTGCTTTTTACAAAAGATTGTTTTTTATTACCTATAATCAGTTTGGCCAGTCCTCTTTTCTGGTCAGTCATATGCGTGCATCTTATTCTGCAGTGTACTATAAAAATGTGATCTAGTTTCATTATTCTACATATGATTATTTAGTGTCAAATTTGTAAATTCTTTTCTGAGAAGCAGCAGTACAGCAAAAATTTAAATGTCTTCCTGCTAAATGATAGAATTGAAGTAGTGGCAGAAAGCAAATGAGAATACGCCATACTGAAGAATAAGACTGTTTGGTCTTCCTAGGTTTTGGATGTTACTTTATTATTATTATTTTCTTGTTGTTTTCAATGGCTTGGCTCACTGAGGCAAGTCTTCTGAATTCATTTAGAGGAAAACAGTTGAAGAAACCTGAGTCAAAAATGACAAAATTCTAATTTTGAAAAGTTTTTTCTATATCCTGAAATACTGTTAATATTGGACTATAAAATTTCTTTCATAATGTGTTTGCTGTTAAATTCAATACCCACTATTTAGATTTAATAAACAATGTGTAAAATGGAGTATTTTAGCCAGTTACAAAAAATATAGCATATTAATTGCATTCAAATGGCTTAGCTCTTGTAATTGTTCTTATGGTTATCTAGTTGCTCTGTAGTTAAAGTGAATTATTTAATAATTAGATTATTGTGGTCAGTAGTCCTTTGACATAATAGCAATATAAGCACTGCTAGCAGGTGTAGCTAAATTTCTCCAAGATGACACTTGAGACCATACTTTGGGATTTCATTAGCAGCTTGGGTCAAGGATTTCTTAAGGTGATTATCTTTTTTTGGGCCAATTATGTATTTGGGATAAAGTTAGACATACATTCGAGTGCAAGATGTTTTTCATCAGGTTTGTGATCCCACAGGGCCCCCGCTGTGCCAGGATTCACTGAAAGATATCACTCAAAAAATTTTTGTCTCTCAGAATTTCTGAACCCTCATAGCTACAGCATCACACTTACACTACCATTAGCAACTTGTACATTTCATTTTGGTGACAATTTCTCCCAATGTTAAGATTCCACATGTGGCTGAGGAGAATTATACCTAGACCACATTGTGAACCCTACTTAGTAATGATTCCTTAAAGGCAGGTGGGACCTAAGGCATTGGGTCCATTGACCAACAGATTGAAAATCACGTCTCAGTTATTCCTGGGTTCATTGCGTTGTAGCTGGAAAGTTAATGTAATGCACCTAGTTACAAAATCCTCCAACTTGGTCCTCATCTCAGTGTTTCATAACCTAAAGTATCTAAAAGACCTCCTACAGTTTCAGATCAACCACAACACTTCTCTGGCACTACGAAACGTTTTACAATTAAGGTAAAGCTGGTCTCTGCCAGAGACCTCCTAGCTTTTACTTTCTGAGTGCAAAATACACTTTGCTGCCCAGCGTAACATCAATATATAGCAATAACCATATATTTTTAAAATCTACTAACATGAAACTTTATTGCACCTGCTTCTTCCCTATGGAGAAGCTGAGAGAATAGACATGTGGCAGTCATCAGTTGTGTTGCTTAACTCACTGCTGGCAGGTGCTAAGATACTATAATCAGTAAGCACCTACATACAATAAAATACAGAGCATGCTGGCATTGGTCCAGAAAGGGACTGGCTATAATACATGTGGATTCGTGGTAGTTCAGCTGCTTTTCATTTTTAATTAGTCTTCTGAGTGACCAATTTTAAGATTTGGACCCAGTGCAATAAATTTCATTGTGATTTGAATTTGTAGCATTGATTTGACTTTGGAGCAGTTTTTATATACATATGGACCATAGTATTTTTTTAAATCCTTGAGTGCAATGTGGTGGGGGAAGTGTGCTCTGAAGCTTTATATGTTGATTATGAGCATTTGAAGCAATGTTTTTACAGAATCCAAATATTTCAACCCTGGGGCTTCAGCTAAAAAGCAAATTCCTACCTTGCATGTGTCTGATACATTTTCCTAGATTATGGGGGGAAAAGTCACTGCCATAACTGTTTCAGCAAATAAATCTAAATTTGCACCCTTGCACATCTGGGAGTACTAGGGTGTAGGTGCACATGTGCTTTACTCTGGAGTTGACTATTTAGTTATACAGTAAAGCATTACAATCTACATTTGAACCATTATTAATGTGCAGTAAATTAATTCCGCCATAGGATAGTACTGTCAGAGACAGTACTATCCTATGGTGGAGTAATGTACTCTGCCGAAATGCTTGTGTAAGCAGTGACAGGGTCTGGCTGTTGCGTGAGGGTGCTAAAGTACAGGGGCTGCCTGTCACCTGGCCCTGCACTTTAGTGCCCTTGTGCCCCAGCCAGCCCCTCGTCAGCCTGACAGCATTACCTAGAGCCCGTGGCTGACCCCCAGAAAGCCCTGTAAGCCTGAGGCTGCTCTGCCCCAGCACGTGTAGACACTGCACCCAGGAGCAGTTTTCTCTGGCATGAACTGCACCAGAGTTTACATCACCTGAATGGCATGTATAGATGAACCCCTACAGTGTTTTTTAAAAATGTGGTTTTATATACTATATGCTACAAGGCTGACAAGGGAGTTTGTTAAAAAGAGTAGGCCGAGGAAAAAATAAAGATAAAACTTGCCTCTCTCCAGTGGCTAAAGTAAATCTCCTTGTCATCCCCTAAAAATATCCATACAACTTAACTTTAAACCAATCTATAGAATCATTTTTATGTAATAAGTTGAGGTCAAAGGGCATGTATTTCTTACCTCAAGTGTATATTTAAATGTAAGGATCGCTTTGAAATGAGTTTATGGTGCCCACGTGTGGGTTTTTAGATTCATTTATTTGTACAGTATCTATGCTGGATTCTGGGTACTGGAAACAGCACTATTTTTATCTTTGAGAAATACTTAGGATTTTAATTAATTTCTGTATAGAAAGTTTAATCACCATATGTGGTGACAGTAGAAGACATATCTGGTGGAATGGATCTGTCTAATGCATGACATTAGCAAACAGACAAAGCCAGCAATTTGGATTGATTTTTAAATTAGAAATTACAACTTCAATTTGGACAAATTGTTATAAGGTAATTTAAAAAAAATACTTTTAAAAAAAGTTTCAGTAAATTAAAATTCTGCCTGAGGAGAGAATCAGTTTTCCTACATCATAGTATTTATTTTGTTTGACTGAAGGCAGGACAGGATGGCACCTTAGAGACTACATCCCTGAACACTTAAAAGGGTTAATGTTATTTGGGCTTTCCACAATCTGCTGTGCACACTCCTTTTTTTTTTTTTAGTACTGCTAGAGCTATTTTAGTTGAGTGTGACGTACTACTATTTTAATCAGTATCATTGTCATCAACACAAACTGTATCATTGGAATAGGTATCTTATATTGCGATACCTAATTTCTGTTTCCTTAAAGGAATAAACTGCATTCTTTAATAAGCACCTTTTTGGTCAAAATATCATGCTATAGTCTTTCTACCTCTTCCCTCCTCCCCTCAAAAAGAGATATTTTTTAAAGTTTTTCATAGATTCATAGATGCTAGGGTCAGAAGGGACCTCAGATCATCAAATCCAACCCCCTGCTGCCTAGGGAGGAAAGAGTGCTGGGATCAGATGACCACAGCCAGATGCCTATCCAGCCTTCTCTTAAAGACTCCCAAGGTAAGGGACAGCACCACCTCCCTTGGAAGCCCATTCCAAATTTGGGCCATCCTTACCATGAAGAAATTCTTCCTGATATCTAGCCTAAATCTGCTCTCTGTCACTTTGAAACTATTATTCCATGTTACCCCAGAGGTGCCTTGGTGAACAGAGCATCCCTGATCCCTTGCTGTTCCCTCCTAATGAATTTGTAGATGAACACAAGATCATCTCTCAGCCTTCTCCTGTGGAGGCTGAAGAGGTCCAGGTCCCTCAGTCTCTCCTCATAGGGCTTGTCCTGTAAGCCCCTGACCATACAAGTGGCCCTCCTCTGGACCCTCTCGAGTCTATCAACATCCTTCTTGAAGTATGTGCCCAAAACTGGACACAGTACTCCAACTGTGGTCTGACCAATGCTGCCTAGAGGGGAAGTATCACCTCCCTGGTTCTATTTATCATGCATCTGCTGATGCATGATATAGTGCAGTTAACTTTCCTGATCATTTCATCACACTGATGACTCATGTTCATCTTGGAGTCTGTTATGACTCCGCAATCCCTTTCTGCTTCTGTGCTGCTGAGAGGGTCACTTCCCAGCCAGGAGGTGTGCTGGATATTTCTGTGCCCTAGGTGCAGCACTCTGTGCTTGTCCTTGTTGTACTGCATCCTATTGTGTACTGCCCACTTTTCTAACCTGTCCAGGTCTGCCTGCAATCGTTCCCTACCCTCTGGAGTGTGCACTTCACCCCACAATTTAGTATCATCTGCAAACTTGGACAAAGTATACTTCACACCCCCATCCAAGTCACTGATGAAGATATTGAAAAGTACAGGTCCAAGGACCGAACCCTGCGGGACCTCACTGCCCACATCCTTCCAAGTTGATACCAACTGAGTTTACTACCACTCTCTGTGTGTGACCACTAAGCCAATTTGCCATCCACCAGACTGTGTAAACATTTATGTCACAGACTCTTAATTTATGTATGAGAATGGGATGAAATACTGTATTGAAAGCCTTGCTAAAATCGAAGAAAACGACATCCACCTCTACTCCTGCATCTAAGCATTTTGCATCATAAAATGAAACCAGACTGGTCAGGCATGATCTACCTGCTACTAATCCATGCTGGCTTCCCTGCTGCATTATTTTTCCTGCTGGACTCCCATAAATACGATCCTTCATAATCTTTTCAAAGACCTTTCCAAGGATGGTGGTGGGACTGACTGGCCTATAATTACTTGGATCCTCCTTCCTTCCCTTCTTGAAAATAGAGACCACATTGGCACTTTTCCAGTCCTCTGGGACCTGACCCAAGTGCCACAAGTGCTCAAACAGCCATGTCAGTGGTTCTTCTATGACACTGGCCAATTCCTTCAGTACCCTCAGATGCAGCTCATCCGGGCCTGCTGACTTAAACACATCCAGTCCATCCAGATGACTCTGCACCAAGTCAGTGTCGACAGTTAGTGGGCTGATGTCCCTCTGATGCCCATCTAAGAACCCACTAAGAGACTTATCTTGACCCCTGTTCAGGAACACTGAGGCAAAAAACTCAGTAAATAACTCATTCTTGTCCCCCCCGTCTGTCACTAATTGCTCCTTTTTGTTCAGTAGGGGTCCTATGCTGCCCTGCGCCTTCCTTTTTACTCCCTACGTACCTGGAAAAAAAAAAAAAATTGTGTTGCCAGCCTCAGTTCTGTAGTTACTTTGGCTTTTCTAACTGCCTCCCTGCAAGTGTGGGCCAAGTAGGTATATTTCTTTTTGGTAGCTTCCCCCTGCTTCCACCGCATATATGCCTCCTTTTTTTTTTGCCCTTAGGTTCCCCTGGATTTTTCTGTTTAGCCAAGGAACGTTTTTGGCTCCTTTTCCCTCATACTGGGATAGTCTCCCTCTGTGCCCAAAGCATCGCTTCCTGTAGGAATGACCACCCTTCCTGGACTGCCATCTCACCAATACTCTTATCCTGCAGTGCATCATCATTTACTAGACTCCTAAGCACACTGAAGTTAACCTTCCTAAAGTCAAGCACTTGCACCATACTAGTTATCTTACCCACCCTATGCCATATGGTGAATTGGATTGATTGGTGGTCGCTGTCCCCAAGGTGACCACGAATCTGCAACTCTCCTACCAGGACCTCCCCCATAGCCAACCAGAAGTCCAGTAAGGCATTCCCCCTAGTAAGACCTAGTAATACCTCCTGCGTTAGGTGTAGGAAGTTGGATGGGTTTAACTGCTATCCTTCATTTAAGGTGGCTGAATGATCGGAAACATTGTTTTCCACAAAAGCAAAGGTTTCTCTGGCTCTGAGTAAAGAATCACCAGTAGAGTGATTCTCAATGGTAGTGAATGAAAAATGGCTTAGTTGCAGAATAAGAGGGACACTCCACACAAAAGAGGTAACTTTAGTACAGGCTTTACAGCATGGTTTGTGGCTCTGAGAAGCCTAGAGAGTGAATTTTAGATTTGGGTGCCTGTTGAGTGGTTTGATGGTGTGAGCATGAAACTACCTCCGGTGGTTTCTTGGCTCATATTTGATGGAAGGAGGACTTTTGTACAGTCTCATATATAAGCATAATTGCATCATAGCTATCTGACTCCTTCAGTAATTTCTCTTTTGAACTGGAATATATGCCTCTGAGTTCTGGCTAGGCTTTCTAATCATAAAAAATAACAATAGGAAGGGGATTTGCGTATACAGAAAATTTGCTATGGTAAGGTTTTTTTTCTCACTTTGTTTTATGTTATAACTGGCCTGATTTCTGGATCAGAAAAGAGTTCCCTCTCTGCCTATTTTTATCCTTATTGTTACATTAGGTTTTGGTTTGTTGTGGATTATATGGAAAATGCTTCCACTGTAAGGGAAGATGGTATTTGAAATGTGTATAGGAATTGTGCTAACTAGTTTTAAGAATCTAGAACAGGTAAGTCAGTGACAAATCGTGCTTCTGGCTCCCAGTTCTTCTTGTATCTGGAGATTTGGGACTTGGATATAGTGGACTTACTTTAGGCAGTGCTATTTATTTTGGTAAGGCTGTATGAATAGGCTTTGGGCTTGTAGTCAGGCCAAGATACAGGTGTATGTGTAAGAAGTTAGTGATCTTTGTTATGTAGTTTTCCTTCCCTCTGCTCTCATTGTAATACATTTTACAGCACCCAAATGTACTATACTGCTTGATGTCTTGTTCCAAGCAAAGGTAGGAATGCTCAAAATGAGCATTCTACTGCTCTGCCTCCTGCCCCATCCCAATTCCATCGGTTTCTGTTGCCCATGTGCCTACGTGGACTTGGCCTGCTACCCATCCAGTTTCTCTCAGTCTTTTTAATTGTTTTTCATCCTGTTCCCTGTGCCTGAGACATCATTCGGTCTGTCTTACTCTCTTCTAGATTTATTCCAATTTGTCTGAATCTTTCTTAAAATGTACATAAAACTACAGCTGGCATTCTAGCTGAGGCCTCACCAGTACGGAACAGAAAATATGAAAGGTATATCCATTTTCAGTCTCTGTCCTTAGCACCCCTGGGGATTGAATTTTGTGACCCCTAATATGAGAAGCCAGAGCACTAGTTTTGCACCATTCAAAACTATTAGTTGAATTATGTACATGTTGGTTTTACCTGGTAAATGAGTTTAGACCTAAGCCTGAAGCTTCATGTATTGGAGCAAATACAAATACCTAAAGGAAAAAAAAGTTATAAAAGTGGGAGAAAAAGGACTTGGGAAACACTGTGAAAGAGAAAGTACTGAAGAAAGATCAACAAAGAATTTGATGTGCGTGTATTATAGAGGGGAAGGGGGGGGTGCAATATATAAAATTTCTTCCAACTACTCTGTTGGTCTAAGAAAGATATCACATCTACTCAAAGAACATTGCCTGCCTATGATCTAAAGAGAATTTTTAGAAGTACTCATCAGTGTGAACTTTGAAAGTACTGTGTTCAGCTAAATGCTCAATTAAAAAAAATAAAGTTAGGAGTTAAGTGTTGAGACCATGGGATGGGGGGGGAGGGGGAAGGAGTGGGGAGAGGAATTCACCCAAGCACAGATAAACATTAATTGTATTTATCTAAGCTAACAGCCTATCTACCAAGTCACAGCCTGATGTGCTTTGAAATGGCCCTATATATTTAACTGGAAAGTCAGTGGTAAAACAACATAAATTAATGCAGCATTTTCTAGGTATAAAGACCTTCTAAGTATTTTCCTGGTAGTAGAAGCTGGAGACATAAAACGATGAAGTCTCCAAAATTTGCATATAGTCTTTTAGTACCTATGAAAGAACAAGGCTTGATTTTTCTTTTTTTTTGTTGTTTGTTTTTGGTTTTTTTGCATTAACCTGCTCCTGCTTGCCTTTACTACTGAGAAGAAAACTACAACAACTATGTCAGCTTTCACAAGTAAACATTTATTGTAAATTACATCTATTTCAAAAGGATATGTTTTTGAGGAGAAAGGTCAATAAGAAGTAAATGCCATTTTTAAAAATTAGCTGAAGCAATAAAAGCCAAAACCTAAGTTGGAAGTGGAGGGATATAAGGAAACCACCATTTAAACTCAGTACTATCCAGTTAGGTAACATAAGCATGTTGCTTGCCTATATTCCTCCCACTAATCAATTCCATAAGATGACTACTAATAGCTGCTCTCCTCCTAAGTATTAAATCTAAAATCAAATAGCATGAACAATATATGGTCTCAGAATTACAACTTACATAAGATTAGGTATCCTGTGATTTCAGAGCCAGAATTAAGAGCTGTGTATCATTTGGGAGTAGGCAGCTAAATTGGTGTGTAGTGATATCCTCTCCCACAAGGATTGATTTCAGAAATTTTCCAGGTCCAGATTAGGAATCCAAGTATTTTTGTTGTCTGTGCACATGCACATGCACATGCATGTGTATGGAAGCAAACAGGATGGAGGCAGGGGTAAACAGACAGCAGACATCTCTAAGTAGCCAGGTTCTTAGAAATGTGGGTACTTCCTAGGGATGTAGGTAGACCAGATTTGCCTGATTTGATTTGGGGCACTAAAATGGTCTTGCATTGGTCTTGAGTCACCATATTTCTGTGTTGTAGTATCTGTTTCTCTAGTCCAATTTAGTTATCTCTGCAAAGCTCCAAAATTAGAACCTGAAACCCATCACAGAATACTCAATAGTTAGATTTATGTCCCAGCCACCTGCGCAAGGTTCGGGATTGAGAGTGTGGTCGGGCATAGAAAGGTAAGAAAGGTTTATTGACTTAACAAAAACACAACTACGCGTAGTAACAAGACAAACAATGACAGACAAGAACAATTCACGTTGGCAACTTATCGGCAGTCCCCTCCAATGCCTGATGCAAGTTTCTCTTTCCACAAAGCTTAACGAATCAGGCATCCCCAATCAGCACTGTCCGAGGGGTACTGGGAAGGACCTTGGAATTCAGTTATTGGGCTCCTCCAGGTCCACGGGCCCACTGATCCAGGCAACAGCTAACTAATCCTTTTCACAAAGCTGTATCTTCCTTTTGAATGGTTTCCAGATATTCCAGCAAATTTATAGCTTCTGAAGGATACTGATAATGTACGACCGCTCAGATTCCTTTTACTTCAACTGTCCATAGACTGACCAATAGCAGTACAAGCCTTGCATTTCTTTGATAAGGTAATTTTAACTGTGCCACAGGGCCTACTACTTCTAGGCTTTGCTAAATTAACTAGGCCTTACTTTATACAAGGCCTCACTACATCTTAAACTTTAATTAGGCTTTTAGCAACAACATATAGCTTAATATCGGAACAAATATAGAAAAACACTTAGTCTAATCTTCATAGAGCTGTCAGCAGGCACCTTTATCACACGGACATAATTTCAGCTGTCACAGATGGTCAGAACATTCACCTAATTTGTGAGAACTAAGTTAAAAGCCCTGTTCCAGATCATGTAAGGTAAGAATTGGAATCAAGGCATCACACATCCTCACCTTTGAAGATACTCTCTGGTCTGAATATGTATGCTCCTTCTATCTGTTTCTGACCTGAAGCTCTGTTTTGTAACCAAAGAACCTTTTTCTATGAAAGCTTTGTTGAATCTCTGTTCATTTGAAAAATTAATTTTCAATTAATTGAGCCTTCCCAATGAAAAATGGTTTTATTGCTAATATTCCAGCTAGATCTAGATCACGAGAGCTTTAACATTAAAATTTAAGCAAGGCCAGGCCAGGCCTGACCATGCCTTTGTGTCAGCCTGAGGTTTTGTTGGATCATTGTGCTCAGCAAGTTGCCATCAGTGGCTCAATGTCTACTTGGCAAAAAGTGTTGAGTGGGATTTCCCAGGGGGGGCCATAAGATGAATATAAACAGTGTGGTCTTGTCAAGGAAAAAAAAGCCAGTAGTTTGCTGGATTGTGTTATTAGGAGTGTCACTTTCAAATCAAGGGAAGTGATGCTTCTATGTTCAACACTGATAAGGTCTCATATGGAATACTTTTGTGCCCCATACTTGAAGAAAGATGTGGACAGATTAGAAAAAACAGTGAAAAGTAACAGAAGTTATTAGCAGCTTTTGAGACGCTTGATTTATGAGGTAAGCTAAAAAGAACTAGCATTATTAAGTCTGGTGAATAGAAAATCAAGAGGAGATTTGATAATATTCCTCAAATACCTGCAAGTTGGTTATAAAGAGGATGAAGATATTCTCTGTCACTGCAGGGGACAGTAATAGGAACAATGCTCTCAAGTTGCAGCAGGGGAAATTTAGATTGAAGATTAGAAATAAATTTCTCACTATTGGCCTTATAGATGTGCAGAAAGGCTGCTCCGACGTGCTCCAACTCACTCCAGCATTCTCCACCGTCATGTGCATCAGCATCCCCATACTGAAAACTGGCAGTGGGGCACTTTGAACTAAAGCTTGTTCAATGAGATTTAGTTTAAAGTGCCTCGCCACCATTCTTCTGTGCAGAGACACTGATGCACGTGATGCTTGCATGCTTTTAATTAATGTGGCTTGTTTGGATGTCCTCATGATGTCCGTTCCAGCCCTTATTTTCTATTATTTTTGTCTTTTTTCCATTTTCATTTTCTTTGAACATGTGAGAACTCATAATAGTGAAAGAGCGTGGCATTACGAGATGAATATGAAAACAATCATAAACAGTTTAGACTTGCTTTAAAACATTTTTCTAATAGTGCACATATAAGTGTTGAATAATCAGACTGTAAGTGGGGTTTTCAAAAGTGGTTAAGGAAGTTATTTGCCCAACTCTCAATGACTTTCAGTATGTGTTCATTCAGCACTACCCTTTGGCATCTGCTTTAGCTAACTCCTTTTCCACTTTACAATTTGAATACTGGTCCCTGTCATACCTGTTATAACTAATTAATAGTTTCTCATGTGCTTCTGTCTCTCCTGGCATCCAGATAGATGATATCTATTGAATTTCCCTTGTCTGGAAAATGAGTTGTCATGTCAAAGAAAAATATCGGTTTAGTCTGGCATGATCTACATTTGTAAATACTGTAAATAAATGTCATTTTTTATTCCATTTTCTGTTCATCTGTCATTAATTATTCTTCCCTTCAATATTTTTTCTAAAGTTTTCCATACTAGTTGCAGTTGCCTAAATCACTTTTTTCACTTTTAAATGAGAGCACTCTGCTATTCTTCTGTCAAACAGTACAGCCTTCAGATGGATTCACCAAAAGTCCTTGCAGTTTCTTCTGTTAGGGATTCCTCCCGGCCCAAATTGTGGAATAGAAATTATTGCTTCCCCTTCAACTTGAACAGGTTATGCTTTTTCAGGGTTTTTTGTATTTTAACCCCATAACTGATGTGGTAGCTTCCAGTTCCATACCCTCACTGTCATAATCCAGCCTGCTTTTCCCCTTGATTTTAACATCATAATCAACATGGAAAATTGAGGTAGAGTTTCCTTTTCAGTATTTTCAGAGCCACTTGCTTTATTTGCAGGGCTAGATTACATTACTCGATCTGTCTGCAGTCCACAGTTGCCTTCCTACAACTGCTACTTTTTTCTTTTGTTTATATGGCTAAAAAGCCTTTTGCTATTTGTTTTAACATCCCTTGCAAGATCAAAACTCAGCTTGACTTTTGTCAGTTCTCAGTTGATCCCTACAATTCATGACTCCTAAGCCATAGCTTTCATTCATTGATCTTTTCAAGCTACGTACAGAGATGAGGAGAGAACTAAGCATACTTAGCTTGTAGGAAAGTGGGGTAGTGGGGTTTGGCAGAACATAAGAATTGATATTTATTTGGTTAGACCATACATCCATCTTGCCCAGTATCCTGTGGTACCCAATGGCAGAGATTGGGTGATGAAAGGGACAGTGAACTGGGTATGACCAGGGTTTGAAGTGGGTATGACCAGGGCATGATGTCAGTCTGATATAATGAAAGAATATGACATCATAAAAAGAGGGAGGACAACTTTTCTCTCTCCCTGCAGAAGGCAGAACACACAATAATTCTTTAAAATCATAGCAAAATGAAATGAACTGGATGTCAGGAAAAATTCTTCCCTGTTAGAACAACAAGGCAGAGGACTGCTTAGACAAGTTATGGACATTCTTTGGATGTTTTCAAGAAGTGTTTTGATAAACATGGGTCGGGGCGATTTAGTAGAATCAATACCTGAAGCATCTGGTAAAGAATATTAGTTGGAAGCCCAGGCAATCCTCACACTTCCATTGCTCAGAGACCATAAGAAGGGCTCTGCGGCCTAGAGCAAGTGGAAGTTGGAGAAGACCATGCTCAGCAGCAAGAGGAATGAAGCAGAGTTCCACATCAAACTTAGATATGAAAGTTTTAAAGGAGCTGAGACAAGTTTACAGAGGAGACAGAATTCTAGAAAAGGAAGGCCTCGCTCTCCAGTCCAGATGGTGATATGTGATGCATCTGTGGTCTCCAGGTTACAGAGCAAAAAGGGAGGGTGTTTCGTTTATCTCATGCTTTTGGACTTTGCCAGCTGCCACATAGGGAACGATTTTTTCCCTTCTGTTGCTATGAACATCAAGGGCATTTTTGGTTTTGCTTTGTTTTTGCAAATGTGCAGGTGGTGTGAAACTGGAAAGTATTACAAACAGATTGGAGGACCAGTCTTGGACCTCAAAAGCATTGTGTTTTAGTGGCATAAATTTGGAGTGGTGGATTTTAACTGTGGTGTGCAGATTCTCCTTCTGGAATTTAAGAAACCCAGAGGTTCCCAGCTATAAAGTCTTGATTCTCCACTCCAGATCAGAGCAGTTGCCACATTTAGGATCAGGAAGGATTTTTACCCTGTGGCATGAATTGTTGTGGGTTTTTTTTATGCTTTTCCTTGGATTTGTTGAACATATTTAATGAACTACTTCTTGTGCATGCAGTAAGAGAATATTGACAGTGCTGTCACCCCTCTGTTTTACCTGAGGTAAATTAAAGGTTGCTTTATATGTTTTGGACATTATGCCTGGTAGATGTGTGTAAGAGTTATGCCCATAGTTTTTTAGAAACAGGTTAGACTAAATCTTTGTATACATACAGCTGTTTGATAAGAATGATCCTGCATTGAGCAGGAGCTTGGTTAGATGACCTCCTCGAGGTTTATCTCTCTATGACTCATAGATTCACAGAAGTAGGGTCAGAAGGGACCTTGTAGATCATCAGGTCAGACCCCCTTCCCTGGGCAGGAGAGAAAATCGGGCTCAGGTGACCCCAGCCAGGTAGACATCAAGCCTTCTTTTAAAGACCCCCGGTAGGAGCCATCACCACTTCCCTTGGAAGTTGGTTCCAGATCCTAGGCACCCTGACTGTGAAGTAGTGCCTTCAGATGTGTAGCCTAAACCTACTCTCTAACAACTTGTGGCCATTATTCCTTGTTACCCCAGGAGGTGCTAGGGGGAACAAGTTCTCTCCCAAACCCTTCTGGTCCCCCCCTAGTGAGTTTATAGACAGTCACCAGGTCCCCCCTCAGCCTTCTCTTGTGAAGGCTGAACAGGTTAAGGTCCCATAGCCTTTATTTGTAGAGTCTGCCCTGCTGTCCCCAGATCATGTGGGTGGCCCTCATCTGGACCCTCTCCATGCTGTCCACATCCCTCCTGAAGTGCAGTGCCCAGAACTGAACACGGTATTCCAGCTGTGGCCTGACCAGAGTCACACAGAGGGGGAGGATCACCTCCTTGGCCCTGCTTGAAATGCATCTGTGGATGCAGGACAAGGTACATTTAGCCCTACTAACTCTGTAGTGTGGGTTATTGTATCATTGTTGAAATGATCTGCAGGTACTTATTAGTCATGTGATCATTACAAATATATACTAGTAAAAATTCCTGGAAATACTATGAATATTTCAAATACTGTACAGCCGTCTTTCTGGAAACCAAATACAGCACAGTGCAAAAAACTCTAATTGATGCAAAGATAGACAGTGCTTCATCAGGAGAAAAAAAATTATCTCTTTGTCTGCCCATATAGTGTCTGATCTGTCACACCAACAGAATTTTATATGTTGATTCTTCACTCCATCCAAATTCTATAGAAAGGAATTAAACAAGGCTGAGGAGGAACAAACCAGAGTCATTTCAAAGGTACTCCAAAAAGAAGAGGGAAGAGATTTTTATATATAAAGTCCATCCTTAAGGGATCTAGAAAGAAAGTTTGCTGGGACAAGAAGAAAAAATGAATTGTATACGCAAATGTTCAACAATGAAATAAAACACAGTAGGTGTGGAGGGAGGGAGGAAGGAGGCTGCCAAATACTTAAAGGGGCAAGCCCCAGGGTTTCATAGCTTCCCAAGCACAGAGAGCCTGTTATCAGGCTACAGCAGTTTAGTGGCAGGTTCCTATATGTGGGCCACTGCTTTAGGCGCCACCTGGGTGAATGGCATATGGGGTTTAGAAAGGTCCTGGGCACATGTTTAATTTATGGAATAATACAAACAAGCTGCAAAGTTATTTATTACATATTATATGTGGACTAACAATAGTAATTTGTAGACACGCTCGCTGTTTTCTAAACCATGTTAACTGATTCATATATACACAATTTGTTTGATATTTCAGTTTGAATTTAGGGTTAATAGACTAACATTGACCATCAGGGAGGTTTTTGTGCATTTCTACACTTCAGTAGAGATGGCAGGGGTGGTGGGCACAAGCAATAGAAAGCCCGATACCTAACCTAATATATATGTCATTTAATATAGTTTAAACTGCCTAGTTTGGACTGTCCTAGTCTGCATTAACTTTGATCCTCATTCAATGAGGGTTGTTCATTTGGACTGGAGCCAATTTTAATTTGGACTACAGATGTTGATGTGTATATAGTGATGTCTCTAGTTCAAAACAAACCTAGAAAAACATAGTACCTATAAACAGCCATTGCAACTAGTTGACTGTATTTGCATGCTTTAAATGGACTTGCACATGTTGTTGGATTACTTTTTAATGTGAGATTAACTTATTAATCACACTTTAAAGGTCATGTTTTTGAGGCCATTTGGTGCATCTCTACCTTACTTTCTGCCTGACTTAAGACTAACATGGCTAACTGCCTCTATCTGGGAGTGTCTACATGTGCTATTACGGAACGTGAATAAAATCCAGAACTTATTGCCCCCAAATTTATTGCTCCTGGGTGACACGTATGCACATGCACTCGGGAGTATAGCACGTTGAGCTAGGTGAGAGCAGCCCCAGCTGTCAGAAGACCTGGGGGCGGGTCAGCCTGCCAACAGAGGGGCTGTTTGGGGTACGAGGGTACTTCAGTGTGGGGCTAGCCAGCAGGTAGCCCACCCACTGAAGCACCCTTGTGTTCCAACCAGCTGTATCAACGTCTACACATGCACTGCTGTGGAGTATAAAACTTGTGTTTACAAGATAGTACTTGTATTTAAAAATACTATCCTGCTACAGAATTGATTAATCTACTCTGGCCTAATAGTGTAGACACGTGACATGCAACATGCAACTAATTAGTCAACTGTGCAGTGAATGTCTTGTGTAAATGTGCCCTCTGAGTATAAAATGTAATATAACTATTTAAAAAAAACAAAAAGCCCAGGCCTGGTTTGTATCCTGGCTCTACTGTCCACCACTGATAAAAGGTGGGGGCATATGTCTAGCAGCCAATCTCTTCTTAGCCCCTGCCTTAGGGGTGGAGGGGTGAGAATTCACCCCCAAGTTAGCCAGGGTCTGCACCATGTAGGAAAAGCCCCACTGGGGGGAAAGCCCTGTTGAGAGCTGGGCTGAGATTCCCCCAGCCTTACCTGTTACTCATGCAGAGGAGCTAGGGGAATCTCAGCCTGGGTCTCAGCTGCAGGGGGGACAAAAAGCCCCCTGGTCTGTGTTTTCCCACCCCTGCACCAGGCAGACCCTATCTGCAGGGCCAGTGCCAGGCAGAGGGCGTGTTCCCACCCTCCATCTCCATCACAGACGGACAGCTGAGTAGGGAGAAGGCCTGAGTTGATCCCAGCCTGGGTCACTGGGCTGCATGGGAGGGAGCATAAAGCCCCCTCCATGAGGTGTTTTCCTCCTCTTCTTTTACTGACCAGGGCTAAGGAGCCTTGGGGGATCTGTTCCTCTGCCTCCCTCTCCTCCTGCCAGGCTAACAGACAGGAAGCAATCTAGGGAGCAGAGGCTTTCCTGCCTCAGCTCTGTAATAACTGGTGGTGGGGTCAGCCCTGCTCCACTGGAGCAGAAAGCACAGCCCAGAGTTGCAAAGCATCCTGGTATGCTGAAGGACTGTGAGTTAACTTGAACTGCGAACAGAACTGGAACAAAAGTTCCATAAATCAGTTTGATCTAAATCAGTCCGATACTATATCCATCCAGATTTATCTTAAACCGGTTTTGGCCATTTTGAAAGCAGTTTATGTGCACTGAACCTCTCTGTTCTGTTACAGATTTAAACTGGTTTCTGATATCTAAAACCAGTTTATGTGTAACTTTTGTCCCTAGCTGTAGTAACCAACGTAATAAATAATTAATATGAGTTCCCAATGGAAGAACTGTTTCTGTTGATTCTTCATTGATTTCATCCAATATTGAATTGGGCTTTCAGGATCAGTCCAGTGTTTGCTTACAACTGCATTTTAAACAACAGCTTTGCTATTCTGTTCAGAGCTCAATGGGAATATTGCAACAACAGTCAGCAAAAAAAGGTCAGTTTTTAATTTAAAATTTTTGCAGAAACTTATTTCAGTGAGACTTACTTTCAGAAAAAAAAATTAGATACAGGTTGAACTCTCCATGGGATGAAGAACTTGTCTAGCAATTTTTTGAAATACTCACTTTCTGCAAAACTGTTAGAATATGCCAACTATCCTGGTTCTGACATGAAATGCTTCAGTACTCTTAAAAAAATATTTATTTCTTCTTGTAATAAGGCAGTATTTTTAACTGGAGTATTTTTATTGCTACATTATCAACCATATAAGTACAACAGTAATTGAGCTAACTTCAAATAAGATGGAACCTGTGATTGGTTAGATATTTAGCTGGTGTTAATTGGTATAATCCCGCAGATTTGAATAGAGCTGTGCTAATTTAAACCATCTGAGGCACAACCCCAAGTGTCTAGTACATATCTACTACATTATGAATTTGGCTGTTAATCCCTTAGCCCCTTTCAGGGCAGTCCAAGTTTTTATATTTTATACCAGTCTCCCAATAAAAATAATTTTCCAGGTAAAGTTCTTACTTTTTCAGTGTATTGAAGAAGTGAAAATGGATCACTTTTTTCATAGATTGTATTTTTTTTTCTGCAGTGCAATTTTGTGACGGTCTATAATGGGAAAGCCTGTAATGGGAATGTTTTGCGTTTTGTTGCATTATGTTTCCATTAATTTTAAAGTGTTCCTAAAGTACCATATTAATTCCCTGTTATCCAAAAAAGGAAAAGGAAAGAGAACAAAAAAGAGAGCATAGTGCTGTTTAATTTCACAAACTGCCCTTTTGTCTTATCAGTTTAGCCTTGCCCTTTAGGAGACCACTGGTGTATAGAACTGCTATCAAAACTGTCAGAAAAGGGAAGATCAACAGAATTGTAACAGCCCTGTGGGTTTCATCTGAACACTAACCGGCTCTGCTGGATATTGCTAAGTAATTTATGAAAAAGGTTTAGATGTATTTATAGTTTACCATATAAATGAACTGATGAGTAATTTGTCAACCTAGTGAATGGGGCAGTAATTCACAGATCCCATCGGCATTGGGCATTTAATATTTTACCCACAACAATCTTACCTCTTAAAGTTGTACACTATATACAATATGTAGGCATTGGCATGCTTTTATTAATGAATAAGTCAAATTAGTATGCATTGCAGTTTAGTGAATATTTTCATTTTGCGTCTCTAATCAAAATGTTCATTTAACATTTTTTTACTCCATTAGTCTCATTGTCTTGCATTGCTTCACTTGTACCAGCTGGCTTCTTGTCATTTTATAGTTTGGACCTTTACATCAAACAGCAAAAAATTAATTACAGGAAAAGAAATCCCAATAGTACTTCTGAGTTTAGAGGTTTTCACAATTACCCAGACATGAATGCTGCTGTCTGAAGAGGAAATGAAAAGTTGTGAGGAGGAAGAACTTGGCACGTACTTTACTGGTGCCATTAATTAACTCCAGCAGTGTTAGTAACCTGTTTTCTTCTCTGTTGTGCTCCCTCCCTTCCCCCATGTATTTCAAAAGTCTTCAATTTCCTATGTTTTTTAGATTTATCAGCTCAGTGAACACCACAAAGATAAATCAAGCAAGAGATTCTGTGAAATGTGAATTCTCACTTAAGAGGAAAAGACTTGAGACTTTGTTTCAAGTGACAAAGTGCTCTTGATGGATTCATGAAGTGGGTATTTCTATCCCAAACATGAGCTACATTTTCTTAGAACATGTTCCAAAAACCTATGCTGGTCTATTCTCTCTGAAATTGGAAACGTCTTTCTTATGGAGCATGTCTACATGAGATGCTTAATGCTCAGTAGACTCATTCTACTGTGCATTAGTGCATCACGGCAAAAGCCATGTTAATGCACTAATGCACAGTAGAATTAGTCTACCATGCATTAAGCATCGTGGAAAGATTGTGCACCAGTGCTGCTGCTGAGTAGCACCAACTACTGCACATTTAGTTAGTACCTCATATTACAGGTACTAAACTAAATGCACTGTAGCAACGGTACATTAATGCATGTGTAGACTTGCTCATGGAGAGCAACGTTTGCTCTTTTTATTAATCTTCCTCTTTTACCCTTTATATATGAGAGAGCTTGCCTGCTGAAGAGTAAAAGCTGCCTAAAAAGTTGTCATCTAAAAGATGCCATAAAAAACAAACTGCTTTGAAGCAAGCTTTTAAGCCTACCAAAATTTGTGACTTTAAATACATTCCTGCCCTCGGCAAGTAATCTAACCTTTTATTAACTTGTTATACAGTGTTAAATTCTATTTTTCTATGTAAGCTTTTCTATATATCTATCATATTATGTCTGCTTCAGATAGGACTTGCTTCTGTTTGTCTATATCTTATTCAAAAAAAGAAATTCTGCATATAGAGAACTGTTTGTCCTTTCTTCTGCTTTAAGGTGGCATACTTCATTGGTATGGCATTCGTTTAACTATTCAATATTTTCCACAATTCAAAATAAAAATTCCAGTGTTAACTATGTTATGCTACAATGAACAGTTTGATTTCCTTGTCTCTCTTCAAAACGTATGTAATATCTCTCACTTTAAAACTCATTTTTTGCCATTTTTCACTGTGCTATCTCATGTGCTTCAAAATTTAGGATACTGCCTTCAGTTATAGTCTTCACATTGTGAAGACTATTCTGAAGAGAATATCTTAAATTAATGCAAAATAAATATATTAAAAGTAGTTAGATGCATGTTTTTTTTAGTAGCACTACCTCAGTATCTTAAATTTCTTCACCGTATTGTCAACACAGTTTTAAAGCATGGTCCACTGTTATGCCAAGGTCATTTTCAGAGTCCTGCTGTGATTGTGATCCAATTATTTCATAGTTCTGCTTATGTTTTTGAGCTGAATGTGAAATTTAGTTGTTGTGCTTTGAAACATGAAATTTAATTTGTCACTTGTCGGTTCATTTGCAAAGCAGCATTGCAAAAAATTTCATATATATGGAAAAAATAAAAATAATTTAGCCTCTGTCTTCTATTGTTTGTTTTGTTTACTTTAACTGGGCTAATATTCCCTATTTTTGAACTGTGGAAACTCATAAAGGCTGTTGTGAAAACCCAAATTCATACCAGTTGCTTGTCCATCTGGAAGGGAGCAGGTGTTGGCTGCACACATGGGTTATCTATCCACAAAATAGTATGGTTCTTTCAGTCCCCAGTAGCTGTATAATCCTCTACAAAAGACGCACTGTGTATAAGAGAACATGAGTAGCTGTTTGGAGATATCTCTGTAATTCTTTAAGTTACTTTTACTTCATACTCAAAATAAGATGACAAGCATAGGGAGTTTGTGCATCACATGAATGTTGCTCTCAAAACTGCTCTCAGAACAATCCTGGTACACTGACAGTGTCACAGTGCTTATTGGAGATGTACGAAGCTTTGGTAGCCGATTCGATTTGGAGAAGATTTGACCTGATTCAGCGGCCAAATCTCCAGATCCAAATTGATTCAGGAGACCCATTAAAAGCTCCAAATTGAATCAGAAGCCTCCAAATAGATTCAGAAAAAATTCAGCACCAATTTGGAGATTTGGCCATAGACTAAACAGGCAGCAGTCCTTGGGGATGCTGGATACAGCCACCTCCAGCTGGTAAGTCTGTTGTGGTGGGTGGAGGGGGGAAGGAAGGGGTGTGGATGGGCAGGTCAATACCCCCACAGCGAGGGAGTGCTTGGGCTGGGACAAACTGCCCAGGCAGGACAGGGGGCATCCGTCCATTTGCCACTGTGCGTTGCCATGTGCGAGCATGTGTCCCCGGATCTGTGCAGGCTGAACTGGGCTGTGCTCTGATGGGTGGCAGAAGGCGCTGGGAGTGGGAGCTATGCCCTCCCATCGCTTGCCCAGCCACCCCGCGCCTCCTTGACAAGTCGTGGCTTCACCCTGGCTAGGTGAAGAGTGGCAGGGCATGGGGGCAAACGTGTGCACCTCGATTGGAGTGGGGCTGGCAGCAGAGGCTATTGGGAATTTTAGGGTGGCTGCAGCCCCCCATTAGCCCCTGCTCAACTGTGCTCTGCTGGGCCGGCGGAGCCAAGGCTGTGCTCTGGGCTACAGCAGGGGCTAACTGTCCACAGTGCAGCCTTGGCTCCACCCACACACAGAGTGCAGCCCAGAGGCTGCTTAATAGATCTTTAAGCATGATTGTGACAACATAAAGTTGGGAGAGGGAAGCAGCCTAACCCATTAATACTGGATGTGGAGACACGACACATTTACTTTTACTGGAAGTGGAACAGATATACAATGCGTAGCATTGCTACAGTCTTGACTTTTCCAGGCTAATATTCCCCTGAGGAAACAATAATAGCTTTAATTGCTACAAGAGTAAGTGCTGTGTATCAGTTTCTATTCAATGTCATCTCAGTATACTCCTTTGCTTAATGTATGCTGGATCTCCTACCAGCTAATGGTAAAGCTCTGTAATGTTGCAGGCATCCAGTTTTAGGGAGAGCTGGTTGTGTTTTCACTTCTTATTATGGAGTGGATTTACTACAAACTAAAACCAGTAACAATGCCATGTGTCTATATCCACAGGCAATCTATAACCAGTATAAAAGGCTTATGGAACTTTTGTGATCTAGTATTCTCATTGTCATACTACAATACTAGTAACACATTAGGAAGGCCTGAAAAGCTTTTTAATGTTTCAAGGCACCTTTTTGTATGGAAAATCACTTTAGAGTGCATTATGGAGAAGGGAAATTGTTAAAGTATGTTAAAATACATAGTATTTTTTTCAGGTGTCATTTAAACGTGTGTGTATATTTCATGTTTCCTTAATGAATATTTTTAAATACAGGCAATGAATTTGGGCATCCAGAATGGTTAGACTTCCCCAGAAAAGGAAATAACGAGAGCTACCATTATGCCAGAAGACAGTTTCATTTAGCTGATGAGCAACATCTTCGCTATAGATTTCTAAATGCTTTTGACAGAGATATGAATAAATTGGAAGAAAGATTCGGCTGGCTTGCATCTCCCCCGGTAAGCCATATATATTGAACGTTATGTTTTAGTCACCAGTAGTGTACATGCTCAGAATTCTAATAATATAAAATCTACATGCAAAAATTTTAAACAGCACTTTATTATGCACCGTGCAGTTCCCTGTTACATATTTCAAGTTGTCAAAACATGTCACTGAAGTCTCTTCTGGAGATAATGAAAATCTGAACAGTGTCCTATTAACTCCATCAGTGTGGTGTTGATCTGATTTATTTATTTATTTATTTATGCTTCTTTTGCTTCTTCATTTAGGACCTCACTTTAGATTGGTTGAAAAAGAAAATAAAAAATCTGCCTCAAATCCACTCCAAAGGTTGTTTTGGGAAAGTCTACATTGTTTTGATAATTTGTTTTTGTCAAAAGCATAATTATTTACATAGAATACTTTTTGTGTATGTACAGATGTTTAGGGAGTTTAGATCATGTTAAAAATGACCACCCAATATAACTTGGTTTGCCCATGTGTAGACCTTACACTTAGATTGACCTAACTACGAATCTAAGTGGAACTTCTGTACAGTTCATGGGAAGGTTAGATCAGTCCAAAAAATGGCTGACCTGATCTAATTTAACTGTACTTTGGAGGTACACTAATTTAGATCAGGCATGGATAGGTCGCTCTAACTGAACTTCTGTATATTTTTAGAGTGCAGCCCCAGGGCTGGGAAAGCCCTATTGCTGGCCCTAAACTGAGGGCTGCACTTTTCCTACCCCTCCCTGGGTACTGGGTGATTTGTAGCCCCTGGCCTCTCCCCCCCAATCCCAAATGGATATCCTCCCTCCTCCCACCCTGTGGACCAACCAGTAAGTTAGAGGGGGTTGTAGCTTTGTGATCTGATTAAGTATTTGCTAATGCAAGGAAAATAAAGTGAAGGTAGTATATGTGTGATAATTTGTTTTTGCTAGTAATAAATATTCTCACATGGGTTATCAAGACTATTTCCAACATTGGTGGCAAACTAAGAAATAATCCTTATTATCAAGCATGTAACAGAGTACCAAAAGGCATTTTCTTTACTCCACGTTGGGTTTGCCAACACGTTGCTGTGTATGGTGGTTACTGTTAATCTTGCTGCTACATCAGAGCATGCTCTACAGTGACATAGCTGGCTATTACTTGTAGACCCACGTGATCTCTACATCACCATTGTACACTGCACAGTGATGTTGCTGTAGGGCAACATGTAAACATGCCCAAAGTATACTAATTTCTAAATCACCAATAGAAATAATGCTGATCCAGTCAAGAATGTAAGTGGAAATTACCATTAGTATAAGAAATCTATTTGTGGAAAGAAAAGTATGGACATTGATGCATAATTTAATTTCACTTGGAGTTCTTCCTCCAAGTGCTCCCCTTCCTCAGCCCCACCAATTGCCAAAATAAAATGTGTAGTTGACTTTGATTTTATTATCTTTTTTTCCTTTCACATCTTCCTCAGCTGTTCAAAAATTTAAGGATGTAGTTTTGTGATCTGAAATCTTATATGAAATTACACACTGTGTGACAGAATTCGAGCTTAGACTTTAACTCAAATATCAATACCGCTTTAATTTTATTTGACAGCATTTTGGTTTCAGCTGAATTCAGGTAAGGCTGCAATGTGTCTGCCTATTTTTGCCATTCTAATTGCAAATAAAACCTTATTTGTAACAATTGAAATGTACTTATCTCTTTCTTTTTAGGGTTTTGTGAGTGAAAAACATGAGTCAAATAAGGTCATAGCTTTTGAGAGGGCAAATCTCATTTTTATATTCAACTTCCATCCGTCCAAAAGCTATGTTGACTACAGATTGGGTGTGGAAACTGCAGGAAAATATCCTTTTCTTTTATTACTATACCTCAGTGAAATTTTATCTTTTAATAGACTTGAATACAAATGCAAATTAAAAGGTAAGAATACATTTTTATTTATGCAAAATAAACTAACTTTCTATGTTGATGATCACTTTAAAAAGATGCAGCTAGAAACATGAATTTTAAAGACAGCAGACATACTGTCATTCCAGTTTCCTTTTTTAAGGAACAGTTACTTGCATCAATATTATGAAAATGTCCAGGTATGTAAACTGAGGCTATATACAGATATTCAGTTTCTATTGAGAGAATCACCACTCTCCCAGTAGAAACCAAAAGCATACAGATACTCCAGCTTTTCTTTCCAGAGCAAAAATGGCTGCTGTGGGGCAAAGTAACCCAACTGCAGCCAGAGAGAAATCTCTCCCTGCAGTTTGACCCCAGAGAATGAATGCCTGTACACTTTCCCATGGTTTAACTCCTTCTGGGGCAAGGAGTGGAGCTGGGAGAAAAGGTTTCTATGCCTTTCTGAGACCCATGAGCTGAGCCCATGAAGCAGTATTGCTCTCGCTTCAGAGTTCCCAACCAGGGTCACCCTTGTATCAGGAATGTGCAAGGACCAGTGTTGCAGATTTGAACATCTATACCATTCCCTTTTCCAGAAACTTTGTCCAGTGGTGGAAATTTCCTTCTGTTAGAAATGAACATATATATGTGGCCTGAGCTGTTAGAGGTGAGGGACTTCCTTAGGTCACTACTCATGTTCAACCGTGGCCTTTTAAACTTAGGATAAGTTAACTGATTTCCCTATGCTTTAATTATCCAGCTGGGTAAAATAATTCTGTTTCTGGATTAACTGTCTTAAAAAAAACCACTTTGAGACTTGAAGATGGAAGAGTAGAAAATCTTAATAAAACTCTTCTAGTCACAGGAAAGCCAAATAGGAGCTTCACTTGACTGGCAAAATTGCTATATACCCCTGGACTCCAAGCCAAAAGAGTATTCAGTTCGGTTGAGTAATTTTATTATCTGTCACATAACTGTAAATCAAAATTAAATGCTAATCAGTAGTTTGCTTATTCATGCCCTTCTTTTAAACCCTGCTGTTTGTATTCCTGTTTATGTTTCCATTAAAAAAAAAGTTGTTAGACTTCTCTGAATTATCCAGTCACTATTCTTTAGATTCATGTTACTGTCTTTAAGGTAGACCTTAAGTGTTGGAGGCTTCAAATAATAAAGGAAGAGTGGACAAAATCCTGGTCATACCTAGTTTACTCTCCTTTTCAGCATCTACTCCCTGCCACTGTGACAAAAGATACTGGGCAAGATAGATCTGTGTTGTGACCCAGTAAATGGCAGTTCTTATGTCCAGTTTAAATACCCCCTTTTCTGCATATTCACAAGCTCTGGTTTGATAACTGCTGTATTTCAGTCTGTTCACTTCATTCCTACCTTTCCATTTTTGTGTTCAATGACGAGACACTTTTTATAACTGATACTTAGAAAGGAACTCTGTGCCCATTAATGCTTAACTCCTACCCCTCACTTGGTTATGAGGTGTTACTAGGTACTTGTGCTACTTTCCTGGATTTCTTTGGCTGAAAACAGCATTTTTGAACATTTAATCTTTCACTGTACTGATATATAATGGAATGAGTTCTGTTTTGTTTTTCACTATTGACAGTATCTTTTTTTACTTAAGACCTCAATATTTTTCAAGCATTTAAAAAGGATTTCATGCATACATTTGAAGTATTAGAAGCTTCTTTCTTATTATAAATAAGACATGGATTTGTACTTATGAAAAGTGGGATATATATGGCCTGATTTCAGGGTGCTGGATAGTGCCACTTGCAAAGCAAATTCCACAGCTTTCATTCAGTGGTTTTAATTTGCAAGTCAAGGTCCAGGTGGGTTTCAATAAATTGGTCCATTGCTAGTTTGCCCTGGGCATCCATGCAGGTTCAGAAATGTATCTTGGCTGAAAAGCTAATTTGATTTTTTTTTTTTTTTTTTTTTTTTAATGCAAGAAAAATATTCATGGAAAAAATTGTTTGAGTTATTCACCCATTGGTACCTGCTATTTTGTGGGCCTTTTAAATGTATTATGACTTAGTTGGAATCATATTAGGATTTATTAAAATAAGCATAGCTCTAGCATGTTTAAAACAAATAATTTGCTACAAAGACAAGAACAGAAATTATTTATTTGCTTTACTGTTTTCTTTGGTGTGATGTTTATTTTAATGTGTATGGCCCCTCCCTAGCTTTGAAACATGTGTATAGGGATAGTTCAAGTGTGGGAATAAATAGACCCCAGAGAAAGGCAGGCTGTCATTAAGGTTCTATATTTAATGTTTTTGTACCATAGCCAAGTACCTAGTGTAGTTTATGAAATGTAAGGCTTTTTTTTTTTTTTTTGAAAAAGGAATTCTAATGCATTTGTTTTTATGAAACATGCTATTTTGTATCTGCTGTTCATGTAAAAAAGTGATTCTTCAGATTCATTCTCTATTCTGGCCTCCTCTGCAAAGAATTCAGGGAGTTAAATGCTGTTTCCAGGGTTATTTGTCTACAAAATGCAGTGTGTCCCTTAATTCCCATGGTCAGGAGGCCTGCTTTCAGGAGTTTAATTACCAGTAGATCAGGAATTGCCTCTCTCCTACAGTATTGTTTAAGATTTTGGGGACAGTGAGCTTCTGTTATGTCTCTCTTCTGCTGCTGCTCTTCTTAATTCCTCAACCCCTCCATTCACTGCCACCCTTCAAAACTCCCTTTCACCCATCTTCCTTACTCTGCATCTTAAGACAGTCTAAAGCCCCTGACACATGTTACACTTAAGACATGATTAACTGGTTCATCACGTCTTAAGTAGAAGATCTAGTGACACATTAATTTAGTTAATAGTGTGATAAAACTAGGAATAAGTGATAAAGTTATTACACTCCTGTGCACTCCAGAGGCTGGGAGCGCTAGTCAGTTGATCAGGGCTCCCAGCCCAGGGAAGCACGGTGAGCTCTTCTGGCTGTAAGCCCTGATCAGCTGATGGAGCTCCCGGTCATGGGAATGCAGGTTGTGCCCCACTCCCTTTCCCCAATCCAAGCAAATGTGTGACCTTGTGGCTGGGAGCCCTTGCAGTGATTGGAGCTTGTACTCTCATGGCTGGGAGTTCTGTCAGCTGATTGGACCTTTCAGTCACATGGGTGCACGGTGTGCCCCTGCTGCTGGGAGTTCCGATCAATTGATGGAGTTCCCAGCCATGGAAGTAAAGATTGCCAGTGCAAGGGAGCCCAGGATCCTGGTAAGATCTCATGTTCAATCTCACAACTGCACCTCCTATGCATATACATCATGGCAGGAAGAGTAGTTGTTGGGAGCATGCATCAGATCCCATCTTGACTTCTTTTAAACATTTGTCAGTGGCCTAAGAAATAGAAACGATTCCAGAAAATGTTCCAGCACATGATGAGCTATAGTCAGCTTGATCTACGGCTGCTTAGCCTTGATTCTATGAGTCTGGTGAGGACCGGACCTTCCAGTAATTATGAAGGGAGGCAAAAGGAGATCGAGTACTACCTATAGGATACTAACATATAGTTGGCTCACAAAACAGGCTTAACAATGTACAGGTTTCAAAAGCCAAAGTGTCTTTCCCAGCCATTTCCAAGGTAGACAAAGCAAAGAGCTTTCTTTCACAAGGGTGTAACTAAAAAAAAAATGTGGTGCAGGTCTTGGAGCCTCATTTGTCACAACCTGCTTCCCAAGGGACTCTGTTCTGATATAATGTCCTTATAGCTAATGATCTGAATAACCACTAAGAACTTGTCTTTGAAAAAAAATGTTGCTCACTGCAGGCCTATCACAGATGTTTTGTGTGTCCACACTATAATGAAACCATTCCAAAACATCACTAATTGAGACCTGCTCCACAATTGTCTGAAGTGTGCTGGCTCCAAGACCAGGGCATGAGAATGAGAACCCAGTGCAGCATGCCTTGCAGTGGGTGAGTAGGTGGGGAAGTGTGCTTGCACCCATGCTTTTGGAGTACCAGGACATGGTGAACTATGGCTGAGGGCATTTTAACTGTTTTCCTTTCCCTTCTCTCCTAAACATGAATTCAGTAAACCTGAATAGTCTAAAGTCAAGCAGAGTTTGCAGTGTGCTTTTCTGATTTGTGCTGGGGGGAGGAGGTGAGGGGGAGTGCTTGGACCCACCATTTTGATTCCCACAGACTGGACTTAGAGCTGAGGTCAAGTAGGGTGTGAGGAGACAGCTGGTTGTTAGAAAGATAGCTTTTATTGAACAAGCAGTACAAGTAGACTCATTGATTAAAAAATGCCAACAAAAGGGGGGAAAGGGGCAGTAGAGTTTGGCTACATAGCAGAGGGGCCAGTTGCAGCAGTGTGGGTAGGAGCAGTGGAATGTGAGATTTTTCCAGGTGTGCTTTTGAACCATTCTGCACACAACTTTAAACCAGTTTAAAAGGCCTGTGGATGAACCAAAGAGCTCCATGCATGTTTTACCACACTGTAATTTAGAGCACTTTTTATAGCACTATAAGTTATAACACTCTTAAACATGCCAGTAGTGCAGTATTTGGAGGGTGATGGAACCCCTCAGACGCTCTGCACTTAACAAATTAGGAGACAGGGTGGGCTCCATAACCACCTGGGGCTTCTCCACTGGTCAGAAATTTGACGAATGTATAGAAGCTATTTAAAGCACTGTAGGTTGCTAAAGTGCTGTAAAATACAGCTCTTCACATTTTAATAACACATTTAACAAGGGTTAATTTAATGCACGTTGTCCCTTTTAAAAGTATTGTAAAACCATGCATTTCTGTTAAGTCATGGCAATAAAGTGTTTTAAATAGCAAAAGAAGTAACTTACATACACACCCTGTATGTCTGTTTTCTTCAGGTTTAAACAGCATGTAGACCATTGTGTTTGTTGTGTACGTCGATGCCCACAGTGGCTCCTCTGTATTGCACTGTGTTACTCTGTGGCTTCTTATGTGGTTGCTATGTCTAGGTCCCTGAAGAGAAGAGAGATAATGCAGGTCTTGTGCACATCTAAATGGTGTGTTTCATTCTTTCTGGGAAAAGTCTTAGTGAAATGACATAAGAGAACACGGGCAGATTGAGTGTGCCTTCAGAAAAAGCAACCGAAAGACAAAGGTGCTGCTTTCTCCCCTTCTCAAATCAAAGGTTGTATACAGACATTCAGTTTCTACCAAGAGAGTTGCTTTTCTTCTGATAGAAGGCAGAAGTGTACAAAAATGGCCATTCAGGGAGGGAAGATAACCTGGAACAACCAGGGTTAAGTAGCTCCTGGGAGAGTTTTTTTCTTGAGAGACTAAATGTCTGCACTTTCTCCAGGATTCATGCCCCCTGGGGAGTAGTGTGAGAAGTTTTGCCATTTGGTTCCCTCTGCTTGGCTGCCAGGCACCAGGAACCGATCATCAGGGAGCAGTGCATCCTGCTGCCTGCTTCTTATGCCAGAGTTCTCAGTGTGAAAAGCAGGCTGGGGCTTTGCCCCACTGTTTCCTCTGCTCAGCTCCCAGACAGCAGAACTTGAGTGCAGGGAGTAGCACTGTACCCTGCCAGCTTCCCTTTGCCTCTGCTCAGCTGAGCAATAGGGCTGTGTGAAGCTTCGGGTGCTGATTTGATTCAGAGGAGAGTCAGGGAGCTTTGATGATTCGGACAGTCCCCAGCAGCTGCAGCAGGGAACTGGAGCTGGAGTCGGAGCTGGTAAGCAGGGGGCAAGGGAGGGGGGAGGGGACCATGGGGGGACCCCTGCCAGCCCCCATCCCCTGCCTGCTCCCCCAACCCCCCCCAGCTGCATCGCCTGCCCCAGCTCCCAGTGCTTTAAAAAAAAGGCCCTGACTCACCAGCTGCTGCTGGGTGGGGGGGGATCGCTGCTGCCCCCTACTGCCCCACGCTGCATGGGGGGCTCTTCCATGAGCCCTCAATGCTCCCCCCCCAAGCTGTTCTGTTTGCCCCAGCTCCAGCCCTTTAAGGGGGGAAAAAAACAAGATAAGCTTCTGCAGTGGCCTTGGGGCTTTAAGGGGATCATGGGAGAGCCCCCCCCATGTGGTATGGGGCAGTGGGGATCCCCCCACTGCCAGGCAGGAATGGTGAGTGTAGGGGTTTGGAGGGTTTTGGTTTTTTTCTTAATGGGTCAGAGCCATAGCGGGTGGTGCTGCCATGGCGGGGGACTGGAACAGTGGGGGGGTGTTGGAGGGCTTGTGCAGAGCCCCCCTCACAGTGTGGGGCAAGGGGGATTGCTCTCCTGCCCAGCAGCACCCAATGAGTCCGGGGAGGGGATGGGGTTCAAAGTGCTGGAGGTGGGGCGGGCTGCACAGTCATTGCTGGGGCTGGGAGAGCAGGCAGGGGATGGGCCTGGGTGATTTGGAGATTTGGCTGAATCTATTCGGGACAGTGATTTGAATCAGTCGCTGTCCCCCAAATCAGCTGAATCTGAAGTGAATGCCAGCCGCTTCACACAGGCCTATTGAGCAGTTGGGGGTGAAGGGAAGCCAGCTAGTGGGGACCTGGGTTCAGGGAGGCTTTCTTTGGCAGAGTGGGACAAGCCCCCTGTTTCTCACAGGGAGTCATAAGGGGGAGTTGCCCCTCAACTCCTGGCACTGGCAAGTCTCCTGCCTGCTCCTTCACCAGGGAAGGCACAGTGGACTGTGCCTCGCCACTCCCTTCTCCTCTTGGACTGTCCCGAGACAGTTGATGAGCAGCGACTGCTGCTCGCTCCTTCTTCCTCAAGCTACATACTGCCCTGATTAGAATGGGGACTGGAGGGCTTTGCCTCCATGTTCCCTCCACCCTGCTACCAGAGACCAGGAGAGGAATAAAGGAGGCTGTTCTCCCACCCTGTTCCCTAGTAACCAATCTCCAGGAGCAAGGAGTCTTTCCATGGGAGGAGTGCAGCAGGCACCACTCCCTTTGCCTTCTCCAGACTGGGATCATCCCTGTCTCAGGAAGGCATGTAGAACAGGGGAGAGGGGGCAGCTACAGACTGACCATCTCTACTCTGCTTCACCCAAAAAGCCTTTTATGCTGGGAAGAATTTATCAGGAATTTCCCTGCAGTAGAAATGAACATCTGTGCCCAGCCAAAATTGCCAAAAGAGAATGTTTTTTACTATCCCATAGGAAAGCCCTGATCTCAGAGGCCTTAACATTTAAATCCTAGTGTCTCAGGATCTCTGCTGAAAGTTCCTTGTGACATAAATAGGTTATGCCACCCTAAGGCATAAATTTGTGAGGCAGAATCTCCAATTTCAGGAAACCTTAGCTTAATCAACCTTGGTAATAGACTATAGGTAATATAATTAATGAAATATATCAATATGAATTCTATTGATATAGTATATAGGAATGTTCCTTAAAACTGATCTCCCATTATATATATTCATACCTTATCATTTGCAAGAGAGAGGCAACAGTGGGTATATTAAACCCTTAAAATGCCAGTTGGAACTACCAACGGTGGTAAAGATGAGTTAGTGTTAGCAAAGGAAGAAACATTTTCCAAAATTTCCTTAATGTAGAGAGTGCTGTGAAATCTGGTTGGGCATTTAAACTGAAGACTTAAGATTTTTTTTTTCCCCAGTTGTCAGACATAGATATGAAGTACTCCACCAGGCCAAGTCAGTCGATGGGAATCCCTTACTTTTACTTCATGTAGCCAGAAACTGTATTATTTACATGCTTTGATTCATTTTAGGTGCATTAAAAACCATTAAGATTCTTCATTAAGATTTTTAAACCATTAATCGGCAAAACAGCCGACTTGGACAGTACTTCAGATCAGTTTATAGGCAAAAAACATGCAAAAATGAGCTTATTTTCTCCTTTTTCTGTTTCAACTGAATCCTGTATTCTAGCATTTGTACCGCAGATATTATGCAGGAACATCCTAATACCAATTTAAATGGAAAGTTTTGCATGTTAACAGCTTACATACTATAACCTTCTTATCCTAACCTACTTCTTTTCCTGCTCCATCATTACCCAGAATGCTGATTTTTAGATTTCTTTTTTTCATAATCTCTTTGTAATATTGAATATCTTTCTATGTAATTTTTTTCTCTGCAATTAGAGACATTCTGCATTCAGTTCTGTTGAAAAGCATCCTACCTGTGGCAATATAAGAAAATATAGCTGGTTTCTATAACCCAGATAGGCTTGGTTTTTATCTAACAATGTTATGGCTTCATTAAAAAATTCTTCAGTTACATTAAAAGTTCTACTTGGCACTCCTCATTTTCTTTCTGGAGTTTTAACATGAGCTACAGGAATTCTAAAATGTAACAGTGGGCTTTTATATTACCAGTCTCAAAAAAGAGCCAAGAATGGAATAAATTTGAAAAGTTAAATGTTGTCACACATGTTCTTCCAGAACAAGACTGAAGCTGTACTGGTGGGATGTTTTAAGAAGTATATGCTAGCTATCCCTGTATGTTGGCTTTGTGGTCTTGGCCAGTGGTCAGCCCATCTGTTTTCATATGCACCCATGTACCTATTAAGGCTAGGAACAAAAATTACACACAAACTGGTATAAGTGATCAGAAACTGGTTCAAATCTGTAACCCAGCATAAGTTCAGTGATTACAAACTGCTTTCAAAATGGCCGAAACCAGTTTCAGATAAATGTAGATAGATATAGTGTCAGACTTAACTGATTTAGGGTAAATTGATTTATTGAAATTCTTTCCCAGATCCCCTCCAGATTCAAGTTAATTCACAGTCCCCCAGCATCCCAAAATACTTTACACCTCCCCCTCAAACCTCCCCTCGCAGGGTGGTTGGGTTAGTCTTGGCCTAAGCAACCTGCTCTAGCTAAGCAGGGAGGCATCCTGTAGTGTCCCCTGACTTCTGGCCTAGGTCGCTTCAGGCATGTGGCTGCATTTCCAGAATCACAAGTGAATGTCTGTTCACTTGCTTATCAGTTCAATCTACACATCTTAGAGTAACCTGTGAAGTTTGAATCAATTGAACCTCGTGCTTTTTGACCGTCCCTACTTAGCCGATATGGGTTTATGTAATTGCCCCTTTTTTAAAATTTATATGATGGATTTGAAGATGTAGGCCAGGCTCCTGCAGTAAGATTTCCATTAGCATTGAGATCTGCCTTTTCAGAGACCACTGAAGGATTAGAACCCTCATGTTATCCCTGTTTTTGTCACTAGACTATGTAATGTTATTACAATGTGCAATGTGAATCTTTACTAGCTCAGCTCTACCTAAATAAGTATTTTAAGTGTAATGTGTTCATGTTCCTTGTGTCTCTGTGTTCATTTACTGTTGAAGCCATGTATAAAAATAATAATAAAAATAATGTTTCAAGAAGAAATAGTTCCTCATGGCAAAAAGCATCAGCATATTAAAAAGGGTAAATTAACACTAAAGTCTAGTACATTTTTTGTGGACATGGATTTAGGGTGAAGTCAAAGGTAAAGATAGGCAAATAGCTAAATGTGACCTGAGTTTTTTAGAATATTGTCATTAAAATACTGCAATATGTACTGTAAAAAATGTAAATTCAGACTCCATGACATTTGCAACCTGCACCTAGAGCGTCTAATGAGCAAATAAGGTCACTTGAATGAGTCACTGGAGTGTGATTGCCAAAGGCAAAGATGTTGCTTTGTAGCTTCTTGGTTTTCAGACTGCTTTGAAGTGCAGTTATGTAACTGTCCCTGCCTATTAGAATTCATGTTTTATACAGCAAATGAAGACAAAGAACTTAATTTAGGATCAGCCAAATGCCAATTTCCATCAAGGTAGTTTATATATTAAGGTCAATATCTGTGAGTAAGTAATACAGCATAGTACTATTGGAATGCATCTTGAAAAACTGATTTGAGTGAGGGGGAACTATGACTTTAAAGCAGCATGAATTTGTGTGATATTGGAGAGGCATATTCTTTTTCTTATTTCTATTTCATACGCTAAATGAGGGGAGAAAATGTTTCTATGCTGATATTGGTAAATTATTTAATGAATTATGCTGTTTCAGAAGTTTTTAATGAGAGGCAGGCAGTTTGGACTAACAAAGTCTTCCTGTCTAATTTTGCTTCAGGTTGGAGATAGATGGATAATCCAGTGTCTAGGTCAGTCTTTCCTAGCTATGACATTGCATTTAGACTTTTAAACATTAGCAGGGAAATCCTTTCATAATTATCCACAGTTGCAATATTGTCAAATTCTTTCTGTGACTTACTGGTTATGGCAAATCAGTGCCCCAAGCTTTATTTGTAATAAAGAGCCTGAGATTTAACCTAGTTTCGTCTACACAACCAAAGAGAAGTTTTGCACCTTCTAAGTTTTCTTCAATTACTGTAATTTCAAATTGATTTAATATTTATTCAGAGAACAGAGATAGTGGCTAATGTCACCTTTGCAAATGGTTTTTACGTGTGAAATTATTTTTTGTAGGTGCTTATTGGTTTATCCAGAAGTTCCCACAGATAACTCATGTAATAATCCAGGGCAAGGGGCTGTGGTGATTAACAGATATTCTTGATACTGTACTGCTGACATTATTTTCTGTAAATGTGAAGTCTGGAATATGTGAAAATCCAGAAAAAGAAATAATCCAGAAGTGCAAGGACGTAAACAAAATAGTTGTCCTTTGTAACACAGACTAGAATAATGCTTAACTAATGCTCACTATTATGTTTTTCTAGGAAAAAATGATCATACAAATGTAGATTATTTTTTGTTTTATTTTGTTAAGGTTTTAGTTAACTTGCAAACAAAATGTAAGATGGATTCCAACCAAAAATATTCCTTGAACCCAAGCTGTTTTTTGCTAACTCTTTTAATTAATGAGTCAATATGTGACTATTTTTAAATGTACAAATTGCATATTTAGGCACAGGAAATGTAAATGGATGAAAATATATGCTGATGTGTGCCTTAGAGACCTGTTTTGGTCACGTTTTCTGTTTCTCACTTCATACTTTTTCTGTTACTCAATGTGTACTTATTCTACTTAACACTCCACTTTATGCCAAGACAGGAAAGCCTGGATATATAAATAAATGTTTACAGTGTACCTTTTACCATTTTCTTCTCTGGATAGTTATTTAATGTATGCGATATGTGTATTTAAATATTGTGTTTTGTAACATTTCACCATTTGCTAGTGATTGATGGTCTTGAAAGTTTTAATTGAAGCATGACATGCACATCTGTCAATTTTATTATTGCCCTGTGTGCTTCCTAATTTTGAATTGCAGCAGAACTATGGAAATAAAATAAAAAGCTGTTTTTGTTTGTCAGCTTTCCAAACTATAATAGTACAAGATATCTTGGTGTTTTGATAGGGTTTTTTAATCTACATTACATGAAGGTTGCCCTTTATTGATCCGTATACTTTTACTTTATGCATTTTTTTACTTAGTTTGATTCTCTGATGTGTGAATTTTAAAAATAATTAACTGGGTTAATAAAATTTGACACAGGTTATTCTACTCTGCTTTACTAATTTATCTGTCTGATATGTAAGAATCCAACTATTCCAATCCTGATGGTTAAAATGTAGGCTGCTGGTTGTAGGTGGCGTTGCTAGGATGAGGCTAGCAATATGTGATAGGGTAAGACTAGAAAACTGATATTTAATTTTCAATCAAAACAGACAAATATTTTCTAATGGCTAAGTACAGGATTTTCAGAAGTGCTTATGGGATTTAGGCACTTCTCACATTCATACTTCTCCTTAACCTACTAAGGAAGTTTGTCTTTCTTTTCCTACTTCTGCTGTCCTACTCCCTTTACTAAGTATACATAATACAGATTGACCTGATTTGGTGAATATTGCTGCATTTTAGAAACATGCACTTTTAATTTTACGTTACTGTTAAATTTATTTGTGCTAATTGTATAGTCAAAGTGTGTGTTGTTTGACTGATGACTGGTATTAGACATAATTTTAATACATTTTGTGGTTAATTTTGTAAAGGTCTTTACCTTTTCCACTTTGCATTCCATTTAGTCTTGTATCTAGAATGTTTGTCTGCCAGGTAAGGTAGGACTGAAAAATCCAATAAAGGTTTTGATGGGAGGCTGTTTGCTGATTTATGGGTGTTTAAAGGCATCCAGAGTCTTCAAAAGCAGTAACAAAACCCTGTTTGTCCTGTTAGATTAAAGCAAGGATATTAGTTCTTAGAACCTTTTCAGTTTTGAAGACATGAACATTGTCAGATTAATTGCCAAGTGTGGGCTTCTTGGAAAGAATGTTAATCTAGTAACTTCAGTTTTATGTGGAGTTTTTTTCAGTATGCTCTGATCTGAACCAAGCACAGCATATTCTGTTGCTTGTTTTAGAAACATTTACCAGGAAGATGGAACATTTAGGAAATATTTTAAATGGCTTCTTAAAAAATAGCTTTAAAAAAAAAAAGAAAAAAGAAACTAGTTCCCACAAAAAATATATTTTGGTCCATAATAGTTCAAAATAAAATGAAGAATCTGAATACTTATCTTCATAGCATAATATCTTCAAACGTTGTAATTCCAATATTCTGTTATATATCAGCACTGATTTTTCTAAGGTTGCTTTATAGACAAGTTTTGTTTTTTTTTCCAGAAAGAAACACCTGTTTCTTTTCTGGACTGATTTATTTAATTCTTTCTGTTAATGAAGTACCATTCTAATGTTCTACTTGCACTTCTCCCTGTAATAGAAGCATTAGCTTCTAATAAACTCCCTGTATCATTTGTAGACAGAAAAGTTTAATCTATATTAGAAAATGTTCTGTTCTTAAACAAAAAAAAAAGATTTAAGATGACCTCCTTCTAAATAAATAAATTACTATCCTCCTGGAACTTGTTAAAAATCCCCAAACTTCAGACTGGCTCAGGATGGTTGGGGAAAAGCTTTATATACTGTATTTACTCAACTATAGAATGACCCTGATTATGAAACAACTCTCCCCAATAATTAGATTTTATGTGTGTGTGTGTGTGTGTGTGTATATATATATGTGTGTATATATATACGTGTGTATATATGGAAAATTATATATTTGTTAGAATTTTGCAAGTATAGAATCTAATTATTGGAGGTTTTCCTTGAATTTGTCTTTCTCTCACTGTTACAACAGAGAAACTAAATCTTGAGGGTGAGGTAGCCCATTTGCCTTCTGCCTGCCCCTGACTTCTACCCCTGGCAGCCCTTTATTGTTAGACCTTGCTTTCCCTGCGCATATGGAAGTAAGGAGCAAAGTTGAAAAAAACTGACATTAAAATAAACATAGGTACAGTAATTGACATATAGTATCATTAAATTAGTGCGTTAAAAATTGACACACACTACTTTTTTATAAACTGGTTCAAGTTTTAGTACTGTATTCCTTAAACACACTTTTAAGCAGCACTTTTATACCTACTGATATATAGTACAAACTTTTTTTGCAAAAAAAAAAATATAGATAGCACGCACATATCTCCATACCCCACTGCCCTTCTCAGAGGGTCTAGTCCTGAAAAAGTCTATGCCAGACCCCTCTCTACCAGATGAGGTGTGCCATTTCTTTTCCGTCATCCTCTTCTATCTTCCCCTAGTACATTTCACTTGGTCTCATTTTAATACAGTCCTTGACCATGGGGCCTGAGTGTCTGTTTATGAGCAGGTTCTTGGCTTTCCACAGTGCATACCTGAAGTAGGATATGAACTGGTTGAAGTGAGCTGTTGGGGTCCCTTGCTGTCTGGTCAGGTAGAGAACCGCTTCCCTGGTCATGTTTCTGAAACCTGTCACCAACAGGAGGAGTGAACAGACTTTCTTCCAATCCTCTCTGACATATAGGCAGTCCCAGAAGAGGTGGTTGATCATTTCTGCCTGCCAGTAGCGTGTCTGGCTCAGGCAGTTCAATGGACCTTTCTGCCCCGTGCTGTTTTTCCATGCCTGCACATGGAGTGCCTGGTGGGCTGCCTGTCAGTTCAGGTCTGTGTGTTTCTTCTACAGGTCCTCACAAAAGATTTGCTCCTACATGGTCTGGCAGTTGTCACCAGGTAGTTAGTCTGCAAGCAATATGGTGTCTCTTGCCCTGACCACCTCCTGTATCTTGCGTTGGTTTACCAGAGTCGCTAGGGTAACAGCGTGCAGCTTGTAGTTCTCTCAAAAGTGCTTCAGGATCTCATAAAACCATGGGGAGTCCATGGTCTATAGGCTCATGTTGGCCACTGTGTGCATTTGCCACTGTTGCAGTAACTGCCCTGAAAAATACTTAAGAAAGCTGGCTGTTTTAGATTCTATCGCTGTTGCCAATTTGCACACCTGGCTCATGTATTTGGCCCAAAGGAAGAGAAGGACATCTAGCATTCCTCTGCTTCTGGACCATTTCACTTTGTACAGCTTGGTCTTTGACACTTTTTCTCATGTGGAGTTCCAAAAGAAAACGCACATGGCTCTTTGGATTCTGAGACTGACTTGTTCTGAGTGAGGTGGAGGAAAGACTAGGACAGCATTGATTAGTAGCAGCATCAGCAGGAGCACTGCCTTCATCAACACCACCTAACCCCACCTCCCTCCCCCCTACTCCCCCATTGACAGGCAGCATGATTTGCCATAGCCCTATTCTCTGTCTGGTTTTGGCCTCCATGCCATTTGCCCCATCAGCTCTGGGTCAGACTCCACTGTGAGGATCTTTACCCCCTCCCACAGGAGGCAAATCCCCAGGTGACACAGGTCCTCAAGCTTACCCAGGACTAGGTAGGTGCTTTTGCTCATATTGAGCTTGGTCCTGCAGCTCTTCCATATACCTGGATGCACTTTCCACTGATTCTTTGTCCCTGCTTATGATGTTCAGGTCATCCATGTACACAAGGAATTTCATCTCTTCCCCATTTCTCCTGAGGATCTTCACTGATTCAGGGGTCCTGTCTGAGGAGTTGTGCTAGTGGTTCCATTGTATAAATAAAGAAGATCAGGGAGAGTGTGCAGCCCTGCCTGACACCCAATTCTACCACACTCAGAGCTGTCAAGGACCTGTTCAACAGGACCCTGCTGTTCACATTGGTGTACAGTGCCTTTATCCAGATCACAAAGGTTGTGGGGACTCGCATCCTTTCCAGAGTCTCAAGTAGTAAGTGGTGAGATACTAGGTCATGGGCCTTCTCCAAGTTGAGGTTCAGTGTGGCAACATTCTGTTCCCTCTCCTATTAGTACTGTAGTGTATCACACAGCTGCATCAGGTACCGTGGATCTTTCACCCTGGCACTGCTGGTCGTGGCACTGTCATGCCTGGTCCTCATGGATCACTGCACCTATAACAGACTTAAAACAGTTGGCCAAGACTTAATACAAGCTATGCCTCCTTCCACCCAAGATATTAGTTAAAAGTCAAAAGGCTCAGTATTTACCACCACTGAGCTGGACCCCAGCAGTCAACAGCATTTCAAGCTATGGTGGCCCCTGTAGCTCAACACTGCTCTGTGTGTGTGTGTGTGTTCCAGATACTCCCTTCTCTACTCCACCACTGCCCCATAGGATCCATGTGCTAATTAACCTTTCATTCATGCCTGGGTGTTCTTGTGATGAGTTCTGGGATCTTTCAAAAATGTATATGCAGATAAGGCAAAGGGCAGTCTGGTCTGGTTCCACCTCATGGAGGGTGAGGCCACACTAATCATATGCAACAGGCTAAAGAGGGGCACCAGAGGGATTCTGGGTGAACTGTTTGGGGCCTCATTTGGTGATGTTTACCAGGCATTTAAGGCTGGTGAAGAAACGGAAATCATTGGATATGGGAAAGAAACCTACAGCTCAGCTGTGAGAGTGAAGAGGAAGTCAAAAGGTATGCAGTGTAGTTGCTCATCATTCAGCCGGTGCAAAGCAGCAAGTATTTGCTTCAGATTCAGCTGATTTGGAGAGACAGTGATTTGATTCAGAGATTCGAATCTCTATCCCAACTTGATTCGGCCAAATTGGATCTAAAGATTCAGCACCGCTTCTGAGATTC
>NW_017728906.1:18343883-18363353 GCF_001723895.1 Crocodylus porosus
TGTTTAGTCTATGGCTGAATCTCTGAAGCGGCACCAAATCTTTTCAAAATCAATTCAGAGGCTTCTGATTCGATTTGGACCTTTTAATTGGTCTCCTGATCTGATTCAGCTTCAGAGATTTGCCACAGGATCGGGCTGAACCTCCTCCAAATCAAATTGGCTACCAAAGCTTTGCACAGTCCTACTCGTCATGACTTGAAAAAGTTGGAGCTGAAAGGGCCTGTGCTTAATGAGCACTACCATATAACTTATTAAGATGGGATCCACTAACCTATGCTTGTGGTAGGTTTCCATCAGCATGTAGGTCCATTATTGGTCGTGTTTTATAGTCGTACTGAGTGTTGGCTGCATTTAATCAACTGCATAGTTTGTTTCCATTATCAAGCCCATGCTGCTTTTGGCAGCAGTTTAATGATGCACAATGTATTAAATCAGTTTTCCTTGAACATGAATATAAAATGAGGGCCTTTTTTTCCCTGTGCTGATTAGAGGGGAACTTCATCTTGTATTTAAGTAAATATGGTAGCTTGTTCAGTGATATCTCAACATATCCTAATAACAAGGGGTGAAGACAGATGTGTGGGGGGAGGGGGAGGGGGACTTACTTTATCAGAATAGGCAGCTGCTAGTTCAATCCAGCTCTGCAGTGTCTGTATAGATCAGGTACTAAAGCAGGACTTTTTGGTGCTTTTAGTTAAAGCTGATTCAATCAGCTACTAGATAAAAGGGTGAAAAAAGCCCCACTGAAGCACCCAATCTATACATATGTTGGGTGAGCTGGGTTCAGCTAACACAACGTTTCTTTAAGGCATGCATGGTGTTTGGCACGAGGGTGTGTGGAGTTTAAAGTAAAGCACCGGGTTGGTGGTGCTGGTTGTTGTTTTTTTGTTTCTTTTTCCTGAACATCTATAAACAGCCAAGGAATTATCACATTACTGAACACATATATAAAAAAGAAATGGGAGCATTGCAGAACTCTGTGATACAGGAACACGTGAATCATTTTCTAGATTGGACCTATATGCAATTTAAAATTATAATTTGTGATGTCATGTTGTCTAAGACTTTTAGAGATGTTGCCACATAATTAGGTGTATGCGATTATTTCTTGTGGCTTACTAATTAAAATAATAATAAATGGTGGAATATTTAATAGAATAGAATGACAATGGTTGCCTAAGAAGGACTAACATTGACATGGGTAGATTCCTAAAGATGCCTACATGGAGGGAAAAAAACAATATGGACACATGAAGGAGTTTGAGTACCAAAATGTTATGCATATGATGGAAGCCAAAGGACACTGGGAAAAGGTTGATAAGGAAGAAATAACTTAGATTAATTTCACTGACTCAAACTGTCATTAAGTAGATAAATGATCATACTAAGTAAGTGAGGACAAATTTTGACCAGTCATCAATGCATAATAAGTTAGGGGGGTAGAAAAATAGTTACATTATCTTAAGATAATGATAATGTGACCTAACCCTGCCATGTTTCTTATAAAGAGAAAATATGTTTTCCTATCTCTTATCCTTCCTGTCTCTTCCTTTCTCAACCTCAGGAGACTAGATGACTAGAAAGGTACCATTATATCTTTCAGGGAAATTTCCACTCTGTGTACTCTACATAAAAGCCAATGACACGATGAATTGACATTTGATAGGACCAAGAACAAGTTTCAAGGCATCCAAGGAGAAACAAAAAGTGATTAAAGTGACCTTTTAAAAGTTTTACCACTGCAAAACAAAAATGAAGTAGAAAACAGGCTAACAAGTAGCAGTAAATTAAAAGTGCATCATAGAAGAAGGCCTTGGATTGATTTTTATTTTTATCTAATTATGTTGCCATGGCAGTAATTTTTAGGAGTTCACCTGATCCCTGAGCTGTTTAAGGGATTAAAGCTCTTTTCTGTCCACATGTTTCTCTCTCAAGAGAATACATGCTCCTATGTCATTAGGTGCTGCACTTACCCCAATCTTAAAATTAAGTCCTATTTTATTTAATGGTAGCAGTGTCTTCTCAGAATTGTTACTGCAACACGTTGGCTCTATTCTACTCATGATCTCACAACAGAGTACCCTCTCCCTGCTGTAATTTGCTGCAACACAGTCTGAGGCGCTCTGTTTCTATAAGGCAGAAATGGCCCATCCAGGATGCTCTGCATGCTAAGCAGGGTGAAGCAACTGCAGGTTGCTGGGTCAGCAGTGCAATGAAATTGATCAGCAGGTACCTGCAGGCAGCCCAGGCAGTCAGCTGACTGGAAGGGGGCAGGGCCTTTAGAAGATACAAGCCTGAGGCTTGGGCTACCAGGCTAGTCTGTCCCTGGTTGCCACAGGCTGAAGAGCTCCCAGCAGCAGGTCTCCTTGAGGGACTGTGATGCTGCACATTGATCCCCAGTGAGACTAGTGGAGCTTGCTAGGATATAGCCCAGGGCTGGGAGGCTAACCTAGGTCTCTTAAGAGAGAAAGTTTTTCCTCTGAAAGGGGCATAGGGCTGCTTCTGCTATTGTTGTTTGTTATAGCCTAGGGGCTTATGTTTATGTTACAGTTTACACCGTAGGTTTGGGTTGAGACTATAGGATATATGATATACGGAGGTCCAATTAGTGTCTGGGGGGTATGTGATCACCTTGACCCTTGCCCAGGGCAGGCTCAAGTGACTATTGAGTCTGGAGGACCAAAGTGCAAAGCCACATGGGCCATATAGTGCCTGAGAGGGGTGCAAGCCTCCAGGGGCCTGGTGCCCGAAAGGGCCAAATGAGGGCTAGTGCCTCAAAGCCAGGTTCAGTACAGTGGTCACAGGCTAGAAGACCTAGCCAAAAGAAAAGGGGCAGAGGCCAAGGAGCCCAGAGCCCTGACAGGACATCATCACTACAGTGTAATACCTGCAAGGCTTGAGGCATTGTGTAGGGGAGGATTGGAGCCATGTAATTAGTCCCCAAGGTTTTTGGGTGCCTTGAAGGGCACAGTCAACCAGAAGCCCAGTGAGGGGCCTGGGACTAGCAAAGCCAGTAGGGTACCAGGGCACCCCACTTGGGGTCCAGTAGGACTGGGGCCACACAAAGGCCAGTGGACAGTCTCCCCATTATTATTATTTTTCCATCAAGGCATGGCTAGAGATGAGGGAAGGTGCTCTAGAGGTGGAATGAGTGGGGTACAGTTTCGGAGCCACCAGCTTCATCATAGCAACCCCTGGGACCCTGACATGCTACTCTCACAAATTAGCAGCAGGGAATTAAAAAAAAAAATGCTATTAGCTAGGCTTTTCAAGGCTTTTAAATGTGTGGCCAGTTGGGATTACATATGGAATGGAAGGGAGTGAGAAAGAGAGGGAGACAGAATTTTATCCATTCTTTTAAGCTGTTGCATTTGGTTTTAAATACCTGAATAGAAAATGCTCTATTTTCGCAAAGAAGCCAAAGGTAATAGCTATTTTTAAACTGTAACTAAAATTTCTGATTTGTATACCATTGAAATTTAAACTGCAATGGTGCGTTAAACTAGTTCCCTATATTTCCTAGTTTTTCTTTTAATGACACTATCAGGCTGATCCTCAACTACAGCTCACATTACACTTTTTCATTTCAGTTTTGCACTGTTATGGAAAAGATGGCTAAGGATGCATGCCGGAAGCAGATGCTTTATTCCTGAAAGTCCTTGATCTGATTCTTGCAGATTACTCTCTCAGGACATTGTTTTTACATCATCTTTAGTCTTAGTGTATTTCCACATCTTGCCTTTTCCTTCTTTTAATTCTTCACTGTTTGGTCTGGAAAACTGTAATGACAACAACAAGATGCTTAGGCTATGTGTTGGGTGACATAGAAATGAAGAACATATGACCAGGAGCCCAAAGTGTAGTTCTTTAGTGCAAGGGAGCTTCACTATGGTTTGATCCAAGTTCCTGCCCTTTGTTGTTCTTTTGCTAGGTTGCCTTTATCCATCCAATCTCCTCAATCATGACTATACAGGGAGTAATTGGAGTACTGGGCTCCAGCATACAGAGCAGGTGACCTGTGTAGGCTTCACAAACCAGTTCTGCTACTCCATCTAGAAACTGGCTGGAGAAGGTTTTGTCCTTAAAAGCGTAGTGAAGATAGTTACAGTAGCCAAGCTGAAGAAAATGGGATATTTCCAAATGAACAAGAAACTTGCCATTTAAAAATGCCTTGCCTAGTGGGGCAATTTTATTTGTAATATAGAAGAACCAAGTTACTTTATTTGAATATATTTAATTTGTGATGGATATTTCTGAGAGTCAGACCAGACAGTATAGAAAGAAATGTTCCCTTTATGAATACTTGATAAACCATGGGTTACATCATTTTACAGCAGGTCAATGCAAGTTCTGAACTACTCTGCCTATAAAAGAGCTTTTAATTATGCTGGACCATAACCTACATAAATAGTACTGGGATTCTTTTTCTGTGGTAGAAGTTGAGGAGCAAAATACAAATTATGATTTTATATGATTTGCATTTACTTAGTGGTGTTTTATGTGTCATTAAACATGCATAAGACTAAATTAAAACTTTGCATTAAAGTATGTATTTCAAAACATCATAAAAGCATAGTAATTCAGTAATTAATGTGGTAGATAATGACAGCCTTTCCATTTCAAGCTCTCGATATACAAGAGTTCGTTGGTTTTGCAACTCCTTTCCATTGTACTTGTTTTAAGAAATTTATAGTCAAGGCATCAAGCTGAACAGAAACCAGGCTTTATTTCTTAGTCAGGATGCAGGTTAGTATTCCCAGTGCTTTGTAGCTGAAACAAAAGAAGCTTCACTGTAAAAGAAAATGCTTCTATTATGTACTTAATTAAAACACGTAGTTGTCATTTCAAGCTTTAACGAAGGCAGCATTCACAAACTTGGATGTTCATCCAGCTCATCAGAGCTTCAGTTTTTTCTCTCTGAAGTCCAAATTGGAATGAGCATCAGGGTGCTTAGTAAGGAAATACATCTTTGATACAGAAATCAATAACTTTCTAGTGTTTTTTAACATATATGACCATTTTATTTAGGATCTTGTTTACTGTAGATGTGCCAAATAATGTGTTAAGGGATGAAAAGCATTGGGAATTTATACTTCCCATAGCTAAGGAGCACTGCTGGACATTTTTATATCCTGAATTAAGAAAAAAAGGTTAATTGTTTTAAAACAAACATGGCCATAAAGATTACAGTTGATGTAAATAATTTTACGGGAATCATTAGAGATGTCAGACATTTCAGCAACATTGATAAATTATTAAATTTAATGTATACTGTAGATCATAGAAGCAAAGAGTGAAATGCTTGAGGGAGACATTCCCCTGCTACATTCATAAAATATACAGTGGCAAAGCAGCCGATGCTAGGCTTGGAAAGGTACCAGAGAGAGTAACTACAAGTTGTAGTTTATGGTTCTTTCTGTGGTACATGACAATAAACAAGGGGGAATTTAGACATATTTATAAAATAAAGGGGCATATAGGGTTGTGAAAGTGTGCAGCTATAACTTAAAACCTTGTGGATCGAAGCTTCCAGTAAAGCTCAATTTAGCTGACATTCCAGTGAGAGAGATTTTTGTTAGGGCATGCTATGATAGCCTGGGTTCTGTTTGTCCTTTGGGCTAGGGACAAACATTACACATAAACCGGTTTAAGTGATCAGAAACTGGTCTAAACCTGTAGTAGGACCTGTAGTAAGTTCAATGTACATAAACCAGTTTCAGAATGCCTGAAACTAGTTTAAGATGAACCTGGTTGAATGAATGTGTATCAGGCTTAACTGATTTGAGTCAAACCAGTTGATTTGGGTCAAACCAACCCCTTCCTGGTTTAAGTTCAGCCAGAGCCCCCAGCATCCCAGATGCTTTGCAGCCCTGGGCTGGGCTATGCTATTGCTCCAGAGAACAGAGCTGGCCCTGCCCCTCTTTTCCCTAGCCACAGCTGTGGCTGAGACTGCAGGCACGGCAGTGTCTGCCTGGCTTCCCTCTGCCCCATCCCCTCTCACCCCTCCCTCCCTTCTGTCTCCTACAGTGTGGACCCTAGGCATGTGGTATGCTAGCTAATGCTGAGAGGTGTGTATGCGTCTCCAAATTCACTGGGACAGGACAAAGGAAGACAGAACAGTGTCTGCTTAGGGCTTTCTAGATCTAATCAACAGGTCAGCTGGTAATGTCCTCCCATCCCTTCCCTGGGAAAAGCTGTTTAAGAGGGGCTTGAACTAATGAGAGGCTTTTGTTTTCTGGATGGGCTTATAACACAGTGTTTATCAGCCCCCTGATAAACAGTGGGGAGGGAACCATCAGAGGCCCAATAACAGTGTTATCACCCCCCTGCTGTCTGCCTCACCTGTTGGGTTTGCAGATGGTATGGAGAAGCAGGGAGAGGGAGATTGAAAAGCTCAGTATCATCAGTAGATGCATGCACTTCACACACCCCCTTTGCTGGCAACACTCCTGCCCCTTGAGTAGCAAGCAGGGAAAAGCCTGAGATGGTACAGGCAGGGTGGGGGCTTACACCCCTTCCTAATCAGAGTGTCCTGCCAGGCCTGAATTGCTGCAGCCATTTCTGGGAGTGGCTGCAACAATCAGCCGGTGCTTGCAGTTGGGGTGGGGGCCACTGGCACTCCCTCCTGCCCTCTCTGCCCATCGCCTAAGCTGCAAGCGTGGCCAGTCAGGGGGTTCACTGGCACTCTCATGGGGTGCACATGCAACCCCTATGTATCACCACTTCTGCAAAGAATGAATCAATTCAGGCTTACACATTTTGAATGTCTGTCCCTAGCCTTGATGGTTAACTCTTGAGAAACCACAAGGTGGCCGTTCTGCTTTGCCTACCATTCCAAAGCATCCTAGTTTCCCCCCAAAAAACAGTATTAATAAAACCTTCTTGGCCTTCCACACATCCTTTCCTCAAGTATTATGTCACTATTCCATCCCCACTGTATTTGTATGCATAAAGTTTCTGAAATATTTTGAAGTAACATTTAACTAATGTCTGATCTGCATTTGTGTAATGTCAATCTCTAAACAATTTATTTTGTTACTAGAGACTTCAATCAGGAGGATTCTAAGTTTCAGGAAAGTTCTTAAGTTTCATCAGCTGATTATAAAGAGAGTGGCATAAAAAGATATAAATGATAGCAATTCTCCTAAAATCAGAATCATTAGACATTCAGCAGGTCCTTTATCAAAAAGCTGTCAAAAAGCTGAACAAACACAGATGCCACAGAGCAGTTTAAGAGTTGTTGAATAAAAGAACACAGCTTCACTCTGCTCTAATCCTATTAGTACTGGCCTTTATCAAACAAGATTTTCTTTGCTTCAGAATTTAAGGGAGTAGATTATAGAAGACTGTTTCAGATTTTGTTTCCTCCTCTTCATTTTGTGACAAAAGAAAATTAAAGGTGAGGTTGAAAGTTTGTGAAAGACTTCAGATAGGCTTCTGTTGGGGAGCGGGGGAGGGGGCAGAATGTTAAAGTATGTTGCTGGTATCCAAAAACCAAACTGTACAAAGAAGGAAATTCAAGAGTAGTGATACTTAAATGGAATCCAAGTATGTGAAGGTATAAAAATATACAGTGTAATCAGTCATCTAAACAACTTTAATTTTTCTCATTGGTGATGCTATGTAATAATAACATAAAGCAACCAGCTATACTAGTTTCCTAAAGGTTGTATCCCAGCAGCCTAGGACTCCCTGAAATGAGGTTTCATTACAGATTTTGAATATCCTGCTATGTCAACTGAGATGATGCAGCAAATGTTGCCTGCTGCTATAGAAACATAATTATCCTGTCTTCAGGTCAGGAAGTAGCCTCTGTCCAACCCCTGGCCAGTTAATTAGCTCTTCCCCTTAGCAGATGTGAACAATGCTATATTGCTTAGTTGTGGTGTGGTGGCACATGGAAGGTTGCCTGTGCCTAATTGGCAGGTTAGCCCATCCATAGCGTCTCACTATAATGGGAACTAAATAACCAGAACTAAAAATAGTGTCTATATAGTGTCTCACTATATAACCAGAACTAAAAATGGTGTCAGTTACTCTGAATCTGAAGGTGCACAGCATGCTCCCTTTGATCACTTCAGCCACACCATTACATCAGGTAAATGTGTGCTGTCCTGCATTAGGATAACTAAATTAACTTCTATTGATTTTGTTTTTCCTTGCTACTCTTAGTAAGAATTGCAGGTACAGATTTCAATTGTTTTCTTTCAACTGGATGACCTTTTATTTTATGCAAAAATAAAAATAAAATTAGCAGAAAGTAGGGCAGGGTTGCACCTTAGAGAGTAACTGGTTCAGAGGGAGATTAACTTTTTATAGGAAATAGCCTACTTCATCAGATGCTATAAATGTCACCTATCCACCTGTGAATGCTCGTGCCTTCCTGATCAATTTAGTCTCTACAGGTATAGGCATATGTACATTTGGAGCTGGTTCAGAAGAGCACCAGCTGTTATGTTCTAATTGTTATGTATGGACAAGCAGAAAACAATACAAATGTAACAAAACCATTCCACTTTTAACAGCACCTGATCCAGTTTTAAAGATGGACCAATTTTGCTAAATTTGTATTATTCCCAGCTTGTCAACATGAAGAAAATAAAATATAATAGCTGCAGCTCCTTTGAAACAACTCCAAATGGACATATATATGTCCATATCCTAAGGTACACCCTGCCCTATACCTACCTGACTTCAAACTAAGAACACTAACCACATCTCTGCACAAAGAAGGGAAAGCAAATGCATTTGCCTGTCAGATGCTGTAAAATGCCTTCATATAATATTCCTTCCTTCAGTTTCTCTCTCAAATATTACACCTTACTAATAACTTATTTTCTTATTTGAGTAAATATGGTCATATTACTGATGTTGTTTGGTTGGATTTGGTTGTTGGGTGGGAAGAGAAATTATTGTTTATATTGTTAAGTGAAAACTTAGAAAAAGCAATGCTTTATTGCTTTTTGTCTCAGCTAAATACCCAAATAGATTTCCATATTAGGCCTCAGGAAAAAGTTGTAATAATCACTTTTTACCAAATCTGTTCATCATTTTTCATTATTATCAGATTATCCCATCTGATCAGACTCTCTGTTATTTTATACCTACAATAGCTTGGTAACAAACTTTCCTTTCTGGGTACAAACTGTGAACATTTGGGGTATGACCAAATATCTTTTCCCACTCCATCCAAATTTCTGTTCTGAGAACAGTTTTTACACCCATTTAGAAATGGACTAATTTGGTTTGAAATGACTTCTAGTATTTTTGTGAATTTAACAAAAATCTGTAATCATTCCTTAATAAATATTTCAAGTATAAAATTGTCCTGGATTCTGATGCACCAGAATACGGAGGCCATCAAAGACTGGATCACAGCACAGAATACTTTACTGAACAGTATCCACATAATTATCAACCTAATTCACTTTTGGTAAGTAAGATTTTTCTTTCTAGTGCAGTAAAAGCTCTGTTATCTAGCATCCATGGGGAATGGAGGGTGCCAGTTAATCAAATATGACAATTATCTGAGAGTTATACTTAGCCATAGTTGCAGGATGGGTGAGATATTCAGCAGTGAAGTCGTGATGCAGCCCAAGCACAACGCGATCACAATGGCGGATGTTTACAAATGAAACTTGCCGCTAACAACACCTCTCAGCAGCATCTTGAAGCTTCCATAAACAACAGATCTATGAGAAGCGCACAGCAAGATGTATTGCCATCTATGACAGATGCCAGTTAATAGAGCATTCCAGATAGTAAAGTGCTGGATAACACAACTTTTACTGTAGATAACTAACTTTTAAAGTCATATAACATTCAAAGTAATTTTGAAGTATTTGTCATTGGCTGAAAAGAACTCTAGATATGTTTCAGTATGTACTTGGAATGTTTTTCAAAAATGCCCTTTGCATGAAGACACCAACTGAAATTAAAGGTTATTGGTGATGATCTGATTGGTTTTATGACTTGAATGCAAATATTTTTTTTTTTACATTTTTAACTTGCAAGCACCGTCATAAGACAAACTTATGATGCTATAAAGATTATTTGCAGAGAAACATGCATGAAACCATTTTATCATGCATTTGACTTGTGCCACAATTAATATTATCATTCATTTGCTTCATTTTCATTTTCTTAATAACCTGCATGTTTGTGTTAACACTGTAGAAGCTACTGTGTACACATAGTTTCATCCTTCCCCTCATTTTTTCCGAGCAAATCCATAAACACTGGAATATAGAAAATTATGTATTTACAAGAAGTTTCTCTCTCCTTATCTTGCAAAGACATTTGGGAAGTATATCACCATGCCTCTGTTCTTTTATTTACATCTATGTATACACATATGTGTATTACAGGTGGATTAATCTACTAATGATATTATAATATACATAATATATAATGTATAATTTATTAATATAGATTCACTCTTAAGTATCATGTATGTAGTGATTTGGTCTAAGCCAGATTTGTAGTTGAAAACTGTTTACATCACCAAAAATACCAACAGAGCTGGCATTCTTGCATGTAGACTTCACATAAGCTAAGATTTGAAAATTATACAGACGTTTTTTACTTTCTGCTTCCAAAGTGAGCCAAGTGGGTCAGTACTGAACTGTGTGGGTTTATCTGAGTGAGAAAGTTTGTACCATATCTATATACAATAGGTTATATTTTACTATTACTATGTAGTAGGCTACAGTGCATCACTGAGAGTGACAGCAATGTTTCTGCTTGTGCCATATGCCTTCCACAGTTAAATGGGAGGACTTCAGTCCCCAGAGTCATCTCTTGGGACCTTACTTAAACAAAAAAAATTGATTTTATACATTGATGAGAGTGAGGAGATTTTGTATATTTTTTCAGGCTATCAACATTATTAAAGTACATTTCATTACAGAAAAAGAAGATGACTTTCTAGGGACCTTGCACCAGCTTTTTTTCTTTTTTTTTTTTTTTAAATATCTAAGCATCCCAGGGTTTTTATGGTGCAGGTAAGTATTTACACTCATTTTACAGATAGGGGAAAGTGAAGATTGAGATGGCCTCCCTCAAGGTCCAATAGTGTTCCGGAAATCCTAGCTTCATCCTAGTCCAATCTACTATCTTGGTGAAAATTAACGTTCTGCTGCTTTACTACTAAAATAACAATTGTGAGTCTTGTTAATCTCAACTTGGAATTTAACTACTACATGCAGATGACAAATACAGCAAATTGAAAAAAAAAAGCTTAATGTAACATACAAAGGTGAAATCTGGTATGAGCATGTGGAAGATAAAGCATGTGACATGCCAATAAGCAAAACGGCTAATATATTCTTACAGCACAAGCTCTGGCATGGCAATGGCACTTCTGTGTCAATAGAAAACCAGAGAGTGTGGGTCACATTGCTTTCTTGTATCTCCCAGAGAGCCAATTCACAGACCAGCTTTGATGGCAAGCCCAGAAGATGCTTTCTAAACCACCTACAGGTAAAGTGGCACCAGTAACCATGGTGGGGTAAATGATGCTAAAAATGATGAGACAAAATGTTAGCACCTTCCATAACTATTTTACGGTGAAGCCTTTACAAATACCAGTTAAGATCCCAATTTTAGTTAATCATTTCTCTTTGTTTGAGGACTATTAAATATTACTTGAGATTTTTCAAATCTAACTAGATAATTTGACCTTACAGCTTCCATTAAAACTAATCAAAGTTGTGTAGCTAAATCTCTTTTAGCCAGCATTTAAAGTTGAAACATTTTTTTTAAATAATATTAAATTAGCTTGTCCTTTTGAACTAAAATTTCCTTATTTTAAAAATCTGAATTATTCTCAGTTATAAGAAATCGTTTTATTATGATATGCACTCATTAAGTAAAGTTACATCCAGAAGCTTTAAAAAGCCTAAAATCCTATCTGCCAAAGGTGCTCAGAACCCTATACAAAAGAATAAAATCATATACAAAATCATATGTAGTAATAACCATGCAAGATTACACAAATATGGGTATCTAATTTAAAATGGGAAATAATGTGGACTATGTCACTCTAAAGAAAGTAATTTTATTATGAAAAATGACATCTACAACATAAGGCCTATTAGATACATTGAGAAGTTAGATTTATATGGGCCTAACTAGGGTTAAGTTAATCTAAGTGCCAATTTGTACTGATGTTCAGGGAGGTTAAATTAGGCCAGCCATTTTTCACCCAATCTAAATTACTTCACCTGAGAAGGTGTACTAAGTTAGATGAGGAGTGGGTTAGCCTAATCTACCGAATATCTGCAGTCCCAGGGCTGGAAAAGCCCAGTTTTTTGTCCCAGCCTGGGGCTGCATTCTTCCTACCCCTCCAGCCCCAACCAAACCATTTTAGCCCCCCAACTCCCCACCACTAGATGGACAGCTTCCACCCTCTCCTCCACCCCTGCCCAACCAGCTTCCCTGTGAACAAGTTAGTCACTGCTCTGATCCTGCCTGCCCCTTTCTTCACCAGGTTACTGAGATGGGGTTTCTGGCATAACTCCTAGCACTATCAAATGTGTACACAAGCTGCTCCCGATCTACTATCACATGGGTTAAACAAAGCTGCCTGATCATAAATCAGGTGTGGTAAAAGTTTGCATGTACCCTTAGAGTTAGAGTATAACTTTGGTCATCAGCAGAATACAAGCAAGTTGATGATATGTGAGCACAGGTAGCTGTTTGTGATAACTGTAAAGGCTAGGTTTCAAAACCATTGAGAACTCATTTATAAAACCTTATCTAACCTTGATTATAGCTTGCTAATTTTGCCTTTTTGCTACTCATCCCTATTTCTGGCTGATTGGTAAATAAATTAAACATAATTCTAGAATGTAACCGTATGTAACTTCCCATTGTTTAAGTGTTTGCCATGATGTAAACTGGCCTACTAGTATTTTTATTTTCTATTACGTGGTTGCTAATCTTTGACAGTACCTTATCCCGTGACTTCTTCCCTAATGGACTAATTTCAAAGGTGTTATAAATCTGTTTGTGTGTTTCACCCATTTGTTTTAAAATGGTCTGGTCAAGGGGAATGGAGATGTAATTAAAGTTCCTGCTAGTTCAAATTAGTTGTATTTCCAGTTATGTTAAATATACCTGATATTCCTTTACTTGCAAAGGAGACATGGAACTTATCAGCTGGTAATGCATGTATGGGTGACTTTGGCATTTCAAAAGAAACAAAAATAGAACATTAATGGGAAAGGTATTTTAAAACAATGTCTATCATTAGTTTGGTTACTCAAATTAATTGCAGTCAGGAAATGGGACTTTTAATGGAAGCTGATTTATAAAATGGAATAAGAGAACAGTAAATCCTTTGACTGTTTAAGGCTTTCCTTAGCAATCTTCCTGCATACAAGAGAATATTGGACCTTACATTACAAAACAAGTTCTATATTTCACCATGTACTTCTGTTAACAGCTCTTCCCTACTTCAGAGCATCAACAGTGGCCACTAAGCTATTGTACGTGGTAGTTACCTAATATCACTATAGAAGCTTATATAGATTTCTAAATGTAGATATTTTGCCAGCATTTTTGTCCAGAGTAATGTAATGGGCTGTAGTCTATGTTCAGTAAATTATCTACAGGAGTACTGACCCTTCTGATAAGTAGTTGGCAAAATAATTCTTTAAAATTAATAAAAGAATATAATTATGTCACTAAAACTTGAGCTCATTTTCTTAAGTTGTGCCAAAAATATCTTGAAACAAATACTTTGAAAGGAACTAGTCAATTTCTTTTATGCAATGACCCAGATACATTAAAGCATCCTATACCAGCTTATTTAAGGTATCTGACTATGTTTTATTTAAATAAAACTGAATGTGAATTGCTGTTAAGAAAATCCTTATTGATGCTTTTACCTTGTTTCCAGACTTATAATACTCAATATTAGCATGCATTTTTCTGCACCCTAGAGACAATTGATAGACAAAAGCACTCTTGTGGCCTGAAATGTGCTTGGAGATCCTAAGCTTTGAATATAGTGATTTGAATAACTTCCATGAGAAGGATTTGTGTATTGACTTTTAAGGGTCTGATGTAGGCTTTAACTGACTGTTTCTCCCCCTTTCCACCCCCTGCGCATAAAGATTATGCTGAAGAAGCTTTGTAGTTAGAAAATTAACTGATTTAAAGGGGAATGGGATAAATCTTTAATAACAGCAAGCTGTTTTGATATTTTACCTCCTGTTGTGTACCTGATTATTGAGGCTTTCTAAATTTTATTCACTCTTGTACATAGATTATTTGACTTCTGAAGGAAAGAAAAACAGTGTAGAATGACTTTGAAAACAGTGTGCTTGCCATGCTTTCCAAAAATTCACAATTTTAAATAAATAACACTGAAGAATAATCAAGCAATTTGGGTTTAAGAGTTATTGGTTGTAGCTGTGCTGGTCTAAGGACATGGGCAGAAAAGGTTCTTTGGGCTGATGCGATATCTTGTATTGGACCAAATAAATCGTTGGGAAAATTGTTCTTTGCAAGCTTTTTGGCACAAACACCCTTCTTCAGGCATAAGGAGAGTTTGTTGGTGTTTATACAATACTTGGAAGTTACTTTACCTAAATGAACTGAGACAATTCTGAAAAGTGAGTTTCTGCACATTCATTTATTATATCATTTATAGCTGTAAATTATGGAACAAATGGGAAACAAACTTCATTTTTCTCCCATTTTAGTAAGCAACCATAAATCATGTTGTATGTGTAAAAGATTTAGTCAGGTGCCTGATTAATCTGATTGACCTTCAACATGTATGTCTAGGCAAAAGTATGGAGGAGTGGGGGCTGCCCAGGGCCTACCATCCCCCCTTCTTAAACCACTGAGACAGAGTGCAAAAGCCAAACTGAGTTCAGAAGTTCAGTGCCTCAATGGTTATAGCTTCTGCCAGAGAGCAGAAAATAAGAATTGCTGTTGACTGCCTAATGCCTAGCAAGGGCATGTTTCTGTCAGGGTAATGTCCCCTTAGCCTTTCTCCAACCAAGGCAGTGGGGGCTAAGGTTTTGAAGTGCCTGTACTTGCCTTACTCTGGAGATTGAAACATTGTGATATTTTATAGGAGCTACCCTGCCATGAGTAGCTCCACCATGTTGCCACCAGTTAGTTTATAGTTATACCCAGGACCATCTGCCATTTACTATCTTACAAAATGTTACTTAAAATATATTTGAGATTACAAAAAAAAAAATCATGTGCATAAATAAAACTTATTCAGCTCTTCAATCACTGATGGTTAATTCTGTTTTCAGTACAGTGTCAGTGCCAGCTAAGAGTAGTATAGATGTATGGTCCTCTCCATCTAGTCATGGTGGAGAGGCTCGTGTGTTCCAATGACCCTCAGAGCCATGTCATCTGGAGGCTTATACTTCTGGTAAGGTCTCCCCTGATGAACAGATCTGAGGCAAGGTCCCAGACTAAGCATGGTCCAAACTACTGAAGACCCCAATGGCAGAACAGGCATACTTGAGGTGAGAGCCTGTGATCATACCAATGTTGATAACACTTGAGTCCAGATGACTGCTGAATGGATCACCATTTAGTCAGATCAATCAGGGACATGCAGCTTGCGCCACGACACTGTAAACAATTGAAAGGAATGCGGAAGGGATTTAACATCAAGGCACTCCAAGACCAAGCTAGATACAAGGCTCTTCAGCAATGCCTTATTGAGAGGCTGCCTGACCTACCTGACAACATCAAGGACATCCAGGAACATAGGAAGGAACTTAAGAACATTATTCACAAGTCATGCACCTAATCAATTGGATATGCCTCTTACTGTCACCAAATTGGGTTGACAAGAGTAATGAGGAAATCCTAGCACTTATCCATCAGAAGAGAATTGCATTCTGAAGTTGGCAAAATTAACCCTCCAGTATGACCACCACACAGTCCTTTGCAGTCGATCAGAGACAGACCCATGTACCATCTGTAATGGTGTCAAGTGGGACTGTGTCATCACCCCAACCCTTTTCTCCATTTATCTTGCTGTGATTTTGATTCTCATCTGTGACCGCCTTCCTCCTGAAATTGGGGTTGAGTATGAAGTAGATGGTCAGATTTTCAAGCCATGGTGCCTCCACAGTAAAATCAAAGTTACCAAGACTGGCATCACCTACCTTCAGTACACTGATCTTCACATACACTGAGACCAATCCACAGTCCACCCTTGACCTTTTTTCAGGTGTCTATCATAGCCTGGGACTTTTTTTCAATATTGGGAAGACCAAGGTGCTTCATCAGCCAGGCCCAGCACAAGCTACCCTTCCTCCCCCCACAAATAGCCATTGATGGAGGACCCCTGGAGAACATCAAGCATTTCCCATACCTTAGCAGCCACCTCTCCCAGTTAGTCAGTCTTGATGTAGAAATCAAACATACAATTCACTGTGCCAGCATATCGTTTGGAAAGTTTATCTGCCGTGTCTTTGTTGACCAAAACTGGCAAATGGAAACTAAGATCTTGGTCTACAATGCAGTGGTTATCCCCATACTCCTACAGGTGTAAGATGTGGGTGACATATAGTTTCATAGATGTTAAGGGATTCAGGCCAGTGTTTGATTAGCTCTGTCAACTATGGCATTGCATTGGTGGTTGATGTTCATTTTGTTGTCTATCACGACACCCAGGTCTCATTCAGTTGTGGTGCTGGCAAGTGTAGCACTGCTGAGCCTGTAAGTGTGTTGTAGATTATTTCTCCCCAGATGGAGCGCTTAACCTGATGTTGTTTGATATGGAGAAATGTAGATATTGAAGCCATCTTAAGTACCTAGAATGGTTCCACCAGCGTTGCCTCAGAAAGATCCTTCCCATTAGATGGGAAGACCAGAGCCAGCATCCTCTCTGCAGCTAATATAAGCAACATTGAGGCAAAGATCATGAAATATCAACTCTGCTGGGCTGGCTATTGTGTGCGGTTGGCTAACACTCGTCTCCCACAGCCAGTCCTCTTCTCTCAACTCAGTCATGGTAAGTGGACGCACAGACAACAGAGGAAGTACTACAAGGACACCCTGAAAGCATATCTTAAGAAAGGCAGCATCAAGCTTACAACCTGGGAACTCTGTGCTGGCTGGTAACAGGTCTCAATGGTGCTGCACCATACATCAGACTACAGTCCACTTCAGAGAGAACCATCTTGCTCAGGAAGTCGAGAAACAGCAGAGAAGGAAACAAAGCATGCAACATCATGACCAATAGCTCCCCCACCTTCCCCTCCCTCCCAAGGTACCACCTATCAAGGCTGTGGAAAAACTTGCAGAGAATGGATTGCACTCTTCAGTCATCTTTAAACAGACCGATAATGTTAATATTGGTGCACCCCTACACAATACTCTTTAGGGCTCCATGTGCTAATTAGCTCCCCCATGCGTGACTGGAGGCAGGTGTTCTTGTCATGAGTATTTGTATCCTCCAAAAATGTATATGCAGATGAGGTGCAAGGCAACCTGGTCTGGCCTCACCTCATTAAGGGCAGAACCACACATATGCAACAGGCTGAGAAGGGGCAAAAGGGATCTGAGTAAACTGTTTGGGGCCCTGTTTGGTGATGTTTGCCAGACATTTTAAGGCTGCTGAAAAAATAGAAATCATAGGTTATGAGAAAGAAAGGGTGCCTGTACTGTTTTTGGCAGTTTAATGATAGACATCATATTTAATGGGGTTTCCTTGTCTGTAAATGTAAGACAAGGAGCTTTTCCCCCTCATCTTGTACTAGACAAATACAATACCAGTAATGGCAGCTTTTCCTGAGGCTATTTACATGAATGGATCCACTCTACCTACAGAAATACAAATATGCTGGTAGACATCAGAATAATGATAATAGATATTAATGTAACATAAAATATGTTCTTATTCAGAAGTCCCAGACTAGATTGAAATAGAAACTTTTTATGTTTTTAAAATATATGATAAAAATATCCCTTCCCCAAAATGTTTAGTCTCAAAAGGTGAGTAATACAGAAATCTTGGACAAGATTGGGCAAAAATTGCAATTTTTATCTATTTGATTATAATCTATATATCTGGTATCTCCATTTTCTCTGTAATCCCCAAGGTGGATACAACTCGTGAAATTTAATCTTTTATAGATTTAATGATGCAAAGTTCAAAGATCACATTTTCTCATAGCCCTGTCATAGGCTCACTGTTCCTCAGTGTAACTCTACCTCACAGTGTCATCTTTTATTATTAGTTCCTATCTCCCTAGAAGAGGGAGGAGAAGGGTTAGGGTTATCCCATATTGTGAACATGGCAGGTTTGGAAAGTTCCACCCTGTCTGCTATAATGAACATACTCTTTAACCTGCTCTCCACCCAGTGCTCACCCAGGTTTAAGCAGTGTCCAGATACACTCTCTCTAGTTTTTTCACCTCTTTGGAGACAACATCTCTTTTAAAAGACCACAGCATTACAAAGAGTTGTGCTTTTGAAAGAAAACTGTATCATTCTAGCATGCTCTTTAAGTGCATTGTTTTTTGTGGTGATCTCTCCCTGTCTGGTGCAAAGGGCAGGCTTTTTCTAAAATCAGTTAGTGACATGTTCCCCAGCTTCTCTTTTTCAATGACAATTTTCTCTACTTCAGCCCATGGCTATCAGAGGGTCATTGAGGGTGAAAACAGATGTTGCCTTTGTGCCTCCATAAAAATTGTTATGGTGGCACAAAAGCCAAGCAAACAGATGGCCATGCTCCTTGCTGTATCATAAATGCCCCAGATTTGTGGCCATGACAAAGATGATATTAATTGTGTTGCTATTTAGTGGTGAATGTTTATTCACTTTCTAAGGAGACAGTCCAGCTAGCCTTGAGCTGCTCACGCTTTCCAACTACCCAGTCAGGTGCTCTGGGGGACTGAGGGTGGCCTGATCCTGCACAAGAATTCCTAGGGTGCTCAGCTTTGGGCCCCTTAAGCCCTAGAAACACCTTCCCAATAGGTGCTGTGCAAAGCTTTGGCAGCTGATTTGATTCAGAGGAGATTGGCCCAATTCGGCAACCAAATCTCCAAATTCAAATCGATTCGGGAGACCTAGTAAGAGGTTTGAATCAATTTGGGAGCCTCTGAATCAATTCAGAGAAGATTCATAAAGACTTGGAGATTTGGAAGGCAGACATGCAGGAAACAGAGACTGAGAAGAGGGGAGTGGAGGCGGGGGTGGGGGGGAAGACTGCTCTGATAATATTTGTAGCTGGCCAGTGACTGTGATCTTTCCCTGAGTTCCCTTCCAATCACAATGCTCTGGCCGGTGGACATAGAAACAACATATAAGGCTGTGTCTGAAGTGATCTGTGCCTTTTGTGAGCTGTCTCCTGGACCAGCGGTGTCTGAAAGGCTCTGGCCTGCTATTTAGTCTCTTGGTAGCTGGTCTCTCTCTTATTCTGTGTTTTCCTGGACAGTGTGTCATCACTGTGCACTGAAGGAAAGCACAGCATATATT
>NW_017728906.1:18364203-18372419 GCF_001723895.1 Crocodylus porosus
CCTACCACCCAGATTTCCCCTCCTACAGAGAGATGCCCTGAGGCACACATCTGTAAGTGGGGAAAGCCAGGATTTCACACTTGCCAAGACTTGCCCCAAGTTCCCCAGGCTGTTCCTCTGCAAGTATAGACCCTGGCTTTCCTGCCCTTAGAGAGCTATTCACAGGATCTCTGGGGGGTGCAGCTCTAAGCATGGAAACCCTGACTTTCCCACTTGTAGACATGTGCCCCAAGATTTTCCAGGGTGCATCTGTGTGAAAAGTGAAAGCCAGGCAGACACTGTTTAAGCTTGAAGGGCCTGACTCTGCACAGGAATTTCCGGGATGCACAGCATTGACCTTCAAACCCCAGGAGAACATCACCTGTGAACATCACATGCGGCATCTTGTGTTTTGCCCAGTGAAACATCAGCTGTTCCAGGACACATCCTGGAACAGCTAATCCACTTCATTTGGTGTGTTGTCTATTTCTAGCCTAAGTCAAATGGATCAGCTGGCAGCTCATGTTGTCTCATCAGGGTTAAGGTATTCAAGGTTCAAGGCTCTGTTTCAGTTTCCCAGATACCATCTGTTTTCTGCCACAAAATAGAAAGTGTAACCATCTATCATTACACATGTAAATAGCATTTCTGAAATCAAATGGAATTTATCATTAGATGTAGACATATTCTCCAAACTCTCACAATGGCATTTCAAGCATTCAGCACTAACCAATTTTAAAGAGTGATAAGAATTAGCTTTTTTAAAGTTGAGCCCAAATGAATTTAAAAAAAATACTAAAATGCAGAGCAAGTATAAAAATATCTGAATAGAAATGTAAGCTATATTAGTTACAGTCTTTGGAGATAATAATGGCAAATGACAACAGAAACATGCATAGCAGTAGTATCTATTTCTGTTACTTTGGGTTTTAGTTAATATTAGATCCTATTGCACACACATTCCTAATATACTAGAAGGCATGGAGTCTTTCTTAATGGATATTTCTCATATGAATTGTAAGAAGGCTCTGAATTAAAAAAAAAAAATCTCTGGAATTGTCCACTTATATGAAGCACAGACTGTATAGTGAAACCTAATTCAAAATGAGATTTATTTAAGCTACAGTTACTGTCAAGTATTAAGACATGTTTTCACGTGACTAGATGTAGACTATCCTGTGTGGAGTTAAAACTGAGTAGATTAAAAATATATTGTATATATAATGGAATGTGTTCATATGAGTATAATGTAGATGATTCCTATCAATAATGAATTTTAAGGGCCTTATATCATGCTACCCAGAGGAAAGTATACTCACCCTCAGGCAAAATACGAGTTAGCATTCCATTTCTTGCAAAATTCTATTAAAAACTCAGCTGAATTATAGACAGCTGAATTCTACAGCTGGTGGGACTGTAGAAAAGCGCAAGAAAAGAAGCAAGTATAGCAACAAATCAAGAAACCAAAATGTTTATATATACACTTGTGCAAGTTGCTCTGACTTTTCATAATTTAAGTCTCTGACTATTAATGTATCAAAATGAGTTGAACCCTGATTCTGACTTGGCAAAACTGCAGTGGGCTCAAGAATTTGTGTTTGTTTCAAAACTGACCATTTGCAAGAGGTGAGGTTAAATGAAAACTAGTTGGTTGAAAGCATGGCCCTCTTTCAAAACTCTCATCTACTCAGGTACTTATTGGCCCCCGTTGCAGCACCTGAGCTAAATTTTAAGACACAATAGGTGATGGAACTAACATTTGTCACTTGAAGGTATTCGCTCATTTTCTCTGCAAAGGAAGGTCTTGTGAGGTTTTTCAAATTATTTGTGTCTGCTGTTTCAAAAGAAAAATAAAATGAGAATGGATGCCTTTTGTACTGATCAATGGGAAATCTTCCATAGAGCTACTAATGTTATTTTATCACATCCTAGGCAAAGCAAAGGTCTTTCATTAACATTGAATTGAGTGAGGTTTAAGATGGTTCTTGTATGTGCTAGCTTTTGTTCCATACCCAAAAATTCCCATCACATGCAAAGATGACCTTAAATCCTGCCATTGATAGCTCCATTTATTCAAAGAATAGTGTTTTCAACTATGGCATTCTTCATGGAGTTTGATCTTTCTCACATATGAGCTTAGGACTATTGATCATCTTGAAGAGGAGGACAGATCTGAAATTCAACTTTTATATTCTATTCCATAGACTATTATATATTTTATTATCTCATAGATTCTAAGGGATGCCAATGCAGAGAATAGTAGAGAGGAGATTTTATATTCTCAAGATGAACTATGTAGCTGAAATGTGTTACTGCGTTCTCTGTAAGTTGGATTTTCCTAAGGAATGATAGCTTCATACCCAAATATTGCATTTTCAGTAGTTGCTCTAGGAACAGATAAAGAATGTCTGAAAATAAGTAACGAATTGCCTGGATGCATTACAATCATCTGGTCAATTAGAAAAGGTAGAAATTATTATTATTATTATTATTATTATTATTATAATACTCCTAGAAGGTCCAACGTAAAATGTTAGTGTCAGCAAGGAATTTAGGAGCCCTTACAAACTGCAGACAAAATTGAACAGTTACAAGAACATCTTCAACCAAAGAAGACTGCACTGTGAGAGCAAGCTGCTCAAAGCTTTTCTCTCTGTCAGCTGGCATGGTCTCTGTCTTAGCTGAGTATAACTTCAGCCAGCTGTTCTTCATCTTTGTGCTCATTTCCTCTAAGCACAGGACTTGCTTGGGGAACAGATAAAATGTTGCATTTAATGAAAACTGATGAGTTGTTGAATAGAACTACAGGGAATGGACTCACAGGCAGGAATGACTCATTTTAATGCATTTTCCTTAACTTGGCAACTTATTTTGGTTGGTATCGCAATACCAGAAGTCACCCTTTGTTGCATGTTGCAAAGTCCAAAAAGCTGAGAATGATGGGTGGAAAGCAGACATTCAACAACATGAGATCCAGTTGCAGAACCATTAATAATGTTTCCTTGTATGTCGGGCAGAATTGAGATTGTGCTGGGTCAAGCTTCTGCTTAATGAAAGTATATATGGCTTTGGTTGGATTCTTTGAGCTGACTTGAAATTGAAAGGCATACTTAGTGCTAACAAGGGGTCAGAGAGCATTGTGTCAATATTTGCATACGCTACCGTTCTAATCATTGTCTTAAAAGAGATGCAACTGTTTCAATTTTGAAAAAGGGGAAGATGCCTCCACTGAAGGAGTATTTTCCTTAAAAAAGAAATTAGGCTAATAAATATGTGTTTCCTGGGAAGGTTTTCAGATGGTTATTACCATGCTTTTTTCTGTAGATTGAATCACATTCTATTTTCTGCTGCCAAAGTACCATAAAGTGATTGTAAAACATTCTAAAAGGGTACCTCTGGTATAAGGAAATGCTTCAGTAGTGTACAAATAGTTGTATACCACTGTCCCCTCTACCTAGCATTGAACCATCTTGGACAGGGCCATACAGGAACAGAACAAGAATCTAACAACCCACTAGTCACAATAAGCAAAATGGCCCCCAAGCAAATCCTGAAGTTGAAGTTTAGATATGCCAGTGTTTTCCCTAATTCATGCCAGACAGCAGTTCATACTGTGTTAGGGTAATGTTGGCAGATCTTTCTTTCCCCACCCCCACCAACAACAACAACCCTGAATACAATATGCACAGAACTAGATGCTAGATACCCACTGATATTAGCAAGAATACAGGCCCATAATTTTGACTTCAGTTTTCCAAATTTTCCCATATATTTTCTTCTGCTAGTCAGTTTTTGGTGGCTTTGACTGGAAAATACTGTAACACCTTCTGAAAGAACACAAAGATTTCTTGACAATCAACAGTCATTACTGTATTTCGAGGCTTCTCTGTTTTAATGGCTTGTACCTGGTTGGGCTCACTGGGAATTTTGCAAGCTGATAAATACTTAATTCAGAAGCTGATTGCTTTGAGAGCAGTCTGACTGAAAACTTTAAATACATACCTTCCAGAGAATCTTTGTGTTTGATTGGGAAGGTGCACTGTGCTTGCTTTGGACAAAGTGAGGAGATGTAATATCTGTCAAGTGCTATAGGGCTAAATTTAAAATTTGGTTCGGATTGGTAGACGTGTATGGTAGATATTGTTTTATTTCTTAATATTTTATTAAACTTCTTATCATTCTTTCTGGGAGACTTAGTATAGTATGTGAACTGTATGAACTGTTTCTTATACAGGTGACAGATGGAAACATCATATTTGGTATTAAACAGATTGAACACAGAGGCCAAATAATTGAATAATGGACCAAAGATTGTTCTTTTCAGTGAGGAGTGAATCATATGGACAGAGTCTAGTTAGGTATACAGAGATGCATTGAGCTGTATATCTTCTGATAAATGGAAGTTGTGGTTCTAAACACTTTAAATGCGGCATGTCTTGTAAACTCTAAACTGGTGTCTTAAAGATTTTATTAAACATTCCGGTTGGTGTGGAAATTAAGTGGTGTGCTTGGTAGCCAGATCCTTAGCAGATTCAAAGTGACAGCAGTCCAGTGGAAGTCAGTAGAAGTACGATGGCTGATTCTGGCTGTGGCCTAAAATATTTCTAATGGGATCCATCTGAATAATCATTTTATGCCATTCATCAGACTTTTTGTGGTGGTGGTTGTTATTGCGGAGGAAGGGGAGGAATGGGAAATTATTTCCCTCCCATTAAATCCACAGTCATGAATTCAAAAACATAATCAACAAAACAATCTTTCAAACCCTGCCTTTATCCATAGACTGGGAGTCAGTTGACTCTAAGCAACTTTATTTAGCTGAGCAGATTTGTAGGAGTTTTTTATCACTGAAACCTTAGGGGAAATCATTATGTTCACTAGTGGGAGCTGAGATGCATTGGACATGCTGCAGTCTGGTTCGATGGAGATCGGCTGTTCTTTTCCTTTTTTCTTCTTTTCCAAAGCTGTTTGCTCTACACCTTTTATTCCAGTTGCAGACTATGAAAGATGTTCATGCTGTCAGACTCTAACTTGGAGATAACCTGGCTGAAAATAGTAGAAAATTAGGCATTTATAAGGCAGGAAGAATGTCTAATGAGGAAATTATCAAAATGAAGCCAATAATCTCCAGTCCTATGTTACCTTTTAAAATTGCATTTTTATTAAGAGTTTTAGCATACTTGATTGACTGTGCTCGGCTATATATACAGCATCACATATCAAGTAATTGGTAAGCAGTGTGTAGAAGAGTGATCATGTTCTCAGATTGTGAATTTAATCTGTGCTTGGAAGAAATGTCATGTAAAATACATTGTCACAAATTTGGGAAATCTTTTCAAATAAGAAGACTTGTCTGCTATTATAGGGTCAAAAGGTTAAACAGTAATGATGCCTTAATGAAAGCTAATCTGAATTTACTGATGATTAATTTGAATCTATTTTGAGTGTAACCATTGGAGAGAAGAGAAAGGGAGGGTTGTTTTGTTTTTGATCAGATGCTGAAGCTCTACAGATGTCAGACAGAATAAAAAATACATTATTATGTCACATTGCTTGTATTTACCTGCATAAAATGACGACATAGACCTTAGGGCAGCTTTAATTCACAACACAATAGTGCTAAAATGCTGTGATAAGAGTTTGTCATTTATCACTGTATAGCCTATCGACCTAGATAGCCTCAAATTTCTTAAACTGGCAATTGTAAATCATATGGAGCCCTCTTGTGGTCGTTACGTACATATTTATCATCATAGAAGTTTAAGGGACAGCGGAAAACCTGTGATGAATGTGCAGTTTGGGTTACTTTGTATGATGCAGCATAGAGGGCAATCGATAATTCTACCTTTAAATATAAGTCATCATCAGCAACACATTTTATCAAGTTTTAAAGACTCAATGATACACATTTTTACATAGTGATTTATTGAGTCCTACTGAAAAAGCATATCAGGTGCAATTGATATTATATTAAACTATTTTTGTTCTTATTCTTTTATTAGGTGTACATTCCAAGCAGAGTGGCTATTGTACTTCAGAACCTGGATATACCAAACTAAGGATCTCCATGGGCATCACTACAGAAGCAAGATGTTTAAAATAATGTAGTGACTACACTGTGCTGCTCAAACACTGAATATCTCAGAAATTTGTACAATGGATGCTTTGTGGAATTAAATATAGTATTATTAAAGTGATACAAATGTAGGATTAATATTTACATATCATTACAGAGCTCTCAAGTACTAAAAGCTATTTTAAGGAGACTGTATGCAAAAGACAGAAAAAATCATCTTCGTAGTTCTGATACTACAGAATTACAGTTTAAAGCATTCTAGAGCAGCTGGCATTCTCAATTGAGCTGTCATTAATGGTGTTTTTTTCAGGAATAATGTTTTATCATGTGTATTACTGCTCTGATTTCAGCAATTTCTTTTAATCCTTCGTCATTTTGTTATTGAATTCGGATATTCATTATACACCACAATCTCTTGTAAGGACAAAGAGTAAACAATATGTTAAAATACAGCTTCAGCTTGGAGAAAATGCAGCCATAAATGTTTGAGACACCCCATGTTGTGGTGTCCATTCCGCAGGCATTACAGGTATCACTTTTTTTTTTTTCAGTCAAACCACTGATGAGAACAATCCAGTGAAAATAGCATACATTGCCATTTTTATTTAATGGAAATTTCACAATGAGGTCTTTGGAGACAGGCTGAGACTACAGTGACCTGAGTTCTGTTTATAGCTCCACCAGTAATCTGTTGCATGGTTTGGCAAGTCGCTTCACCTCTGTGCTTCCATCTTTGCATCTGAATAATGGGAATATTGCCAACTCTTATAAACCATTTTAAGATCTACAAATGAAAAGCCCTGTGTAGAAACTTAGTAGTAGTCATAGTGTGTGTACACACGCGTGCGCGCGCGCGCACACACACACACACACACACACACACACACACACGAGAGAGAGAAAGAAAAAACAGCTTTTCTTTACATATATTTGCATAAACCTGAAGATTCCATAACCACTAATTTTACTGTTTCCAAAAGCTGCCATTGAACTTCAAGCACTTCTACTGTTGATGTTGCACTTTTTATCATTTAAAATTCTGTTTACCATGAAGAAACAGTATCAGCAATACATATGTATATGGGTGTTTATATGCTGGTAATCAAACTAAGCTTTTTGATAAATTCAAGCCAGCTAATTTGGTGTGCAGGCTAAAAGTGTTCAGGTGGCTCCTTGAATGTCATTTTTTTTGTAAAGAATAAGGTTCTTTATATTTGAAAACTGTAACTACATATTATTCTGAAAAGGTGACAAAGAATTAGACACCTTATTTTGCAATACTAATTTAAAAACATACTAGCTATGAATTTGCACTGGCTCTAAAATGTGGTTTTATTTAGCTTTACAATTGATTCTAAATTACAGTTCTGTTTTCTAACTTAATATTCATAAGGAAAAATGTCCATGACAGGTTGTTTTTGTGTTTAGTTGTTTGTTTTTGGGGGGTGGTATTCATAGTTTTACTAATTAGCTATCTTCTATAGAAAGTGTTACATAAACTGCAGAATACTTATGCCAATACTAAAAACCTGTGCAAGGTTTTTAGTATTACTATACTTACTCTCTTGGATCTGTAACATGGATATGTTCCAAAAGTAAAGAGTCAATTGGACAGGCTAATATCACATGATGGGAAACGCACAGTCTTTTGATAGTCCTTTGATGCACAGTCTTTTGATGATTTCACTTTAAAAAGAGTTCAGAAGGATCACACAACTTGTCTAATTGTACTTTTTGTAATAGATGAATTAGACAGTGCCCTATGCAATAGTGCTATTTAGTGGTACAATTCTTTTTTCCCCTTCATTGCCACTTCATTTGTTATTCAGTAACAGACTCTTTAAAATATATACTGCTGCTTTTAAACAATATACTGAAGAGTTGCACCTGCTGAAACAAAATATTGTTTTTAAAATTGTAAGCTCTGTAGTGAAGTAAAAAGCAATGTAATTATATGCTGTATTTTCATTATATTGATCAGCTAATATGTTCTGTAGATACTATGGGCTGAAGTTCCATGGTTCAAAAATATAATGCAAAGCAATTGCCCTTATCAAACTTTTTTGCAAGAGAAGCAATAAACATGTGATGTGAAGTAGAAACTGTAATAATACATTAAAATAAACTATGGGAAGGATAAAACAAATGCACATGTGGTTTT
>NW_017728906.1:18372534-18377194 GCF_001723895.1 Crocodylus porosus
TTTTTAAAATACATAGACGATTACATTTAAAAAAATATTAAGAATAAAGTTGCATAGTTAGGTTGCCTTTACAGTGTTCACTTGGCTGCCTTGTGCTTGACTTTACAACCTTAGTCTGTTAACATTTTTTATCTCGTGTGATTTCTCTGTTCAATTTCAGTCATAATAGTAATGTGACTGAAATTGAACAGTCTAATTCCCTCTGTTCCTATATCACGTCCGCTACAACTTGGTGTTACTGAAATAGCTGTCAGGAGGTGGTACCCAATGATCCAAGGTTTATGGAGATGTTGTAGGTTCCAAAAACTGCAAGTCTTCTGTGGAGCTTCACCTCCTCTACACCACCTCTACATCCCACCCCTTTCCATATAGGTGTTGTTGGTGTCCGGTGTGGGCACCTGGTCTCATTAGGCTTGGCTTCTTGGGCAAATGGATCCACAAATGAAGAGAAACAAATACACGACTGTAACTCAGATAATGCTGTTCATGCCTGCTTCTGGCCTCTTGTCCCTGAAGCATATGTCAGTTGCTTCAACCAAGGTGATTAGGGCTCTTCAGGGTCTACCCACCTTCTGTGAGACAAGTCTAAGTGGGCTGGCCCTTTCGACACTCAGGAGCCACTAGTACCATGAACCCTGATGTGTTCCCTGTGTGTACCTGACCTTGGTCAGCTGAGGGATAGTCAGGGCTCCTCATGGAGAATTGATGGTTCTGTGGTCCTTGATCTGGATCCTGGGTTCTGGTGGGGAGATGTTGTGTAGCCGAGTTTCTGTATCAGTGTTCCCCCATCATCTGAGGCTGTCACTCTTTTATACCAGAAATTCTGGGTTGAACTAAGCCTACCTGGACCCCTGCTTGGCCCACGTGCCCTGCAATTGCTGCCAAGTGTTCAGAGCCTCAGAGGGACTCAGCTCCTGTAGCTGCAACTCCTGAGCCGTAGAAGGTGTTGTCTACTCTCACCACTTGTCTGCTTGGCTGACTGAGCTCAGTTTGTGTGTGAAGCCCCAGCTCTCATTCTCACTGTGGACAGGAAAGGTCCAGCTGTGAGCCCATTGCCTGCAGAGCACACCATCAGTTGTTGCCCTGGTGAGTATGGGGCTTGGCTAGGTCACTGCTACATTAACTCTAATCTCTAGTGAATCTACACAAACTAAGGTTTTCAGAGGCATTTAAACTGTCATGATACTAAGGCAGTATCACAGATTCTAAAACATTCTAAAACAAAATGGTTGTAACAAGTTTGGTTACCAAAACAAAATGTACTACATTGCTGTGGTACATAGTTCAGGCTCACCTGCCTACTTAGGATCCCTGATGGTACTGGGTCTAGGTGGGTCTTCCTGTTCAGAGTTCATGACAGTGTGGGGTATTGAGAGGGGAAAGGATATGAGAAACCTGGATGAAGCACATATTTTACGCCAAACTAGGCTTTATATCCTTTGCTGCTCCCATTATTTTCCTAGGGATGATAAGGTAACTATAATATTTACTCGATTCCAAGACTGATTTTTATTTCCCACATTTAACATGGGTGGGGTGAACCTCTTGTTTGGGAACTGAGTATGAGTATGAGATTGAGCAGCTGCTGCAGCTCCAGATCCTGCCCCAACTCTACTTCTGTGGGGCCATGCTCTGATCCCCAGTGTCAGAGCAATGCTAAGGGTAGCGGGGAAAGGCAGGGAGAAGAGGCTGTGGGGGGGAGAGGGCTGGAGGGGCAGAAGTGTCACATGGGGGAAATGGGGAGGAAGAGTGGAGAGACAAGGATGGGCAGGGGCCAAAGGTTACAGGGGGGTAGAGATGAGAGGCTGTAAATTGGGCTGGGGGCTCCAACACCTCCCCCAACTGCTTCCCCCTTCATGCCCTACTGTGTGCGTCCCTTACTGTCTTCTCATCCTAAAACAAGCAGTAGTTAAAATTTGGAAAATTGAATAGTCTTCTTTGGGTTTCAGAATTAAGAATGAACTGGAAGTTAGTAGCTTTCATAACTTTCTCAGAGGGCTAGGAAACCCAGGTAAACAACACTGCATCTCCTTTGCAATTAGGTCATATTTTCAAAGGGGTTTTTTTATTTTGTTTTTGTAAAATCCTCTTTGATTGAAATCCCTTTTCATGTCAGCAAACAGTTATGTAGATGAATTTTCAAGTAAAGTGTTTTTATTTTTTTAGAATACATGCATTATATGTAATAGAAGAACAAAGATTGTGTCTGTTGAGGACAGCCTACATTCATTTAATCCCTGCTTTGTTTCAGACCCTTAACCAAGGTGTTCCAGGTCTTTCAGTCTCTTAGGATCATGGCTAAGATATTCTAATGTATTTGTTCATTTTACTGCAATTGAATTCACTGGAAGTAAACGGACCGGGTGGAAGATCAGGGTTCTTGTTTCATCTCAACTATGTGAATTCTTTGCCCTGAGAGACGAGTATTCTTCCTAGTTCATCTGGAAAACTCAACAGAAAACCAGTATTGCAACCAAAAGGGAAACTAACCCAAGAAAGATCTGAGGTGTGGACGATTGGATGCCAGGATATCTTATAAGCCTGTAACTGTCAACTTTTCATCTTTCACATGAGAATTAATCCATCATTCACAATATGGAAGAAATTCAGTTTCAGTACAATGTATTTTTTTTAACACTGAAAAACTGCAAAGTTCTTGCAGTGTTTTTATCTTTACCTAGGTTCTTAAATACCCATCACAATATTACCCAAGAGCTTCCCAATTATTTAAAAATGAGAAGGAGAAAAAAATCATCCCGGTACTAAGAATACATTGATTGATCCAATAATGGGTTGAAAGCCTGAGTGTATGAGAAAATATATGAACAGAACACTTATGTCCCACAATACAAGTAACAAGTTTGTTTGCTTGTTTTTCAGTTTTGTCCCTGGTAAGGTCTCTCTGCTGCTTCTCATCTCTTCCTGTTCTATGGTGAAGATTCAGACAGCTGGAAAAGTTGATTTGAGCATATAGGAGTCTTCTAATTGATTGATATTTCCATAGATCCCACAGGATATAGCTACTGCAAGAGGCAAATAGATGTAGCGAGAAGAGATGGCCAGTCCCTTGCATACCTAGAGCCACATGGAAAGCTCTGAAAGCAATCTCAACTCATTCCTTGGTGACCTACCCTGAAAACCAGTGCAATGCAGTAACATACTCATGGAAACTAGCATTACTTTACCTACATTGGTTCCTGAATTGGTATCAGTTGGAGGTTTTTTACATACCTTTTGAATCATTTTTTTATATAGAGACCTGTTTCCTAGGACAACGTATACATTTTTGGTCTGAGCATGGTCTTCTTCTGTTTGTTTAACATTTTATTAAAGCTCTTGAGACAAGGGCTATACCTTCAGGATATCAATATGAAGCCCAGTGTGCTCATCTCAAGTTAAACCAGTGCCTTCTAAAGCTGAAAATCAGGGTACATATGAACCAGATATAAATAGGAACAACAGGCCTGAAGCAGCCCATGCTTTCCGGAGACCAGGAGTACCCCAGTCATAAGTTAGGACCCAGGAAGAGCGAGCAATTGCAGACCAAATGTCAGAACTGCCTCCTCTCCCAGAATCATTTCTAGCAGTGGAAATTTGCCATCACCAGACATGAACATTTGTATGCAGCTCTTGCCTAGTTACCTTGTCTTTTTTCCACTTCATATTTCACATCAAGATAACTACAGTATGCTAATTATCTTCCTAAAGGGAAGGAAGAACACTGTTATGTTAGACACAGCTCCACATTCTGTCCTTGTGTCCTATAGCTCCTTGCCAAATCCATTGTATTAGTCCTGGCCTTGCTAGCATACGATTATAGCTCTAGAACAGAGTGAAAATCTTCACTACATGTTAACATAAGTAATTTTCACACTTAATTTATCCTCATAAAAGTTTATCCAGTGTTTTGTTTTGTTGGTTTTTTTAAAGGAATTTCCTTGAAGTTACTTCTTTCTGTTACAGGAGAGATGTGGAAAATGTAATTAACTGAAACGAAAGCATGCTCTGCATAGCTTTTGAAATTTTGTCCACTATTTTTGACAGTTTCTTTCATGTACTGACCCTTCCATATGCTTCTGTTTTGTTACAGTGTTGTTAGGCCAAATATAAAGAGGTTTGGGGTTTTTTTTCTTTTTTCCCTGTGTTTTATAACCTAAATACCAGGGACTCTCCTCTATGGTTGAGTTCAAACTTCAGCTGCTCCCTCCTAATGGAGCAACTGCCTTTTGAAGCAATCTTTTTGCCTTTTGGAGGGCAGGGAAGGTGGCAGGAAGCTGGTAAATGTTGCTTTTTAAGTCCATTTAAACTCCTGCCTTTTCAGTTCTACTAATCACTTAACAGTCTCTGAGGCGTGTTTAGTAGGGGTGTGCGAACTAGGCCATTTCCAGTTCAGATTTGGGCCAAATTCAGGGGCATAGATAACTGTCCCAATTTGATTCAGCCAAATCTGAATCTGAAAATTCAATTCTGATTTGGAGAACCAGTGATTTGGCCATACATAGGCACAGTTTTAAATGTTTTACTACATACCTTGAGGTACCGGGCATGGTTCGTGAATGCTGAGATAGTGGGGCAGATGGAGTGTTCCACAGGAGCCCACCCCAGACCCAGGAGGCACCAGTCACTGAGCCAGGAGGCAGGGAGGGGTCCCCCGCGTGCT
>NW_017728906.1:18379128-18380437 GCF_001723895.1 Crocodylus porosus
CCAGCAGATAAATATAAGTACTTTCCTTTCTTCTGATTGAACAGTTATATGATATGCATTCATAAATTGTGCAAATAGATCCTTTGTAGCAAGGATCTATTTTTTTCACTTAAATAATGTTTTTAAATCAAACCACTTTAAAACAAATTATTTCTGGTTTGCCTGACTGGAAAAGCTGACAAGATATTTAATGTAAGTTTTGCTGTGTTTCTGCTGTGGGGAAAAAAAATATCACTGGCTCATGCATATATCCCTAGTAAATATATCTTGGCATGCACACAAATACATGCATGTTTTAAGGGGAATACAAAAGCTTAATGGTATATAACTTAAAATAAATCTAAAACAGCCTTTCTTATATCAGCAAGTCACATCTAATTATTTAAATTCAGATTTTCCATTGGAATTAAATATCAAATTTTTTAAAAAAACACCTATCCCCCATCACTATGGAGACATTTCCTTTTTTCTTGGGAAGTAAAGTAACTTTAGGGATGCAAAAAAAAGGTGTGGGGGGACACCCCCCCCCCCAACAAATGGAAATAATGGGTGTGCAACTATTTGCACTTTTTGAATACCGTAGGGAGCACTGACCCTACAGAAAACAGAATTAACCATCTCAGTACTGAACCACTTCATATATATATGATCAAGACAGATAGATAGATACATATCAATGTCTTGATCATCATGTACCTCCATAATACCACTACATTTGTATAAATACAATAATATATCTTACTAACCTTGAATCAGAACATTGAAAATTTGCCATATTAGAAAAAGTTAAATTGTAAGATACTGGCAGTAAGCAGTTATGTGGTAAACTTTGTTTAGGGATAGACTGTGTGGTGGCCTTGATATAGGTTGTCCAAAATATTTGATGTATTTTCAGGTATTCTTGTTGTGTTCCTGGGCTAAAATTAAACTTTGACCTATTGAAGTTCACAGCATCCCTATCATTGCCCCTTCTGCAATCGTTAATCTGTAAACGTATTCCCAAATCAGAGAAATATAGTTATATTACATTGTTAAGTTGTCAGTCTGCAGTACCAAGTTGTGTTGGCTTTTTTTCATATCATTCTCAAAATGTGTCAACACTATCAGTAGTATTTCATGAACTATAATGCCTTATTAATGAATTTATATCTGTAATACTTCATGGCAGTTGGTGGTTTAGTTAAAGCTTGGGCAAGGGACTGGTATAGATGACCTCGTGAGGCACCTTCCATACTGGCCGTTCTATGACTTTTCCACAAATATAAACTTTGAGACCTTTAACAGTCGGGAATAATGGGAAAAACAAGGT
>NW_017728906.1:18380537-18381448 GCF_001723895.1 Crocodylus porosus
TAGCACTAAAAATTTAAAAAGTTTACAGAGCAGTTTTTAAAGTAAAAAGTGGGGGAAGGCTGACAGTTGCAGAAGAGCATGCGGGTCCTGACATCTTCAAAGGGGACATCATTCAGACTCTATACTGTGTTGAAGAGAATTGTAGGAAAGTAAGACGTATTACTGTAGATAATAGCAAAGATAAGTTAGAGTGACTGGAGTGCCAAACAAATAGTGTGAGCAGTAACAGGCAACTGAATAAGGACAACATTTTCAAGTGCTTCTACACCAATGCCAAAAGCCTAAAATAGTAAGCTGGGTGAACTAGAATGCCTGGTTAATAAATGGTGACTTAGACATAGCAGGTATCTCAGACGTTTGGTAGAAGGACAATTATTTGGCATACCTGTTCTAACAGGTTACAAACAATATAAGAGTGGGATGTGCAGATGCAGTTGCACCTTATGTTAAGGATAGTGTAGGTAGTAACAGCATAAAAATTTTACCTGAAATGAAAACTGCTGTAGAATCCCTGTGGATAGAAATTCAGTCCTTGAATATAGTCCTAGGATTGTACTACTGATCACCTGATCAGGAATATGAAATGATATGGGAAATGATATGGGATAGAGAAGCTGCTAGAATGGGATAAGCAATAATAATAAGAGACTTCAACTACCCTCACCTAGACTGGGTAAACAACTAAGTGAAATGCAGAAATAAAGGCTGCTGACAAACATGGAAACCTCCCCCTTCTCCACCCCCCTGCCAGATGTGCCTTACCAGAAGAAGCAGTGCATTAGTTCGATCCAGCTCTGCAGCATCTGTATAGATTGGGCATTTCAGCAAGGCTTTTTGGCACTTTTATCTAATACCTGATTCAATCAGCTATTAGATAAAAGTACCCCACACACACACACTGAAGTGCCTGA
>NW_017728906.1:18386151-18398447 GCF_001723895.1 Crocodylus porosus
TAGATTGGAGCTTTGGAGGAACTTTCTGATTATGAGGGTGGTCAAGCATTGGAACAGGCTACCTAGAGGAGTTGTGGAATCTCCATCCTTGGAAGTTTTCAAGAGCAGGTTGGACAACCATTTGACTGGGATGGTTTAGTCAGGGATGATCCTGCCTTGAGCAGGGACCTGCCTCATAAGGTCCCTTCTGGTCCTACTTTTCTATGGTTCCAATGCAATTTTCAGTCTTAATTTTAAAGAACTCCAGCCTGGATTATAACAACCTAGCAGTGGAGCTTGGTGAGGCCCATGGCAGCGAAGTTTTAGAATATCTTTAAAAAGCTTTACTTTAAATACTGTATCTCCCTGTGACTCTTCCAATTCATATTTTCTCCCTCAGACACTCAAATGTCCAAAGATTTATTGTTTCTCTTTGTTACAAAAAATCACCCACGACAGGAAGCAGTTCGGGGGAGGGTGCAGGGAACAAAAACCAGTTAATAAAGTGGCGTATCATTAGGTTGTAACTAGTAAACAGTCTAAGCCCAGTCTAGAGAATGGAGTCATGGCAGGGATCAGATTTCCCTTCCCTGCCTGCTCCCCTGGAGGCAGAGGAGCCGGGACCTGGAGGGAGTGCGGCTGATCCAGAGGGGCAGGGGGAACTATCTATCTGATTCTTGGAAAGGACCTCAAGAGTCTACTCCAAACCCCTGCACAAATGCAGGATGTGTTACTCCTTTGATGTCCAAATGAATGGCGTTAGGCAGGGAAGCTTTGCCAGGAAGAGGCTTTCTTCAGTCTCCCTTTCTCCAAGGATCCCTTGAAGCCAAATCTGACATGGCTTCACAAAGGGCAAGCCTCCGACATTGAGACCCTGACTTTGTTCCTGGCTTCGCTGTTGACCCATAGCACCCCTGCCTTGGAGAGCTCCTTCTTTTTGGTCTGTTTCCAGGAAATTTCTTCTTCAAAGATGGAATGGAGGGGGGTCAAAGTACCAACATCTCAAACAGCACAGCAGACTGCTGAGCTCCAAACGGTATTTATTGTGCCAGTGCCTTTCCCACTGTCCTTCCTTAGACTCCACTACATCCATGAGATTATTACTGTCTTTTTTCTGCTGTCTTCTCACTCTTTTTCCTCAAGCACAATCAGCCCCTCACAACAAAACAGTTACAAAACTATAGCAACAGTACTAATCTGAGGACTACAACTTGCCCAATCAAATTAAATATAATGTTATAGGGAAACAATCAGAAGTAGTTTCTGCAATCCTGGGGTGGAAAGGGCATCTAGATAGCCTGCTTGTGAAACTGTTTACAGCAACTCTTCTCCGCAAGAATTTAGCCCACCTAGCCTCCCTGGTCAAAAATAGAAGCCATATGAGACAAGTTTGAAAGACTTATTTCAACCCCTACCTCCTTTGTTACTAGTCTCTGGATACTCTACTTAAATTGTGGTGCCCAGAACTTTATACAGTACTCCAGCTGAGGCCTGACCAGCACAGACTACAATGGTACTATCACTTTCCTTTTTGCATGCTGAAGGAACTGGCTGAAGAAATCAAGAAATCTTGGAGGCACTGGCAACAATATTTTAGTCATGATGAGGTCCCAGAAGACAGGACTAATATATAGTACCTTTGTGAAAAAGTGAAAGAGGAGGAGCTGGGGAATTATAGATTGGTAAGCCTGACCTCATCATGACTGAAAATATTGTTGCCAGCACCTCCAAGATTTCTTCAGTCAGTTCCTTTAATAGGTATTAATTCATTTCTGGAAATTTTAGCATTTGCTTTCCCTGGTATGATGGCACAACGCCCAGTGCTGAGTTCATCACTGGCCCACCCCTGTCCTGGGCAACCTGCACCCCCCCACGCCCCCCATGCCTTGATGTTATAATAATGGTTGGTAAAATGTGGGAGGCTACCCTTTTCATCACCTGATGTTACAGTCCTGAACACATGGCTCTGACCCTCCCTCTTACCATGTCCCATGCCTCGCAGATGGCATCCATAATTGTTTTTAATCTTGGCCCCATTGGAGCATGTTCTCCCCCACTTAAGGGGCTCTCTTCACTAGTTGGCCCCTACTTGGGGCTTGCTGCTCTGCCCCTTCATCTGCCTAGCTCACTATCTCCCTGGCTTTCAGAACTACCACAGGCCTTTCTCATCTTCCCTGTCCTCCTAGTAGATCCCAGGCCTCTCTCGGCTTCCCTGGCCAGTTAGGTGATCACTGGCCTCTTTCTGCTTCCCTAGCCAGGTAGATGATCACCGGCCTCACTCATCTCACTCCTCACCTGAACTCACTAAAGGGATAACCCACCAGGTCATGGGGGCTGAGGCTTTTAAGCACCCCATCCCCGCCTTTCACTGGAGTGGCACAGGTGCAGCATTTACTGGAAACTACCCTGCCATGGGAGGCTCTCCCACACCATTCAACCCCAGCAGGTTGTAGTTTTAGGTTCTTCCCAGGACCAATTGCCCTGCACAGCCCTGCCCTAGATCTTACCTACTTCTCGGTTCCCTTTTTAGCATGATATTACTCCTGAGCCAACCCTCATCTGCCCTGCAGCTTCCTCTGCTGGGTAATTTCTCTCCCTGTGGCTTCCAGAAATTATCTAGGACTCCCTTTGTATGTTCCCCAGTGTCCAGGGCCTCATCCCTCATCTGTGGTCCCTGCTATGTTAGGGAACTTTGGTCAATAGGGCCCTGGCCCCAGGTTGGGCCAGTCAGGACACCAGGCTGTCTGTCACCAGATTCACCCCTTTCTATGAGCCTTAGTTCTTCAGGTCATCATGGATCCCTGGCCTTGACCAGACCAGCTGGGGTAGGTAAATGGCCTGCCTGCCACCAGTCCCTCACCACCATCACTCTTGACAGGCCTCTATTGGTCCTCGACCATCAGGGCCCCTTGACCTCCTTCTTGGAGTCATGGCCCTCCCCACACTGCTCATCTTCCCATACTCCAACTCCTAGGCTCTCTTGCTCTCCTGCTGAACTGTTCAGGCCAGGGCCAGGTTTGAGCTGCTCCCCTGCTTCCACAGGCTCTGTCATCCTGGAAAACCCAGGTCTGGACTGACCCAGGGTCTGCTCCCCTTGATCTCATTGAGCCTTCTTCCAGCTGCTCAGGAAACCACAGCCAGGCTTTTGTCCAAGCTGCGCTGGACAGCATATCAGGCTGTAATGGTCTTGGGCCTTTCCTAATCTAGCCCTCCTGGGTGCAACCTTCTCTATATAGAGGAACCTCTTCTGAGCCCTCTGGAGCCTTCTCCTGCCCCTACTAGCTCTCCCTTTCCTCCAGTTCTCCTCTCTCCTCAGAGTGACAAACTTCCTCCACAGCCTAGCAGGGAGTAGCAGCCAAGCTCAACCGGGCTACTCAGATCCTGATGGTCTCCACCTGGTGTTAGGGCTTCCCAAACCACAGGATTCCCCTGAGCCTACTACCCAGCTTAAATTGGTATTAATGTCTGCAGCTATCCTAGGACTGTGTTCCTTCCAGGTTCACCCAGCTACACCCCTTCCCAAGAAAGCTGCAATTGCTGCTGTTTTTCTCAAGGTCTTCCTGTTGCAACTGGTAGCCCTGCTTCCTGGGTCGGGGCTTGTACCAAAATTGACTAGCTCTCCTCCAACCAGGAGGCCTCTTAGCCCTCAGATGACCACCTAGTTGTGCTTGAGTGCACTTATTGGCTGTTCTGCAGCCTGCCAGCTCCCCTTAAAATGTCAGGTACCCTTGTGCCATTCCACACCTAGGAAGCAATTTATAAAGCAGCCAATTTGTAAACACAAATTGTGTTCTAGTGGAGAAAAGATCACTAGCAGCCAAAGTCAGTTTGGTTTCCTTCTTTGATTGGGTAACCAGTTTGGTGAAAGAGGGGAATGAAACAGACAAAATACACTTTTGAATTTAGTAAAGTTTGTGATGCAGGGTACTGGGCAAGATGGACCTTAGGTATGGCAGTAAATGACAATGCTTATGTTCTTATGAACAGTCCTATATAATATTCTTATAAGGACAAATGGGGATGGATAGAATTACTGCTAGGTAAATATGTAATTAGTTGAATAACCACAAGCAGAGAGCAGCTATAAATGGATCAATAGCAGACTGGCAGGAGGTTTCAAATGGTGGTCCACTGGGGGTCTGTTCTGGGCCTGGTTTTTAACATTTTTTAATGATTTGGATGCAGAAATAGAGATCTTCCTGATCAAGTTTTCAGATGACAAGAAACTGGCAGGGCTTGCCAACACTTGGGAGGATAGGATTAGAATTCAAAAGAAATTTGATAGATTAGAGATCTGGGTACTATACAACAAAATGAATTCAGTAAAGAGAAATACAGGGTGCTTAGAGAAGAAACAACAAATATAAATACATAATGAGATATAGTTGACTAGGCAGTAATGCTACTGAGAAGGATCTGGGGGGGTTCGTCATCACAGATGTGACATGGACCAACATGTGAAAGCAATTTTGAGCTACTTAACCAGACCCACTGTTCCTTTCATCTTTCCTGTCTGCATGATTTATTTATACATCTTATTGTCTTTTGCCAGTTGTGTTTCACTTCTTGCCTTTGCTTTCCTGATGTTGTCCCTGCTTATTTTTGCTAGTCCTTTGTTTGTGTTCTTAGCAACTCATCTCTTAGAGCCCCTCTACATGTGTGGGTAAAGGCGTGATTGAATCTAATGCATGTTGCACACAGTTTCACCTCCTGCTATGCCACACATGCATGGAAAGAGGCACAATTGTAGGATTGCAAATTGGATCCCATCACACCTTATTGCCACTGCAGGGGAAGCCCAAGATTGGGCTCCTCCTGCACCAACAAGAAGGAAGCTCCCATGTGTGGGAGCCCCCCTCAGCTGATGGGAGTTCCGTGTGCACCCCTGTGGCTGCAAGACTGCAACTGAGACAGTCCCAGCTGCGGAGGTGCATGGGGTACCCCCAGGGGTGGGAGTCCTGTCAGCTGATGGGGGTCCCAGCTGCAGGGGTGTGTGCTCCCCTAACTGGGAGCCAGCATCAGCTAGGATCTCCCAGGCTCGGGTGTGCACATGGGCCTCCCTCAGCTGGGAGGTTCAATCATCTGACAGGGCTCCCAGACACAGGGTTCCCATGCCACATGTTCAATTAATGGCACGATATGAAGTAGCTACCAAGGTATTCCACATGTTTTGTGGGATACCTTTGTAGCTTATCCCTCTTCTTATCACTCCATTAACTGAATGTATGTGTGTCCACTTAACCACTTAAGATGTGATTAACTGGTTAGTTGAAGTGTAATGTGTAGATGGGACTTACATCCGCCTAGTTTTCTTGTTTCTGAGGTACCTAAGAACCTCCTTGTATAGCCACATCACTCTGCTGTAGTTTGTCTTATATTTCCACTGGGTTGAAATACCTTCTTGTTGAGCATCTATATTGCATCCTTAGGAACTACCAGCTCTTCTTGACCCTTTTTATCCTTAAATCTGTGTACCCGTGGGTATATCATGACTCCAGCTCCCCAATATTTGTGTAAGTATTATTTGTTCAGAGTATCTAGTGATGAGTGAGATGCTTTTCAGCAGCATGTAAAGCAAAAGTAAGGAATAGGGGGCCCATAGGACTTGCATTGCTACTAAAATAATGTACACAGCAAAGACATATACTTTATTCATTCACATACTGCACACCCCAAAATAATTCATGTCCCTTGTTTAGGGAAGGCAGAATGGAGTTGCTGCATGGCTACTTCAGGGCCCAAGGTGAGTATTGCCACGTGGCTTCTTTTGGACCCAGCCAGGCCCACCCTATATACTGGCTTATGCCTATGAACGAGATCTCATCCATGGGGTAAACTGGCATCATTCAACCGCACTATAGGGCATAAAGATTGGACACCACTGCTTTTAACCAAACTCTTCATTATTAGTTTCATCCATTAAGATGAACAACTTGATTTTTTTTAATTGCTAACTTCTGGGAAATTAGGTGAGTTTTTTCTGTATGACTAAAATGGTGTCCATTTGTTTATCTTTGTGTGTGTGGCCGGGTGGGGGAGAATAAAGAAATCTCTCTCCCTGAGGCTCACCTGCCACGCTTTGGAATGATGAAAGAATAAGATGTTAATTCCCCAACGAGAGAGGGTGGAGTAAATCACCCCAGAAGCAGGATAAAAGAAAATTTGTTTATTAGTGAATTCCTCACAGGTTGTGGAGAACCCCAGCTGTTCTCACAGCTCTCAGTCTCCCTTTTTCCCTCCACCACTTTGCAGCCCACTCCCCCGAGCCAGTCAGCTCGACTCTAGTACCACTGTCTTTTCTCTCTCTTGCCAGTACCAGCGGATTCTTTCTCTCAGCCAGTAAGTTTCTCCTTTTTTCCTCACCTCCTTGCTTCACTGGTCTCCGTGGTTACCTCCACCCGGTCAGCCAATCAGCAAGCAGTTCCAGAGCTGGGTTTGCTTCTCCTGGCATCCCTGCTGAATCTCTGCACATCATGCCCCAGGGGGTGAAGGAAAACCCCTTGCCATGGACTTAAATAGCTGCTGGCTCCTAATCAGTCAGCACTCATGCCTGGTGTGATCCCCTTCCCAACCGTGTTTACTAAGTAGTTAACTTTGCTCTGTCCCTAACCTAACTCTCCCCCATACTTGCAACTTAGTAACATCAAAGGAACACCAGGCTGTCCTTGCCCAGTGACAGTGTGCTTTGGTGTTTTTGTTGATTTGGGAGCTCTTGGCCATCTGAGATATTACCAGGGAACACTGTGGAAGTGGTTCTTGTTCATCCCCATTAGGTGAGTGCGGTTAATAAATAAGGTAATCTTTTTAATTTTTTTTATGTACAGTTGGCCAAGTTAAAAGGCCTGTTTACAGCTGAAGGTAAGATATATCTGCTTCCTACTAGTAAAAAAAAAAAAAAAAGAGAGAGAGAGAATTTTTCTATAGTTGTGTATGTAGATGCATGTATAAGATAAGCCTCTCTTCCAGTCTCTCCTTAAGTGAAAACCTTGGTTAAGCTTTAACTATAGAATCATAACTGGTCCCTATGTAATTTATATATGCAGTCATATTTATATTCAATGTCTATAGTTCAAGTGTAAAAATGAATTGTTGTGATGTGAACAACATACTGCCCTATTGTGCAGTCCTCTGCTTCCTGTAGTCCTGAATTTCTATACGGGGGGGCGGGGAATTTCATTGGGATGATAAATAACATAAAAGGAATTAACTCCATTGCCTCCACCTGGTGGAACAAACCAAACCAAACCCTCTTTTTGGCTGTTTTTAAGAGATTTGTCTCCGTTCTAATTACTGTTTTTCACATTACTCCTCCTCCTCCTCCTGCTCCTCTTTATTCCTGGAATTAGGAAGAGGTTCATTTTACTGTCTCTTGGCTGTAATAAATTCACCATCATTCCAGAAATCTAAGTGATAATCATTGTTTCTGCAAAGTTAAGTTTTCTTATCCCCCCCTCCACTGCCTATCACTTCTGGAAGTCAGGGAACAATTACTTCCTGTTACTGTGAACTAGCTAACACATCATGCCTCAGTGTCCAAGAAACTATGACGATAGGGTAATAAGCACAAAAAGCTGTATTTGACACTAAGGTTTTATTGCTTAACAAAATCTAGGAAGATCTGAATCTTGCACTGTAATTTAGTCAAAGTGCTGAGAATTTTATCTGTCACCAATATAATTTTCATTGGGGAAACCTCATGTAGAGGTCAATAAAGCAGTGATAAAAGCTGCCCTGTGAATCTGGTGTTTCTAGATGCACATCAGTTGAATCATTGTACTCGTGTAATTCATGCTTCTAAGGTGTCAGACATGAGCATCTTAAATATAGATGCAAAAGTATGGTGCTGATTCTGCCCTGATTATAGATAACTAAATAATTGTTGGGAAATGTTGATTTTGATTCTGTATGTTGTTGATGCACTAATCCTTGATTCTAAGTGGTACCACAGAAAACAAAAATAATTTGTAAACATGTTTTATCTCTACTGAAGCTACAAAATCCAGACAAGCATTGCTGTTTTAAAAGGTTTATAGAAACTTCCTCCAAGGGTGCTGAAGGAATTGGCCAGTGTCATAGCAGAGCCACTGGTACAGCTGTTTGAGTACTCATGGGTCAAATCCCAGAGGACTGGAAAAGGGCTAATGAGGTCCCTGTTTTCAAGAATGGAAGGAGGGTTGAACTATGAAATTATAGGCCAGTTGGTCTCACCTCTATCCTTGGTGAAACTCTGGAAAAAATCATTAAGCATCACATTTGTGGAGCCCAGCAGGGGAAATAATGCTGGAAGGAAATCAGCATGGATACATCCTGCCTGACTAAACTTGTTTCTTTTTATGACCAGGTCACAAAATGTTTAGACACAGGAATCAAGGTAGATGTTATCTACCTAGACTTTAAGAAGGCCTTTGATACAGTATCTCATTCTCTTCTCATAAATAAACTGACAGGCTGTGATGTACATAATTACACAGTCAGGTGGGTGGCAAATTGGCTTAGGTGTCGCACCCAAGACACCCAGTGGTTGCACCCAGTGATGGCGGATGGGTTGATATTAATCTGGAAAGATGTAGGCAGTGGAGTCTCGCAAGGCTTAGTCCTTGGACCAGTGCTATTCACTGTCTTCATCAGTGACTTAGACGAGGGCGTGGAGAGCACCCTGTCCAGGTTCACAGATGATACTAAATTATGGGGCAAAGTTATCACAAGAAGGTAGGGAATGGATGCAGGCAGATCTGGACAGGTTAGAAAAATGAGCAGAACAAAATAGGATGCAGTTCAACAAAGACAAATGCAAAGTGCTGCACCTGGGCAAAAAGAACCACCAACACACTTACAGGCAGGAGGATGACCTTCTCAGCAGTAGAAAGGCATCTTGGAGTCATAGTTGACTCCAATATGAATATGAGTCATCAATGTGACAAAATGATCAACTAGGCTAATTGTACTTTATCATGCATTAGCAGATGCATGACGAACAGGTGCAGGGAGGTGATGATTCCCCTTTATGTAGCACTGGTCAGGCTGCATTTGGAGTACTGCATCCAGTCTTGGGCACCGCACTTCAGGAGGGATGTGGAGAATCTCGAGAGGGTTCAGAGGAGGCCACTTGTATGGTCAGAGGCCTGCAGGCAAGGCTCTATGAGAAGAGACTGAGGGACCTAGATCTCTTCAGCCTACGCAAGAGAAGTCTGAGAGGTGATCTTGTGGCTGCCTATAAATTCATCAGGGGAGGGCAGCAGGGAATAGGAGATGATCTATTTACTAGGGCACCTCCTGGAGTAACTAGGAACAATGGTCACAAGATAACAGACAGCAGATTTAGGTTGGACATTAGAAGGAATTTTCACAGTTAGGGCTACCAGAAACTGGAATGGGCTTCCAAGGGAGGTAGTGCTCTCCCCTACTTTGGGCATCTTCAAGAGGAGACTGCACAAGCACCTAGCTGGGGTCATCTGACCCCAGCCTTCTTTTCTGCCCAAAGCAAGGGCTCGGACTTGATGACCTACTGAGGCCCCTTCCAACCCTAACATCTATGAATCTATGAAAATCTGACCCCAGGTTTTCAAACAGGTTGAGGTACATACACAACTCCCATGGAGTTTGAATTGCATTTAAAGGTGAATCCCTTATGCCTTTTTTATATCTGATGCCAAAATGTGAGATGCAGAAGCCATTGAAAACAGTCCTCTTGGTATCATTGAGTACTAGATCAGACATATACTATTCATATTCTGGATGCTGCTTTCCAGCATCACTTTTTTCAGTCAATCAGTTATAATAATTATTTTTTCTTAATTTGTGTTAAGTGAAAATTTTCCTATGCTGTCATGATTTTTATATTTTTAAAAATTATATTCAAAAGTAGTGTGGTTCCTCCAACTGAACTCGAACACATTTCAAACCCTAATGAGTCCAGTTCTGTAACATGCTACTTGAAGTATAGGAGTGAAAAGGGGGTGAGAAGGAGTGAAGTTAATAGGTTCCTTTTGAAGTAGAAAAATATTCATTCACAATAAGTGATTTGGATAATTCACTCTTGGATTCACTGCTTGATTTATCTCATCTTCCCACACTAATTTGTTTTAATTTTTTTACCCTGTCTTCTAAGGTTTTTTAGATTCAGTAATGTCTTTGAGAGGGTTGGATTGATGGACTACTAATTTTAACGTTTCTGAGCTCAGGGAAAAAAACTTAAAATGGTTTGGCTAACAAGCTATATATATCTGTCACGGGGGCACTTGGGTGCCCAGTGCCTAGAAGAAAATAAAGAGAGCTGCCAATCAGCAGGTCAGCCCAGGTGCCGGTTGCTGGGGCAACCAGGCAGGTCATGTGGCCAGAAGGGGGCAGGGCCGGGCCTTTATAAACAGCCCAGGTCGGAGCCTAGCGAGCAGCAGCCGCCGCCGCCGCCACTTGAGTTGATGATTGCAGCCTGACCACTCTGACCGGCTGCAATGATGCAGGGGTAGAGAGAACCATGACGGAGGTAGGAGAGAGAGCCAGCATAGAGCGGAGTTGGTATTATAAGCTTGGGGGCTTATGATGCATTATAGCCGGCTGGCTTATAGTTTTGTTGGGCTGTGATAATTACACCAGAGGACCGGGTGAGGCTGTAGGGGTGTGAGGAGGCCTTACGGGAGCTCCCCAGTAATCTGGGGGTTCCTGGTGCCCAGCGTGGCACAGCAAGTGGTGCCGGGCGGGCACAGCTGTTTGTGCCAGTGGGGCGCGTTTTGGGGGGTGTTGACCCCTGCCCTGTGGCATGAGACAGGGGGAAGCCCTAGTAGGGCAAGTGACCGAGATAGTGGTCTAGGGGGCCAGGCACGGCCACGGCCACCTGAGCCCCAACTGGGTGTAGGACCAGGAAATGGTCCTAGAGGGCTCCACAGTACTGGGGACTCTAGTGCCACAGTGGGGATGGCGAGCGAGCGCCAGAGAGGCGCTCGGCGTGCAGGGGTTGAGGCCCCAGCCCGAGAGGGTGCACAGCGCGAGGAGCACGACATAGGCCCCAGAGGGGCAAGAAGCGTGGCACAAGTGCGAGAAGCGCGACATAGGCCCCGAGAGGGCGAGGAAGCATGCGAGGCGCAGCACAAGCGCGAGGGGCACGACACAAGCGTGGGACGTGCGGCATAGGCCCTGAGAGGGCGAGGAGCCCAGAGAGGGGTGAGAGGCCCCAGAGAGGACTAAGTGCTTAGAAAGCGCAAGATAGGCCCCAGTGGGGCATTGCCTGGGCGAGGCAAGCCCAGGGGCGCCGAGGGAGGGGGGCCCATGTAACACGGCAAGCCCTAGGGCCCAGGGATGCCAGAGAGGAGTCCAAGGGCGCCGGGGAGGGACGAGCCCAGGGGGGCTCCAGGAGTGGAGTAAGCCCAGGGCGCCAGACAGGGGAACCAGGGCGTGACGAGCCCAGGGGCGCCAGAGAGGGGCATCGGAGGGCAAGGACATAATAACGTCCAGGAATAGCTGTGAGGCTTGGGGCATGCTGAAGGGGAGGTAGGAGGCACGCATCGCCTATAAGGCAGGGGCGCACTGGGGCACCCCACTCGGAACGGGGCATAGAAGAGAGCGGTGTCTAGGGTGATAGTAGGCAGTCTCCCATTTGAACCTATAACATCAAAGATGTGGTGGGCAAGTTGAGGGTGCTGGATCACCTTAATTGACACGGCAGGGGGCGCTAGCGAGCTCACGGCCGCTGCTAGGCCTCACCCCGTGACAACATCCTCCACATAAGAAACTGGAAACCAGTAGTCTGATTGTGTCTTAGAAGGTAGAAATTGATCGTTTCACCTATCCCATGACCCTGTTAGGACAGCACAGGTCCCAAAAGTATATTTTTCTACTGTTTTACCCAGTCTTTAAAGTGGGGCAAGTTGAAGCTTCAGCCACTTCCTTTGAGATGCATTAATCTGTGAAGTACTACCTTGCTGAAACTGAGGCTTTTGAATATTCATCCTATGCTTTTCTCACTTTTTAAATGTTTTGCTTTGTTTCATTTTTTACGGATGTAACCACTACAGTCCATTTTAATACAAACACATATCTACCCTAAATTGCTGGTACAAGAAGATTAGTCTTTGTGTAATCTTATCAGTGTTATTAAAGACCAACAGTACATCTTAAATATATATTCTTATCTCATTTGTAATGTAAGCAGTAATATCAGAAGAACCTTATGTATTGTCAAGCTCTGCTAACCATAATTACCTATCTCTTCAGTGTACATGTATTTTATTAAGTAATATAACTGCATCAAAATATTGCTTTGATAGTTTTATGAATGCCATCTTAAGAAGATGGATCAGAATACTTTACAGAGGAACAAGGAA